>NW_026294447.1:84327007-84927007 GCF_007827085.1 Peromyscus californicus insignis
CCTGGATGCTGTTAGACCGGGCCAGCCTTGAACTCACAGAGATCTACCCGCTTCTGCCTCCTGAGTGCTGGGATTAAAGGCATGCGCTACCACATCGAGCTCAATATAAAATCTTTTGATTGAAACGATGGATGGCTGGATGTTTTTATCCAATCCAAGTAAAGCTTCCGGCTGTTAATCTTTTCACACCCAACATTACTGTGAATGTAACTGAAAATTCTACTTAAAAGTTGGACGTTGAACCTGGTGTGGTGGCGCACGCCTTTAACCCCAGCACTCAGGAGGCAGAGGCAGGTGGATCTCTGAGTTGGAAGCCAGTCTGGTCTAGAGAGTGAGTTCCAGGACAGCTAGGACTACACAGAGAAACCCTGTTTCAGAAGAAGAAGAAAAAAGTCGAACATTGAAAATAAAACGATTTTTGTGGTGACAGTGATACCCACGTTGACGAAGCAGAACGGAAGAATAAAAACAATGTTCTCGGGGGTTTAAGTTCAAGCCCAGCCTGTGCTGCCTAGCGGGACCTGTCTCAAAACCCAAAGCCACCGTCCTAGTCTGCCTTCTGGCAGTGTGATAAAGACCACCACGACCAAGAGCAGCTTGGGGAGAAAAGAAGGGGTTTATTTCAGCTTATACTTGCAGTCCATCAAGAAGGGAAGTCAAGGCAGGAACTCACCACAGGGGTCTGAACTGAAAACCACAGGGAACTCTGCTTCCCTGGCTGGCTCAGTCTGCTGCCTTATTCAACCCAGAACCCCCTGCCCAGGAGTGGCTCCTCCCACAGAGGGCTGGGCTCTCCCACACCATTCATTAATCAAGACAATGCCCCCACAGGTTCCTTCCAGGCTGATCTGATGGAGCATTTTCTTATTTAAGGTTCCCCTTCCCGGGTGACCCTTAGTGTATGTCAAGCTGAAAAAAACAAAACAAAACAAAACAAAAAAACAAAAACACCACACCAAACAAACAAACAAAAAATCCCAGTGTTCTCCAGCTGTGGAGCAAAAATGGACTAAAAACTGCTGAGGTACCAGGTCTGGTGGCTCATTCCTGTAATCCCGGCACTGGAGAGGTACATGGAGGAGGATCAGAGGCACAGGGCCAATCTTAGCCATTCATTAAGTTTGAGGCTTAGCTTGTACTATGTGAGACTCTGTTTAAAAAAAAAAAAACAAGGGCTGGAGAGATGGCTCAGAGGTTAAGAGCACTGACTGCTCTTCCAGAGGTCCTGAGTTCAATTCCCAGCAACCACATGGTGGCTCACAACCATCTGTAATGAGATCTGGTGCTCTCTTCTGCCCTGCAGGGATACATGCTGTATATGTAATAAATAAATCTTTAAAAAAAAAAAATAAAATATAAAAAAATAAAAAAAAACAAAAAAACATTTTTTAACATTAAGAACTGATGTGAGAGTCAAATAATTTATGACATCAGAACAAGCTGTAACAAAGACACTATAATTTAGACAAAAATATAGAGAAATATGATTTGATAGCCAATGTGTTACTGAATTACCAAATACCGGCAACATGCACTCTCCCCTCCCTGCTCAGTTCTTACAGGATTTTAGAAACGCCTGAGCCTTTGAACAGCTGCCATTGTTTGTGTTTTCAGACATGGTCTTGCTACACAGCCTAAAGTGGCTTTGAACTCAAACTTGATATCCTCCTGCCTCTGATCCCACATCCTAGATCTACAGATGTTCCCCTGCACCCAGGTCAGAACTCATGTGTTACGTGTTACATTTTAAAGATGGGTCTTCTAAATTGGGATTGCATTTTACTCCAAAATAGTTAGAAATACTGAAAGCATTAATTTAATGGAATGCCAGATACTTCCATTTTTGAAGTGTAATGAAATCGTAGTTGTTGGTAACAAAGCTTACAAATAGAGAAAGCAGAGGGGAAGTGAACGCCTCAGAAGGGGGTGGCATGGGCCGCAGGTGTGATTGGGAAGGACATAACTGTAGTGGGTAGCCATTCCAGCTTTGATCTGGAAGTTCCAACCCCCATTGAGACTTCGGTAACTGTCATGACTACAAGGCGGGGCCAAGAGAGGGCCCTAAAGACCCGAGATCCAGATGCGCTACCTCTCTTGGTTCCTGGACCTGGACGCTAGAGGTAGACCAAGCAGAGTTCTCCAGAGAATACCGCCGGACTGCGCTACGCCTTTCCCAGACTCTGTAAACTATCCCTTCACTTGTAAGTTACCCCACAAAATAAACCTCCCTTTTAACTACGTGGAGTGGCCTTAATAATTTCACCAATACATAACTGTGCTTTGGAAACATCCCAGCTTCTGGGCATATCTCTTGGTGACATTCCCGTTTCAAGTGGATGAATGTATACTCCGTGCCTGAATGGAAAGAAATCAGAGGTCATTAGGTTAGGAACATCTACATTTGGTAAAAACATTTAAGAGATCTGTGGTGTCAAGCATGGTGGTCCTCGCCATTAACCCCAGCACTCAGGATGCAGAAGACGAGCACAGGCAGGAGGATCTCTCTGAGTTTGAAGCCAGCTTGATCTACATAATGAGATCCTGTCTCAAGTGCTGTGTGTGTGTAGAAATTCGTGGAGACAACTTTATTCAATGAGGGTTTTTTTTGTTTTGTTTTGTTTTTGTTTTTTTTTTTCGAGACAGGGTTTCTCTGTGTAGCTTTGCGCCTTTCCTGGAACTCACTTGGTAGTCCAGGCTGGCCTTGAACTCACAGAGATCCGCCTGGCTCTGCCTCCCGAGTGCTGGGATTAAAGGCGTGTGCCACCACCGCCCGGCCCTCAATGAGTTTTTGAATTTAAAAATCATTTGTTGAAATTCTCTAGAGACAAAAAATACAGTCCTGGTGAAAACAAACTGGTCTGAAGCATTTTATTTTCACTGAAAATTGAATTATTTGCGACAATTCAAATAAAAATTAAATTGATTAAAGTTTTATTTAGCATAATTTTCTTGTAGCAAATATTAAAATTTTAAGTGAATCTAGGTCTGATGGCACATACCGGTAATGCCAGTATTTGGGAGGTAGAGGTGGGAAGATCAGATCAAGTCCAGCCTCAACTATATAGCAAGTTTGAGGCCAGCCTGGGCTACATGAGAACTTTCCTCAAAAAAAAATCTTTTTAACTCAATAAAACTATATTTAACAATATATTCATAAGAAAAATACCAGTGACACATTAGACAGATTATTACAAAACTGATTAGAGCCGGGTGGTGGTGGCGCACTCCTTTAATCCCAGCACTTGGGAGGCAGAGCCAGGCAGATCTCTGTGAGTTCGAGGCCAGCCTGGTCTACAGAGTGAGTTCCAGGAAAGGCGCAAAACTACACAGAGAAACCCTGTCTTGAAAAAACCAAAAAAAAAAACAAAAAACCCTGATTAAATCACATTATTATATCAAGAGTAATTTAAAAGAAAAAAGAAAAAAAAGTCAGGCATAGGGGCGCACGCCTTTAATCCCAGCACTCAGGAGGCAGAGGCAGGTGGATCTCTGTGAGTTCGAGGCCAGTCTGGCCTACAGAATGAGTTCCAATAGAGCCAGAGCTACATAGTGAGACCCTGTCTTGACACTGCCCCCACCAAAAAAAAAAAAAAAAAAAAAAAAGAATGACTGTGATTATATCCTTTTCTATTTTATATTTATACATATATTACATTTGTTTTGCTTTTTGAGACAGGGTGCGACACTACACCAACCACATACTACATTTTTATGTACTTATTTATTTATTGAGACAGGTTCTTGCTATATTGCCTAGGTTGGCTGTGAACTCCTTTGAGTTCAAGCAATCGTCCTGCCTTAGCCTCTGAGTGCTGACGTCATCGCGCCCAGCAAGAGGGATTTAACCCAGGGCTTTGTACATAGGCAAATGTCCTAACATTGAGTTCTACTTCTAGCCCTATAACACGTGATTCACAAGCATGTTAATGTGTGTATAAGTATTAAGTGTGCCTTTTACTCTTCAAAGTATCCACACTTGGATGATGAGCTATAGGCCCTTTCTGTTCCTAAGGCATCACTTTCAGAGTGATCCTTATTCCACACACTAGACTGCGCCATGTATGTGCAAACTCAGGTTACACAGAACAGCCGATGAGTCACCTGGCTTTGAATGAGGATTTGAGTGGGTGATGAGCATCCCCACACTGGACAAACTGTCTCCATGGTTATCTATCAAATATTATAGAGCGGGGCTGGAGAGATGGCTCAGTGGTCAAGAGCACACCTTATGCTTGCAGGGGACTGGGTTCAACTCCCAGCATCCACACGGTGGTCCACAATCATCCATAACTCCAGTTCCTGGAGATCTGACGACCTCTCCTGACCTCCCAGGGCACCAAGCACCCATATGGTGCACACAAACACGTACAGGCAACACACAGAGAAGATGGATAATTTTTTAAATAATAATTTAAAAACTATTGTAGCGCTCCCCCTCCCTTATGGAGAAGGAGGTAGAGTGAGGAGACTGTGGCTCTGTCAGTCCTGAGAAGATGGATGCTCCCTACTGCTTGTAGAGCATAAAGATATTCCTAGTACTTTCCAGTTCTATAAAGAACTGCATAAAGGGCCCTTAAGTCCAACATTGTCCTGAGCAGGAAGAACACATTCACCACCCCCTTCCATGACGCCCTTAGCCTCCCTTGCCTGCTTCGCATGATAATCTGACGTCAATGGTCCAAACTGTTAAGTGCCGACAGACTCACTGAAAGTTGTGTCCCAGGTGGTGTGCCACAGAAATAGCCTTAGCACGTTCTGTGGCTAATTCCTTGGGTTTGGGTTTGGTTTGGTTTGGTTTGGGGGATACAAATCCATGCTAGACAAATGCTCTCTACCTCTTCTACACCCCTAAAAAAATCCCAAAAAACAAAAAGAAAAGGAACAAAAACAAACCTGTGCCCACTTTGAGCGGCACATAAACCTGTCCAGACTTAGAGACAGTGAGCAGCACAGAACGTGAATGTTGAAGCCGGACACCACCTCAGCTACGTACCCTTGAGCGCCAGAACTCCTTCTCTGGTAAGTGAGAATGATAACAGTCCCTTGAACAGATGAAAATTGGCAGCAGACAGGATAATTTTTCTTAAAATACAATGAACAATGCCTGCTCCCATCTATAAGGAAGGAAACAATTTCTCTCAGGAACTATTTTTTTTCCCCTAACAAAATGTTTTGATTAGCACCTTATACTCAAACCCTGAGCTTGGGTCATGATTTGGAAAGATATCAATGGGGAAAACTTGGAATCATAGCTAAATTTCAGATATGAAGAGCTATTTAATATGAAGCTCTCCATGACAAGCAACCAGTAATGCCAGACTCACTCCTCGGCTGCAGCTGTCCTAGGACCTCTAACAAAAATACAACCAGGCCACCTGACTACCTCCTCAGGAGTGGTATTTTTGGAAAAAGCCCAGATGGAGCCATCGGCAAGGGCATGAAACTTGTGCAGTCACACAGGTCCCCAACTTCAAAGAACCCATACTCCCTCGCTTCCCTTGGCCATCTTGCCTCATTTTCATCTTGCACAACCAGCCCTGCTTGAGGCACAGGGTCTGTGTTCTCCATGGCTGTCCTTGGGTAAACGGGACAGACAAGGAGAGAGATCCAGAGGGCTGGATCTACATCAAGTGTAAGAATGCAGGGGGGACACATAACAAGAGCCTGCAGTGACCCCAAGGGGCCAACCTCAATCTTTGTGACAACATAGGGCTTCCACGGAATCCAAGTGTATGCAGTTTTCAAAGTCAACCCAATATGGTCTATGTTAAACTAAAATAGGTAATGGATGATAGACAGATGATAGATAATTAGCAAGATTGTGTGTAACCTGCTCACACGCGGTTGTGCTCAGGAAACGGTGGGTCCTTTTACTCCAGGATGGTGTGGAGAGTAGCAGTGAGGCAGTGCACACAGGGTACGCACACACCCAGTGAATGCACACGCACGTGTTTGGGCCCTTCTCTCCTTTTTTCTTCTCAATAGCACATCTCAGGATGTACAGATCCCGACCCTAAGGTCCATGAGCTCTGATTTAGAGATGTGTTGTTTGTGTCGTTCCTTTTTCCTGTGGTGGCCTTACTGCCATCGCCAGAGCCAGACTAACGAGGAAGAGAAAGTGCTAATTGGAAAGTAGGAGGGGGCAGATGGAATGAGAGCATCCCACTCTCAAGTGTTTATGGAGAAATAATTGGAACACAAATAGTAGGCGGGGCCTTGTCTCGCTGTGAGCACCAGCCTTCATCAGGATCGTTCGGCCTTTGAGAAGACCGAGGAGCAGAAAGAATGCCTTTCATTCCAAACAGAAGGGAGGCTGAGTACCCAGATGCCTTGGTCCTGAGCCTGTATCTGTAGCTGGAAGTTTTCCTGTGTCTTGCCTGGTCCTGCAGTCACTCAGACCCAAGTAAACACACAGAGGCTTAATAATCAATTAATTGATATTAATATATATATCAATTACGAACTATATGGCCATGGCGTATGGCTCAATTTTCTTACTAGCTAGCTCTTATAACTAAACTCAGCCCATTTCCATTAGTATATGTGTTGCCACATGTTCCATGGCTTTACCTGTGTGCCATGACATGCTGCACCCTGGACAGTGGGATGGCGTCTCTCTCCCTCTGCTCTGTCCTTCCTCTTTCCTGTCTCTCTGCTTGGATTTCTGCCTGCCTCTAAGCTGCCTTGCCATAGGCCAAAGCAGTTTATTCATTAACCAACGAGAACAACATATATTCACAGCATACAGAAAGACATCCCCGAGCATGTATCAATTTGCTCATTCTGAAACCCATTTACTTTCCCATTTGAGGTTGAACAAGAGTCTTCCTCATAGACCACACTTTCATGGCTCCCTGATACCTCTAGTGCAGTGGTTCTCAACTTTCCTTCATTCATTCATTGCTGGGGGGGCGTGACCCACAGGTTGAGAACCACTGCTCTAGCACCTCATCCTTGCATGGTTCCAGGGATGGACCTGGCTGGGACTGGGACAGCGAAGTAATGAAGAAAACATAAACACATAGAAAAGTTGGAATCAGGGAGACTGGGCTCTCTGATGGGGAAACCAATGCACCCCAGAAACTCAGTCTATTATATACAGTTGACCAGAGAGGCGGGGTTATTAAATACAGCTGACCAAGGAGGTGGATTTAACTTGGAGCGTCTCTGTGTTGGGAAGCAGTCTTCAGGCTGTAAATACCTGCGGGGAGAAAGCTGTGGTGGATATTTTCTGCACGCTTCCTCGGGGAAGCCTTTGCCGTTTTTCCCTAGGGTCTGAGGCTATGGTTCTAGACTTGGTCATGCCCATGTCAAACAGTACACATCCACTCAGGACTTCATTCACGCAGGGCTTTCTCTCCTTCCCACACTCTAGAAAGGAATAATGGAACATCCACACACTTTTTTTCCCTATAAAAATGTTTGTTTGTTTGTTTGGTGTACATCTGTGCATATGTAGGGATCGGAGGACCACTTGCAGGAGTCAATTCTCTCCTTCCTTGGGTTCTGGGTTCTGGGAAAAAGGCCATCAAGCTTGGCACCCAGTGCCTTTACTCACTGGGTCGCCTCCCTGGCCCACACCTGAAGTCACAGTGATGTCATGACTGCCCAAGACAGGAAACGGACAGTTGACTCTGGGACTTGGTTTTGTGATGTAAATAGATGAAGCTGGGCATTTGTTAGACACTAACCCCGCATTACTGTCTTGAATGCCGGAGAGAGGCTCACCAGCCTTGTTTTCTAGTTCTTATCCAGAGAGGAGATGTGGAAGGCAGAATTCTTTTCGGTTTGCTCTCAGGTTTTCGGGTTCTTGCTTTGGGGCAGGCTCTCAGGCTGTACCTCAAACTGGCCTTGATGTCTCTAGCTGAGGGTGACACTGAACTGCTGCCCCTCCTGCCCCTCCCTCCCAAGTGCTGGGATTACAAGTGGATGCCACCATGCTCAGCCCAAGAATTCTACAGTGACTCATGGAACCACACCTGTAAGCTGCTTCTAACCAGCAGAATATGATAAAGATAATGGGACATCATCCTTACAGTCTTGTGATGCTACATGGGACTTTTCAGATGTACATACAGTCCCAAATCAGCTTATTTGAATGAGAATGGTCCCCAAAGGTGCATACATTTGAATGCATGGTCCCTAACAGGTGGAACTATTTTGGGAAAGATTGGGAGGCGTGGCCTTGTTAGAGGAGGCATGTCACTGCGAGTGGGCTTTGAGGTTTCAAAAGCCCAAGCCAAAAGGCTGGATCTGGTGGAGCACAATTTTAATCCCAATACTTGGGAAGCAGAGGCAGGAGGATCTCTGTGAGTTTGAGGCCAGCCTGTTCTACACTAGAGAGCTCCAGGACAGCCAGGGGATACACAGAGAGACCCCTGTTTAAAAAAAGAAAAAAGAAAAGAAAAATCACAACAGGCCCAGTTTTGCTCTCTGCCTCTGCCCTTAGTTCCCACTTCAGTGACACGTCTCTCTGTCTGCTGCCATGCCCCCAACCACAATGGTCTCGAACTCACCCTCTGAAACTATAAGCAATCCCGCAATTAAAAGCTTTCTTTTATACATTGCCTTGGTCGTGGTGTCTCTTCACAGCAACAGACCAGTAACTAAGATCATTGACCTTAAATTAAGAGAGATTATATGGGTTGTCTTGACCCAATCAGACCCTGTTGTGGAATATTATTTTAAGGTGTGTTACTTTTGCTTATGTTGCATTTGTTTAACTCTGTGAAGCTGTGTTACTGTGCCTGTCTAAAACACCTGATGGTCTAAGAAAGAACTGAACAGCCAATAGTGAGGCAGGAGAAAGGATAGGTGGGGCTGGCAGGCAGAGAGGATATGTAGAAGGAGAAACTTGTGAGGAAAAAGAGGAAAGTCGTCAGAGAAGGAGGAGGACTCCAGGGCCAACCACCCCGGCACCCGGCTCCACGGCAAGCCACAGAGTAAGATTTACAGAAGTAAGAGAACGGGAAAAGCCCGGAGGCAAAAGGTAGACGGGATAATTTAGGAAAAGCTGGCTAGAAACTAAGCCAAGCTAAGGTTGGGCATTTATAATTAAGAATAAGCCTCCATGCATGATTTATTTGGGAGCTAGGTGGCAGGCTCCCCAAAAGAGCAAAAACAAACAAAACAAGACCCCTTCAAAGGGAACACTGAAGGTCAGAAATAATGGTTTTTGTTTTTTTGGTTTTTTGAGACAGGGTTTCTCTGTGTAGCTTTGAGCCTTTCCTGGAACTCACTCTGTAGCCCAGGCTGGCCTCGAACTCACAGAGATCTGCCTGGCTCTGCCTCCCAAGTACTGGGATTAAAGGCATGCGCCACCGCTGCCAGGCTAGAAATAATGGTTTGGAAGCAGCAGGCTACCATAAATTCTACAGCTACAAGACAATGAGTCTGGCCGATAGCTATATGACTATGAAGGAGGACTCTAAGCCTCCAAGGAGACCCTGGCTGCCAACATTATGATTTCAGGAAGTGCCACTACCCTCTGGAACTGATTTTCAGGTCATTTGCTGTGCAGTTACACACAGAAACCTTAATAGAGTCAAGCCAGATATGGTGGTACCTGCCTGCAATCCAGAACTCAGGAGGCTGGAGGAGAATGTCCGTTGGTTTGGAAACCAGCGTAACTGGGAAAGACCCTGGCTCAAAAGACAAACAAACAAACAAACAAAAAAGGAAGAAAGGACCAAAATTAAGAATAAGGGCTAGCCAGGCGGTGGTGGCGCATGCCTTTAATCCCAGCACTCGGGAGGCAGAGTCAGGCGGATCTCTGTGAGTTCGAGGCCAGACTGGTCTCCAAAGCAAGTTCCAGGAAAGGCGCAAAGCTACACAGAGAAACCCTGTCTTGAAAAACCAAAAAAAAAAAAATAAAAATAAAAAAAAAAATAAAAAAAATAAGGGCTAAATAGGAAAACCTATCAATCTCTCAGTAGCACTACAGGCTAGATGGCATTTTAGTTACAGCTGACTGGAAATGCACAGGAGCCGGGAGTCGCAGGTGAGTTCGTCTCCCGATGGAAAAATATCGAGCAAGGCAATAAAGGATGCCTTTTCACGTGGGAAATAAAACCTCCTCGCGTGTGATTATCACCTGATGCACACTCAGAGGCCTGGCTGCTTTACTACCTAAGTCAGACTTCTTATTGCAGAACAGAGAGAAAAGCAAACACAAATTTGGAAGCTATTATCTTCCAGCACGTCTGTGTACAAGGGCCAGCAGTTCTGGCTCCCCCGGAGCATCTTTGAAGGATAATCCTATGCACTGCACCTGTCCTGTCCAACACGCCAGCCAGTCAACACATACGAAGATCTTTCAGGTAATTAAAGACCGAAGCATGTGAATCCTGAGCTCACTGCAGAGCACTGCTGTCTGTACTCCATCTAGAGAAAAGAACCGAGCTCCACTGAGGTCCAGAAGCTTTGAAAACTCCTCAGTAATTTTTAGTATCGAATCTCCTGTGTCCTAAGAGAGAGAGGCACGTAATCGAAAGAATTGCCTTAAAGCAAACTGCTGTTAATGCTTTAGTTCTTGAGAGGCTGAGTCAACTTCGTCATCAGATGAACCTCATTCCCAGTGCTCTGGGGGGGGGGGGGGGAACGAGGCGGGGTGAGGGGCGGGGCTTAGCATCTGAAGGAATTCTGCAGGACAACAAATTAGTTTTGGGTGGGATGCTTAGTTAGCCAACTCCCCCGGGTTTCTGTTTTCCTGATACAGATTTTTGTACATCAGGATTTCCCGAAGCGGAGAACTGGTTAAACTACACTTCATTTTCATGAAGTGACCCCAGAAACCTTGACTGGCGGGAGGCAGGCGTCCCAGATCGGGAATGCTGGGAGGCAGCAATATGAATCCAGATGGACGCTGAAGAAAACACTGAAGGGGACCATCGGGAAGGTGTGTCCACCAGGAAGCCTGTGGACCCCAAAGGCTTCTGGGTAGGATGCGGACAGAGCTTTAAGCCAGTGTATGAAAGAAAGAAAGCTCAAAGATGAGGAAATAGTATCTTACCTGTGATGGGGACTATTGCTGGGAATGAGACCCAGCACTCCACACATGCTAGATACACTATCACAGAGATACACCCCCAGCCATGTGTCCTACCAGACTCCAACTGATAAAGCCTTTGGCATACTAGCTTTGTCGCTCTGTGCCTATCTCCTACCTACAAACTGAGAAAAATCAGTGTGGATTCCGTCAGTTCCCGTGAAGAGTAAACACAGAACCGCAACACAATACCCAGTACTTAGTCCCCATCCGCTGTTGCTACGTAGCACAAAAACGTCGGAGAGGCTCCAGTAATTAAAAACTGAGCTGCACCTAGGAGAAACAAGCAGGCGATGAGCACGCCTCCAGGAAGACGTGTTTCTCCAGCAGCGGCAGGCCTCTGTCCCCTCCAGTCCCATGGCTTCATACCGCGTTTCATCTGTATGTCATTTGGGGTGGCAGCTAGTCCCCGACTGACAGCGCTTGGACTGTCTCTCGGTGCGAAAGCAATGTGCGTCCAAGGACAGCCATGCTGCCCATTTTGAGTTCTGAATTCTGCCCCGCCCACCCCAAGCTACCATGACTCAGTATGAGCCATGCCTCGCAGCCATACCGCGCACAGATGGCGGCACAACCGTGAGAGACGACAGTATAATCTATGATCACTTAGGATTTTCTGCAGGTTACGAGTGGTGTACTGTGTTTCCATTCAATCAGTGTATCAGAGGAAAGCCCCACCCCAAACCTGGGCACATCTGGAGAGTGAAGAATGTTGGGAATAATTAACCTCCTCTCTACAGTCCCAGGAGCCCATCACTACAGGTGGAGAGGTTGGATACCAGCTCCCTATGGGGCAAATACACAAAGCTTGTGTAAGTCCTGGGCACCCAGCACATTCTTCCCAGAGGCAAGGTATGAGCCCGACTGTTTTCCTGAGAGCTTCAGCAAACTCCCCACCCAGTACATACGGGGCTCCCCTGCATTCATCTCTTGTCTTGATAACACATCAACTGCCACGGAATAGTGCCAGCTCCCGGAAACACCCAGCCCTTTGAAAAGCCCGGAGACGACAATAGCAAAGAGGGTGCGTCCCTTCAGAGTTTGACGTGGTAAATCCTCTGTCGCTGAGCTGCCAGCCTAAAAGCTGGCTCTCTCTTTTGTTAGGAATTCTGGTCACAAAAACCTCCAATAAAATGCTGCAGGCGCATCAATAAAGGATATAATGAATCAAATGAGTCTCGTTCCCTACATTTACATGCAAAGTGTATCAAAGGAGCATCCCGCGTGTTCCTGAGACCACACAATGGATTCTTTTGTGTGAGGGGGAAGAAGATACATAAAGCCGAATTAGGAAGCAATTCCAATTAAAGGGGTTGTGTTTAAGGCTCCCAAGACAATGCAGCCTTTGCTAGACAGTTAGCTATTAGTAGTGTCTGGCTGCTGAGGTGGTTCTAGGGTAATTTAACTGGAGCCCAGTGGAAAGGAACACATCAATCCTACCTCTTGGTCCCAGGCTCTGGGTCACTCCCAACTTCCCCAGCGTGATCTCGGGGATAATGATAACACCTGCCTAAGAGGGTCGTTATGGGGATGACAAGAAATGAGGCACATGGATGACTCTGGACAGGGCCAGGCACTCCCGAAGCAGTCTACTCAACTGCAATTATGACTTCCTCTCACTAACCCCCTCACCCTTCAGTGCTGGCACAGTGTCTGTGTGCATGGGCCAGAATCACCCAGACAAGTGAGTGGGCTCCGGAGTGTGTCTGGGTACGGATGCCACCTGGTATGTGGTGAAGGGAAAGTTGTCCTTTGTCACAAAGGCCTTTCAGACTAAGTCAAGCCCAGGGGGGTAGGATGGTTTAGTGGGTGAAGGCGCTTGCTGCCAAGCCAGATGATCTGAGTTTGATCCCCAGGATCCACACGGTGGAAGGAGAGAACACACACACACTAAATAAAATTTAAAAAAATGTAATCCTTTTTTTTTTTTTAAATCAGAAGTTAGGCGCAAATTTTTATCCTAGAGAAATGGCTCCTTTTTTCAAAGATCGGACACCTAGGAGATGCGTCATTTCAGTTAACTCCCACATTTCCTCCACCCCTTTCATATTTTGTAGCTTTAGGATCAGAATTAATAGATAACACCTCAAAGATTAGTCATTTCCTGCCGGATATTTTCTGTAGTTTTATTCCGGATTCTCCTGCTGTGGGATGTTCTGTATGGCAAATGTGTTGCTGATTAGTCAATAAATAAAACACTGATTGGCCATTGGCTAGGCAGGAAGTGTAGGCGGGACAAGGAGGAGAATAAAGCTGGGAAGTGGAAGGCTGAGTCAGAGAGACACTGCCAGCCGCCACGATGAGAAACAGCATGTGAAGATGCCGGTAAGCCACGAGCCATGTGGCAAGGTATAGATTAATGGAAATGGATTAATTTAAGCTGTAAGAACAGTTAGCAAGAAGCCTGCCACGGCCATACAGTTTGTAACCAATATAAGTCTCTGTGTTTACTTGGTTGGGTCTGAGCGGCTGTGGGACTGATAGGTAAGAGAGATTTGTCCTGACTGTGGGCCAGGCAGGAAAACTCTAGCTACATTCTCCACTTAACTTTCTTCCTTCCTTCCTTCTTTTTTTCCTTCCTTCCTTCCCTCCTTCCTTCCTTCCTTTTTATTTTTTGAGACAGGGTCTCACCATGTAGCCTTGACTGTCCTGGAATCACTATATAGATCAAGCTGACTTTGAACTCACAGAGGTCCTCCTGCCTCTGTCTCCCCAGTGCTGGGATTAAAGGTGAGTACCACCATGCCCAGTCATCTCCGTTTATCTTCAATAGACTCTGCCAAGGCTGTTACACAGCTTCACAAAACTGGCCAGGAGTCAACTCTGCATCAGCTCATCTCTACAGCTGGGGCTCCACAGTGCCTTTGTATGTGTGCATCTGAAAACACAGGAAGACACACATTTGCCCTTTCCCCCATCACCTAGATCACCAAAGTGTGGCAGGAAGGTGGGTGTGTGAGGGAGTGAGGGGCATCAAGATTAACATAGAAGAAAATAGCCTCTAGAAAGACTTGAAACTCCCATCAACAAGGCTACCAATTAAAGGACAGAGCATGCTCAAAAACAGTGGGCACCATAGAACTATGAGGTGAGAGCTATGGAAGTAACTGTTCTCTGTGGTCCAGAAAATTACCTATGACGGCCATAATTTTGGTTTGTAATGAAGAAGTTTATTAAGGACACTGTAAACAAAAGCAAAAGAATAAATGGTAAGTAGCAGAGAGAGAGAAACAGTGATAGACAGCAGAAGTCATCAAATCAAGAGCGTACAACATCCAGCGGAGAAAACTGGAGTAGCCTGATTGAGGGAGCAAAAAAGGTAGCATCAGATCCTGAGCGAACACTACCAAGCAGAATGCAGTGAGGTAAACACCCCCCCACCCCCGCTGGAATCAGCCTCAGGCAGAACAGAGCACTCCAGTCTCTCCACGGGATGAACACTAGTGTGGTGGTTTGAATAGGAATGGCCCCCATAGACTCATGTGTTTGAACGCTTGGCCCATAGGGAGGGCACTATTAAGAGGTATGGCCTTGTTGGAATAAGTGTGGCCTTGTGGGAGGAAGTGTGTCACTGCGGAGGCCGGCTTTGAGGTTTCATATGTGCTCAAGTCAGGCCCAGTGTGGCACACAGTCTCCTCTGGCTGCCTGCAGATCAAGATGTAGAACTCTCAGCTCCTTATCCAGCACCATGTCTGCCTGCACAGTGCCATGCTTCCCGTCATGATGACTGTTGTTGGAGATCTGTACACTGTGCGAAGAGGTACTTACTGCGATTGATGTAATAAAAAGCTGAATGGCCAATAGCTAGGCAGGAGGTATAGGTGGGATTTCCAGGGAGAGAAAGGAAGAGGAGGAGAATCTAGGCACACAGGAGATGCCAGGAGACATGGAGGGGAAATGGGAGGTGCAAGATGGAAGAGAGGTAATGCCACGTGATAGAATGGGTTAATTTAAGTTATAAAACCTAGTTAGGAGCAAGCCTAAGCTATAGGCTGAGCTTTCCTAATTAATAAGAAGTCTCTACGTCATTATTTGGGAGCTGGCTGTCGGGACAGATGATAATGGACTAAACCTCTGAAACTGTAAGCCAGTCCCAATTAAGCGTTTGCTTTTATAAGAGTTGCTGTGGTCATGGTGTCTCTTCACAGCAATAGAAACCCTAACTAAGACAACTAGTAAGTCTGTTGAAGATGGTTCACCTTCTAGATGTTCTCAAGGACTTGATAATTTTATTCTTGGCTTTTTCCTTTTCTCGGGGCTAGAGTGACAGCCTGTCCCAGGTTTTGGATGACGCTTGGAATAAACATGTTTGGGTTTGAAGTTGGAGGCAGGGGGCAAACCCCACCTCTCTTCTCGGTGAGATTAAACAGCATGTGGCAATTAAATAATACAATGTATACTATAATGACCTATAAAGGCCTGACACTGAGAGCCAGGGACCTTTGAGCCTCAGACCTGTCCCAGCTCTCTATCACACTTCCATTTTGGGGGAGTGCCTCTCTGAATAAACTGTGTGTGTTTCTAGAACCATTCACTTGTTCCTGGTCTAATTCTTTGTTCCAAAGCACAAGGACCTAGAAATCTCAAGAGGGGTGCCTCTGGGACTCAGATATGCACCTATAACAGAAGGGCCCCATTCCCCTTAGTGAAGGAATCCTGAAAGTTCCTGGGTTTAACATCTCTCTTAATTTCTCTTATCCAAGGTGTAGTTGGGGACATGGTCTGAAGCAGTTTAGACTATAAACTGAGCATGAGTGAAACGACGGAACAGATGAGACTTTCGGGGTCAAAAGGGACCATTAAAGAATGTGCCACAGCACACTGGAAAAAGAAGAGAGGGGACACAGACCCACCGCCCATCACCATTGGTGGGGTCTGTGTCGGGGGCTGCAGGTGTCAGCCTGGGAGCACAGACTCTGGACCCAGATGCTCATTTAAAACGTAGCCTTCACCACTGTGACCATGTAAATGGGACTATTTGGCATCTCTGGTGTGAGAGAACGTTCGGAAACAAAGCTATCACTCTTGCAGTAGCATTTTAAAGCAAGTTAGAGGTATGGGGAACAGGGAAAGGGAACCCACAAAGGGGGCTTGGTTTTTTTGTGTGTGTGCCATCTGAGGTTTCTTTGAGAAAAGAACAACAGAGAAAGATTTATTAAATCTGAGTGAGTCACTCGGCCCCATTGCTAGAAAGTATTTTACAGTATTTTAAAATAATTACGCAGGTTTTAAAGGAAAAATGAGAGATGCTGCAGCAATTAACAAACTTCCGTTAACAACAGGACTCTGGAAAACAAACACAATGAGGAGCATGCCGAGCTCTTTGAGGTGAGTTTCAGGGTGTCCTGGAAGGTGCATGCGCTGTAAAAGAGAAATTCTTCCCACCCAGGAAGCAAAGCTGTTTTATTTTTTTGTTTGTTTAGCAATAGGGCCTCACTATGTATCTCTGGCTAGTCCGAAACTCACTAATAGCCCAGGCTGACCTTGAACTCCCAGAGATCCAACTTGCCTCTGCTTCCCAAGTAGGGATGGATTAAAGGCGTGTGCCACCACACCTGACTAAAGCTGTTTTAATTTTTAAAAACAGAATGGTACTATTAAACTAGCTCCTAATGACTTGTCACTATACCCATAGACTGGTGTTTAAGCCCTCATCAGAGAAGCTTATTTTTGCAGGAGATGGTAATTAATACAGAGATCCCACCTTTAGGTGAGTTCAAAGGACCAAACTTAGGCTGTGTGTAGCAAGAGCCTTTATGTGCTCTTTATGTGCTGAGTCATGTCTCCAGGCCCTAGTTCACATTCTTTCTTTCTTTCTTTTTTTTTTTTTTTTTAATGTGTGTGGAAGTTTTGCCTGTATGTATGTTTGTGCACCATGAGCATGCCTAGTGCCCATGGAGGCCAGAAGAGGGCACTGGGTCTCCTGGAACTGGAGTTACAGACAATTGTAAGCCACTATGTGGGTGCAAGCCACTATGTGGGTGCTAAGAATCAAACTTGGGTCTTCTGGGTGCTCTTAACTGCTGAGCCATCTCTCCAGCACCTAGTTCATATTCTATTTTTTCTTAATTAATTGGATATTTTTTTAACGTGCATTTGTGTGTGCCTATGTGAGTTGATGTGTACCACATTGTGCAGGAGCCTGCAGAAGCCAGAAGAGGGCATTAGATCCCCTGGAACTGGAGTCAAGGGAAGCTGTGAGCTGCCAAGTGGGGGCTGGGAACCTAACCCAGATTCTCTGCAAGAGCGGTAACCACTCTTGACTACCCAGCCAACTCTCTAGTCCTCTAGTTCACATTCTTAAAGTGCCAGCCACTCTCCTTGCTGGCTTAACTCTCGTACTCTGCCCCCTCAGAAACATTATCTTGCTGGATTATTTTCAGGCTGAGATGATGTCAGCCTATGTTACACAGCCTGGCCTGGAAATCTGGGAGTCAGGAGATCCTCCTGCCTCAGCATCTTCAGTACACACACCATTATCTTCTTGGGTTCTCTCCTTTGGTTCCAAGTGACTAGTGGAGGAAAGGTCACTGTTCTGTGCCAACGGAGCAGAGGCATCCAGCTGCTGGGAGTGAAGCAAGCCGTATCCAGACAACAGGAAGTGGCAGACAGCACGGGGGTTCACTCCTCATTCATTATGGAGAAGCACAACTACCTTCACTCAGTGACTGCTCATTGAACACTTCTGTGCCTGGCTGTCGTGTGGGCTCTGAGAAAACAATGGTGACAAAAGGCAAAGCTTCTCCTGGGAAATTTACACCCACCACGGGAACAAAACACTAAGCATCTACGTACATGTGACGTCTCCGATGGTCTTAAGTAGTGGTGTGCCAGCAGGTGTTTAACAACCAGTTTCTCTGTGAGGCAGTTGACAATTTCCTTTATGCAATTGTTTCTCCCACAAACAGTTGAAAGCTACTGCCATTGTGGACAGCAGGCTGGGGAGAGCTGTACATTCTGTGCTGTTAGAGTTTAAAAGCAGCGGGAAGGAGTCACGCCACCCAACAGGGCTCATGGGGGAGGTTTATTGGAAGAGGAGAAAGAAGGAGCAGAGAAGGGGCAGAGACAGGTTCCCTAGGGACAAGAGCAGAAGAAGAGAAAGAGATGGGAGGTGGGCAAGGCCTGCCTTTTATAAGGGAACACAGTGAATGCACACAGGGGGTGCTCTTAGTGGCTGCAGCTGAGGACGGATCCTGTCAGGACCCCAAGAGCAGGCCAGTCCAGATGCCTGAATGCTAACATTCCTCCCTTTTGTTTATTATTTAAAGATGAGGAGTTAGAAAGGGTAGCAGATGAGGCAGGAATGAGGATGCAGTGTTCTCGAGACTGCTTCCTGCTGGCCTGGGTGGGGGGCGTTGGTCATCACTGAGGGACCTGATAAAGCTGGGGTGCTGGCCACATCCTGGGGTAGCTGGTTGTTTCACTTCACTGTCCAGGCTCTGTGGAACCATCAGGCACCACTCAGACCTGGCAAAATGCTGTTTGAGGTGGATCCAAGTCGATGCCCTGGAGCTCACAAGAACTTTGAGTTTACAAAAAGAGACAAGTTTTAGACACATTAGAAAGCTACCAAAGGGAATTTAAAATCCTGAGTTTGTGGCCACAATACTGTAGTGGTAGAGTATACTGTTCAGTACTCTGCAAGAGCTAGACTAATAGCTTATCAGAACTCCATCAATTAATGTCAAGGTTGTGAACAGTAACATAGTGAGAGAGAAATCAGGAACATGTTTCATTCTTTTATACATCTCAAATCACTTTCTCCTTATCAGCACTTAAGCTTTCCTATCTGCACATAAACAAACCTTAAAGCACCTGGTCCTTTCCCATCAGCACAGCATCACCTTGACACTCTCTATCTGATTCACCAGGAGACACAGGTGGTTGATTACTGAGGGCAGTCCATAGTAAAAAGCCACACTGAAATCTGTTCTGTGAGTTTATATTTTCTGATCTGGTTAACAAGGTAAATTGCGTCTAGACCTAGTAGTTCTAGGAGAGGGAGGCCTGTGGCCTGAATTTCACACGTAAAGAGAACTGAGGAGGCCGCTGAGGCCTTGGTTGCTGCTGTAAAACTGACAAAGCTGTCCCCAGCCTAGTCATCCAACAGCATCAGGGCTCTGAGAAGGAAAGTTTACCTGAGTTAGCAAAGTCACAGAGACTTACTTGCTGGCTGCCTAGACAGTCACCCCAGTGTCCTCTGTGGTTGTTGGGGGCAGAGGTCATAGGGCGGCATCAGTCTTTGGCTGCCAGGTCTAGAAGATCTGACAAAGTTTCCTGTAGGGTAAGAACTTGTGGGGGGACTAGTCTACCTTGTCTAGGCAAAATGAGGCCATCAATTCCCCAGTGTCCTGTTGTCCACAGTCTGAACAGGGTCTGGGCAGCAGTTGAGGTAAAAGGCGGGTTTTTTTTCACTCAGTGGCTAGCGTGGCCACATTTAAAGCAAGCTTCCAGGTGGAGGTTCTTCTGTGCCCATCCATTGTCTTTGGAGGAGATAGTGTGCTGCCAGGGCCTGGCATTGTCTAACATTAAAAGCTTTTTTAATTAAACATTTAAATGCCACATTCTGCAGATCTTTGAAGCACTTGAGGACCGTCTATTAGGTATATCTTAACAGACAAACGTTGCTTGTTTGTAGGCAGGGACTGAGGGAACACAGAGGCCAGCATTGCCCTTGACAAGCCATGGGGACCTCTGCCCAAATGCCCAACTCTGGGAAATGACCCTCTCAGGAGACCAGAAACTCCACTATAGAATATATATCTTGTTTATCAAATACCTTATTTATCAAACGTATGTCACTACTTATTTAAATTCTCTAGAAGCTTGGTGTTGAACACTTGGCAAAGACATAAGTACTTAGGTGTAAATCTTTAAGTCAGCTTTTGTTACTCTGAATAGACCTTTATAACCTTAAATTTTATCACCATATAGAATATATTCTAAACCAGAGGTGAACCACATATAACTTTACATTTCTATCATCATACAAAAGTCAATAAAATTTCAAAATATTTGAGGCTTGTTGCTTTCTTAGGCTAAAGGGAGATACAATAGACAGAGAGCTCATTAGGACTAAGAAGCATACTCTTTAGCCTTAGTAAAAGATGGCTTCCAGCCACGTAGTTGCTTGCATCATGATGAAGTCACCAGCCAAGATGGAGGAGAGCCATGTGGTTGCTGTTTAAAACATGTGTTTCTAAACAATAGTTACATGCACATATACACAGAGTTGAATCCAAGTTACAGACACATACACACAGAATTAAAGCCAGCTTACATTTACACATATAGGGTTAAATCCAAGTCACATGCATACACACACACACACACACACACACACAGAGTAAACAGGAGTTGAGTAAATAAGAAAGGGAGAGCCAGTGTGTGCAAGCAAGACGAAGCTGGTTTCTCCATCTCTGACTTGCACGTTGCAGCAAGCATACAAACAGGATATTTAGGAAGTTTAGAGGAGAGCGGACAGAAACAAGCAGGTCTTGGAGCAAAGAAAAAGAAAGAGTGGAGAATTCTTTTTCGGTTCTCAGACGGCCTGGTCTGGGGTATACTGAAGCCAGCTTTGATTTAGGCCAGATTTGATTTGAAAGGACTGGTCCCAGGGTCTCCAAAAGACAACCCAATGGGAGCAATGAGCTGTATGACACAGTTCCCAAAGACAAGGCAGGATGAAGTCCAGAACCTGAGACCTCAGGCGTCCCTGGGACTCAGAGGAGGACCAAACAGAGCAGGCACGGGCTGTTCAGTGCATCGTCACACAAGAGCAGGGGCCAAGGGCTCGGAGTCCGAGTGAGGCACAGTCGCCTGGTACCAGGACTTCGAGAAAAGCCAGAAGGCGAGGACTGTCCTCGAGAAACCAAGCCAGAGGCGGGTAGCCCAGCCAGAGACCCAACTGTTGGTGCTGCATGGAAGACAAAGCTGTCAGTGAACGGGAAAGCAGATCTGTTGCAGGCGGAAGAGAGCGGGTCTGTTTTGGGTGGGGCAGGCGGGTAAGGTCCTAGCGTGAAGTGGGTACCTTTGGCGGGCCCTGCCAAGGTGTGCCGCCAAGCAAACACGCCACACACAACGGAGTCAGTGCAAGAGGTTTGTTGAGGTGGGAGAGGCAGAGAGTGAAAGGCCACGTCAGAGTGAGGACTTGAGAGAGGCAGGCAGACAAGAGGAAGAGAAGTAAGAGAGGAAAAAGGAGGCAAGAGAGGGAATTAGAGACACAGAGAGGAGTAAGAGGCAGGAGAAGGAACCAAGGGAGCGAGCTCTGCCTGGCGGGCTCTTTTAAAGGGTGCACACGTCACGTAGCCGATAGTGAGAAGGGACCTGGCAACAGGTGACGTAACTGCTTTGGCAGCAGAGGCAGGCTGCTGCTGCTGCTGCGGCTGCAGAAACCAACATTGGAATTCTTGCATGGAAGAAGCAGAGCTAGATGGATAAGACCCCAGCGGGTTTTTGTTGTTGTTGTTGTTTTGTATTTGAGAGAGTTTGCTTAATGAACAGAGGGAAGCGTAGCTTAACAGGCTTCATAGCTAGCAGGAGATGAGCCGGGGAACAGGAAGAAAGAACAGAGAGAGGGGCTTGGAACGAAGGAAAGAGGAAGCTTGAATGTAGGGAGAGGGGAGTCTCTTTCCATTTCCCTGATCGCTCACAGTAGTCATAAAGGTCCCGAAAAATATTGGGATCTAGGATGCCCTTACGCAGCCATTTGGATTGATTGTCTAAGGGGTGTTGAGGCCAAATTTGATGGCAAAAGGTGACTAAGTTTAGGGCCCTTCAGGTCGGGTGCCAGGTGAAGAGGCTGGAGGTTTTCTAAGAGGCATCCCAAGGGGGGATAAGAGGGTATGGAAGACAGGTTCTCATGGTGAGAGAGGGGAGGGCAGGGGTCACAGCAACCTGTAGTTGCGGGAGTCCCCAGGACTCGGGGAGGACCAAACAAGGACCAAGCCGTTCAGAGGGTTGTCACCACACTCAGTGGAGGTCAGGCTTATCTAACTAAGCCGGAGGAGATTTGGTGCCTGGTACCAGGGTTTCACAGAGGCCAGAAGGTGTAGATGAAAACTGAGCTCTAATAGGGATCTCATCCACAGGAAAGGGTCAGAAATGGGGTCACAAAAGCCACAGAGCCTAGAGGAGCTGTGGGATTATGGGCAGCTTGGGGGGGGGGCAGGAAAAAGGGGTCAGGAGAGGGCACAATGGCCCAGTTGGGCCTGATGAAGCTGCAGGATTGCAGCTCCAAGGGTGGTAGGATGGGGTCAGGTGAAGAGAGCCAGCCATAGCCTTAAGGACTGTGGCTGGGGGTACCTCCGCCTCTAAGAGTACCAGATGGGTGCCAGACAATCAACGGTCACTTCCTCAGACTCAGGGAAATGCTTGCACTGACTGAAGGGTGCTGAGCTATCGGTGAGCCGGAAGGTGAGTCTGCTGCAGGTGGACTGGAGATGAGGGACAGGGTCCCAGTGCCGCTCAGACCACAAAGGGGAGCACAGGGACCAGGAGAGTCTTAGTTGAAACAGCGGGAAGGAGTCAAGCCACACAACAGGGCTCACGGGGAGGTTTATTGGAAGAGGAGAAAGAAGGGGCAGAGACTGATCCCTAGAACAAGAGCAGCAGGAGAGAAAGAGATGGGAGGTGGGCAAGGCCTGCCTTTTATAAGGGAATGTAGCGATTGCTCACAGGGGGTGCTCTTAGCTGAGAACATATCCTGTCAGGACCCCAAGAGCAGGCCAATACAGATGCCTGAATACTAACATGTACTATTGTAGAATTCCCACCAGACGTGAGACACGCCCCCAAGAACACAGAACAGCAAAACAGAGTAAAAAAATTAATGGATAGTGTTAGGAACATAAGTGAATCCATTTTGTGTAACTTGAAAATGATTTTATGCGACTTGGAGTAAGGTAGTGCTTGTAAGACAGAAGCTTGCCCCAAAGCAACCTCAGGATGTTGATGAACCAGCCACAAGGCAGCACCAGTACAAGCCAAACCCATGCCAGGCTTTGATATGCTAATGAACTAACCCCCAGGTGGCACTGGCGTGTTAGTGAACTAGTCCCAAGCTGTGAGCTCCAGTCAGCGCAAACTAAAGCTCAATGAAAAGATACAAAAGTTGGGCTGGAGAGATGGCTCAGTGGTTAAGAGTACCGACTGCTCTTCCAGAGGACTCGGGGTTCAATTCCCAGCACCCACATGGCAGCTCACAACTGTCTATAATAACTCCAGTGTCTGACACCCTCACATAGATGTACATGCAGGCCAATGCACATAAAATAAATTATTTTTTAAAAATAGATACAAACGTTGGAGCTTTGGAAGTGGCCTTTAGGATTGCACTGCTGGACTCCTCAGTCAGGACATCAGGATAGGATATCAAGTCTATTGAACAGGGTACATGCAGTGTATCAAGCCTCTGCAATGACACCCATTATCAAGGGGACTTCACGACTGGCCACTGTGTGACTCTGGCCTCAGTGACCGTCAGGTTTCCAGCACTATGGCTGAGTTCACACGTGCCTGCCTGTCAGTGCTAGCTGCTGGCCAGTGAGCTCGAGGACCTTCGGGAACCTCCACCAGAGCCATCCTCCTGGCCGGCCACAGCTGAAGGACTTCACAGCCAAGCCTGCTCCTGCTAAATGGAGAGGATTTTCCGGTGGAACCCTACTGCAGCAGTTTCTGCTCAGCCGAGATGTCTGTTCAATCTTTATATTAAGATGTGAGGAATGTTGTGTGAATAAACCGAGCGTATTCCAAGGGCAAATTTTGGTTTTTGGGGTTTTGTTTGTTTGTTTGGTTGGTTGGTTGGTTGGTTTTGGTTTATTTGAGAGAGGGTTTATCTGTGTAGCTTTGGAGCCTGTCCTGGATCTCGCTTTGTAGAGCAGGCTAGCCTGAAACTCACAGAGATCCGCCTGCCTCTGCCTCCCCAGTGCTGGGATTAAAGGTGTGTGCCAAGACCACCCAACTCGAAAGGCAAATTTTGTACAGACATCCTAGTTGCCGAGCACCTCACAGCCCACTGGCGGTGCTCTCCACAATTAGGAAGGATGTATTTGAGAACCTATGATCTTTATTTTTATGCAATTAAATTATCTGACATAATTTAAGTTTAATAATAGTTTTGTTTAATGACTCACAAAATTCCTGGAAATGTCCAACTCAGTGCTCATGAGCCAGCGTGAGCCAAACCCAGACCACCTCTGGTGGTAAGGAAATTACAACAGGTTGAGGGTCTCAGCAGCTACGACTGTGTAACAACACACCACCCTACCTCAAGAAGCGCCTGCTCAGAGCAACCACTGTACCTTCTGTGTGGACCCAGCGTAGCTTGGTAGGACACCTATCAGAATTTGTGGCCATTTTAATCCACTCCTGATAGAGAATGGCAGTGGGGCCCTGTTACTGTAAACACTGAGGTCGGAGACTGCCTTCCCACTACGGTCTTTAGACAACATATTAAGATCAATGAGCAATGAGAGTGTAAGCAAAGCAAATGTGTGCACACGGTTTTGGGGTGAGCTTTGGTAGCCAGTTCAGAATAAGCCCTCCATCTCCACTCTGCGTGGCTACAGGGTATCATGATGGGAAAGTTTCTGAATCACCAGTTAAACCAACTTATTCCCTGAGTGGAGGAAACTGAAGTGCAAAGAATTCAAGAGCCTGTGCCTAGGCTCCCCAGGCACTCGAGAAGGCTATGCTAAGTGGCAGTGGAATACAGCTTGAGCTCTGAAAACAAAACACAACAACACACACACACACACACACACACACACACACACACGCACGCACACACACACACACACACACACGCGCAAACACGTGCGCACGCGCGAGCGCACACACACGAAACAATAAAAACCACTCTTTTATGTTATTTGTGTTTGGGTGTTATCTCCATGTGTGGCTGTGCACTGTATGCATACAGTACTCACAGAGGCCAGAAGAGGGAGTGAGATTCCCCTGGAACTGGAGTTACAAATGGCTGTGAGCCAGCCTGTGGGCATCAGAACTCGAACCCTGGGTCCTCTGCAAGAGCAGCCAGTGATCTTAACTGAGCCATCCAGTCCCCACCCTCCACCCCCACCCCCAGCTCCTGATCTACCCAGATCTCCTACTGAAAAGTCCAGTGTTCTGTCCACGGCTCTGTGCTTTTTCTGACTTTTTAAGTCTCGCTAATATTAGTGTTATCACTTCAGCTTTGGATGTTTTCCTCTCTGGAATTTCACATATCATATCAGGATGAATGTAAACTCCGAGAGGACACAGACTTTGCTCTCACTGTGTGCAACTGATGTGTACCGTATGTGATACAAGCCAGTCTGGACATGGATTTGAGGGGACGTCACTCTTGGAGGCTTCACAGCCAGGCTGCACTAGGCTGTGATTGGGGCAGCCCATCCCCAAGAACGGGCAACGGTTTCTAGCTTTCCAGGGGGGTGGAGGGTAACCTTGCTCTCCTTATCAGTTTCACATCATGTAAGACAATGCTGGGCACATAGAAAGGGCCCTGTGTTGTGGGGGCAGGGGCGGGAGAAATGACGTTCTGATTAAGAAATCCCATCCATAGTCCTCTAGAAGTCACTCTTGACTTGTTCACAGGCTATGACAGACAAGTGCCACTCCATTGTGTTCACAGGTTCTGTGGTCAAACATTTGGACAAGTCATGACAGGGATTCTCTGTCTCACTATGCTGCTGCTGTTGTTGTTTTAATAATGTTTTAAATTTATGCTTTGACAATTCATGTTTGAAACACATCTTGATCATATCCACCCCTTTACACACCCCCACACCCTCCACGGTTCCTCTTCCTCCTTCACACGCGCACACACACACACGCACACACATCACTTCCACTAACTCCAATCAGTGCTGCTTGTGTGCAGTGCATCGGAACGCAGGCTACCTACCAAGGGCCACATCTCTGATGAAAATGGTTCCCTTCATCCTGCAGTCATATCAGCTCTGAAGAGCTCCTCAGCTAGAGGTGACCACTGTGAACCCCCCCTCTCATGAGTCCCTCAATGTTTGAGACTCAGCTGAAAACTTGTTAGGGATCTGGAATCATCTGGAGATTCGCTTGGTTGGTTTATTTGCTTGTTTGTTTTTTGTTTTTTTGTTTTGTTTTGTTGTTTTCCCTCATGTACCTAGTACGCATGCTGAAATGGCCAAAGGCCAAATTCCATGAAGTCTGTGGATAGAGACATGTATGTGCCTGTGGCCTTCCTGCATGCGTTAGGCTTCCCAGCTCAGGTCTCATGCTCGTTGTGGGAGATAACTCTTCAGGAGAGAAAATGTGTGAAAGCAAGCCTTCCCGGGAAGGCAGCTAGCCTAACCTTGGAAGCTACCCTACAGCAGTGGTTCTCAACCTTCCTAATGCTGCGACCCTTTAATACAGTTCCTCATGTTGTGGTGACCCCAACCATGAAATTATTTTCATCACTACTTTATATATTATGAATGTCGTAATGAATTGTAATGTAAATATTTTTAATTGTATGTATTGTAAATTATTATGAATTTTAATATAAATATTTTTGGAGCTAGAAGTCTGGTAAGGGGTAGCGACCCATAGGTTGAGAACCACTGCCCTAAACATCTCATTAGCTGCAACTGAGTCACTGTGGCTAGCCTGGACTCAAGAGGATAGAAACGAGACTGGATGCGGAGGGTGGGGTCACATCGCAGATGAACAGCTGAGACGAGAGACGTCCTTGTGGCCACAACGTTGGAGCGTGAGATGGCCGCAAGGCACGACTCTTTGTGACCCAGCGTCACTAATGAAAAGAAGCAGGAGCTCAGAGTCGGAGCCCCTGCCATCTTGAAATGCTCTGAGGAGGAGCCGCCTGTGGCAGAGCTCCGATGCACCGCGTTTCTGGGCCAGCACCTGGGTCTCCGAAGCCTGTCTCTGAAGTCCACAGCCAGGGAAGGACGTCTTCACCACAAGATGGCAGCTACAAAACTCCCGGTGCTCGCCGCTTCCCTGGGGGCCTGGTGGTGAGACGAGCCTGACAACACGAGGCAGAGAGCCTCGGTTTCAGTTTGTGGGCCACCAGCTAACTCCCAACGTTACCAGGGCTCAGAGCAGAGCCAGATGTTCTCAGCAGATGTGCAAAGCAAGGCAGTTCCCTTATTACATCTTTTCATGCTGTCTGATGGTGTAAGATGCCTTTTTTTTAGTCTGATGGGGGGGTTGAACATCCCTGGTAAGGCAATTGTAACCATTTCCTCTATTTTAGAGCCCATGAAATAACCAGCCATGATGACACATGCCTTTTCTTCTTAACTAATTGGGTGGCCTTCCACAGCTGGGCAAGTTGCTTTGAAGACTAAATGCAATATATATAGTATATATTATTTTTTTCCTTTTAAGTTCTAAAATTCATTTGCCATCCTCCTGCTTCCTGAGCCTTACTGGCCTAAGTTAGAAAGCACACTCCACAAAAGAAATCAGCATCCATAGTATTATACGACTCTCTTTCTGCTCCCATCCATCAGCTTGACTTGAACTTCATACCGAGTCCACTCCTCCCCCTCCTTTTTTCTGACCTAGTACTTCTCCAGTTGTTACCAGGAAATGACCCAATGGCAGACGCAGCAGAAGTGAGTGGGAGCTCCTGGTACAAATATGAGCCCTTCCCCCTACAGAGAGAGCTTCTCGGGTGCCTATGAGCAAGTTACTTCCATCAATCAACTTAGAGACGTAATTCCCCAGTCTTAAGGATGCATTCAGCTGCGGTGCTAAAACGGAAAGGGGGCACGTTCCCGTTTCTCCCTCTCCTACCCCTACCCACCAAGCCATAGCACATGTTTCAGTTCTGTGTGTGTTGTGTGCCTCGGCCCCGGGTGCATGTGTGGTTATCAGAGGATACCGGCGGGAGTTGACTCTCTTTCCATCCCGCTCACTGGCCCAACAATGTACACTTAAGGCTTCAGAGAGCACAGACTGAACCAGACACTTTTAGAAGGAAAATTTAGGGAAGGTTGCAAGAGCTGTCACGTGTTTCTAAAGAACTGGATCTTCTCCACACAGCATTTTTTAAGCTCCTGGCTTGTACTGTGTTGAAGGAATTCACCAAATCCACAGCCAACTAACTCTCTGTGGTAGGCCTGAGCAAGGCTGGGGTACTCAAACCATGCACAGGCCATAGGAGTCAGAGTCTCCCTCCCTGGACCTCTGTCTTTACCTTGTTTCTCAGTCAATAGACCCCATCCTTAGGGGAGAGGTCCCATGCACTTTACAGGACCTCTCTGGGTCAGAGACTGCACCAGATCCTGGGCCCTTAAGTTATAGAATCCATCTTCATGGTAGAGGTCACACGTACTTTGCGAAAGAGTTTCAACGTAGTCATGCCTTAAGCTTTATTATGTTCATGGGATTGGGATAATTGTTGCCAGGACACTTTTCCCCAAAATTGTATTAGACTTAAACACGTCTGAAATAAGGTGGCCTGGTATCAGACTCTAGAGGCCCCGAACCGGGTTTTCCTTCTTACTCCACACAGAGTGTTTCCCTGCCGACCATGACACTTGCAGGGATATGTATCCCCGCAGATGCTGAGACTCATGTAGGGGTCTTCATTGTGTCTCTTTGCTTAAGCCACACAAAGAGGATAGATAAAAAGATAGATCCCTATGCTGGCAGCGCTTAGTGGTAGAGCACTTGCCTAGAATGTGTGAGGCCATGAGTTCAATCCCCTAACTGCACTCAAAGAAAAATGATTACACCGAGGGTAGACACCAGGAGGGAGAAGTCAGTCTTCCCTTAGACTTGTCTGCTATGTGTGCAAATCATAACTACCATAAACAGTAACATAAACAGTAACATTCCCTCACCCCAAGGTGTGTTGAAAATTGTTACCTTACAACTGATCCTCCGCAACACACAATACATTCTTAGACATCTACTAATCTTTTCTTTCTTTCTTTTTTCTTTTCTTTTTTTTTTTTTTTTTGGTTTTTCGAGACAGGGTTTCTCTCTGTAGCCCTGGCTGTCCTGGAACTTGCTCTGTAGACCAGGCTGGCCTCGAACTCACAGAGATTACTAATGCACTTTTTATCACTGTAAATCAGTTTACGTTCTCCAGAATTTCACATGCTTAAAGTCATGTTCTCCTGTCTGGCTTCTGCCATTGAGCATGATCGTCCTGAGATTCAGATGTGTGGTTGCATGTATCAATAGTTCATTCCTTCCCACCACTGGGCCGCCTGCCACTGTGTGATGATGCACGGCTGACTTGTTTCCATGGTGATGGACGGTTGACTTGTTTCCAGTTTCTGAAGATGACAAATAAAGCTGTTGTGGACACTGATGTGCGAGTTTTCGTATGGACACATGTTTTCACTTCTCTTGAGTAAACGCCAAGGAATGGAATGGCTGGTATGTATTTCTAATTCTTTTTTAGAAACAAATGGCCAAATTCCCTGCATTGTTTTTATTTCATGCATGTGTCATGGGATATGGGGTCTGGTGTCCCTGCCAGCACTGGTACACTCAGTGTTTGCCACTTGAACTAAGCAAACGGGTGTGAAGCAACATGCCCGTGTTTTCGTTTGTACTTCTGTCGTGACTAATGAAGTTGATGAGTTTGTTTTTGTCTGTCTCTGTTGACCCTTCATCTGTCTTCTTTCATGAACTATCTGGTCAATTTTTCTGGTGTTTAAATTGGACTTTATCTCAGTGAATTGTAAGAATCCCTTACATGGATATTGGGTAATACCTGTGTTATGTTTTAGCTGCCAAAGTTGAGTCATACATGATGTTTTGTTTTGTTCCTATCTATTTATTGTGCATATGTGTGTATGTGACGTGTGTGGTGTGTGTGTGTGTGTGTGTGTATGTGTATGTGTGATGTGTGTATATGACGTGTGTGTGGTGTGTGCATGTGACGTGTGTGTGGTGTGTGTGATACCTCAGCACATGTGTGGAGGTCACAGGGTAACTTTGTGGAATTGGTCCTCTCCTTCTACCTTTACATGGGTTCTGAGGATAAAAGTTGGATTTTCAGGCCTGCATGGCAAGGGCTTTTACCTACTGAGCCATTTCACCTGCCCTGGATTCTCTGTTTTTTGAGACACACAGTCCAGGCTGGCCTTGGTCTTACTACATAACTGAGGATGGCCTTGAACTCCTGATCTTCTTGCCTTTCTCCTGAAAGCTGAGATTACAGGCATCTGCTACCATACCCAGCTCTAAGATGGCGTCTTCATTCACAAATCTAATATCCAACCCAGAGAGGCTGGAAGAGCTGGGACTCAGCAGGCCTCTCTTTCTTCAAGGCCTCTCCGTGTGGCTAATTAGGCCTCCTCAGAGCACGGTAATTCCAGAATACCTGTTCTTTATCACAGGTTGGTTGAAATAATCACATTTTGTTTGGTGAATTCAGCAAGCTTTCCAAGAGACTATGGCAGATATTTTAAGGCTTCTTATGGCCTGGTTTGGGCAGTGAAAGAATATCCTTTTTGTTGTATTCTCTTTGTTAAAATTCAAGGGGAAGGGAACTGACATTGTCTCTCAATGGGTGGTAGAGCCAAGAATTTGCAGCAAGGATCTTCCCATGGCACAAACTCATTGACCTCATTGATGCCACTTTGGAATGTTTACAGAACAAACAGTTTGTTTTCAAAGTGTAGGCAAATGTTTTGTGTAATTCTGATAAGAACTTTTGATATTGGCGGGAAAATATCAAAATCTTTGGAAAGTTGCTCACAAGGTCACTGGGCCCTTCCTTGAGGCTGTAGATAGTCTGTTAGAGATTGCTGGGGAAGGGAGAGGGATTTTCTTTAGTATTGGAGCCACTTAGCCACCGACAAGTTGTCCATGCCTCTATAAAAAACAAAAAACCCTTCGCTCACATTTCTATAAGACACTAATTAAATTCACTGGTACACACACACTGAGATTATTGAATGGGCTGGGTTACGCTCAGTTGATACAGCACCTGCCTAGTATATCTGAGGCTTGGAGTTCCAGAATCAGCATGGAAAAAAAAAAAAAAAGTTGTCGATCTGGACATGGGGATGCACACTCTAATCCCAGCACTCTCAAGGTAGAGGCAGGCAGATCCCTGTGAGTTCAAGGCCAGCCTGGTCTACATAGCAAGTTCAGAACAGCCAAGAGCTATATAGTGAGACACACTCTCTCTCTCTCTCAAAAAAAAAAGTTATTGAAGTCTACCCACAGCAATGACGTGTCCAACAGATGCATCTAGAATAGTGTAGAGCTTTCTTCATTCTGTGGTGCTGTTTCTATCTCATTATATAAATTCTCCTGATTAAATGAGCCCAGCCTTTCCTAGAAATAATAGATATGCAGTTGCCTGTAAGTGCTAATGAATTATTGATCAATGAATTTTCAGGCAGGAAGAGCTGTCTGTTTAAAGAATTAGACACTAGTCAGCAAAATCTTAGAAGAACCAGGCATTCTGTGGTTAGACGAAATGAAAATGAATGAGCTCACTTAAAATTGTACTGATGTTTTATGCCATTAAGAATGCAATTGGTCAAATCTATGGATGTAGAAATGGCAGCCTGATCTCAGTGAGAAAAGTCGTGTGTGAACACGCACCATGCGCTCACACACACTTCTAGGGTTGTAAGTCTGTACCCCAAGGTCACCTGAGCATGTACAGAACTAATAACAGTGCTATGTGTTAAAGATCCTGTACTGTCTGAACTTGAGAATTATTCTTGAAATGAGAATAAAAAGGTTTAAAAACCACTCTATCCTCGTTGCCACAGCTTCTGCAGCCCTGGCAGGAGGGTAAGGACAGAGCAAAACTTCCAGTGATATCACCCCAAGGACAGCAATTCCACACTTGATTTACCCCCAGAACAGAAGTTCCTGTGAAACTGTCTTTTCAGTGCTCAGCATTGGGAAACGTGTTTTTTTTTTTTTTTTTTTTTTGGATTTTTCGAGACAGGGTTTCTCTGTGTAGCTTTGTGCCTTTCCTGGAACTCACTTGGTAGTCCAGGCTGGCCTCGAACTCATAGAGATCCGCCTGGCTCTGCCTCCCGAGTGCTGGGATTAAAGGCGTGCGCCACCACCGCCCGGCCGGGAAACGTGTTTTTAAACACAACAACGCCAAGACATTCTTTAAACCTAAGGTAACTCAATGGTTTAGTACTCAAAAGGCATAGGTAAGTCTTACTAAACCCAGAAGTGGTTGTTTTTCACAATCAAGGGAAAAGTGAATCAACTTGGACACATAAACACATGCACATATACAAATATCACTTATGGTGAGGACTTTTCCCGATGGACATTAAGTTGTTTAGGAATCCGACTAAACGTGGCTTCACTATGTCGTCAACCAGTCGAAGGGGGATCTGGGCTGCGGCAGAACTATGAGGCTGAGACACAGTGAGAAAAATGCGTTGGCCCGTGTTTTCACTCTGGGAATAAAGCAGGGTCAAGTGGGGAGGGACTGAGCAGTGAGACAAGGGTTCCCACGAGGAGTGTCCCGGACTGGGACAGGAGGGTGCCACCCAAATCGGTCGGAAGACAAGGGGCATCAGTTGAGACCTGGACTCTTTGTGAGGAGGTTCCAAGGGTAAGTCTGGAAGGAAGGACAGAGGTCAACGGCAAACAGAACTCACGTTTCAGGAGACAAGCGCAGGGATGGATGGCACACTCAGTCACATTGTTAGAGATGGATAGAACCAGAATTCTAGTCCAGATCCATTTCACCACCAAGTCTTCGCCATATGCTAAGCCACGGATACCGTCCAGCACTTAAGAGGAATTGTAGGACAGGTAGGAGCAGGGGTTCAAGTGAGGATTGAGGGGCTCAAGTGAGGAGGGCCAAGGTTCCAGATTGCTGAGAGGCCAGGGAGGAGATCCAAGGTGCAGGGGTGGGAGTGGGGGGGTGGAGGGGCAGAGGGATGGTGGGGAGGGAGAGTCCAGGGTATAAGGGAGGAGTTAACTGGGAGAGTGAGTCCCCAGCAAGAGACACAGAATCCCAGCACCAGGGAAGGTGAAGTGGGATGGGGTGGGCAAGGATTCGGCAAGAACTCATGCGGTGTCAGGCATGGGTCGAAGCCTTTGCTCTCCTTTTGCTATCTGTTTCTTAGGACAGCATTCACTTCGCTCACTTTGGACACAGGTGGCGTTTCTGTGTCCGGCCTCCGCAGAGCTGCGACAGTCTGCTCACATCAGCTCTTCGGAGCCCATGATTAAACGTCCAGACATTCAGAGCTGTTAGATCATTGGCCATGGTGGGAGCACTTCCACCATGGAAAGAAGTAAATGTTCCAAGTCAGGGGCTCTTCCTCCTTCCCTGGGGCTCACCACCAGCTGTCTGCCTCTCCACCAGGCACTACCAGCCGACAGGAGGGTCACTAGGTAAGCCTTTGCAACAACCAAGCTCTGTGTACGTGTACAGGGGTTGGATTATTCCTATTAAAAGGTGGAATGCCGTGACTTTTTGACATATTAAAGGATATTTTTCCAGCTCCGCTGCCCATCATCCCAAACAGCATGTCCTCATTTCGGCGTTTTTCAGTAAGGCAAAGATGCTCAACGTCGATGACTCTTCTAGCTGTGTTCAGGAGCTTCCTGAGCAGAGAGATCTTGAGATTTCCTCAAGAGATCCTGAGAGAAAGGTGGAAAAGGACTTTGAGAAAGATTCCAAAGAAGAAATTCCTACAAGCCAGGAAGGGGAAAGGTCTATGGATCCTATTTGAAAACAGAATGGCTCATACCTAGTTCCTCCCCCTCCTTCCCCCACCAAAAAAAAAAAAAAAAAACTGGAAGGAACATTTCTCAAGAAAAGGCTCAGAGTGGTTTTTATGAAACCCAACTAAACATACAGGCACTCAAGATTACAGTTCCGCACACTTGGTTTCAGGCCAAAAGTCAGGAAACACTGTTTGCTAGCAAGGAAACATCAGTCTGCCTTCCCCCCAGGAGTGTGTATTCAGCAATCCATGTAGCCACCAGTGGACTCTTCTCTTTGGTTTCTTAGATGTTAGAGTTTGGATCTGGAACTTTCTCAAAGTCTCATGGGAAAGCCTTAATGATTTGTCGGTGACAGAAACATCAGGAAGAAGGGGCAGTGAAAGAATATTACGTCATTGTGGAGCATCCCATTGAAGGAGATGCTGGGAGCTCATCCCTCTCTGTGTCCTGGCTCCCAGGAGGTAGACAGTCTTCCTCTATCTCATGCTTCAGGCATGATGCTCTGTCTTGTGCCACAAACCAAAATCCGTAGGGCCAACCAACCAAGGAAATCTTCAATGGCCTGATAAAAATAACTCTCTCCTTTTGATTTTTTTCCAGTGTTCTGTCAGAAGAAAGCCAACCAACCTACCATCGTTCCTGTGAAGAAAAGGAGGCCACATTAAGTGTATGATGGGTCCTCCTTAGTGTGCAAGCATTGTGCTCCACACAAGCTAAAATCTCTTGAAATTACTCCACAGCACAGCTTCCAGGGACTGGTTGTATTTCAAGAGACACTGCTTTCCCAGAAGTCCAAAGCCATGGCCACCTAGGGTGTATTCAGTTTTCTGGTCCATGTGCAAAGGACCAGCAAGGAGTCCTACCCAAAGTCATTTACCTATTAGCACAGGGGACAACACTCCCACTGTTGGGCCTCCAAGGGGAAGACAGCAAGTCGGCCCAGGGAGAAACTCTCAGGTAGAAAGAACCTTCACCCACACTAGGCCTCATCAGGCAGGACTCCAAGCTTCGGGCATCCATGCCCAAGATGCAGCCTATAAACAGCGACTCACAAACGGCATCCTGCTGGTGATTAAGTAACGCAATTCTTGCATTTCAGTTCCTCCGCATTCCATCGACTGCTAGGTCAACCTCCACAAAAAAGTCAAGTGAAAAAGTCCCTTTACCCTCTCTGTACCTCAGGTTCCAACTGCAGCAAAAGTGTGCTCACACCACTTGGTGCGGGGGTGAGCCACTTACCATTTGCAGAGCAGGTGGAAGATGAAACGTTGTCAACAGTGTAGTCACGAGATGAGGGCTGCTCCTCCGGGCACTTGGCAATCACAAACTATTTGCAAAGTATTATCTGTCCATTCCCAGTGCAAACAACCCTGGCATTAATGGAGATTCTCATCCCAGACTATCTTGTCATTTAAATTCTTTTCTTTTCAGGCATTGTATGGGTTCTTTTAAAAGATTTGATGAGAATCCTATAGTTTGAGATAACTGAACTCAAGAATATTTCTGCATTACATAAAATATTTTTAGGAAAAATGTTTTAATTGTAGGAAATAGCATAATATAGACTCACTATTTAAAAATAAACAATATATTGGAGGGTTTTTTATTTTTTTATTTTTTAATTTTTTTTTGAAACAGAGTCTGACTCTGTAGCCACAGCTGGCCTGAAAGCCTCTGTGTGGCCGGGCTGGATTTGAACTCACAGAGATCCACTTGCCTCTGCCTCCCAAGTGCTGGAATTAAAGGCGTGTGCCATCATTATGCCTGGCTTAATTAATTACATAAGCAGGGGCTCTAACTATTTAGCTCAGGCTAGCCTTAAACTTGCAAACCTCCTGTTTCAGCTTTACTTGGTTTCAAACAACGTACCTGAAATACAAGTCATCCTGGCTCTTGTCTCATCTTTCTCCGTCCACGGAGATAATGAGGTCATAATTTGGGGTGCTTCCTTCCTTCTTGTTGACGATAATTTTGAAGAACTTTATTCTCTCGTAAGCTCATTGTACTGTAGATTCTGTGTCTTTGGAAGACATTAACTAACATCGAGCCCTTCAGAAAGCTTATCACCAGGAAATGTTAATCATTTCCATATTACCCACAAGTCAGTGGGACCAAGAATGTGTCACTTTGCCCCTAAGAAACAGGAGATGTCTACAGCATGCACAAGGGACATGATCCAGCTCTGGTAGCTTCACTCTGTGAACAGCCCTGGGATCCCTGAACAGCTCCAGCCACCCTAGAATCCTCTGTGGCTAAGGGAGGGAGCTGGCAGTTCAAGCTCCAGAATGCGAGGCAGACATCGTGACCACAGCACAGCTTCCAGGCACAGGTCGTACCCCATCGACCTCCCTGGAGCTTTGATCCTAGAAACAGGCTGGCCTCTAGTCACGTGGCAAAGGTTACCATCTTCTGGCTCTCCTCTCTGTGCTCAGAAACAAAGGAACAATTAACAGAAAACACTTGGTGATGGTGACGGGTCATTGTTTTGTACCTGACTCGTGGGGGTCTAACAAATAGCCTTTCAAATTGCCTGGCCTGCCGATTCTTCTCTTCCCTTCCCCCCTCAGAACCCAAAGCCCTGGAATTCCCCTTAGAAACCACCCCATCTGGAATATTCTGCTGACAGAAAGTCCGTAATTGATGCCAGGTGGAGAGTGCGCCCCAGCCCCTCCAACTGCTTTAGAATCTTTAGTCCTCACAGCAGCGTTCACTGCAGCTGGGCCTGGCCTCCTGTGGCTGTGAGGCCTCAGCCCCTCCGCGCTGTCCACAGGACAGCCCCAGTTAATGTCTGTCAAGTTCACTGGAGGAAGTGGCGTGGTCTTTGGAAGCTGTTTGAAAATAGTGATAATCGCAGTGTTTGCACAATGCAGCAGGAAAGGTGGGGTGTTATTTGATCAATTATCTGGCTTCAAGGAAAAAAAACTTTGGGGTACCTGTTCCCTGAGGGGTAAGTGGGGTGCAGTTTTCACAGGTAAGTGTCAGAGCAGCTCTGGGGCTTGTTTTGTGGGTACTGTCGAGCAGGCTACTTCATCTCTTGTCTTTTGGTTCCTCATCAGTAAAATTAGGAGCATAATGTTTACTTTGGAGGGTTAGAACCTTAAGCAAGCAGCCATCAAGTTCACGGCACAAACGCTGCACATAGGAAGCATTCCATACAGGCTGCCTACTGCTGTGATCAGGGTGTGTACAGGCACTGGAATGAAACCGACGCCTCGTGAGTGAATAAACAGGTGAGTGGACTGGCCACCAGGAGTGTGTTCGATCAAGTGTGGTACTATTTCTTGTGTGCTGGCCAGATGTCTGTAATCCAGGTTGAAACTTCCTGGGAGTCTTCCCGAAGCCTGGCTCGTCCTTAGAATTCTCAGACTTACAGGACACTCTGCTTCCTGTCTGACACTGAGGAGGAACTGGGAGGCTTGGGTTGCCTGGTCTGTTGAATGGGATGGACCAGCTTCCTTTCCATGAAACCACTCCATGACTCACTGCCTTAGTGACTTTTCTATTACCATGACAAAACACCAAGACCAAGGCAATTTATAAGAGAAAACATTTAATTTGGGGCTCATGGTACCAGAGGGTGAGTCCGTGACCGTTATGGTGGGGAGCATGGCAGCAGGCAGGCAAGGGATGCTGCCGGAGCAGTAGCTGAGAGCTTATGTCTGATCCTAGGCTATAGAAACAGAGAGAGAGGGAGAGAGCTAACTGGGGGGTGGCCTGGGCTTTTGACACCTTAAAGCCCATCCCCAGCCACACCTCCTAATCCTTCCCAAACAGTTCTACCAACTGGTGACCAAGCATGTAAATACTTGAGCCTTGACCCTGTGGGAACACTTCTCATCCAAACCCCCACACTTGCCAATCAACTCAGGGGCCAATGACCACCTAGGGCTCAATTCAGCCACATTCATTCTTCCAATGTAATTACAAGAATATTTAGCAACACAAAGAAGCATTTAAAAATAGCAAGAGAAGCAAGACAGATTGTAACATTTGCTCAAGGCAAGCATGGAAAGTTCTCTGTAAGACACAGTAAGCAAATACAATGAAGTATGGATAACATTTTTGGTTAATAGCATTTCTGGAAAAAAATTGAAACAACTAAAACTTATTTGGGTGAGGTGAAAATTTCACTTTTAGCTCCATAGACTTTTATTGCTTTAAAGTTTATAACATATATTATATTGCTTATTTATTGAGTCTACCTAAATCAGCATGGAGACCTGAGTTCAATCCCTGGCACCCACGTCATGGAAAAAAAGAACCAACTCTTGCAAGTTGTCCTCTACACACACACACACACACACACACACACACACTCACACACACACTCACACACACACTCACACACACACACACACACATACTCACACACACACACACTCACACACACATATACAGAGTAAATAAATATTAAAAATTCAAAGTTAGGCACAGAATAACACACACACACACACACACACACACACACACACACACACACACACACACACACCCCACTCCCCAGATTCCTGAAAACTGAAATGACTGACTTGTTCAGACCCCATAGTTGTTGAAATGAAAGATCTTGGATCCACGCATGTGACCCTGAAACCCACAGTTAGTCTCTGTTTAACATTTATTTCTTCAAGGCATTTGCACTTCAGCAGAGTTCGGGTCCTTTGGGACAAAGGACTCATACAAAGTGGGGGAGGATTGAATTTGTCTTGGGGGCAGAGAAACGTTTACAGAGACTTTCAGCAAGCAGGCTCCTCTGCAGAATGGAACCAGGCTCAAGTCAGCCCTGGTGTACACAACACAGCCTTTAAACAGTTGGGTGTGTGCCCCCACCACCACCACCTGAGCAATATATCACCTGAGCCGCAGTAGCCTGTAATGTATGGCTTTAATATATTACCAACGAGAAACTGTCCTCATGATTTACTGGGTCCACATCATTGGCATTAGGAGGCAGCATTCATCAAAGCTATGGGGTTGGCTTCTCAAAACCATTAGGTAAATCCAAAGCTCTACAGTTAATGTGTTCACCTTGGACCACAGTCTAGAAGGAATGAAAAGATCCCATTGCCTTTGCTTTAAAGCTGCCTCCCCATTAGGGGTGTGTGTGTGTGTGTGTGTGTGTGTGTGTGTGTGTGTGTGTGTGTGTGTGTATGTGTGTGTGTGTGTGTGTGTGTGTGTGTGTGTGTGTGTGTGTGTACAAGTTACGTGGACATTTTAAACTGCACTGGGCTGAAGGACTGTGGAAAGGACTCTTCATCAGCTGTCTCTAGAGGGAGAAAGGTCCGTCCCCAAGTTAGACATTCCAGGGAGAAGGCGTGTCCTGGCTTTATAACTAGTCACCAACCATAGGAAGCAACATTTGCCTTTCACAACCAGTTTCCCTGGCTTGCTGAAGGGACAGTGGATGGAAATAAAGTTGTAGAAAAGCAAGCTGTGAGGAAAGAGCAGAATGGGGCCCATGGGCACCAGACCAGGAAACGGAAGCAGAAGGAACGACTGTTGGGAAGAAGAAAGGGGGCCGTCCAGAGTGGGAACTGGCGTTCAGCAGAGGTCCAGGCAGGGGAGGGGCAAAGTACATGAAAACACTAAGAGAAAACCCACTGCCTCGTATGCTAACTTTAATAATAACAATAATAATAATAAAGGGCTGGGGAGATGGCTCAGATGATGAAATCCTCGCCCCACACACGGTTCAGAAGCCCAGGACCCATGAAAAAGAGGGTGGGCATGGTGGTCCATCAACAATCCCAGCTCACAGAAGGTGGGGCAGAGGGTCTCTGCCACAAGCTGGCTAGCTAGACCAGCTGAATTGATGACCTCTGGGTTCAGCAAGAGACCTTGCCTCAATGCATATATGTAGAGAATGATGGAGACACGGGACATTGACCTCGGTCCTCCATACTCATGCATGTGCACCCACCTACACACAAGTGAACATGCATATACACATACGAAATAAAAGCAATTAATTAAAAAGAAAGATCTAGAAGTACTGCATTTCTTGGTGTGCGCCTTGTGCTCACAAAGGAAAGTATCAGTCTGGGGCTGGGGAGACAGCTCCGCAGGCAGAGTGCCTGTGGAGCAAGCACGAGGACCCGAGTTTGAATCCTCAAAACACAAGGAAAAAAATCCAGGCATGGCAGCTCACACCTGTAAGACCCCCAGAGCCAGTGGGGCAGAGGCAGGTGGATTCCGGAAGCTCACTGGCTAGCCAACCTAGCTGACTGATGGCAGGTTCAGTGAGAGACCCTGTCTCAAAAAAAAAAAAAAAAATAATAATAATAAAGGGTGGAGAAGCACCAAGGAAAGATATGTAACATCGACCTGGAGCTTCCAGTGCACATATGTATCACACACACAACCGCATTCACCCGCACTAACAAGCGAATGCAGGGGTGTGCCTGTGTGCACAAGCATGCACGTGTGCACAAGCACACACGTGTGCAAACACCCCAACACACAACCAGCCTGTGAATTTGCTTTAAATGGAGGGCAGCCTGGCAGAACTATGGTGCTGATGAGGAGAAAGGGCCCATGATAAAGACCAAGCGCATGAGCTCATCTCTTTGTTCTGTTTTCCCAAAGGTTCCAGTCAGCCCTGCCATAATGTAGGGAGGCTAACATTTGTTTGCAATTTGGAGTATACTCTTACCAATAAAAGCTGGTCACCCAAAGGGAAAGAGCCGTTCAGACCCTGCACTCTGGGTTTGCTCAGAGAGTTGGGGGTTCCCCACGCTGAAGAAGACACAATGCCTCCACAGTTAAGAGCAGCATTGCCTGGCCTAGCTCAGACGAAGACCCAGCACAGCCTGCTTGTGCCTTCACAGACCCTTGTGCCCCTTCCCAGAGACAGAAGCTGGCAATGTGAAAGAAAAGCCTTCCAACGCTTGCAGACCTGCATGGCGTTTTAAACGATAGGTGAAGGGTCCCTCTCTCGAAGCTGAATGTATGAACAGGCATTAGTCCAATAAAAACACAGACGAAATAGCAGTTGTCAACCATTCTGCGGGTCTGATGTTAATTGCCGCCTTCGTAAGAGGACATGCTAGGCAACACTGGAAAAGGGCGCTTTGGAGAGCTTTGTCCTGCTGCATGTCCTTCCTCCACACCCACACGCAAATTCTGCAGATCAGCTTACCGGTTTGCGTCTTTCTGGAACAGATGTTCCACCTGACCTCAGATCGCTCTCCTCAACAGCGGAGAGGCACGCTTCTGAACTGGTTACCCTGTCATTTTCCGAGGAAATCTACTTCAGGAACAGGCTGCTAACAGGGTATTTTAGAACTTAACACATCATTAAAGGAAAACCCAACCCAACCCTAGAAGTGACCTCATAAAGTGATGGGGAATGTTTAAGAGGAGACGCTGCTAAAGAGCAGGGTGTCTGCTGTCCACAGCCCCACACATAATGACTTTTCTACCGCACAAAAATGGCCGTGTTAATTCCTGTTTCCAAGCCTCCTAGCTGCCTTTAGGATCACTGGGAAACATCTCTGTCCCACATAGAGCCACGTGTAACACACAGTCTATAGCTCTTGAAGATGTCCATAGCAACCTTTTGTTTTCACATATTTTTTTAAATTCTCTATGTTCTAGGCTGCTCTGGAAATCACTTATTTACTACCTAAACGCATTTTAGGAGCAGAAAGCATCTATGTCAGATATGAGGAGAGATATTAAATGCGGTTTTAAAAACATATATTAAAAGAATTACCTATTTTTATTCTTTGTGTGTTTCACCTGCATATATATGCTTACCACGTGTGTGCCTGGTGCCCACAGAGGCCAAAGAGGGACATCATATCCCATGGAACTAGAGTCACAAGAAATTGTGAGCCACCCTGTAGGAGCTGAGAACAGAACCCAGGTTCACTGCAAGAGCAGTGAGCTCTCTTAACCCCTGAACCATCTCTCCAGCCCCTAAATATGTTAAAAAAAATTTTTTTTTAACAAAGTAAGTTTTCAAATTTTGCTGAAATTAAAAAACAACTTTAAACTTATTTTTTCTACTGCCCATTCAAACCCACTGCTAGAAGCTAATTGTTCCTTGATTCTTGGGTGAAATCCCAAGTCTCTCCTCAAGTTTCGATGCTAATATTGTAATCACATTGTCATATTATTAATTCTTTGATAACTAGGATCATAATACACATTCTAGGCAGGTCCCACAGTTACTTGCTCATTCCTGGTTAACAAAATGCGGTCAATCAAAGTCCATCACAAAAACCATCACAAAGTGAAGTCTCTCTGCTCAAAGTAAGATGTTCTCCCAACAAGAATTCGGGGCTCTCTAGGAAGGCTTAGATGGGGACAAGTCCTCTCTGTCACTTTATCTGTGTCTCCTTTTCTGTCCTCCATAACTTACTAGATGCCCACAGCTCCAGGTTACAGAGAGGGGAAGGGTGGGAGAGAAAAGGGCCATGATAAAGATCTCAAGTGAGCGAACCCTCTGGTTGGAGAGGCGAGTTCAGGTGAGGCCCCCTCAACTGGGTGAGGAGCTACAACCCTCTCTGTTTTGGGGGTGCATCTTGGGTTCTTGAGACTACAAATCTTCTAATGTAAATAATGCATATCCCTTGGCTGGTTGTTTTATTTTTTTTTTTTTTTCTTTCCTCAGCTCCAGAGAATTTAGTGACCCCGCAAGGCCTGGGTCACATCAATCATCTAGGCATCAGTCCTTTGAGCAAACTGAAAATGTCTCAGGTGGGGCTCTTTCCCACATCGTTCACCTCTGATCCAAGAAAGTAATGCTTGTGTGTGTGTGTGTGTGTGTGTGTGTGTGTGTGTGTGTGTGTGCTCGCGCGCTCAAGTGCATGCATGCGTGTGTCGCTCTGACTCTGCAGGCCAGAGACTCTCACCCTTAGATTCCCACGGCATCCTTTCAGAGAGGCCTGCAGCTCTCCCTGCAGCTCTCCCAGCACCTTGCCCTGGCCACCACCACACTATCCACAACCTCAGAATAACGCTTTCTGAAGAAGTTCCTTTTCTGAAGAAGTTCTCTCTACTCGGTGACATCAGCCTCTTCTGTCCTCACCGCCCTCTTGGTGAATCCCCTCCGTGGTCAAGCACTTCACCTTGGAGTGGAGACATTCTGAGCGTTCCCCAAGAAAAAGTGTTCCTGTAATCTGGACTCACTAAGCGCCTTGGCCTTCTGAGGTTGTCCCCAACCACGCTGCTAGCCTACACCTACAGCCCAGGTTGCTGCTGTAGGCTGTAACCTGTGCGCTGGGAATTCACTCACACAAAGGAAACAAGAGAAACCCACAGTGAGATTCACTTTCTTGGGAACAAGATTCACCTTTTGCCTTTCTTAGACCTCCAAAGGCACCCCTGGACTGCCGGAAGGGACTCACAAATCACCACTCACACAAGCAGACTCCTAGTCACAGAGACTCTCCTGGGAACGGACTCAGAGACGCACACCCCAACACACACCCAGCAGCTCCTCTCTTGGTGCCTCCAGTCAGCTTAGCTACTTTTATTTTGATAGACCTCCTCTGTACCAATTCAAAGTCTCTGCCAGCCTCCAAAACCAATCTTGGCCACAGAGTGCCAGCCATAACAGTTTAGCTTTTATGGAAAGAAGCCTTTTGGGGCCAGGTGAGTTTTAATGGCTCCTTTTTTGTTAGTTCAGAGCCTCACGTCATGCCAAGAAAGCTTTACCCCAAGACCATGTTTATACTGAAGAAAATGAATGGGGCAACATTGTGCCTTTCCCTCTGTTTCTAAGTCAGTAAAGCTAAATTCTTATAAAACTCTAACAATGAAACATCACGCCTGGAAGAAAGTCTCAGGTTCCTGGCACTGAGCCCTGCCAGCACCACACGGGCCCTGCTTTTTGGCTCTGCTGTTCCTCCCTTCAGCAGGAATGCTTTCCGGGTTTTATATCAAAAAAACGGGACGAGAGACGCAAAACAGCAGGGGTATTCATGTGGTCGAGTTCCATGGCTTTTCTCTACCACACCGCTCCATCGGCGTCCCTTCCTCACAGAATACCATTGTATATACACTGGGATTTCAGCACTCTCAAGTGAGCCTGCTTCGAAGAGAGGGGAGATTAAAGAACCGATGTCTCCAAAGAAAGAGAAATAACATGTCAGTCGTGTTTATTTGTTGGGTTACGTGATTTATGCCTCCTTATGTGAAGATGGACCAGAGAAAAGGGGACACGTGACATTGTTTAGATAATCCCCAAAGGAAGTTTTAGTCCCTTCCTCGGGAGAAGGGTTGCCTTTCATATGAAATATAAATGGTCCTGGCAGCTTATGGAGGGAAGAAAGATTTCCTACGTCCTAAAAAATAAATTCAAGATGCACCTAATTGAGTCTCCAGAGGGAAGAACATTTAGCATTCTAAGGCAGAAAGAAAGAGATGGGATTAAGGAAGAACATTATCAAAATGCAAGTGAGGGGTCCTTTCACAAAACACGTTCAGGAGATGCAAAAAGAGACACACTTTCAGCTTAGCCTGTCCATTTTATTTTTTTATTTTATTTTTTTTTTTTTTTTTGGTTTTTCGAGACAGGGTTTCTCTGTGTAGCTTTGCGCCTTTCCTGGGACTCACTTGGTAGCCCAGGCTGGCCTCGAACTCACAGAGATCCGCCTGGCTCTGCCTCCCGAGTGCTGGGATTAAAGGCGTGCGCCACCACCGCCCGGCCAGCCTGTCCATTTTAAATTCTTTGCCTCAGACGTCTTCCACCCCAGCTACTCCCTCTCCGTTCCTTAATTAACCATCCGGTCGAGGCAGTTGACTAAAGGAAGCAGAAAGTTGAGTAAAACTCTAGGACTTCTAATGTGAAAAAGTTAATAAAGTTCCCAAATAGATACTCTTGTACCTACCGTCTGCTCCCTCCCTCTCCCTCCCTCTTCCCTCCCTTCCTCCCTCCCTCTCCCTTCTCTTCCCTCTCTTCCTTCTTTCCTTTCTTTGAGGTTAGCCTCTGGGTTGCACATGTCCATGCATTCAGCACACATCTGTATGTATCCACGTACGTGTGCACCTGCCCACACATGAACATATGCAAATACATTCTTCTTGCCTTCATATGCACAGGTTATGTGCACCCACCACACATACACCGGCACCCCCACACACCAGCATCCCCCACACACCGGCACCCCCCACCCACATACTGGCACTCCCACACACATAATGCCCCCCCTTCACCTACAAACTGGCACCCCCCATCAACACCCCCAACACCTGGCACCCCCACACACCGGCACCCCCCACCCACACACTGGCACCCCAAACACACATATTGGTACCCCCACACACACACAGGCCCCTCCTTCACCCACATACTGGCACCCCCCACACACATACTCGCACCCCACCACCCACACATTGGCGCACACACACACACACACACACACACACACACACACACACACACACACAAACACACACACATCGGCACCCCCCACACACACACTGGCACCCCCCTACCCATATACTTTCTCCTTCATAAAACTGACCGCAGTTAACCCCCAGGGAAGTAAAGATATAATGATGCATCTAGACATCTCCTGAGGGACCACGTATCACCTTCAGCACATGGGGAATAGGAACCATATCCTGTCTCCCTGGTGTAAGGCCCGCTGCGGAAATTCTTCCAGCCCTGACCCTAAGGCCTTCAGCACGGAGGATGAACCAAGTCTTTCTTCATAGCGGGCAGTTTAAGTCTCTGAAATTCAATGTTTATTTGTTCATCTTACATGCAAGAGCCTTTTCTTTTTCTTTTTGAACATTTAATGTCTAATGTTAATGCTAAGGGTCAGATTACTTCCTTTTTAAAAAATATCCTCCTAAAGGAGAAGGATTCTTATTAAAAAGGGAGGATTTTGAAGTCATTTTAGAACCACTTCTGGGTGTTATTTTTCAGGCATCATAAAGCATCTGAATTCAACTGCTTTTGAATCCAAGCAAAACACTTCTAAAGATAAGTGAGGCTTGCTTCCTACGTTAAGGGTGTTTTTAAGTGACAGATAAAGGAAAATAAAAGGCCTTTTCAGGGGCATATAAACTGGAATACAAACAAATTTCAAGACTGACGAGAGAATGAAAACCTAACAGGATATCCCACATTTAGCACATTCTCAACGGACTTCAGACTTCCGGATTGGCCCTGAACTATTCCCCATGTAGGAAGGCATCATATATCAGTGTCAAAACTCACTGGCTGATACTTTCCAAGGCACTTGGACAAGCCTTCAACAACTCAATTTACAGGAAAGCCAGCCTGTGAAGGAGGCGGCAGTTTGGACTTGTGTGAATGGTCTCCCTGTAGCCACTTTTACATATACACTCCCTCATTCATTCAAGAAACACCGAGGCCACTTGTCTTCTATTTATGGCTCCCAGCCCTAGAGAAGCATCAGAATCACCTGGGCTCATCCAGCGGCTGCTGGCTGGTCCCTTTGTTTGTTTGTTTGTTTGTTTTCGAGACAGGGTTTCTCAGTGTAGTTTTGGTGCCTCTGTAGCCCAGGCTGGCCTCGAACTCACAGAGATCTTCCTGCCTCTGCCTCCCGAGGGCTGGGATTAAAGGTGTGGCACCGCCGCCCGTTGCTGGCTGGTCCCTTAAGGAGTGGGACTGTAGGTCTTAGCTTCCATAGCCTGATTTGGAACCACTCAGTATTCAATTGGTTGAGAGAGAAGGGGCATGTACTACTGCTATGGGAGAGCATTTCTCTCTCAAATTGAGCTGCCTTTTCATCCCCACATGCCATCATGGTCCTTTCCTCTTGGTTCCTGCATGTCTAGGCAGGTGCCTGTGCTGGGAAAGAGGACCAGAAAGAGGTTTAACAGCCATGCGAACGCCCCCTCCCAGCATTCTACTGCTCCTTCTACGCCAGTGTCCCGCAATGGTGATACAAATGGTCCCCAACCTTCAGTGAGGAGTTCCCAACTTCCGATGGTGAGAAAGTGTATCCACACAGCCATCCACTTTTCACTTTCAGTATAGTGTCAAGAAGCTACACGTTACCTTCAACATTTCATAAAACGGGCTTTGTGTTAGCTATCTCCCAACTGTACCCCATGAAAGTGTTCTGACCACACTTAGGGTAGGCTAAGCCAAACTATGATGATCACTATGGAAGGTGTATTATTCATACCTTCAGCTTACAGTATTTTCAATTCCTAATATGTTCATCAGGAGGTAACCCCATTGTAAATCAAGCAACGTCTCACAAGATAGATTGTCTCTCCAATTCAATGCTAACTTTTGGCCAGCAGCATATAAAATCATCTTTTGAAGACAGAAACAGGATATTCAGACTTCAAAAGTAAGAAAACGACGTTGGTGAGATACACATTTATCTGGGCTTTTCCCAGTGCCCATGTGCACAGAGAATACACTCCCAATGAGAAAAGCCAAAAACTGAATAGGGCCACCCCACAAGTAACAGAGAAACACCATAAAGAAACCATAGGTGGGGCTGGAGAGGTGGCTCAGAGGTTAAGAGCACTAGCTGCTCTTCCAGAGGTCCTGAGTTCAATTCCCAGCAACCACATGGTGGCTCACAACCATCTGTAATGAGATCTGGTGCCCTCTTCTGGCCTGCAGGCATACATGCAGGCAGAACACTGTATCATAATAAATAAATAAATCTTTTTTTAAAAAAGGAACCAGAAGTATGGTCAAACTCCTCGTTGACTACTGAGCCATACATGTACTGAGAAGAGATTCAGGGGTGGAAAGCCTTGGAAGCTGGACAGAGCTAAGTAGAAATTCACATCCTTCCATTCAGAGGGACCCAGTAAATGATTAGTATCCCACCGAAACCCTAGAAGGTCTGTGGCTTACGAATGAAAAATGATGGGACTTGAGTTAGAGGATCACCCTCATCCTTGTGTATCTGTCCTGGTTAGTTTCTATGCGGTGCACAGCAGACATGCAGGCAAAACACTCTTCAACATAAAATATATAAAAAACTTTAAGAGACAAAGACAGCTACATCTAACTTTATTCTATGTAAGCAAATTTTATAATCACATAATAACAAAATGTGAAGCTATACAATTGTGTCACAGTCTTTCAGCAAGCACTACATCATCCTCCAAAATACAAATGTCCATCATGTCCAAGGACCTAAATGCAATGATAACTGAAAGTCCTTTCAGAATTGACTCCACAAAAGCAAAGGCAAAAATAGCCTATAATACATATTAACAGTCTGTAAGGTATTAAGATGTGGGGATTCCACACCCTGAAGAAATGCTTTCAATGGCCGAGAAGGAAAACATTGCAGGACTTTGATTCCCATCACAAGCAGCTCCTACTGTCTTACACAGTGACTATGGAGACCATTTCAATCCATCAACTACATGGAAACTTTACTCCTAAGACAGAAAACTTCACTCTTCGTTCGAGAAAGGTAAGAAAGAACAAATGGGAGGCTGAGGGTATATCTCAGTGGTCATGCAATTACCAAGCATGCATGAGGCACTGGGTTCAGTTTCTAGCATTATAAGACATTCACAAACAGACACACAGAGATACACAGACGCACAGAAATGAGACAGGGTGCACACACACACACACACACACACACCCCAAGTGGTGTTTATTGATAATGAAAACTAGTTATTCAACCATACACTGGCAAACCATAGCCCTGGGCCAAATATGGCTGTGGTCTGTTTTCAGATGCTTCACAAGCTAGAAAGTGTTTCTTTTTTTTTTTTTTTTTTTTTTTTTTTTTTTTGGTTTTATCGAGGCAGGGTTTCGCTGTGTAGCTTTGCGCCTTTCCTGGAACTCACTTGGTAGTCCAGGCTGGCCTGGAACTCACAGAGATCCGCCTGCCTCTGCCTCCCGAGTGCTGGGATTAAAGGCGTGCGCCACCACCGCCCGGCTAGAAAGTGTTTCTTAAATAATTGTAAAAATTGTAGAAAAAGGACTAAAGAAGAATTTTTCCCAGGCACCTGTAGGTATCTATAAGACAGCTGGAATAGATTTATATCATAGCAAAAGGGTTAAAAAAAATCCATGAAAATTTAAGGACTCTTAAGAATTGTTTGTAATCAATGTTGTATCAGTTTATCAACGCTGCATTTATCAATATTAAAATTTTGAATCTCTGGAGTTATATCTGAAAACCAGTCTATCCTGTACCATGAAGTCTGTGAATGAAGCATAGCTGTCTGTAATTTTAATAGGAAACTTATTAATGAACTGCCAGTAATCTTGGGATTGGGGCTGTCAAACTGATACCCCCTAGTCATCAAGCATCGTCAGATCTGAGAAGGATAAATTTAAGAAGTGAGACAGCTTTCCAGCTACCTAGGCAGCAATCTCAAGTCTCTCCGTGGTCGTTGGGTGGGGGACAGAAGCCCCAAAGGCAGCACTTGTTCAGCTGATAAGCCCAGAAGGTCTGACAGATTTTTCTGTGGAGTAGGAGTTTGGGGAGATCAACCTACCTGTCTCAGCAGGGGGATAGTCGGTCCCTGTTGCTCCAGTAATTCACAGTCTGGACAGGATCTCAGCTTTTTGTTGCATGGCCACCCTTGCCATGAGCTTCTGGGTGGAAGTTCTTCTGTGGTCATCGTCTTCGTGAAGAAGATACAGGATGCTGCCAGGAACTGACATGTCTCTTTATCATCAAAACCTTTCATGTTAAATGCCATATTCTCAGATCTCTACAGGTATTTGAGGACTGGGGGAACAAAATCTGTTAGCTGTATTTATAACTTTGAGAGCATAAATATACATATGTATATGACTTAAATCTGAATATACAGGTTTCCCAGTTAGTTACAGCTTAATGAAGTTAGCAAGGACAGGGAGCTGATCTTTGAGTACAGCCAGATTATAATCCTGAATGATTTATATAGAAATAATTATTTTTTTAAGCTGTCTCCTGAGAAGGCAAAGAAGAATGATAGGGAAAGATTCTAAGGCTGAATGAGAACAGGAGAAAAGGGGCTTGTGAGTCAGGGTGCTGCCCAACTCCGAGAAAAGGACCCTCTTGGTGGACCAGAAACTCCATCCTGAATGATTTATATAGAAATAATAATTCCTTAAGGTCATACAATATCTCCCTGGTTCTGCATAAAGGTCAAGTGTCTTATTGCAGAACCATTTTAATTAATAAATATCAATGGGCATTAGATTGTCAATCAGTCCGCTATGCCAGGGGGTTTCATTTTGACCCAGCATTTCAGCCTATTCTGGACAGGGAATTCTGAAACTGCTTCAAGCTGATGTTGGGTCATTGTTGTCAGGGCCCCCCAAAAGGCTAAAAGGCCAGTCAAAGGCTGGCAGTGGGGCATGTGTCAGAACCATGTGGTGTCTGACCTGGCTGGAGAGGCAGGAAACAATTACATTTGGCTGGGCTGGTCCACATCACATAGACAGGAATCTCTGCTGGCATCCGTGGCAGGGAAAGTGCTGCAGGTTGTGGTCCACAACTGATGCTTCGATGTTTCTGCCAGCCTGCTGGAATATAGACTAGAGGCAAGAGTTAAAATTTTCTGAATTTATTTGGAACCTCTTGGCCCATGGTCTTAGTAATTGGGAAAGGAAGACCAAGAGAGTGAGAAATACCATTCTCAGGAATAGACAGGTGAGGAAAAAAAAGTTTTAGATAAATTAATATTATCAATCAGTACTGAAATCCAAATCCTAGAAAAGCAGGTAATGGATAACCAAGGAAAATTTAAAATCCTTTTAAAATCCTGAGCTTGTGACCCAAAGTGTACCAGAATCGTATTAATGTTAAAATCTGAAATTTAAAATCTTAGGCATTAGTGCTGCTACCCTATCCTGGCATAGGATCGTGCTGTCCCTGCCCACATGAGCAGCTGCGGAGGAACAAACATTGGGCTGTGACAGAACCTCTGCCCCGCCCATGCTGCCCCTAGTAAAGATGGTGATGAGGTCATATGACCTGTCTATTTTGACCTTAGCCAAGATGGCGGCTTGACCACGTGGTTGCCCTTATTTAAGATGGTGCCAACTGATCACGTGATTGCCCTTATTTAAGATGGAGGCTTGAACAGATAAGGTACAGGTAAAGTGAAGCATTTAAAAGTTAGTCAGAAACAAGTTAACGTGGCCGTCTCTCAAGCCCCGATGGTGGCAGCAGTAGAGGAAAGGCGGAGGGGCTTGGCTCTGAGCAGTGGCGGAGCAGCTGGTGGGGTGGGGTGGGGCTCAGGGCTGTGAACCAAAGTCCTGCAGGTGGAACAGGAGGTCCTGGCAACAGAGCTGAGTGAGGGAGGGAAAAGATTTAAGAGATAGAATTACAGACAAGGACAGGAGTTAGAGGAAAGGGACAGGCAGAGAACACAAGCTTTGCCTGGCGGGCAATTTTACATGTCGCATTAAGAAACCCGGTGACAGGTGATGATGTAATTGCTCAGCAGAGGCTGGAGGAGCATGGGGTGGGGGTGACAGGGAGGGAGCTGGGAGTGGGTAGGCACATTTTTCCACAATGAGGTATAACAGCACAAGATAGCCAATGGACTGTCATCACAGAGGCTATGGGCCGTGGAATTCAGAGGGCACAAGCCACCTCCATATGCCACCACATAGGAGCGGAGGCCGAGGGGCTAGGAGCCTGAAAGACATGCGGGGCCAGCGAGTCAAAGGAGACTGACCTCCAGCGTCCCAGAGAGTCAGCGAGAATGAATGACGCAAGATAGCCAATGGACCGTGGTCACAGAGGCTATGGGCCATGGAGGACATAGGCCCGAGGGGCTTAGAGCCCGAAAAACACGTGGTGCCAGCACCACGATCAATCGAGAGGGACGAGCAAGTCCTCAGTTGTGGGAAATTGACCAAAAGGGAGGCTTAGCAAAGGGGGAGGGGCTTACTAATTATGCCGGTGTTGGATGAGTGAGTGTTGAAGGTTCCAGGGCTCCTAGCGTGTCTCAGAGTGTCTCAGAATGCAGGCAGGCAGGAGAAATGCACCAGGACCCCTGCCGAGTCCTAGCACCAATGTTATGAATTATTACGTGGGGACCCGGAGGGTATCTCGTGGGTGCAGGAAAACATGCCAGGTCAGAATATTAACCTTGGTTTCCAAGGGGTGGGTCAGAATATTAACCTTGGTTTCCAAGGGGTGGATCAGAATACTAACCTAAGTGTGGATGGGAAGTCAGGGAGAAGAGGGGTGGTGGGTTAATCAAAACTAAGAATGTATTTTTTTCCTTCCTTATGGAAGCCCACAACTTTGTAAATTAATTTAAAAATACATTTTTTTGAAAAAAGGAAACTGAACACGGATACACTGCATGGGTAGAGAATGCTTCCCTCAAGAGGACACAAGTATTTAAATGAAATCTCGGTGCAAGGTATGGGACACCTTCCTATGAAGTATCGCCCCCACCAAACAGCACAAGGTATTGCCACTGCCCTTGGCTGTCCACCGGCACTAGATGGTAAGCCCCTACTGCAGAAGACACAATACACTTTGGTTTCGGAAACGAAGCTGAAATTGACCTTAAAACTGCCTCCCTGCTGGCTGGCTTTCCTAGTGCTGGGTGCTACAGGCCCCTGGGGCAGACGAGTCATCAATGGTATTACCCAGCAGTGAATTCTGAATGATGTAACAGCAACTTCAGGGAAGATGTGACTACAAGCGAAAATACTGGCGTGAAGGTGATGGAGGTAGCCAACTACTTTCTGATTGGACCTGAGGCCTATTCCAGAAGAGCGAACTCATACTCGGTACTAAAAATCTGGCAAAAAGCCCCAGCTTGGGAGGTCATAGGCCCTGAGGGGCGGGCAAAAGGGGAACTCCACTACTGTTGCTTTGGTCAATGTCCAACTGTCTTCTAAATATGTGCATGACATGGACTAGGGCTGCCTTCACCTCAGCTGGAGAAGCAGAGCAGTGGTCAGCAGTTAACGCCGAGACTCCTAACTGGTCAAAGTGTGGAGTAAGTGACTGCCGAGTGCTCAGCCCTAAACAGAACAGCCCAGTTCACCCAAGGCTTGGGGACACCGCAGAAGAAGAGGTGCAAAAAAAAAAAAAGTAAGAGTGAGAGACTAGGGAGCAATGTGAAATGCTGTCCTCTGGACACGCCACGGCCAGTGGAACTCTGGAACTCACCGCAACTATGGTGACTGGTGTAAGATCAAGCCCACAGGAGGAGTTAACATTCCTGTTGTGGAGTGTTAGTTTAAGATGTGCGACATCCGTTTATGCTGTGGAACATTTGTTTCATGATGCAAAGATGCGTTGCATTCTTTTATGTTGCATTTGTTTAACTCTGTGAAGCTGTGTAACTTTGCCTGTCTAAAACACCTGATTGGTCTAACAAAGAGCTGAACGGCCACTAGCTAGGCAAGGGAGGGATATGCGGGGCTGATATGCAGAAAGAATAAATAGGAGGAGAAATCTAGGCTTGAGAGAAGAGGGAGGAGCGAGAAAAGGAGGAGAGAAGGACGCCAGGGGCCAGCCACCCAGCCACACTGCCAGCCATGGAGTAAGAAGGAAGGAAAAATATATAGAATAGAGAAAGGTAAAAGCCCAGAGGCAAACCATAGTTAAAGAGAAACAGGGTAATTTAAGTGAGAAAAGCTGGCTAGAAACAAGTCAAGGTAAAGGCCAGGCATTCATAAGTAAGAATAAGTTTTCGTGTATTTATTGGGAAGCTGGGTGGCAGGCCCTCAAAGAGTAAACAAACAAACAAACAAACAAAAACCAACTACACATTCCAGTTGGCAATACTGCTTGAACTCAATGGGTTATGAAGGGAGTGTTTCCTGAAGGCTGGAGGAGTACCTGGGGTGAGTAGGGGTTGGGGTAAATATGATCAAGATACAATGTATGCATGTAAACTGCCAAAGGACAAATTACATATGCGAGCGTGTGTGTGTGTGTGTGTGTGTGTGTGTGTGTGTGTGTGTGTGTGTGTGCTTGGATTCAGGAGGCTGTCCTTTCCTGCTGCCTGCAGGCCCCTTTGGACAGCATCATTGAATGAGCATTATTCCCAAAGGATTTGAGGTGGTTGGCAGAGAAACATGTGAGTAAGCAAGGACAGGACCAGCAGTGCTGAGTAGGCGCTATTTTTTAAAGAAATGCTCAAGTACAGCTCAAGGACCATACGCTAAAGACTGCTTTTACTCTAAAATTAGAAAATACAGGTTCTCTATGATTGGGGTTAGGGAAAACTACGTCTAAGTAAAACTGTTTGGGACTATCCTGAGTTTTTGCTACAATCCTTTGTAGGCAGGAAAGGTTGGAACACCGGGCAGTGGAGAGGACCGTGCGCAAACAGAGCAGCACTCAGGTGCGTCTGCCCCTTTCCCTCTCCCCAGATTGGTCTGAGCACCAAAACCAAGCCAAGGTCCGCAGAACGGCACATTTCTCCCCACCAGTTTAATCTATTTTAAGCAGAAACTCTATTTCAGTGCCCCAGCAAAGAAAATACGTCCTCACATGAAACCCAAACCGTTTCAGTAACCAGATACCTAAGAGAAGTTGAGGAGCCGTGACTTGAGAGGAAACGCACGTGGCAGGCTCACAGGCTTTGTGCACGGGTTTCCAACTTCAGCAAGAAGAAATCCCCAGACCCTGGGCCCTGCTAGAGGTAAAAGGAATTCTAAATTGCTCTTGGGTAATTCTCAACCTTGAGCGTACACTGAAGTCATCTAAAAACGATCTTTTTTCACTTTTAATGCCATTGCCTGGACCTCACCCAAGGTCAATTAAACCAGAATCCCTGGTATGTAGCCCAGGCATTAGTACTTTCCAGAGCTCCCTCAGGTCCTCCTGTGCAGCAGAGCCGAGCCCTACTAAATAACATCTGAAAACGCTCCGAAAGGTGAATGCTGACTATAATTACTGTGTGTGTGAACTTCAGTGGTGACAGAGAAGAATATTTGGGGGGGTAAATTTTAGTTTGAGAAATTAATAAACACATTTGTAGTATGGTTTCCAAGTTCGCCTCCATTTCATCTCCAGTTCCTTCCCCAGGCAGCCAGTCAGTCTTTCTCCAGCTCCTGGGTTTTCGCTGTTTTAATCCCACTGTGTCCACTTAGTGCTGTGCGCGTGGGTGTAGGACCCTCTACTGGAGTACTAGCTTCCTGGGGACCACTGAATCCTTGAGGAAAACTGATTCTCCCTCTCCCAGCAACCATCACCACCTTCCAAGAGCTCCACTGCTGAGGCAGGACTCCATGCCCACCTCTCCCCTCCACAACTATGGCAGGACTTCGTGCCCACCTCTCCCCTCCACACCGGGGTTTTGTTTGGCTTGCTCTTGCCCACATCTTGTGCGTGCAGGAGTCACAGCCACTGGGTTCACCTGGGCAACGGCACAGTCTGGAAAATACCACTTCCCTTTCGTTACCCACTGCCTCTGACTCTTTCCATCTTTCCACCTTCTGCTCTGTGATGACCCCTGAGCCTCTGGAGGAGGAGGAGGAGGAGGTATGATAGAGGCATTAGGGAGATGAGAGGGGTACCATTTACTACACACTCACCTGGTACCAAGCACTGTGCTGGGCAAGGCCTACTTCACCCAACCCCCAACGCTTAGCACCCTGACAAATGCATCATTACCAATCTCTGTTATTCTTCAAAAGTAATTATTAAATATATTAACTCAAGGCAACTGACAAGAAGAGGCTCATCACAGTGCCAGTAGGTATGGGGACAAGGATCAAACCTCCTTACAAAGCTGAGCCTTCTCACTTTCCTTAAACTGTGCACTGATGTTTGGAAAGCTAATACAGTAGCACAGTGCACAAGTCTGAAAGAAATAAAGGTGTACAGAACCTCTACAAGGCACAGATGGAATGAGCATCACTTATCATCACTTTTCCTGTAATGAATGAAGCGCACCTAACCATGGTCATCCTTGACTCCTATTCCTTAGTCATCAGTTCCCTGCCCTGGAGACAAAATGAGCAGTTTTCTTATTCCAAAAGGATTTGAGGTGGGTGGCAGAGGAATGTGTATAAGTAAACCTGGACAAAACCAGTTCCAACACAGTAGTGGTGAGCAGGCACCATTTTAGAAATGCTTAAGAACATCGTAAAGACCATAATAAGGACTGTTTTTACTCTAAAATCAGAAAAAGTAGGTTTCTCCTTTTCAGAGGAGTTCCATCTCATGCACACACATGTTAAAATTCTTTTTAGAACTACATTGTACAACACACAAATTTGTCATTACTTCATCTAGTCGCTTGTGGACCGACATTAGAATACCCTGAATTATCTGTTATTGTAAAAATGTTAGAACGAATAACCGTGAACTTTGTAAGTACACCTATAAGATAAATTCTCCGAGTCAAAAGCTGTGCTCTCTCACTGTTCCCAGCTACCCTAGGCTTCTAAGGAACAACTCAGAGCCAGATTCAGTGAGTTCCATTTACTTTATTCAAAAGCCTTACTAAATATTCAAAGAACACTTTTATTTTAACAAAACATTAGAAATGGTTTCCCCCCAAAAAATATGCTCAAAGGCAAACAGTCTATGGGAATGAATGGAAGCGAAGTGACCTGTCTTCACCAACGCTGTGCTGGTTCTTCCTGTTCAGAAGGTGTCTGTCCCCGAGGACTCCCCGTCGCCCTGTATGCTGGCGCTCAAGGACTGCGAGCCGTCCTCAAGGTTCGCAGAGGGCAGCGTCACAGACATCTTGGTGGGTGGCACGTGTGCAGCTAAGAGTGGGACCGTCTCGGCGCCTGCACAAAGGAGAAAGGCACTCAGTGACACCAGCACTCCCGGCCACACGCTGCGGCTCTCCTCCAAACAGTGTGGAGACAGTGCAAACACGGGTCACACACGGGAAATGTCAGAGATAAAACATGCTTTCCCTTTTACCGTGGATCTCTTCGAGGCGATATTTTACAAAAGAAATAGGCACTAAAAATTGTGGTACATAAGATTGGGATTTTCCCCCACTGAGTGTGAGTACAGGGGGATGAGCTGGGAAGAAGAAAGGGGTCAGCAGGAACAGAAGGGATAAAGGATGGTGGGGGTATTGTCACAGATCTATGTATGAAATTGTCCAAAAGTTAATTAAAACACTGTAGTACTAAGATTGCTAGAGCAGGAGTCGAGCTGCTGACCTTGTCATTTGGGGCATGTCACTTTACCACTCAACAGTTCAGGGTCCTCATGTTAAATAGAACAGAACCCACCTTGCACAGTCCACGACAAAATAACCTCGACAACAGAGCTCAGTGCCGTTGGCATCGTTGCAAACCACACAAGCCCACTGTAGTGAGTGCTCGAAGACAGAGCGCTCTCCCTAACAGAGCCTGTTCCCCATGGCTGCATTAGTGCCGAGAAGCCACTGGAGCAGCCCTGCCGCAGGAGTGGACTGGTGAGTACATGAGGACTTACAGAGAAGCAATGAGAAATACAAGAAGTTGAAGCAGGTATCATGGCACTGGCCTGGAACCCTAGCCCTGGAAAGCTGAAGGAGGAGGATGGTGAATCTGAAGCAGTCTGTTTCAAAATAAAATAAGAACACCCCAAATCGAAGTCCAACTTTGTCAAAGCACTATGCTTTTCCTCTTACTTCTACTACAGGACTCTCAGCTCAGGATGTATTGTTAGCAATTGCTTACTGATGAGGACCAACAGCACTCCACTATTAGTTAACACGTTTATACAACACTGTCTAAGAGAGTACTGAAGTGGTCGTTCAAACAGTATTGACATTTGACTAGTGAGCATTCATTCTGTACAAGTGATTTCCCCCCTTCTCTGTATATCTAATTAAATAATGGAAAAAGAATTCTACTCCATGGATTGCAAGCAGTATTAGACCTGTCATCAAAATGAAGAAATATTAAAAACTACATCTAAGCCGGGCGGTGGTGGTGTATGCCTTTAATCCTAGCACTCGGGAGGCAGAGGCAGGCGGATCTCTGTGAGTTCAAGGCCAGCCTGATCTACAGAGCGAGATCCAGGACAGGCTCCAAAGCTACACAGAGAAACCTTGTCTCAAAAAACCAAAACCAAAACCAAACCAAAACAAAACAAAAAAACAAAAGCCAAACAAACACTAGATCTAAAAATATTTATAGGCTATAAGACTTATTAAATACACTTACGTTTTACAAAGCTTTGATCCAGAGTATACAAAATAACCCAGAGAAGCATCCAGTAGCACAGCTTTTTTTTTTTTTGGTGTGTGTGTGTGTGTGTGTGTGTGTGTGTGTGTGTGTGTGTTGTGTGTGTGTGTGTGTTTCAAGACAACATTTTTCTATGTAGTTTTGGTGCCTGTCCTGGATCTCAAACTCTGTAGACCAGGCTGGCCTCGAAGTCACAGAGATCCACCAGGCTCTGCCTCCCGAGTGCTGGGATTAAATGCGTGCGCCACCAGCTGCCCGGCCTTAAAGTTACATTAGCACAGGACTGACTGGAGATACAGTTACAGATGCTCCTCCGCCCACACTCTCCACTCAACCTTACTTCCCCACGCAGCATAAGGAGGAACTGCATTCCTTGAATTACTTAGCTATCCCAGACCATACTATGTCAAACAGTGTGCAGAAATGCTTTGTCGTACGCACCTTGCTCTCATCTATATGCATAAACTCACTAGTGTTCAATAATACGACTTTTTAAAATTCTGAATTGCCAAGTGACAAGAAAAGCTGTTTCTTGCAGTTGCTGCTTTATACTTAAATACTAACACAAAATTTTGTAAGAACCTTTCCCTCATCATCTTATCTGGCTCTAACAAGATGAACAAAGGTATATGCTGCCTACACAGCTGTATGAACCTGCCGTGCAGACGGAGCTAAGATGGATAAAAAGATAAAGCCTGCTCTCAAGATGCTCCTAAGGTCATGTAGAGATGGGGGTGTGTAGTTCAAATCAAGTGTAAGCAGTGGTCGAGCTGGGACTTAACAGATGTTGGGAAGGCAACCAAGGAAAGGGGAAGAAAAGATCAGATTTCAGTTGTTTCCCAGCGGCACTGTGTGTTCTGATGTCAAATATAAACCACGCTGAAAGGATGGTGTGCGCTGACATGCTAAAGAAGGCGTGGCCAGTTCCTGTTTAAAAAAAAAAAAGGAGCTGGGCAGTGTGGCGCACACCTTTAATCCCAGCACTCAGGAGGCAGATGCAGGCAGATCTCTGTGAGTTTGAGGCCAGCCTGGTCTACAGAGTGAGTTCCAGGAGAGCCAGGGCTACCCAGGGAAACCCTGTCTTGAAAAACCAAACCAGACAACAACAACAACAACAAAGGAGAACTCACAAAAGATTTCAAAGCAAGGAATGACAGGAGCAAATGCACTTCAGGAAAGGCAAGTATAAAAACACGACGGGCTGTGGCAATGGTCAGAGTCAAGACACTTTGGAGGGAGCCTAGTACTTGGGAAGGATTTGAATGTGGTAAACGGCAGGTCTGGAGGACTGGGTAGACAGCAATGGGACCTATGGAGGGGCGCAGGGATCAAAGACAGCAGGCCCGTTGTCCCTTGATCCACAGAGATGTCACCAGAGGTGTGCATGGACTTGCAGCAGGCAACCGGAATCAAAGCCTTCGAAGGCTGTAGAGCAGTTTCAGCCACAGACACAATGATCAGTGTGATGGGAACACACTCACTTAGAGGGGTAAGATGGAGTGAGAACACAGTGGGCAGATGGAGGAAGTGCTAAGAAAAGTGAACAAAGAGAAACTAAACGTGTGCAGCAAGGAACTGTCAGAACAAAAAAGGCTAGTGTCATTTGTCGAGGTCAAAATTGGTAGAGCCAGTTTATAACTCACTGTTGTCTTCACTTACAGTAAAAACCATGGCTTTCCAAGGCAACTGGAGGTAATTTCATGTTGGTAGCATGTAGTGACAGGGACAGCTAAGGAGAGGAAAGGATGACATTTCAAGCACTAGTTCCTCTCTTTTTCAAAACTGCTATTGTAGTGTGCGTGTGTGTATTGTGTGTGTACTACTGTGTGTATGTGAGTATGATGTGGGGGGCGTGTGCATGCAGAGCGCACGTGTAAAGGTCAGAGGACAACTCTCTGGTGGGTTTTCTCCCTTCACCTTTACGTAGTGTGGGGGTCATATTCGGGCCTCCAGCCTTGCACAAGGAGAGGTCGCGGTTAAGGACCCAGCGAGGCCAGCCTTGCACAAGGAGAGGTCGCGGTTAAGGATCCAGCGAGGCCAGCCTTGCTTGCACAAGGAGAGGTCGCGGTTAAGGACCCAGCGAGGCCAGCCTTGCACAAGGAGAGGTCGCGGTTAAGGACCCAGCGAGGCCAGCCTTGCACAAGAAGAGGTCGCGGTTAAGGACCCAGCGAGGTCAACTTAGGAATAAGCCAACACACACTGTCCATGTGAGACTCCCGCGCAGGGGAGTAAAGGGAGGGGAAGGTAAGACCATGGATTATGGAACAGAGCGGAGCTGGACCCACGCTCACTGCCTGCCTGCCTGCCTGCCTGCCTGCCTCCCTCCCTGCCTCCCTCCCTCCCACAATCACCAAGTGAGCACCTTGTCTACACCAGGTGTTGCTCTAGACTCTGCAGAACACAACAGTGAGGAAACAAAAGCTCCCTTCTCACTGATCTACAAACCATTTGGATGTGTGGAAGGAATGGCAGCCATAAGGAAGTAAGGATACAAGGTCAGTAAATCGAATAAAGAAAAGAAGGGTACGAGAGACAAATGAGAGATCGTGAGATAGCCACATCAATTGTCTGACCCCAGTTCTCATCTATGAGACGGCCTCAAAGGGTCTGCTGAGCATTAACCAGGGTCATCCGAGGTGTTCTACAAGCTACTGGAACACGGAATCGACACTCATGAAGTCAGCCTATTCCGAGGTAACTGAGCAGGGCATCCCAACAGACACCAGCCCCGTGGGGAGGGCTACACAAGGCACTCTGCTTTAGGGAGAATGATAGGAATGTTACCTGGAAACCAGTAAGAAAACAAAACACAGGGCTGGAGATGGCAGCTCAGTCTGGTAGAGTGCTTGTCCAGCACACACAGATCCTTGGGTTTCATCTCCAGCTCCAATAAACCAGATGTGCTGCTCAACTCTGTAACACCAGCACTCTGGAGGTAGGTGGGGTTGGAGTTCAGCCGGGGCGATGAGACCCTGTGTGAAAAGTACTTTGGAAGACCTCCAAATAGGTACACCACCATTTAAAAAAAAAAATTATATCAATAAAATGTACCATTTTTATTTGCTAATATGTTTTGGGAAGATTTTTTTAAAGTTCATAAAAGTTTTTAAATAATCAAGGCTTTAGAACTTTAAAAGAAAAATTTTCAGATGAGCCATTTTAAAAAGTACCACTTGATTACTGTTAACAGACAAAAGGTTAACGCAATCACACCCAGTTATGGCTGTCACAGGGCAAGACAGAAACTGGAAGACCAGAACATCCTAAGTCCCCATTAGCGCCAATGCCAATTTTCTACCTCTAGTACATGTGTCTGACGCTTTCAAGTGTGAGGTTTCCAGTTGTGTAATTACACTATGATGTCAACGTTTCAACAGCTATTTCCGGCCCGACCCCAGGCGTCTGCTGTGTGTCACTAGGCCTGGCGTGCATTTAAGCTGGAGATGCCCGAGTCAGACCTTGTATCTGACACACCCAGAAACATAATTTAATATACTTACGAAAATTCAGAATACTAAAATTTTGCTTTAAAATACTGAAAATTCATAAATAGTTTCTACTCTCTGCTGCTGGATTTATAAGACTAAGGAATGCAAAATCACTATTTATTTATTTGTTTGTTTGCTTGCTTCTTTCTTTCTTTTTTTCAAGACAGAGTTTCTCTGTAGCCCTGGCTATTCTAGAACTTGCTATGCAGACCAGCCTGGCCTCGAAATCAGAGATCCACCCACCTCTGCCTCTCGTGTACTGGGATTAAAGGCACACACCACCACACCAGGCTCAATACACAATTTTTAATGCTTCTTGTGTATAGAGTGCATGTACTTCTGGGCAGAGAACCCACTGCATGAGCAGGTCATGGATGATGGGTCTAAATCTTAAGAGTCTTGGTGACCCATTATTAGATCTCTTTCCTGCATGCTAAGGAGGACCCAAACAAAGCCCTGCCTTTAAAACAACTGAGCAAATGGAGGAGCCTTTTTCTCAGCAGTTCCAAAGAGGACCACAGCATCACAAATGTCTCATGCTGGCATGTGTACTGGGCTCAAGACACATGTATGAATTACGGGGATCTACAAAATGATTATGCAATGGTAAGACTTCTGATTGCCTCCATTGGGGCTTTTTCTACATGTCAATGAAGACTAATTTCTTATAAACTGTGGCACTGAAAATAAAGTTAAAAAGAACTAACTGTAATAATCTTTAATCCAGGCCCACAGAGGATCCTACTTAGCCCAGGGGAATAAACACCATCAAACTGAAAATTACTTCACCTAGGCAGAGTCTGGGAAGAAGACAGGTAGTCACAGCTTTCAGTATCTTAAAAGGGCCTGTGACTCCCCAATTAAAAGGTCTTTTTATTAATTCTTTGAACATTTCATATAATGTATTTCACCCCCAAATCCTCCCAGGTCTCCCCCACCTCCCTATGCTCCCAACTTCACGTTTTTCTTTCCGTTTTATTTTACCCCTTTCAGTCATTCATTTGGAGACTAGCCCTGACCCGGGGCAGGTGAACCCACCCTCTGCGTTTTGCCAGCAGCAGCGGTAAACCGTCAGGAGTGTCTCCCTGATCAATACCAGGTGCAACTTGATTGCACCAGCCACCAAGCCGTACTGTAACTAGTTCTTTATGTGTCTGTCATTTCCTCAAGAGCACGGATAGGGACTAAGAGTCTTTGTCCCCTGAGTGACGACTAACTAGCACAGTAGGTTCACAAGCTTGTTTTGTTTTTTGGTGTTTGAGACAGGGTCTCTCTACATAGCTCTGGCTATCCTGGGACTCACTATGTAGACCAGGCTGGATTTGAACTCACAGAGATCCGCCTGCTTCTGCCTCCCCAGTGCTGGGATTAAAGGCGTGCGCCACTACACCCAGACCAACTAGCTTTAGCTTCTCTGCACCAAGGACCGCCTCACTGGTGTCCGATTTCTACAAAGCTGTAGCATGATGCTAGGCACACACTGGCCCTTGAAATCAAGTAGACCAAGCAGACTGCTTCTCCCTTGAGGACCCGCGGCTCTTCTAAAGGCATGCTTGCATTCCCACTCCAGATCTTGTTTGTAAAATTAGCAACTACTCCCAGCAACGCAGTTGCTTCCCAGCTGTGTGCAAACGTTACAGCATCTCGAGGTGTTTTATTAGGCTCTGGAAGCATTTTTCCTGTCCACCGTGGTCTCCTCTGCTCTTGCTCCAGTCCCCTCTGGAAGCAGCTGCTGAACTCCCCTGCTGCATTCAATTCTCCACACATACTTAACCCAGCCTGCGGATTCTGCAACATCCTATCAGTGCTTGAGAACAAACGCTACATGGGTTGAAGAAGCTGACTGGTCACATGACACTCTGTCATGGGTAACTTTTTTTTTTGCCTTCACTTTCCATAATCACTAGTCACACTTTATCTCTCATGCTTAAAGCGGTATTTTAAGAGTTACAGTATCTTCTCTGTCCACATGGCTGTGAGCCTCAGCCTCTGACTGCCGAGCTCTCTCCAACCTTCAGGATCTTATTCTAACATACATTGCAGACATATAAGCTACTGTACTTCAATTTACTACTGCTTCTGTTTTTCAAATGCTTATCTTAAATTTATAATTTAAGATGAAAACACATTTTCCTCACATAGGAAAAATGAACGCACAGGCACCTGTGAAAACAACTCCAATTCCTTTTCTCTAACAGCAATAGTTAATGTGAAAGGTTTGTTTCTTCTTACGCCAGCTTCCAGCTGCTCCACTTTGTTTAAAACTGACTTCAAAGTTTAAATACTATCCTGTCCCAACAAATAACCTGCCCCAGATGGAATTATCCCAAGTACTGCCCTCACTGCTCTGAACACCACACCTGCAGCTTTTAATGCAGCGTTTTACAAACTTTCCAAATGGATGTTTCCTTCCCTGTCCCTAATGTGCCTTTTAGAGAGCTGAGGCTCTCAATCCTGGGTGAGTCTGCACACACCTCAACCAGCGTTTCTATTGTGCTCGCTGTGAGAGAGCAGCCTCGGTAGAGGGGAAAGAGGGGAAAAAGCCTTACAGAGCTCCAAATTCCAGACCTTTAAAGTAGCGATCTCACCAGTACATACATACAGAGGCCGGCAAGACACAAACTGGGCTCATCCTGTGGCCTGTCCGCGGCCCAGCGAAGCGATGTTAAAACTTCATTCTGTGCCTTTTTTTCCCAGTGAAAAACCAGTTGAGCATAGAAATAATCACAATTCCTCTTCACAAAAAAGAACTCGGGCCAAATGTATTCATCTCCACAGTTCCTCTCATAAAACCAGGTCAATAGCAGCCTGCTCTGGTGACCTCTAAGTAAAGAAGGAAGTCAAACACATGAAGGTAATGACTGTCATAGACGAGAAGTTGTCTAACAGATGCTTATCTTTATAAAAAGATGAGAAAGGAGGAAGCAAAGGACCAAGAATGAAACTGCAGTTCCACACCAAATTAAACCAATTTGTAAAACATGAAGGAAATTCAAGAGCTGTTTCTTAGAAGGTTACAGTTCACATTCTCTTACCTAAGGACTTAAATCATTACAAAAAGAAGTTTAGAACTGGCCCTTGCCCTAGCCAGCTTAGGCCACACTGCTCCAAACAATCCGTTCCCGGGCAGCAAAAGGCAGCAGAGCACTGAGGCAAGGGAAGAGCAGTTATTTGAAATACACGGCATCTCTTTTCACGTCAGAGAAGGAAGAAAAGCAGAGAAACAGGAAACAATTTGTAGCTCATACACAGGCTCAAGTTTTCTAATCTAAAACTCTGAAATTCAAAATGCTCCAAAAATCAGCAAAATATGAGAGCCAACCCACATGTGGAAAATTCCACAGCTGACCTCATGTCATGACCATAACCATAATATATGTGCACTAAAAATATTGTATAAAATCATCTCCAACCTCTAAGGTAAGGGACATGTGAAACATAAGTAAATTTCATGTTTAATGAAATGAGTACCATCCCTAGATAGCATTATATATACACAATTATTCTGAAATTTTAACATTCTATCCAGACCACTTCTGGTCCCACACATTTTAGTTAAGAACCTACAGTTCTCAGGCCAACAAAATGCTGAGAACACGAAGAACTGGACCACACTGATGGCATGGTGTTAACCTGCACTCCAAAATACAGCCAATCAACAACCAACAACTATTGTTTCAAACAAACCCTTGGAGCTGAGCAGTAATGAAAGAAACGTGTCATAATCAGTGTTATTACAATTAGTACAATCAGTATTTCTTTTACCATTTTCTCTATGATTCAAAAAACTGTCTCTCGAGCTTCTTTTAAAATTCAGACATGTCTTTATTTTTTGGTGTTGGGAGGCACATGTATGGAGGTCAAAGGACAACTCTTGGTAGCCACTTCTCTCCTTCCTCCACACAGGTCCCAGGGATCGAACTCAGGTCACCAGTGGTGAGTAGCTCCAGTCACTGAGCTATCTTCCTGGCCCTCAAGCTTTCATTGGACAAGAATTTCAGGCAGACTTTATAAGAAGTAAGATGTAAGTGAGCATCACTGTAAGAATTAGGCCAGCCTTGATGGCTCACACCCATAGCAACATTCAAAGACTGTATAGTGAGAAACTGGTTTTAAAAAAGAAATTACAAAGATGATTATAAACACTACATGTTTCCTTATTCCAGGCCACACATTCTGACTGGGAACAGGCAGTTAAACCAGTGGTTCTCAAACCTGTGGGTCATGACCCTTTGGGGGCTAGACTCACTCTTTCACAGGGGTTGCCTAAGACCCCTGTGAAAACACAGATACTTATGTTATGATTCATAGTAGTAGTAAAATTACAGTTATGAAATATCAACAAAAATAATTTTATGGTTGGGGGTCTCCACAACATGAGGAACTGTATTAAACAGTCCCAGCAGTAGGAAAGTTGAGAACCACTGGTTTAAACTATTATACATATATATGTATGTAAGTATGTGTATATATGTATACACATATGTAGCACGAATCCTAATCGGTCTTAATAAAAACCCAGAGCCAGATACCTGGGCAAAAGCTGAAAGATCAGAGAAGCAGAGCAGCCAGCCACTAGGTCTTACCTCCACCAAATCCTCAGCTTGAAAGCCAGAGCTCCTTTCTCCTCCTGCCTTATAGTCCTTTCTCCACTCAACCATATCACTTCCTGTCTCAACCTTCCTAGTGCTGGGATTAAAGGTGTGTGACTCCCAAGTACTGGGATTAAAGGTGTGAGCCATCTCCGCCTAGCTCTGTTTTTCTTTCAGACTGGATTAATCTCATGTAGTTCAGGGTAATCTTGAACTCACAGAGATTCGGCTGCCTCTGCCTCCCCAGTGCTGGGATTAAAGGGGTGTGCCACTCACTGCCTGACCTCACTGCTAACTAGTGGCTAAGCTCCACACTCTGATCTTCAGGCAAGCTTTTTTTGTTAGATCACAAAAATATCATCACATTTCCCCTTTTTTGTCTAAAATAAAACACATCTTATTTCAGTATGTTAGTCTTTTGTTTTAAATAATCATTCAGTCTTATAGCCTTGCAATATTAATTAAAAGTAAGGTAAGGTAGGATTCATTAGTATAGGGCTTGCCTACCACACATTCCCAGTATCACATGACTCACCGCCCCAACCAAAACACACACACACACACACACACACACACACACACACACACACTCTCTCTCTCTCTCTCTCTCTCTCTCTCTCTCTCTTTAAAATAAAAATATCTAGGAGCTGGAGAGGTGGCTCAGTGGTTAAAAGCACTTGTTGCTCTTGTAGAGAAGCCAGGTTTGATTCCCAGCACCCACAAGGTGGTTTACAACTGTCCACAACTCCAATTCCAGGGGACCTAATGTCTTCTGGGCACCCAGCAGGCACAGGGTGCATACACCGACATGCAGACAAAACCACCACACATAAATTTCTTTTTAAAAATCTAAAACAAAGCATTTACCATACAATATATTACTAAACAAAACAAGCTACAGGGCTCTTAACTATATAACAGGGATATATGGATGATCCCTCTTAAAACAAATGTTTTCATTCATAAATCCAAACATGGCTTTGGAAATGAATGTCCAGAATTTAAAACAAATAAGAAGACAAAATTAGAAACACTCAGGACAGATTCATTTTTAATATAAATTTGAGTTCAGACACACACACACACACACACACACACACACACACACACACACACACACACAAAACCTAAGACTATTATTAGGGTATTTAAAAATACATTAAAAGATGTTAGTGTTTTTAAACAAGCAATCTTTTAAATTAAGTTGCTTGTTGGCTGTGTCTAAGTAGGTACATCAACACAAATAATAGCACTTTCAGAAACAGCATCTGGTAGCACAAAAGCTTCTTCCAACTGCCAAGAAGTTGCTGGTTAATTCAGGAAATTGACAACTTACCATCTATACTGAACACAGACCATGATTTACTTTAATAATGTACATTTAATTATTAAAAGTCATTAAAAAGCAGTTGAGTATGTGAATGCATTACTCTGTATTGTTATGACATGGTCTGCATGCCTTTCGGGGGCAAGAATGTCTGGAGGGACATTCCATCGCTAAAATCTGGTTGAGAACTGAGAGACCATGTTTTAGTAGACAGCTTTATCTACAGTGTACTTCCTGTTGGTTCAAGAGCCTGTGAGACAGCTACTAAAACAAATTCCTCCCAGACAACTCTTTATAAAAGCATGCCATAATGGTTTAAAAAGAAGAGGATGGATCTTTAGAAGTTTATAACAGATTTGCCTGTGAAAGAAGCCATGTACACTGTATGATTTCATTTACATAAAGTATAAAATCAAAACGTTACAAGAAGTCAGAACAGTGGTTGCACCCTTGTGGGTGGAGGACATGATGGAGAGGGAACTAAGGGCCCTGGGGGCCACAGGTGGATCTCTCCAGCTGGACACTGGCTGTGCAAGTGTGGTCTGCTTGGGTGGATTCTCGAAACAGTAGTATGTTCACATGCTATGTGTACTTTTCTCTGTGCATATATGTGTTATTCATACATTAAAAAAATTAAGATTAGGAAAAACTATTAGGTTAGTTTCAGCAATTAAGAGGAAGTGTAACTGAGTTTTTAACTGTTTCTTAATGATGACATAACACTGTTACTGCTAAACTGAATACAAACAGCTCCTGCTGGGCAGTGGTGGCACACGCTTTTAATTCCAGCACTCAGGAGGCAGACGAAGGTGGATCTCTGAGTTCAGGCCAGTCTGGTCTGCAGAGTGAGTTCGGGATAGCCAGTGCTCCCAGAGAAAGTCTGTTTACAAACACCAACAAGCACAAGAGCTCCCTCCACTCTGACATACAATGCACAAACCTCTTCCGAAGCAAAGGTGAGTTCTTGCTTTTGCTATATTGAGTCTCACAGCTTACTATCCATGAAACTTTGATAATTAGCTACTTGATTTAATTAAAAACAAACTATAAGTGAAAAAGACAAAAAAGGAAATAAAAGCAAACTAATTTAATTTTAACTAATCTTGAAAATATTTCTGAAATCTTAGTACATTCTATACACATGCTCTTTACGTTTTCTGCAGAACAGTCCCATGGGGAATGGTACGGTAACTCCATTTGCACAGAACTCTAACTGGTACTCCACACTAACTCCTGTGATTTCATTTGACAATATTGTACCAGGTCACAGCGTGCTGGAAAAAGTCTCTCTTGCAATATTCTTACAAGTGACATTTGGCAACTGCAGAGGCTGAAGGCAAAATGACTAACCTTTGCAAAGTGAGTTGGAGCTGAAAGCTTATATAATCTATAGACAGAAAATCTACTTTCTGAGATGGAACCCTTCCTAAATATGAACATTTCTCGCAAATCATGGCTTGCGATTATCACTAAAGATCCAAGGCATCGTCTGTGTTTGTTGTGTTAATGGTGGTTTCTGCCGCACTAACCATTTCTAACTAAATTTTAGAACAAAAATGAAATCTGACACTGTGACCAGTTCCCCTCCCCTGGGCTGGACCTGGTAACCTTAGAAGAGTCAAGGAATGGAAAATGAGCTTCCACACACAGGAAGCCGCTAGAAAATAAGAAACAACATGCCATGTCCTAAAGCAGGAGCTTGAAAGATGTGCCATTGTGGTAAGTTTCAGGCACGGGGAAGGAGGCTGGGTTTCTGCTCACTGCATAGACACCAGGGGGAACAAGACCTGTCCAGGTCCTGGTCACCATTACTCTGATAACAGCTCCAAGCTGTGAGGCCCTGCTGCACACAGCCCCAGAGTGTCAGGATACAGGGAAGGCAGCAGTTGGCTGTGAAAACAGTCTGACACAAACCAGATGGGAACTCACGAGATGGGCAACACAAGAGCAAACAATTGGCTCATTCAACAAAGTCAGGCCCCTGCCCCAGAGAATTCACAGAAGACAGTAACAGTTACCCGCAGTTGATACAAACAAGAAACCATGTGGATATAGTTGAAAGAACTGTTTTTCCTCACACTAAACAAAGTTTTGATTTCTAAATTCCTACTTCATTAATTGCAGTTTGGTGTGGTGCTGACTTTTTTTTTTGGCCAACAATAAATATTTCACTTGCAGAATATACATATTTTGTGACACCATAGAAGTAATGGAGACATAGAAACTAATTTCGTGCTGCTTCCTTTAACGTGCTGTGAGTATACACTAAACAATTTCAGGAGAGGGCCACAGTTAGATGACTTATCACACCGACACAGTAATTAGAAAGTCCCCAGCATAGGCCTAAGTTTTGATTGGCATGAAGGCTCCCAAAAGAACGATATTGCTACCTAAATACTTTCCTGATTCACAGATAATAAAGTATTACTACAATTACAGAAACAGGGAGAAGTGCCCATGTCCCCATGTCGAGTCTAGCTCACCATCGGATTTTAAGGTCACTTTGGGTGGTGACCTTCCATCCTTCTGCTAGCGTGACCCCACATATCACATGTGTGTACATATACACGCCATTAGTAGTTTTACTGCTCTATTACATGTTTTACAGAGCAAACAGAACTCCAGCTTAAAGTAATGGAAGAGTAATTATGGTTCCACACCAGCATCTTTTAAGAAAGTACTTATTTTCTTATTATTCTTAAAGACATTTCCTGTGTTGCCTTTTGTCATTAGAATTTTGAGGTAGTTTTTCTGAGAAATGCAGTAGTTTTTCAATTCTTTCATATCTATTCACATTTGGTCTGAACCAGAGTGTCATGATCTATACATGCTTGCTGAGCCTCAAACGATCACCTTCTCTTTTGGATGTAAAAATGTGAGAGTTGGGACTAGAGAGACGGCCCAGCACTCGCTGCACAAGCTGCGTCCCCAGCACCTACATAAAAGCTGGATGTGGCAGTGACACCAGAGATGGGGGTGGAGACGGCAGATCCTGAGAGCTCTCTGTCCAGCTAGCCTAGCTGAACTAAGGACATCTGAGGTCACTTCCTAGTTTCCACACGGACACCTACCACATGCACTCAAATGTGTAAAACACACACACACACATACACACACACACACACACACACACACACACACACACACACACACACGAGAAGTGCTGACAGAATACAGTTTACTAAAAACACTACATGCCAACAGATACAATTATAGCATGAAAGGCCCCCTCCCCTTGCTAATAAACTTTGTTAGATTTCACTATACAGTGTACCAGTCAAAGGGGACTGTGCTGATGAACCCAGTATATACACATAGCACGTCTACATGACCCTAATCACAACAAATGTGCCGTGCAAAGTCACTGTGTCTGCCTGAGTCCCACAGACACACATCCTGCTAGGCACTGTCACAACAATGTCATTAAAGCTCAAGACCAGCTCAGGTTCAGTTCCTACCTGTGAAAGGAGCAGTTGCCTCTACTGTAAGTGGGGAAGTACTGTAAAAGGGAGCCCTTTCCTCCACGTAGCCATGCTAATTACAGCTACTACTTCCAGAGCTCCTAATATGCCGTCTTATAATAAGGGCATTTTTTCTTTAATTACTGTATCAACCTAATGAAGCATGTATGATACTACAGGTCAGAAAAGCACAGAGAGGTTAAGCATCGTGTACAAACTCACCAGCTGAGCTATGGTTTGAACCTAGGCAGCCTGACTCCAGCCTGCATGCTCTAGACTGTACTGCCTCTGTGTCTACGGCAGCACAGAAGTCCCCGAAACCAAGGAGTCCCTCGGCAGTGCTGCTCCAAAGTCTGCTCCCGAGTCAGACCTGTGAGCACCAGCTAAACTTTCACACCCCTGGACTCCACCGGAGGTAGTGTCAAGGTGAAGTCTGGACTCTGTGTTTCCAATAACGAGAAAAGTTCCGATCTGTTCAAGTTTAGAAGTACTGTCTTCAGACACCAAAGAGCAACACAGGAGTGCCTAGCTTTGCAAACACAGTACATGTCCTTCGCTTCTTTGTTCTGATGCTGAACTGAAATCAACAATCCTCTTGGTCTCCAGTATGGAAACAGGTAGACATGGACTAGGACAAAACTTGACTGCTATCCTGGCTGAAATGCTTTGTTTAATTATATTTTATTTATATTTTTTTTATATTTTATTTATTTAGTAACTTAAGTTACTAAAGCATTTAATAATTATGCTGTTTAGAAAAGCACTGGTAGCCGGGCATGGTGGCGCACACCTTTGATCCCAGCACTCAGGAGGCAGAGGCAGGCAGATCTCTGTGAGTTCAATGCCAGCCTGGTCTAAAAAGCAAGTCCCAGAACAGCCAGAGCTGTTACACAGAGAAACCCTGTCTCAAAAAACCAGGAAAATAAAGAGAAGCATTGGTAACACATTAACTTGTAGCTGTAGTTAATTTCTGTTGGAGTACGGCTGTGCTGTATAGGAGAGCCATGCATACTAGAAGAGCAGATGCTCCCAATAGTGACAATGCGGATCCTTGGTTCAGATGCCCTGGAGATGGCTTTCCCACTCCCAGGACTGTCTGCTTCATTAATAAAGAACCAGGAAGATGCTGTCAATCTACACATATTACTTCAGTGATTTTGAAGGGCTTGCAAGATGGCTCAACAGGTAAAGGGTCTTGTTTCCAAGCCTGACGACCTGACTCTAATTCGAGACCACATGGGAGAAAGAGAAAACTGATTCCTGAAAACTGTCCTCTGTCCACCTGCATGGCTTATTTATACTATAATGTAATCCTTTATGCAGCCTGTCCATTTTTAAGGACATAATTATGAACTTCTCTCCTAGATAATATACATGTTCTCCATCCCCTCCCTAAATCTTTTTTATTATACATTTATTTACTTGTGTGCATGCAGACAATACACACGTGTTGAGGGCAAAGGACAAATTTTGGGAGTTGGTTCTCTCCTTCTACCATGCAGGTCCTGAGGATTGAACTCAGGTGGCCAGGCTTAGTGATGGCTGGACCATCTCTCTGGTCCTCTGTTTAGTTCATTCTTAAAGAACTGTCTTGCCAGGCGGTGGTGGTGCACGCCTTTAATCCCAGCACTCAGGAGGCAGAGACAGGCAGATCTCTGTGAGTTCGAGGCCAGCCTGGGCTACAGAGTGAGTTCCAGGACAGGCACCAAAACTACACAGAGAAACCCTGTCTCAAAAAACAAACAAAAAAACAAAACAACAACAAAACAAACAAAAAAACCCACTGTCTTAGCTGTGCATTCTCCCCCCAAAATAATCTGTATTTCCCCCTCTTTTAAATCAAAGCATACATTTTCATACAGAAACGGAAGTTAAAATAATCATCTGTTTTAAAACCCATTAATGATCCAGAGAAGTGTCTTTCCTCATGAGGATTACACTCCGGCTTGTATGCAGACACCCTCACATAAAGTGAAACACATAGACGATGTGGTGGTTTGAATAAGCTCAGAGATTTGAATGCTTAGTCATGAGGGAGTGACACTATTAGAAGGTGTGTTCTTGTTAGGGTAAGTGTGGCCTTGTTGGAGGAAGTATGTCACCGGGGTGGGCTTTTGAGATTTCAAACGCTTAAGCCAGGCCCAGTGTGTGGCACTCTCTTCCTGCTGCCTGCCGATCCAGATGTAAACTCTCAGCTACTTCTCCAGTCTCATGTCTGTCTGCATGCCACCATGATTCCTGCCATGATGACCATGGACTAAACCTCTCAACCTGTAAACAAGCCCCAGTTAAATGCTTTCCTTTATAAGAGTTGTCATGGTCATGGGGTCTCTTCACAGCAACAGAACAGTGACAATGGCAGAAGTTGTACTAGGAGGGGGGTGTTGCTGTGACAGGCTTGACCATGCTTTTGTTTGGAGGAATATGGACTTTGGGACTTTAGATTAGGAAAGTATAGATTTGTAGAAGATACATATACTCAGACAGCGCTTGTTACCAGTTTGAATATATGCATTTCTGGTGCTCTTAGTCTGTACCCCATCATCTCCCTCTCTGAGACCTACATCTCTGTCCTGTACTTTGCTTCTGGTACTGGGAATGTAATCCAGGGCCTGGGCACCAGGCTGACAGCCTAACACTGAGCTATACTTCCCACACATGTTGTTTGAAGAGGGCACCCTTAAAACCAGAAAAGTCTACTTAAAAAAGCTCAGCTATGGTGTTAAAGTTACTAAGATAATGATCATTCTGGTAGGGATTGTACTTTAGCTATATTTCAATTACAAAGGCAAAATTAATAATTTTATTAAATAAAAAACACAGAGACATCTTCTAAATAGACAGAAACTTTGTGTTTGCTAATTCTCCTACACTCTGAGTTAGAACCACAGTGTGCGATAGAACCAGTGTGAGTGGCCAGGCAGTGAACTGGGCACAATGCCGGGAAAGCACGGGCTTCTCCAAGTGTGCTGCCACAAAGTGGAAACGGATCCTGACAAAGTATTTTTGAATGCTTACATATATATATTTGAGCAACACAGAAAATCCACAAGTAAGAAAACAGTAGAATTCTGTGATTCTCACGTAACTTGACAACCTAAACTGTCCTAGCATTTAATCCTAAAACAAACAGCTTAAATCTCTGCCCTGATTACAGCACAGTATGTTTGCTCTTCTACTTCTTACGTCTCGCTTAGAATCTTTTTTTTTTTTTTTTTTTTTTGGTTTTTCGAGACAGGGTTTCTCTGTGTAGCTTTACGCCTTTTCCTGGAACTCACTTGGTAGACCAGGCTGGCCTCGAACTCACAGAGATCCGCCTGCCTCTGCCTCCCAAGTGCTGGGATTAAAGGCGTGCGCCACCACCGCCCGGCTAGAATCTTAAAATATTCTGAGAAACCCAAAAAAAGAAAACATTTTTAAAGTGATGACTTTATCACATTACTTTATGCAACTTAATTTTTCCCTGATTCATCATAAATAAATGGATTTAGAACTAGTTTTTCATTTATATTAGTTAACCTAAACAGGAAAAAAAAAAAAAAGGTCAAAGTTAACTTAGAGTGTGTGGTAGTTTGAATAAGAGTGATTCCTACAGGCTCATATATTTGAATGCTTAGTCACCAGGGAGCGGCACTATTTGAGAAGAATTAGAAGGTGTGGCCTTGTTAGAGGAGGTGTGTCACTGGTGGTGGGCTTGAAAGTTTCCTAAATCCACACCTGGCCCAGGGTCTCTCTTTGCCTGCTGCCTATGGATCAGGATGTAGCTCTCTGCTACTTCTCCAGCACCATGCCTTCATGCCTCCATGCTCTGCCATAACAATAATGGACTAACCCTCTGAACTGAACCTATGAACAAGCTCCCAATTAAAAGTTTTCTTCTCTTTCCCCCCTCTCTCTCTCCTCTCTTCTTCCCTCCCTCCCTCCTTGTCTCTCTTTGAGACAGTGCTTCTCTATGTGTAGCCCTGGCTGTCCTAGAATTCACTCTGTAGACCAGGCTGGCCTCAAACTCAAGAGATCCATCTGCCTCTGCCTCTGCCTCCTGAGTGCTGGGATTAAAGGCGTCCGCCACCACTGCCTGGCTAAATGCTTTCTTTTATAAGAGTAACCTTGGTCATGGTGTCCCTTCACGACAGTAGAACACTGACTAAGATAGAGCAAAAGTGGAAAAAAACAGAAACAAAAACAGACTTTTTGAAGAAGCTGCTTTCATGAAAAAGTGCTGAACACATGACTAGTACACTGATTCAGGAGGGGTAGCTTCAACCCCGGGGTCAAAGAACATACCCAATAAATTCAGCAGCAAGTGAAAGAATTTTATCGTAATTATTGGTTTGCTTATTCCTGTGTTTTTGAGACTAGCCCAAATTAACCTCTTGCCTCAGTCTACTAAATGCTAGGACTGTAGGCATTTGCCACCACATCTGGCTTGAAGGATCTTATTCTTATTATACTCCAAAGATATCACTTGTCAAAATAATGAATTTATTTTATGTTAAGATCTGCAAATAAAACAAGATCTTGCTAATCCTTCAGCCATGCAGGGCAAGAGCCTATGTCCCACCACGACTTGCACCAGGTTTCAGTGGGAGACAGCTCATTGAAGGAGATGTTATTTCCAGTAGTCTGCTTGACTTCTTTATATACACACACTAAGTTACTATGCATTTCAAAGTAAAATACATGGTAACTCCACCGTAAAAGAGCCATAATTAGGATTCGAGTACTCTTAGAACCATTTACTGTCAGAAAAGATGTGGTTTTGATTCCCTTGTGATGGGGCAAATTCCCTGTCTTCAAGACTTCTGTGCACAAGAGATAGGACTGAATTCCTTCAAGGTCACAAGGTCATCAGGGCCCCAGGGATTATTTTGGCACCCTGCTTCTCCTATTCTCTGAAATGTTTGGAAATGTTTCAGAATTTCAAAGAAGGGAAAAATAAACCAAGTGCACACATTTTATGGGAAAAGGTTCTGACTATGTGCCAAGGCAACAACGTTCATTCAAGAATTCTCTGTACAGAGCTAGATATCAATTGTGGAGTGACACTTTCTATCTATGTAAATGGTTTATTTATAGATCACTGGTTTTGTATTTGTTTTAGTCAAAGCTCAAATAGGCCTATTCACCTAAGCTTTTCTTCTTCTTTTTTTTTCTTTTTGGTTTTTTTCAAGACAGGGTCCTACTATGTAGCCCCGAAAGTCCTGGAACTCACTATGTAGATCAAACTCACAGAGATCTACCTGTCTCTACCTCCCAAATACTGGGATTAAAGGTGTGCACCTAATTTTACACAGATGTAAAATTAGATGCAAAAACACTAAGCTAACCTTCAATAACTTCTAAGTAAAACTTCCTCCTGGCCTGGGCACGGTGGCAGACTCCTTTAATCCCAGCACTCAGAAGGTGGGTGCAGGTGCATTTCTACTAGTTCAAGGCCAGCCTGGTCTACACAGAGACCTCAGGCCATCCAGGGATATAAAGTGAGACCCTATCTCAAAACAAAATAAAAGTTTCCTGTTAGCAAATATCTTGGTTTCTCTTATTTTTCATAATGAAATTTACTGACTTATCAAATGTCAACTAGCTATTACTGAACAGCAGAGCTACAAGTCAACACAAATATAACTACAGCTATCTCCTAGTCACACACATGTATTGTAGCTGAAAACAATGTCACATTAACTAGAATAGCACAGACATTTCCCTATTCCCAGACAGAATGATTGTTTGCTATAGACAGAATTCATCAAGAAAATAAAAATCATTTTTAATCTTAAGACATTAAAAAACCCCAAACTTACTAAATTATATCAACCATGAATGATTATAATACTCAATAGCACTTTGAGCAAGTCTATCTTAGGAATGTTTATTTGCTCATATCTATATATTGCCATGACTAATTTAACTTTAAAACCATCATTAGAAGAGTTTTATAGGCAACATTTTTGTTGTTGTGTTTTGAGACAGGGTCTTGCTATATGACTTAGACTAACCTAAAATTCTTCATGTAACCCAGGATGGCTTTGAATTTATGATCTTCCAAAATAGGCCACTTTTCATTAGATTCTAAAATACAATTTAACACTAATGTGTTACATTAAAAAAATATTCGATGGGATTAGAGATGGCTCAGCGGTTAAGAGACCTGCTGTTCTTCCAGCGGCCCCGGGTTTGATTCCCAGCACTAATAGTGCAACTCACAATGACTCATGACTCCAGTTCCAGGGGATTAACACCTCGACACCCTCTTCTGGAACAGGGGGCCACGAGGCACAAACATGATGCACAGACTTATGTGTAGGTAAAACATTTAAAACATTAAAAAAAAAAAAGTCAAGACATAAATATATATACATATTGTGGTGGTTTGAATGAGAATGGCCCCCATAGGCTCACATGTTTAAATGTTTGAACCCCATTAATGGAACTATTTGAAAAGGATTAGGAGGTGCAGCATTACTGGAGGAGGTGTGGCCTTGTTAAAGGAGGTGTGTCACTAGGGTGGGCTTTGACGTTTCAAAAGTCCCTGCCAAACCCAGTGTCTTCCTCTGTGCCTGTGGATCAGGAACTCTCAGTCCCTCCCCAGCACCATGCCTGCCTGTCTGCTGCCCTGCTCCTCACCATGATGATAAAGGACCAACTCTCTGAACTGTAAGCCAGCCCCAGTTAAAGGCTTCCTACTCTAAGCTGCCTTTGTCACGGTGTCTTTACAGCAACACAACAGTAACTGAGACATGTACATACATAAAAATCATAATCTAGGACCTGCATATGGGAGAAACGATGGAGCAGAGTCTGGGTTACTTCACTTAATAAGTTCCAGTTCTGTCCACTTTCCTGCAAATGTCATGATTTCGGTTTCCTTTTTAGTGTTGTGTGGGATGGGGAATGAGTGTGCTGGTGTGCACTTGTATGGAAAGCCAGAAATTGAAAGTCAGAATGTCTGCCTTAATCTCTCCTCTGGGCTGGGCGGTGGTGGCGCATGCCTTTAATCCCAGCACTCGGGAGGCAGAGGCAGGAGGATCTCTGTGAGTTTGAGGCCAGCTTGGTCTACAGAGCAAGATCCAGGACAGGCACCAAAACTACACAGAGAAACCCTGTCTCAAAAAAACAAAACAAAACAACCAAAGAAGTAGTTTTAATTGGCACTGTCTTGATGGCTAAGGATGTTGAACACTAAGTCTCACAGGAGAGGGGGTAGAAAACTGGAAACAAAGAAGGTGACAGAAGGCATTGGCCATGAAAGCATATAAGGAGTCATTGGAAGGAGACAGGAGAGCAACAAGAATGCGCACATGCAGGAAAGGGGAGTGGGAAGGGGGTTCAAAGGTCAAGCTAACAAACTAAACAGTGCGTGAAAATGCCATAATGAAATCTATTGCTTTGTACGCTGATTTAACAAAACAAATTTAAGAACATGATTGGGGTAGAGCCCTGAAAGGCTGGAGCGACAGAAGGACGGAAGGGAGATGGAGTGTGAGGGTCCAACTTCCTGCAGTGTAATCTTAGTGACATCTCATTTAGGTGCAGAATGACCTGCCCTTCAGACCTAGGTTCCTCAAAATGTGAACAACTAACAAGCAGGCAGGTACATGAAACAGGAGGCCAGCAGCCTTGCAGAAATAGAAAGAAAACACAAAATGCCTTCACGCCGACAAGAGCACAGGACACTTCACAGAGCAGCATGCGATGGGACCACCATTCGTTTGTAAGCTCCAGTGTGGTCCACGTCACAGTGTAACACTAACTGGCCTTAACGCAGCATATTAATGGCAGTGACCTTAGAGGGAAGGACAGTGCCTAAGAGCTTTAAAACCCAGTTAGAAATAGAGTTTACTAGTTAAACAAAAGAGCTACCAATCTTATTGTCAAGTATAAGGTTCTCCATCTAAATACACTAAACGAGAGGAACAAGTAACATAACTCCTAGAGACAAGGGTGAGAGTCATATAAAAATATGTTCATTATATATTTATATATTCATTATCAGAACATCAAGTTTGCTCTGATAAATATAATCAAATATTTAATAAATATGATTAGCTAAATAAGACATCACTATTTGTTACAAAAACAGCTTACCTCTCTGTCGTGAAAGTGAACTGTCAGATTTATTTCTTACAGAGGTCAGCTGTCTGTGTACTGGCTTCTGTTCAACCTGTTTATTGTCTGCGTCTTGCTGTTGCTGGTACTAAAGAATTTAAGAATAAATGAAGCTATAATATTATTTTTACATTAAAACTGTGTTGAGTTAAATTGATTATATAAACATGTAATAATTTGGTTTGTCATCTGACTAACGCACAGGGAGTGTGTGAAGAAGTCCACACCTCCTGGAAGCATCACCCCTCAGAAGGCAGATGCTGGGGCTCACGACACGTGTGGTTCCCGAGTGGCCAACGCAGTGAGTTCAACAGAGGTGTCCGTCCCATCCTCTACCTCTACTCAAAGCCCACACCTGAACTGTTTTCTGTTACAGATTAGACTGCATTTCTGTCTTTCCTTCTTTTTTTTTTACTGCCCTGTTCTTTTCGAGGCATGGTCTCAATGTGTGGACCACACAGGCCTCAAACCTGTGACCCTCTGACTCAGCCTCCTAAGTGTTAGGATTACAAGTGTTCGTCCCTGTATTTGGCTAGAATTTTATTAAATAGAATCACTGAGGATATATTTTTGTGGGGAGAAGGTCTAGCTTTTACAAAACATAATTTTGGGGAAAAAAAGCCAATTATTGTACTTCTTCAGAGTTCCTACACTCATAGTGCATGGGAGTAGTGGTACTCTAGAGTACAGAACCTAATACACTTTGGCCAGTCATCATTTGATGAACATTGTGTTGTTTCCAATTTGAGGCTCCTACAAATACAAAATTCCCATAGACACTCCTCTGTTCTCTATCCTCTTGGGAAGTAAAATGTACAGGTCACGTGCACGTCCCAGCCAGCAATGGACTGGAGCTTGGCTGCTCCACATCCTTCAACAAATGCAGACCGCCTCTGGGACTTTCGTTTTCTAATGAACACACAGAGGTAGCTTGTGTTTTAATCTGCATTTCCTAATGTTTAATGCCATGCTAATTTACTGTTCAAATATCTTTTTTAGATGAAGTATATGTCCAAATCTTTTGTTCATTTTCAATTCAGCTATTTACTATTTAATTCTCTGGTTCATTTCTATGCTCTGGATTTGTCTTTCTTTCCACTCTACTATCTTTTTGTTCTCTTAATATTGTGTTTGGAGGAGTAGAGGCTCTTATTTTGGAGGAAAGAGAAGTCCCTATGTTTGGTAAACTAATTTTTAATTCTCTTGTTTCATGAAGAGTGCTTTCTCTATCACATGCAGGAAGTTCTTGACTCTTAGTAAAAACAGATTTTCTTTGATATAGACACTATTAGCATATTTATTAGTTTTTCCTGATCTTTGCTTGAACACAGATTAGCAATAACAAATCCTACATAATGTTGTATTCCATAAGCAATCTTTATTACATATTTTTAATTTTCTTCCTTGATACCATACAATGTTGTAAAATACCATGCAATGAATACTGATTGAATAAATTAATTCACAATGAGGAATGAATTGCTAATCATGAATACGAAGCTGTATTTATTACCATGAGCATTTATTTAGATTAAGATCTTCAGGAACAATCATCATAATTTTTTAATATACAAGGTTTCATGGGCCATTGGCTTCACTAATTATGACATTGTTATGCTTTCACGGAACATATTTTATGTATTTTAAAGCTATAAACATCAAATAGTTAATAGGTACAAGTTACTGAGCTGGGTTTATGCAGTCACAGAGACATAAATGATATTCTATACACATGGGGTCTGTGTCTGCCACAGTGTTCACGTGCAGGTCAAAGGACAACTTGTGGAGTTGGTTCTCTCCTTCCTCCTTTAAGAATGTGCTAGAAGATGCTAACTGTGTTGAGGCACATCTTTAATTCTTTAATACCATCAATTGGCAGGCAGAGGCAGGAGGATTTCTCTGAGTTTTTGGCCAGCCTGGTCTCCATAGGGAGCTTCAGGCCAGCCAAGGCTACACAGCAAGACCCTGTCTCTCTCTGCCATTCCCATTCAACTAAAAATGTTCTAGGGATTGAACTTAGTCTGTGTTTGTTTTGAGCCAGGGTCTGCCTACGTAGCTCTGGCTATCCTTGAACTTGCTATGTAGACCAGGCTGGCCTTGAACTCACAGAGTTCTGATTCTCATTTTAAGTAAAGCACAAAGTTCTTGCTTTGGTACCTGAGAAGAGTCTTCAGCTGCTCCTGGTAACTCAGCATCACTGCCTTTTGTTGTTTTGTGTGTCGTGGGAAGAACAAGGCCAGAACAAGGCTGCAACTCCAATTCCCTTAAACTCATTGGACCATGACTGGCACATGAACCTTCACAAATATTCCCTGTATTAAACATGTAAACGAAAGTTAAACTGTCAGTTAGCTTTGAAAAACAACAAGCAACAAACTACAGTTACCAGCATTCCTGAGCAGTTACTCGGAAACAGCAGTGAGCCTCACCCCATACCTGCTATTAAGCTGTATTTATATTAAAGCCAAAGCTCACCGAGAATGCAAAACTTAGCTATGTTCAAACAAATCAATGGAATATCCCAAGTAAGGTCTGTTAGCATTTAGCCATCTATACCAGCCTGCCCTTAGGGTCCTGACAGGATATCCCTCAGCTGCAGCCACTAAGAGCCCTCCTGTGTGCATTCACTACGTTTCCTTGTAAAAGGCAGGCCTTGTACACCTCTAGTCTCTCTCTTCTTTCTCTTCCTCGTCCCCAGGGACCAGTCTCTGCCCACTTCCCTGTCACTTCTCTCTCCCCTTCCCCTAGATGATAAACCTACGTTGGCCCTGTTGTATGGTGTGACTCCTTCCCGCCATTTTAAAATACACAAGGTCCAATCAGCATCACCCACGCAGTCCACCCCTTCCCTCACCACTCACACTATTCCCACTCGCCTGTCCTTTCACTAAGTGGTCAGACTCAGTGTGACACTTTGGATTGGCAATGCAACCTTGCACAGGACGGTGGAGGAAGAGGAAGGAGACAAAGGGGAGGGAGAAAGGGCTGACTTGGCTCAAGTGCCAGGTCACAGCCAGCCCCTATGGGGAGGTCAAGGTGGCAGGCACGTGAAGCACTAGTCACATGACACATACAGTCCAGAGCAGGACCGATGAACTAATGCATGCAGCTGCTGCTCAGCTTGCCTTCTCCATTCTTACACAATCCAGGAGGCCCTGTCCAGTGGTCAGATCATCTCCCAAAGCCATACCCCAGGCCAAGCTAATCTAGATAATCCCTCACTGAGACACCCCCCCCCCCCCCCCCGATAATTCTAGATTGTGTCACACTGACAAAGCTACCACAAGGGGTATGAGAGGACATGGCCAAAGTACATTCTACAGTGTTATAAAAATGTTCTTATGAAAGCCAGGTGGGGGTGGCACACGCCTGTAATCCCAGCTCTTGGGAGGCAGAGGCAGGCAGATCTGTGAGTTTGAGGCCGGCCTGGTCTACAGAGGGAGTTTCAGGTCAGTCAGATGTATTACACAAAGAAACCTTGTCTTGAAAAAACAACCAAACTAACAAACAAACAAAAATGTCCTTATGAAACCTAGTATTGTGTACAATGAATACATGTCAATGGAAAAACAGTAATACTAAAGGGGAATTCCTGATTAGAAAATGCTGGTATCAATCAGCTCTGTTTTATATTTTTCTTCACATGACCACCTTCCCTTTTTCTAATCTAAATGTCACTTCAATCAAACCAGTAAAAGAACAGAAACCTCTATGTAAATGACATCACTGTGTGATTGTGTTGTTCTTTATACTCCAAATCCCTGCACATACATTACTTGTTCAGTAAGTTCTCTGAAAGCTAAGCAGCAGCAAAGACCTAAAGTTGGCAACTTCTAACTCTCGGCTTCCTATTTCATGTTCTTCCTCAAATATTTTTAATACGTGCGTGTGTGTGTGTGTGTGTGTGTGTGTGTGTGTGTGTGTGCTCGTTCACGCTTACACAGGGCGGATGCACATATGGGTGCCCATACTCATGTGTGCTTGATTGTGCAGAAGCCAGAGGACCACTTCAGGTCCCCATCCCTGGGAATGCTGTCAATCTCCTGTAAGATTCTCTTTGGCCTGAAGTTCAAGAATTATGCTACTTTGGCTGGCCAGCAAGTCAGAAGGGATCCTTCTGTTGCCCCACCACTGAAATTACAAGTGCACACCACCCCCCAAAATAAAGATTTTTAAATTTATGTGTATGCACAGTTGCCTGCATGCATGTATGTGCTCCATGTGCCTATCAGAAGCAAGCTGCCCACAGAGGCAAGAAGACAGTATCAGATCCTACGGAGCGGATGCATGTGAGCTCCCATGTGGATGCTGGGAACCAAACCAGGCCTTCTGCAAGAGCAGCAAGTGGTTTAAATGCTAAGCCATCTTTCCAGCCTCATGCTTGGCATTTTGTGTGGCTCAGGCACCAGGCTCTCACGCTTTCAAGGCAAGAGCTTCACTCACTAAGCCAGCCAGCTCCTTCCACAAATATTTCTAAGAAAATCTTGTTTTTCTTATTAACACTTATCTTTTAAATATAGCATAATTTCATTTAATCAACATGAAAGGCTTTAAGAGTTATTCATGAACTAAATTGTTTAAAATGGAATATTTTAATGACACCATAGACCTTTTCATTTTAAAAGCAATCACCTTCACTGGAATTGAACAGCTGACAATTTCCTAGATATAACAAATAATCAGTCTCTGATTGAAAGTTTATGTTAATTCAAGTTTTTATGTTAAATCAAGTTTTTAATGGGCTCTGCACAAAGCAAACATATCCACTGAGCCTTAACTTTCCCCTATACAGTAGTAGTTCCTATGTACGAAGCAATTAGGAAAATGGCTGCCTGGCTAACTGCCCAGTGCAGCAGAAGTTCATTAAAACACTGGCAAGAGCAATGGACAAAATGCAGAGCAATGGACAAAATGCAGAGCAATGGACAAAATGCAGAGCAATGGACAAAATGCAGAGCAATGGACAAAATGCAGAGCAATGGACAAAATGCAGAGCAATGGACAAAATGCAAAGCAATGGACAAAATGCAGAGCAACTAAAGTTTCTGGTGGTGTATCTGCTCTTTAAAGAGCGGCATTCCTGTTTCTGGTCCTATGTCAGTTGGCAACCTTTTTCTACGACTGTCTGTCAAATAAACTGAGAATAAGCATATTTAATGTTGAAAGAAAAATATTAAAAACATTTTTTGCTGATGATATGGTAAACACCAAAGATTCCAGTCTAATAGAAATAAATAGACTAAAATAACTGAGAATTAATAAGAATCTTTGGTGCCATGACTGGACACTACATAAACATTCAAAACTATTAGCTTTTCTCTTCATTATAGCAATAAGAACAAAGAATGGAAAAACTTTTTTACTATCATGATCAAAACTATAAAATATGAACAAAATTAGTAGAATCCATATGAAGACAATTATGAAATCTTACTGAAAGTCAAAAATTCCACGAGGCCATATGTGGAATTTTCCACTTGTGGTAAATCTATGGTATTCAGACAGAGGATACAAATGAGCAGACAAATCAACCCAACACCTAGAAAGGAAAGTCAGCAACACGGAGCAAAAGGTCAGCAAATCAGATGAGGAAATTAGCAATATAAAACTTCAGCAAGGAAACTGAGATAAAAAAAAGAAAAACCAACCAAACACAAAAACTCAGAAATGTTAAAAATGAACACTGACCACCACCACCCCTTCACCCAGCGGTTAAGAACACTTGCTGCTCTTCCAGAATACTAAGTTCAAGTCCCAGCAACCACATGGTTGGTGGCTAGCAACTACCTATAATAGGATCTGATGCCCTCTACAGGCATTCAGGTGCACATGCAGACAGAACATTCATATAAATAAAATCTTCTGGAAACCAACCAAACCAACCCAATGAATCTAATAAAACCATGGTAGAAAGCCTTACTGCTAGACTGCACCAGGTACAGGAACGCTATCAGGATGGAGGTCAAGGAATTATCATGTTCAAATAGCAACAAGGGAAACGCAGCAGGACTATTGAATTTAAGGACTCTGGGAACAGGGCAAGAGACCAAACCTACAAATTCAGAGGACAGAAGGAGCCAAGATTAAACACCAGAGAATCCAGTCGGTGAAACTATAACAGAAGATTCCTCAAATCGGAAGAAATGCAAATCCAAACCCAAAAGGCATTTAGAATCCTAAAAAGACATGACCACAAAAGAACTTCTCTATAATTTATTATATTCAAAATGTCAAAAACACAAAGCAAGCGGGGTGTGTGTGTGTGTGTGTGTGTGTTAAAAACTGTAAGAGAAAAACACCAATTCACCTACAAAGGCAGAAACATCAGAACATCAGATCTTTCATCAGCAACCCTAACACCAGAAGCTCTTCTTTCTTTTAAAAACATATATTTACTTACTTAGTGTGTGTTGGGGGAGGGGAATCCATGCCATGGTGCCTGTGTGGAGCCAGAGGACAACCTGAGGGAACCGGCTCCCTCCCTCCACCAAGTGAGTTTTGGGGCCTGAGCTCAGATCATTGGGCCAAGAGGTCTCAGCACACCCTAATCCGATGGCCTTGAGTCCTGAGATGCAGTAACTGCCAACTGTGACTGCTATACTCAGCAAGTCTACTTTTTAAAACGGAGAGAGGAAAAAAAGGGGAGGTGTATTTCAGGACAAGCACAAACTAAGGCAGTTCATGACTAAAAGCCAGTACTACAAGGAATGCTATACACAGAAAAGGAAGGCAGCTATCTTAATCACAGGAGCACAGGAAAGAATAAATTATGAAAAGAACAGTTGGTTGTACTTTCTTGATTTAATTTTCATGTCATAGTTACCTAGGAATCTATCCATTTCTTTTTGTTTTCAGTTTGGGGGCGGTCTCCTCCCCAAGACAGGGTCTCTCACTACGTAGCTCTAACTGCCCTGGATGGTCATTATATAGACCAGGCGGAATCAAAGTCATAGAGATCCACCTGTCTCCGCCTCCTGAGTGCTGGTATCAAAAGTGTGCACCACCACCCCCAGCTGGGGGATATGTTTTTAGGTTATTCCCTAATGAGGGAGGGCAGTGGTGGCACACCCTTTAATCCCAGCACTTGGGAGGCAGAGGCAGGTGGATCTCTGTGAGTTCGAGGCCAGACACCTATACACATAAATAATGAAAAGAGCTTTTAAAGAAAACTGGCTATGAACCTGGCATGGTAGCATCTGTGGTAATCTCTCTTTAGAATGCTGACGACACGTTGGTACCAAGTATTAACGTGCCTTGGGTCAAGGATGCAAAGTCACTCATAAAGACAGCAATGACTGGGGCTGGAGAGATGGCTCAGCAGTTAAGAGCACTGGCTGCTCTTCCAGACGACCCAGGTTCAATTCCCAGCACCCACATGGCAGCTCACAACTGTCTGTAACTCCAGACCCATGGTATCAAACAACCTCATACAGACATAAACGCAGGCAAACACCAGTGCACATTAAAAATAAATAAATAAATAAAGCTAGCAATGACAATGCAACCATACTTCAGGTGGCTTTGGGATGTATCTCACCATCAATCTGTCCAATGGCAAGCCTTTGCACCTGCCTCTCTCCCAGACGTCTATAAAATTGGTAGGTAGTATTGGTACTGTTGCTGTGGGCCAAGTGGAGACTGCTGTTATCATTCCTGCTTGGTGGTTAACCGTGCTCCAGGCAATGTCACAACTGAAGTATAAAGTCTACTGAAATGTCCCTGAGGCTCTTCCTGGTGGCTCTGCAGGTGTCAATGTCAAGAATATGTCCGTCCGAGATGTCCCCTGTGGCAACAGCAAAAATGTCCCACAATGGAAGCAGCTGGCTTCCCTGCTCAGGTGATCACTCGGGCCAAATCAAAGCTGGCAATGCCCCTGAACTAGACTGTCGCACAGCTTACACAGCACGCGAAGGTACTGAGCTGGAGGGAAAGACTGATGGTCTTTCTCTAGGAAGCTGGAAGACAGCCCTCCACTGCCCCGACTGACGAAGCTGCCACCACTGTATGGTTCCAGCTAAGCCTGTGTGTTTGGAGAGTTTCTCTGACTTCCTCTTTTGGATCATTTTGCTACTCATATGAATCAGGCTGTCGTGTATACCATCAAGGCCACAGACAAGAGGGTTGCTGAAGGTGGCAAGGTCACCATGTCTGCCCAGGAAGCTCAAAAAACAAAATGAGGGCGGGTGGGAGGGGAGAGAACAAGGGAATCCGTAGCTGATATGTAAAATTAAATTAAACAAAAAACCCGAAATGAGTGTCATCATTCCACCTGCATGGATGGTCTCGGGACTACTTGTCTCGATGGGCCACTTAAGTTCAATACTAGGTTAATAACAAAGCACAGTAAAATCCCCCACCCAAGGAGGGAGAATATTTTGTTTTGTGGACTTTAAGTCATTAATTTTTAAAATCAGTACATTTTAATAGGAGTAACTTGACCAAAAACTTGTCTCAGTATTTTAAGACCCATTAAAATAGAGTTTAATGAGGAGGGACATAGAATGTGACGGTTAATACTGTCAGTTAGATAAGGTCTACAATCAGCTAGTAGACAGGCAGCCTTGGGGCATGCTGGTGAGGAGTTAAGACGAGCTGAGGAGGAAAGACGGCCTCAAGAGTGCCATGCCAGGACCATCCATGGCTGCAGTTCTGGACTGACTCAAAAGGACAAGGCAAGCTGAGCATCACCATTCATCACTCTGCTTCCTGACTATGGAGTCACGGTGGTCAGTAGCTTCACACTCCAACGATCCTGCCTTCTCCTCTATGATGTCTGTGCCCTTGAGGTGTGACCAAAACAACCGCCGTCTCCCTTAAGTTGCTTTTGTCGCAGCAACAGGACACATAATGACAGAAGCTGGTATGAGAAGTGGCTGGAGCTGTAATAACCCTGACCACGTGGTTCTGGAGGTGACTGTGGAAGGGTTGTCAGGGATAGACCATCTACGCCGAGGATCCTGCAAGCAGAGGTTAACAGGCCATTCTGGTAGGGCCAGAAGACAAGCTAACAAGAGAAACACAAACAGTGGAGTTTATGAGGCTTCCGAGAGGAATGAGGACTCCTGTTGGAAACTGGGTTAATGGCACTCCTGTGATGTTCTGGCAAAGAATTTGGCTGCATCTGTAGCCCAAGGACTTGAGTGGGGTTGAATTTAAATGTAAAGACTAATTTGTTTGACTTAGAGACTCCAAGACAGGAGCACATTCAGGCTGCGGTGTGGCAACTATTTTAACTGTTCTCATCTAGGTCACGTGAGCGATCCAAGAGCTAAGCAGAAAGATGTTAAATGTGTGTTTACAGACAGGCAGGTTTGAAAGCAGCTGTACTGCTCAAGTGACTGGCACCATTAAGGAAGCTGCTACTTTGTTCTAACACAACAGAAGCAGTGTCCTGAGGGCAAGACTCCAGTCACCGAAAGCTCCACTTTGTGAACAATGCTAATTCGTTTGAAAGGGGAGCACCTAACCTGAAACAGACCGCTGCTGAAGCAGCTCCTTGCTCCTTGAAAGCCTAGCCGTGTTTCCCCAGGGCTGACACACGGAAGCTGATGTAACTGTGGTCTGAGCGGCTCAGGCTCCATCCCAAGCGGGCAGCACAACTTGGTAGCAGTGTCATTGGCTTTGCAGACATGAGAAAAAAGATTAAGGGGATCGTGGAGGCCTGACTACAGTGTCAGAAAGCCCTGAAGCAAAGCAGTGTGTGACAAAATTGGAGGTCCTGAGAGGCCACTGTATGAAACTGCAAAGTAAAACCTAATTTACAATGGTGAACCCAGGATGTTGGAAATACCAGGACCCAAACCCACCAGGACCAAGGGACATCTGCCAAGGAAAACTCCAGACACTGAGGAAAGCTGACCCAAGGAAAGGCCATGCATGAAGCGGGCGGCGGTGGCGCACGCCTTTAGTCCCAGCACTCAGAGGCAGAGGCAGGCGGATCTCTGTGAGCTTGAGGCCGGCCTGGTCTAGAGCAAGATCCAGGACAGACACCAAAACTACATGGAGAAACCCTGTCTTGAAAAAAAGCTGAAAGAAAAGAAAAGAAAAAAGGAAAGGAAAGGAAAGGGAAAGAAAGGAAGGAAGGAAGGAAGGAAGGAAGGAAGGAAGGAAGGAAGAAAAGAAAAGAAAAGAAAAGAAAAGAAAAAAGAAAAGAAAAGAAAAGAAAAGAAAAGAAAAGAAAAGAAAAGAAAAGAAAAGAAAAGAAAAGAAAAGAAAAGGCTATATATGCTGCAGTGAGAGTTGGAGGAGCGGAAGGGGCTACCAAGTCCTCTGGAGCCCCAGAGACTGCATCCCAGGTCCCCGAAGCTGGACGTGGAGCTGCAGATTTGAGACTTTCCCTGCTGGACTTTGGTCTGATCACGCCTTACTATTGTCCCGATTATTCCCTTTTAGATTTTTAAACAGCGCTGTAATTATTAAAAACAATGGAGACTTTTTGTACTAAATCAACTTTTCTATTATAAAATGGTCATGAGTCTATGGCGATAAAGGTAATTGGGTCGGGTGTCAAGCTGACACGATGTAGAAATGTGACTGTCAACAGCGTCACCTGGCAGGATCTAAAATCGCCTAGAAAACAAGCCCTGAGTGTGCCTGTGAGGAATGATCTAGACTAGGTTAACTGAGGTGGGAAGACCGGCCTGGAGCATTCCATGGGCAGACAGATGTCCTAGACTGAATTAAAAGAAGAATGCAAGGTGACCATCAGCACTCTGTTCTCTGTGGAGTCAACGTCAGTCAATGTCAGCGGCCTCCCACTCCGCCCACCATGCTTCCCTTCCAATGATGGATCCCTGAACTCACCCTTCCTTAGCTTGCTTTAGTAAGATATTTTATCAAAGTGACAAGACACACAAATAAGACACAGATCAATGAAATAAAAGAGGACTCAGAAATAAAGCCACACAACTACAGTCACCTAATCTTTGACAAAAGCAATCACTAGAAAAAAGACAGTCTCTTTAACAAAGTGTTGGAAAACCTGGGTATCTACATGTAAAAGAATAAAACTGTACCCATATTTCTTACTCTGCACAAAAAAACAATTATAAATGGATTAAACACCCCCACTATAAGGCCCCAAACTCTCAAACTGCTAGAGGAAGCCATGTCTTTAAGATAACAATCACAGGCACGGACTCTGTGGAAAGAATTCCTATGGTAACATGGAAATCATCCTAAGAATAAACAAATGAGAGCACATGAAATCACACAGCTTCTACACAATGAAGAAACTACCAATAGAGTGAGGAGGCAGCTTACAGAATGGGAAAAATATCTATCTACATATCAAACGGAAGATTAATATCTAAAATATAAAAAAACTGGGAAAAAAAACACTAAAGAAATTAGCGATCCTGGCACTAACGGAGTAATGAACTGAACGGACAGCTCCCAGAGGAGGAGGACGAGGGTGGAGATGGCTCAGGAGGACAAGGCCTGCTATGCCAGCAGGGGGACCTGTGTTCAGATCTGGAGCACACATGTAAAATCAAGGCACGCCAGTGTCTGTGCCCCCAGTGTTGGGAAGACAGAGGTGGAGCCTAAGGACTCACTGGACAGTCAAGGCAACTGGTTAGCGCCAAGTTCAGTAAGAGGCACTATCTCAAAAACTAAGGTAAAGGGTGGTAAAGGAAGACATCAGCATGGACCTCAGGTCTCCACATAGGTGCACAGACTTCCATTGGGTGAGCACATCTGCATACACATACACACAACTCTCCACACACACACAGATGACAATTTCTAAACAGAACTACAATGTAAATAAATATTCAAAAAAGTGTTTAATATTCCTACCCATTAAGGAAATGCAAATGAAAACTGCTTTTACCCCAATCAGCATGGCTATTACCAGAAAGAAAGACAACAAATGCTAAAAATGTAAAGAAAGGAAAATCCGTATTCACTGTCAGTAAACTGGTATTGCCATTATGGAAGTCAGTGTGGAGGTTTCTCAAAAGCTAAAGACAAAATTCCCATAGGAACTGCTTGAACCACAAAGGACTCGTAAGTAACATTACCACAGGATACATGCACATCCCTGTTTACTGATGTACTATTTATAAGCTAAGAAATGGAAAAAGCCTAAACATCTATCGAGAGATAAGTAGATTAAAAGAAATGCACACAGACATGACAGAATTATGTTCACCTGTGACGAAAAAAATAATGACATTTGTAGGAAAATGGGTGGAACTTGAGAACACTGTGCTAAGCAAAGTAAGACTCAGAAAGACAAACACTACATTTCACCTGTGTGTCTATGGGGTTAAGACAGAAGGGGACTGTGAGACAGGGGAGTAGGGACGAGTAGGAGAAGGGTGATAGAATCCACGTGACATGAAAGAAGGAAACTACCTGGAGGGTGGAAGAAGCAACAGGAAGTGAGAAGGGTGACAAAAGGTGGGTGGAGGAGGAAGGAATAAGAACACTGGATAATTAAATACAAGTAATCAATATTTTCTAACATAATGTTCATGTTTTATTGGATGGTAGCAAGGATAAAGTATATATATATTATTTTTAGTTTCTGTGTATTTCAGAATACTATATATTCAGAACAGTCTGTTAAATCATACTAAAAGGCCACTCAGACGGTTTAGTGGGTAAAGGCACTGGCTGGCAATCCTGATGATCTAAGTTCAATTCCTGAGACCCTCATGGTCGGAGAGAATCAAGCCTGGAAGTCATTATCTAAGGGTGTGAGGCATGCATGCACTTGTGTACACACATGCATATACACATATATATAAGCAATAAAAAAATTTAATCATACTAAAGGTATTCAAGTTATACACAATCCATCTTATTCTTTTTTTTTTTTTTTTTTTTTTTTTTTGAGACAGGGTTTCTCTGTGTAGCTTTGGTGCCTGTCCTGGATCTCGCTAAGATTATCTTTTAAAAATAATTACCTCTTTGTCTCAAAGAGATTATTTAATCGTTGTCAAATGACTAGGATTTTTCTAAAAATATGTTTTCATTAAATACAACAATTATTTACTATACCACAGGTGACCCTTTGGTTACTACTAGAGAGATGAGGAAGTGCTAGGCAGGCTGTAAACTCAGATTTTACTCTACAAGAGCTCGCCTCTAGTCTCGCAGGTGATCTATGAGCGCCCTCTAGTGTCTACTCTGTTCCTGCACTCTGCACAGTGAACTACGTGTCCCGCTATATGCCATATAAAAACTAATCTGAAAGTGTGTAACAAGTGTAACACTCTCACTATATGCACAAAATGATAAATACAGCAAGTTTATGTATATTCCCCTAGAAATTCCAGTCTTGAATTTCTTTCAGTTCTGAGCAATATAAGGCTCTTACTTAGTAGGAAGTCAGTATTAAATACTCTACAAATGCTCTAATTTCAGGCATTGACAGTCTGCACTAATGTTTCATTCATTTATTTTTTTTAATGTTTCATTTATTTAATTTGGTAAAATTAAATTAAAATTTGGTAAAATTAAAAAGTAAAAATTTTTTGCACTATTGAAATCTGTCTTTTGATATTGGAATACATTCTTAAATATGGTCATGTTATACATCATTTTAATGCTTATACTTCTGAGTCATTTTTTTTTTTTTTTGCTAGAGACATTATTCGCTGACTATATTTATTTTATAATGTAGAAATGGTTCTGGACAAGAGGCAAATTGAAGTCTTTCCTTATTCCAGTTGAAAACAGATCACAAAGCAGCGCAGACACTAACAGCGTTAACAGTGTGTCTGGCCCAGAAACTGCTGACGAACACACCAAGCCGAGGGGTGTCAAGATGCTCTGCAAAGGAGATGGGGCCTTCAGGATGAGGAGCACAGTGGCCAGTTCCTGAAGCGGATGTTCTCACAACTACAGTAGAAGTTGCCAAGTACTCAATGTGGACCACTGACGGGTCACTGGACATTTAGAATTAAGTTGGAAAAGTGAAAACATTCAGTGAGGACCTCACCAGATGACTGAAAACTTTAAAGATCATACTTTTGAACCTCCACCCCGTTACTCTATGTAAAAGCAACCATTTCAAACTGGACTGTGACGCGAAACAAAAAGTGGGTTGCTAACGACAGCCATCGACAACCAACTCAATGGCTGGACTGCCTGAGAGGCTCCAAAGCGAACTTTCGGCATGTGAAAAAAGGGCCTGATACTGTCTGCTGCCCGTCTGCCCACTCCAGCTTCCTGAATCCTAGAAAACGATGACTGAGAAGTGTGCTCAGCAAACTGACGCACAGAAACTGTGACGTCTGAAACAGCACTGGTCAGGAGGGCCCAAAGCTTCTGTCGTCTTCTCCACGACCACAGCCAAGCGCCAATCCCACAGCCAGAGCTTCAAAAGGTGAACAAGCTGGGTGTGATGAAATTAGCTATGAAGTTTTGCCTCATGACCAAATTCACCTCTCTCTCACCAACTGACTGCTGCCTCTATGTGTCCACAGAACTTTCATTAGGTGAAATACTTCCACAGCCAGCCGAACGCAGAAAACACTTTCCAAGACTTTGTCAAACTGTGAAGCATACAGTTTTGTTACAGAAATAAGCAAATCTATTTTTTGTTGACAAAAAAATTGTGTTGACTATGATTTCTATTTGACAGGTTTGAGTCTAGTTACAGTGACTTATATGCAATCTGAACCCTCAGTTCATTTTGCATCAACCTAACACAGAATGCAGGAAGGAGCCTGGGAAAGTCAGTAACAAAGAACACAGAGAGCTCATAAGTGGCCAGTTTCCATCTGCAAAGTCACCCATTCACAGAAGCCTATTTCTATGAAAGATTAATACTGACAGGAACTTTCTGGTCATTCTGTGGATCTACACAAGGTGGTGAAGAACTGACTCTGCCGATCACAACCCCTACTGTGTGCGCCTTTGTACTCCAGCTCTGACACCACAAACGGCGACCTTTCACAGGAAGTTAATGCCAGGTTCACAGCTGTCTTCCTTCTCTCCTCTTCCTCTCTCTCCTTCTCTCCATCTCTCCTTCTCTCCTCCCTCTGCTTTCCTCCCTCCCCACTTGTGTGTCTGTCTGTCTTACACAGACAGACAGACACACACACACACACACACACACACACACACACACACCCCTACTTAGAACGGTACCCAAGCCATTTTAAAAGAGAATTACTGTTCAATGTTCCTGAGCACAAGAAGGCTCTGTTGTGCCTATGCAGATAAGTGTGTTAGACAGATATACTTCCTTAGGCATGAGTTACAGTGCTGTGGGCTGTGACTTCAGTGTTAATAATCAACAACACAAATTAAATACAATGTCTTTAAACAGAAACACACATGAAACCAGGTTATGTACTGATCAACTGACTATATACAAGAGGCTTGCTGGAACCCAAGCCTGTTAGCAAGTTCAGTGTTTGCTAATACATGCTTTCTTTTCTCTTTCTCTCTTTTTTTTTCTTTCTTTTTTTTTTTTTTGATTTATTGAGCCAGGGTTTCTCTGTGTAGTTTTGATGCCTATCCTGGAACTCGCTCTGTAGCCCAGGCTGGCCTGGAACTCACAGAGATCTGCCTGGCTCTGCCTCCCAAATGCTGGGATTAAAGGCATGCGCCACCACTGCCCAGCTATATGCTTTCTTTATAGGCTAGAGCTACCACTGACAATGAAAATTAACTAATACCAGTAATTTCCAAAATGCTAAAAACAGGTATTCCATTTACTCTCCAAGACAGCCCAAATGCACTGGGTACTGCGTCTAGAAAATCAGACAATTATCATAGAGTACATTTCTACAGCGGTATGATCTCATTCAACTTTGTCCTACACAGGACTGGTGGTTCTGAGGGGCTACTTGCATTTTCTAGTATATAATAAAATAGTACATCTGCATTAAAATTTGCAATGTATGTATTTGCAATGTATTTGTATTTGTATGTATATTACAAGAACTATCTAATATCCTTTCCAATGGTGCACATACTAACAAAAACACATAAATCATGTCCAGGAGAAAGTGTTGTGTATCACAGAAAAGCTACTACCTTTAATAAGGAAATTTTCCAGCCTCCATCTAACAAAGCTGTACTTCTCGATTCAGATCAAGAACACGACTGGAGATTCTAATGTAAACCCACTCTAGCTGTCAGCACGAGAAGAATGCAAGAACCTACAACAGGATTAAAGTGCCATTCTATAAAACAGCAAGAACCACAGTCATGTGTACCTGAGGCCACGTCAGACTGCTGCAGGAACAGCCCAGGGGCTGCTCGCTCATTGGAAAGCTCTGCAGTTGTAGTGGGCTGTGGCAGGGAGGCGGACAGTCCTGCAAAGATGTTCTCTGCTGTCGCCAGTACAAGCCTTTGTCCTTCACTAAGCTCGCCCACACTGTTATCCATGTCCTTTAAAAATGAGAAAAATTGCTAAGGCCATTGTATTAAAACCAGTCAAAGCAGGAAACAGTTTTTAAACATCATGATACATAACACATAGGTGCTTCTAATGTCACATTTAAGGTAAAGGAAGATTAAGTCTAAGTAGTTTAGGAACCAGCAAAATGGCTCAGCAAGTAAGAACGCTGCTGCAAGTCTAATCACCTGACTTCAATCCTTGGAGCCCACATGGTAGGAAACAACCCTCTACTGCAACCTGCTCACATATACACTAAATAAACGTAACCTTTCTTTCAAAAAGTTTAGTAAGGCATACAGTGGTGTGTGTGTGTGTGTGTGTGTGTGTGTGTGTGTGTGTGTGTTCATGTGTGTGTACGTGTATACGGGTGTGGGCTGGTGCTGCACATGCACATTTAATCTCCCACTGAACCTACAGTTCACCCCCACTGTCTGGAATGGCTGGCCAGTGAGCCCTAGGGAACCTCCTGTCTCTGCATTCCCAGAGCTGGTATTGCAGGTCTATGTCACCTTTCCCAGCTTTTTCCTGGCTATGGAGGATCTAAGCTCAGGTCCGCAGGCTTGTGTGGGGAGCACTGACTATCATTATTGGTTTTCAAGCTCTATTAAATAGAAACAACATCTAAGCAAACTTTAACTTAAAATAGTAAATGCTGGTACCCATTATACATTGTTCAAACAGCTTGTAATTGGAGTAAAAAGTAGACTTCTCATTCCTTTTCAATTAAAATTGCTGAAAACTGCTGATGGGAACCTTATATTACTTGATGGGAATAATATACCTTAACTACCATAAAGATTCTATCTATAGAAACAACTAGTTTTCTTTCTTTTTGAGGCAGGGTCTTGCTATGTAGCCTGGGCTAGTCTCCGACCCCAAATCATCCTGCCTCAGCCTTCTGAGGGCTAAGACTGTAGTGACATGCTTGGTAGTGCCTGGCTCATCATGCTTTAAGTGAAAAAACATTAGCCAGGCAGTGGAGGCAAACACCTTTAATCCCAGCACTCAGGAAGCAGATGGAGGAGGATCTCTGTGAGTTTAAGGCCAGCCTGGTCTACCAGGCAAGTTCCAGGACACAGCAAGTTCCAGGGCTACACAGAAAAAACCTTGTCTCAAACCACCCCCCCAAAAAAAGAAAGAAAGAAAGAAAAAGTGAAAACATTGCTTTGAAATTAGTATCACTCTTGAATATTCTTGGGCAGTGTTTAGAGTGATACCAGATACATTTTCCCAAGTAATTATTATAATATTTCACAGTGCCTGTGTTAGTGCTTAAAGGTGGAGAGCATGTCTTAATATCTTCATCTTTCCCAAGGTTGTGGTATATAACAGACAATAAAAGACTGACATGAAAGCTGGGCGGTGGTGGCGCATGCCTTTAATCCCAGCACTCGGGAGGCAGAGCCAGGTGGATCTCTGTGAGTTCGAGGCCAGCCTGGGCTACCAAGTGAGTTCCAGGAAAGGCCCAAAGCTACACAGAGAAACCCTGTCTCGAAAAACAAAAAACAAACAAACAAAAAAGACTGACATGAGTGATTAAGTGGATGTTCTCAAAAAAATTTCCCTTTGTTTTTAACAGCGTCAATAACAGTTTCACTCTGGCATGTTTAAACTTTGACCTGTCGATCCTCTTCCCCACTTCCTCTAACCCACTGCCTCCTACCCTTTCCATCCCAGGTGGCTCCACGGCATGTCCTCCTTCAAATCTTTGTCCCTCTCTCCTGGTCCCTTTCACCCCTACACTAACTGTTGCATACATACACACATGTAAAAAATTAAAAGCTAGGATCCACAGACAAAGTGCATGTGATATTTGTCTTTATGCATCTGGATCACCTCACTTAATAATTTCCAGATCTACACATTTTCCTGAAATTTTCTTTTTGGTTTTCTTTATAAATGAATAAAATTCCACTGGGTGTATGCATCACCTTTTAAAATTCTTCACTGAGCTGCTGCTGCACTAGACCGATTGCCTTTCCTTGCTACTGTGACTAAAGCAGCAACAAACATGGATGTGCAGTAGCTCTGTGGTAGGCTTTAGACGCCTGGGTATATGCCCAGGAACAGACTAGCTGGTCAGATGGTACTTCTAGTCTGAGCTTTCTGAGAAATGTCCACACTGGTTCCCACAGTGACGACAACGACGACGTCAGTTTATACTCTCACCCGGCAGTGAAAAGGGTACAGACCTTTTCAATGGCTTCATTTGGGGCTCAGCAGGTAAAGGTGCTTGGCATCAAGCCTGAGTTTGAGCCCGTTACCAAGACAATGGAAATAGAAAATTCTTGCAAGTTTTCCTCTAATGTCCACAGAGGTGCTGTAGTATATGAGCGTACACATTCATGTGCAAGCGCAAGTGTTACACACATAAAACAAATGTAATTTAAAAAATATCTGTATTTTTTATTTTATTTTTGTTTTTGTTTTTCAAGACAGGGTTTCTCTGTGTAGTTTTGGAGCCTGTCCTGGAACTCACTCTGTAGACCAGGCTGGCCTCGAACTCACAGAGATCTGCCTGGCTCTGCCTCCCGAGTGCTGGGATTAAAGGCATGTGCCTCTACCGCCCAGCTTAAAAAATCTTTAAAGCTGCATTTTTTTGTTGTTGTTTTTAAACTGTAACATAAAAGATTGGAACAGATTGTCTAAATTTTTCTCAGTTACAAAACTTAGTTCAGGCCAAGTTAAAGGGGCCATAACACTTACAGAGTAATTTAAACACTGTCTTACCTAAATTAAAAGTTGGATATTTAAACTGGGTATGGTGGCACAGGCCTTTAATCTCAGCACTCAGGAGGCAGAGGCAGGTAGATCTCCATGAGTTTAGGCCAGCCTAGTCTACAAAGCAAGTTCTAGGACAACCAGGGCTGTTACCAGAGAAACCCTGTCTCCAAAAAAAATTTTTTTAAAGTTGGATTTACCCCCCTGTATTTATATCTAGACAAACAAACAGACAACAAACCCTTTAAGTTTGAAAAGTACCTCTGCTTGCTGTGAAACTAGCAATTCCTGTTCTTGCTTAGTAAAAAGAGAAAGAATCGCATTTGCATGAAGCCTTTTATGGGGCCTCCTAATCACCTCTCCTTCACTGGGAGGGTCATCTTCCTAGAGCAAACACAAAGACATCAGAAAAGGTTATTAAACAATTACACTTTTCTCAAGTATTATTAATAAAACTTTAGGAAGACATGATCCCAGTATTTTTCAAAAGATGAACTTATTTTCATGTAGTTCGTTTCCATTTCACATCTGCCTCAAATGTGTACAACAATACAAAGCAATTTAGGAGTAGACTTACGACAGTGGGATCTTCTGTCTCAAGCAACTAAGCCACAGTGATTCCTAAATGTTTTTGTGAAGTTCAAACCGAGCTTCTGTCTAGGGCTCACATGGCCTCCTGCTTCACATTTACATGGTGCAAATCACGCCAGGGTGAGGCAAAGGCAGCTGAGCACTGGGGTGATGCTGCAACCTGGACCACAGACAACTTAAAAGCTGCAGGAACAGGAAAGCATCTCCAGACCCTCAGTGTTCCTCCTCCTCCTCCGCTGTCGTGCTGACATCTATCTGCCTGTCTAACTAGGGGGAGGTATTAAAGCCTTCATTTCTGTTAACACTATCTATGCTTCACTGTGCCTCAAAACTTGACTGTCTGAGAAACCAGGGATACTGCATCAGACGAAATGGATTTCCTTGTACAAGTATGAATATGATTTAAAATTCATTAAAACAATCACTTCTTGCCTCTTGGCTGTAAAATAAAGTATAATAAATGCATTTAAATTAATTTCGGTTATTCTGTTTTAATAAAATACAATTTATTAACTCTGAATACATCTCCTAGTTGTTTAGGGATAAAATGTCTAATGGCACATGGCTTCAGTTAACTCTGGGTTTTCCTAGATCATACTTTACATTTACTATAAATTTGATGCAGTGACAATATTACAATTAGAAATATTTTCATATGGAGAGAAAGACAGGTTATAATTTTGTCTGGGTTCAGTTGATCAATTTACTTTAATAGCAGATAAAGTTCTGAGAGTGAATAACAATCTCATATGGTGTGTAGCAGGCCAAATGTACACGTGATTCTCCTCTGCAAGTAAGATTAGAACAGTTATGTCTTCTCTCCATATCATTTCACAACAGTGACTGTAACTCTCTTCACAGGAGACGCAACTAATTACTTAAGGCATTGTTAAAAATAATAACTGTTGAAACAAAATCTTCTCAAAAAATTTCTTAAGTATTTTCCTACTCCTGTATGAAATAATGCTTTGAAAGAAATAACACTAACAACAATGCTTAGCAACAGATTTGGTGTGAGTGACAGCTGAGTACAATCATCTTTCTTTGTTCAAGTTCCTTGAACACATAAAAAGTGAAGAATTCTATTCCTTAATAGCTGTAAAGGAAATAAAATATGCAACATGACATTATCAACATCAATTTTTTTCTTCTATGGCACTAGATAACAACCAGGAAAGATTACCTTCCCTGGATCTTATTTTTATTTTATTTTTTTTAAAAGATTTCTTTTTATTACTTTTCATTGCACGTCTGTGTGTGATTATGTCCACATAAGTGCAGATGCCCATGAAGTGCAGAAGAAGGCGACGTCAGAGCTGGAGTTACAGGTGTCTGTAAAGCGCCCGAGGCGGGGGCTGGAAACCAAACGTAGGTCCTCTGCAATAGCGGTACCTCCTCTTAAGTGCGGGGCCATCTCTGCAGTCCCGTAACCATGACTACAGAAAAGTAACAGTGTACTATAGGAGAAGAATACTGAAGATCCTGCCCACAGCACCACTGAAGCAATTCTAGGTTTGATTTCCTGACTGAGTTAACAAGTGTCTTTTGACCATCAGACCCTTAGAGGTTAAGGACAACTTCCCTCTCCTTCTCCCATTATACAGGACTACATGACGGAATGTGGCATTCAGCAACCCTGGATCTCTTCACTACTAGCATCTCTATCTTCCCACCCCCCCAACCCACCCACCCCCGCCACCTTTCCTTCCCCTGAAGCAAGGTGGTGTGACGCAGCTCTCAGACTCCTAACTAAGCCTCTGGAGGTCTGTGCCCATGGGCAGGGACGCACGGATAACACTTCACTAAGCTCTGTGTCTGTCCCTCACCCAATCGAGGGACACCTGCTCGAAAGGCAGCTCGCTCTTACCATTTCAAGGGCATCCTGCAGAGTGCTGGACAAGCTGTCGTTTATGTTCAGATACAAGTCCCCGTTCCCTAAAACTACAAGCAGAGTGATTAGAAAAGCACAAGACACTCACTAAGTAATCTGGCCAGAAAGCACGGAACGTCACATTTAAACTTAGCGGAGTAGAAACACTGGTAGAGTCCTGCTTTAGGTCATTATTAGGTAAACTCCTCACCCAGAACCAGCACCAGAGTTTTATCTCATCTATTCTGTCACAACTGCTTTTGTTGTTGGATTTTTTTTTTCTTGTTATTTTTCATAACAAGGTTTCTCTGGCTGTCCTGGGAACTCATCTGTGAACCAGGCTGACCTTCAACTCAACGATCCACCCGCCTCAGTCTCTATGCCTGGCTCAGAAGTGTTTTTCAATTTAATTTTGTTATCATTTTATGTGTATGGGTGTTCTCCCTGCATGTATGCCTGTGTACCGTGTGCATGCAGTACCCAAGGAGGCCAGAAGAGGGCGTCTGATCCCCTGGAACTGGAGTTACGGACAGGTGAGCCGCCACATGGGTGCTGGGAATTGAACCTGGGTCCTCTAGAATAGCAGCAAATGCTCTTAGGCACTGAGCCATCTCTCCAGCTCCAGGCTGCCAGAATTTTAAAGTAACTCCAAGCAGCCCAACAGCTATGAAACTGAGAAATGGGCACTCCTACAAGTTGTTAAATGCACTTAAGAACTGAATAAAATGAAAAGCCGGTTAATCTTTCCGGGAAGCACACTGACAGTGTATTGCTAATTTAAAGGTGGTAATCCTGCCTCAGCAATTCCACATGTAAACATGGGTTATGGAAGTTATCAGGTAAGTGCATAAAGCTATGTTCAAGAATGGTCATTACAGCCAGATATATAGTCCAGAACATGGAAAGCAATCTAAATGAATGTCCCTCACTTAGGCACATACACCACTGGAAAAAGACATGACCCATGTGTGTTGATGTTGAAATATGTTTACCACACATTACCTGGTGAAAAGTTTAGGTTTTACAATAATATACACAGCATGATCCTATATAAAGGTACATATATACACATAAGTATATATTGAGGTATCTATGCATGCAAAGAAAAAAATAGAATAATAATATTTCTCAAGCTATTTTAAAATTCATTCTGAACAAAGAATTCTGAGGGAGATTTTATTCTTCAAAATCAGAGCCCAGAAAAGTTAACCAACCTACATAGAACATCATTTCTTCCTACTAAGCCATGTTAAAAGAAGTTATCGCTAATGAAACTACTATAATGTAACGAACAAAACCAATTACTACGTTCACTTACTCTTGGGAGCCAAGTTCTGACCACAGCTAAGCAAGATCTCCCCTTCAGAGATGTGCCTGTCTAAAGTCTCTGTCTCAGTGACAGTGACGCTCAACGTGTTCTCCAGTGTTGAGGAGCCAGAGCTTGGGGTCTGCTGAGGAGGAGCCTTGGTCCCCTCAGGAAGCGGTGTTAAGGGAGCCGGCTCCAGTGGTGCAGGATGGGCGGGAAAGTCGACACTCCCAGGCTCTTCATCTTTAGCCACAGACATTACACTAAGAAGACAAAGGCACATTTTCAATGATGAGGTCACTGAAGGGCTACATTCACTCCTATGTACAAAAGTAGACTCAACAGTCTCAAAGTATTCCTATGATCTACACTATTAGAACTAACCAACTTGCCAGGCGGTGGTGGCGCACACCTTTAATCCCAGCACTCGGGAGGCAGAGGCAGGCGGATCTCTGTGAGTTCGAGGCCAGCCTGGTCTCCAAAGTGAGTTCCAGGAAAGGCACAAAACTATAGAGAAACCCTGTCTCGAAAAACCAAAAAAAAGAAAAACCAAAAAAAAAAAAAAAAAAGAACTAACCAACAAGACTCATTTTTCTGAGGTTGTTGTGCTTTAATCAGAGGCCACTTTAAATGCTGCTCTAGCCAAAAAGGAAATCGATATGGGATATTTAGTAATATAAATATCAATTGAGCACAGTAAATGATGATCTATCTACACTATAGAAATAATTTTACATTTCATTAATAATCTGATGGTTTATTCTTATTTACTTAAACCTTTTGCAAAGATGAGAAACTATGAATAAATTTAATTTTAAGATATTTACAATGTATACAATTTTTTTTCCCAAAGAATAGATTAAAACCATGAATGGTGGTAACATGCCTGTCATCCCAGCACTAAGGAGGTCAAGGCAGGAGGATTACCAATTTAAGAACAACCTCAGTTGTTCCAGAAAATTGCAGACCAGCCTCGGTTTCCACCAAGCCCCACCCCCAGCCCTTTCTGTGCCATTCGGCACGCAGGAATAGTGTGTGGAGAGTGAATTGGCAGAGCTGCAGAATAACCAGGGAACGCTCTCACTTACACAGCTCTTGGGTGAAGATGTTCTTGAACAGAGTTAGGATTCTCTTCATCCAGGGGCAGGTCTCCACTGTCCCATGGCTTGGGAAGTTCAGGGCTTGACACCTTCAACTTGTCAATGGAAATGTCTGACATAGTTGGGGTAAGTGCTGCTGCTGGAGGGGGTGTAGTAATAGGGGTAACTGTCGGGGTACTAACAGGTGTGACGGCAGGTATAGCACTTCCTGAAGATTAAAGAAGGAAAAACTCCTAAGATGACTTATTGCTTCAGACAACCTTTGACTTAAAATAATGGCAATCATAATGATGATAACAATAACAGCTTTTAATAAAAACATTTCTAAATTTATTAAGGTATAAAAATTAAAACCTTGAAAAGATGGCATTCTAAAACTACCATACATTTAAAGCAGTCTAAGCAGTTACTAGATTACATATTTTCAGTTAATACTGTGGCGCAAATGCCTCCCCTAAAGTTCATGTTAGAAACTAAATCCTCAATCCATATGTTGCAATGTGGAGTGAGGCCCCTTGGGAGCCACCCACAGGTAGATGAACCTGACATGGAATTAGCAGCTCCATGAGAAGTGAGACCTCAGCTTGCAGGCTCTCTGGCTGCTAGAGAATGCTTTTTGTCATCATGATGTAGCAAAACAGCTCTCACCAGAGGCAGCCCCTGGGTCCGAACTTGCAGACTCCAAAATTTTAAGAAAAAAAAAAAAAAAAAACCTCTGTAACTTATGAATTACCTGGTATATGGTACTCTGTTACAGCTACATAAGCCGTCAAGTGACAACCATTCCTTAGTTTCCTTGCAAGAATCAGCATTTCCTAAGCAAAACTAAGCCTGCTAAGCAAAGATTATAGTTGCCAAAAGTAAAAATGAATGATAGAAACAACATTTTCAGGTGCATGCAAGAGGCCTCAGCAAGTGAAGGAGCACCTGCCTGACGCCCTTGACGAGTTCAATCATGGCACCCACATAAAGGTGGAAGGAGAAAAGCAACTCCACAAAGTTTTCCCTGACCTCCACACTTGTGTCATGACGTGCATACACACACACGTGCATCACACACACACACACACACACACACACACACACACACACACACACACAAAACAGTTTTAAAGAAACAAGGTTTCTACCTTTTTCGGCACTTATTTCTTTACTAGGGGAAGCCACATCCTGATCTGAATCCCAGGAAGAAGAGTCAGGAGTTTTCACTAACACGTTCTCCTCAGGAGGAGAGGGTGAGCATGGAGGAGTAGGCTGCGGTGTAGCTACTGGAGCAAAAACTCTTTCCTAAGATAAATAGTGAAACAAGACACACTGTATTTATAATCACCCAAACAAAAATAATATAAAACAGTAATATGAACTCAATCATAGACTATACAGAATTTAAATGGATGGTCAAAGTAACAATGAAATAGGAGCTTAAGTTTTCTGGTTCTTAAATATTTAGTTGCCAGTATAATACTCTTGGGCAATTGAAGTGTCTCTGTCTCTGAAAGAAAACTTTGCTATCCTCTTCTAACACAGAGAGGATTAGCCAGATGAAAATGAAGGTCAAACCCAACCACAAACTTGATGGGGAGACAGACCATGCAACAAAAAGCAGCCCTTTAACGGACTGACAAGACACCAAAACATCCCCTCCAAGAATGAAGGACCAGCATGTAAAAAGTCACGGGAGGTAAGGAGGAGGAGAAGCTGGGAGAGATGAACATAAGAGCCAGATACAAAGAAAGGAAAGAGGAAACATTTTAATATTCTTTTGTCAAGTGGTTACTATTCAGAAGATTCCAAAACTCGAAGACTAAAGGACAATAGTGAAAATGGTGTCCTGTCCCCTTTCTGTCTGGATTCTTCCCTCAACTGCTCCTGACCTAAGTCAACTGCATGTACAGAGATTAATCTACGGAGTAAGTTCCCGTCCTAACTACCAAAAGAACTGTGTTTGAAAGCAGATACTGGGAAAGCTCCCCTCCAGCACTGCACTACTTCCCACTACCAGCAGAGGGTATGAGAATGCCTATTGCTCCAGGGTTTGTCGAGTAAATTATCAAACGTGGAGAGTCCCAGTGAACTGACCACCTTTTATAGGTATTTGGGCAATCTGTAGTTCTTTCCTTTGCTCATTTTAAAAGCATATTGATCTTTTAACCTCCACTCTAAAAAGCCTTTATATATTCCATACCATGCTGCAAACTACTACCTAACTTAAACTGATGGAGGCGTCTAACAACCATACTACCCTGAACACACCCAATATCATCCAAAATGATGGAAGATTTATTAGAAAGTCTATAACACTGCTCAACAGTTAAGAAATTCTTTCACCTGAAAAAGAAATAATATACTATATCTTATCTTTTCTACTTCTTGACTACATATACCTACAGAGTAAAAATCTATTTATATATATTTTTTACAAATAAAATGCCCCTTGCTGGGTGACGGTGGTGCACACCTTTAATTCCAGCACTCAGGAGGCAGAGGCAGATGAATCTCTGTGAGTTCAAGGCCAGCCTGGTCTACATAGTGAGTTCCAGGACTGTCAGGACTGTTACACAGAGAAACCCTGTCTTGAAAAACAAAACAAAACAAAACAAAAACAACAACAAACAAAATAAAAAGACTAAAAATAAATAAGTAATAATAAAATGCCCCATCTATTTCCCATGAGAGGATTTGGAGGTATTCTTCTAGCATTGGTAATGGATAAGAACAATTGGTAATGGATTAGGAACTGAGTATTACAAAGTTCTAGACCCTAGATTATCTATCAGTTATTTGATCTTCCATGAAACTTTATATGATGATGAGGAAGATAGTATCATGAAGATGTCTATCTTTCCCAAATACACAAATCAAAATTAGACTCATTTCTACAAACCTTAGACTTTTTTCCAAGATTCTTATGATAACCAAGGCTCTTGTGTTTTATGCTGTTGTATAAGCAACCTAAGAACCAAATCCTTCATTTCATTGAGAGAAAAACAAGTTTACTGAAACCCAGTAAGCAATAGGATTTTTAATAGAACTTAAAAACAAAATTTGAAAGGCAGGATGTGGTAGCATGCACCTGTAATCCCCGTTCCTTGGGAAGCTGAGGCAAGAGATGGAATTCAAGAGTTGGAAACCAGTCTGAGCAATATAATAAAATCCAAACTCTAAAAAAATTAAAATTAAAAATAAAAAACTCCCAAAATTAAAATTTTAAATTCTTAAAAAATAAAATATATACAGTCAAAAGGCTAAGAAAAGGATGACAATAACAGACTTGAAGAAAAGGACCACCTCAGAGGGCATGGGCTCGCCATACTAGACACTCAATAAGCAGATTTTAAACTCTATGGTATCTCTATTTGTATAGGTAAGGCTAATAAAACAGAGGGCCGAGGTATCAGTTCAAGTTCTCCCAAAAGCCTATGTTCTCGACAATTATAAACTCCCTGCTTACACTTGCTTTTCCAAATTTTCTTGTTTAATCACCCCATGAAAACATGTGCAGCACAGTGAATGGCCACAGAACAATGAAGGAATGAGCAGAGACTGGGTTAGAAAGTCCTCACTCTGGGCGAGCCACACTGCTTGCAGTTACTAATGCACAAGAGTCAGCACATGCAGTACATCACCTAACTCCACGCTCTGTAACGGGGAGGACAAAGGGAAAGGGAGGTGGAGGGTATGAGCAAAGTAAACAATAGACATGTATGGAAATGTTATAACCCATTATGTTTGTATGTTTACTGAAAACGATTAATAAAATACAAAGAAAATGTCTTCTTAGGGAATACTGCCAGTGGTTTTGAGAGTCACATATCCCCAACTTCTGAATGTTTTAAATATAATAGAGGGCTAAAGAGATGGCTCAGCAGTTAAGAGCACTGGTTGCTCTTCCAGAGAACTTGGGTTCAATTCCCAGCATCCACATGGAGGCTCATATTTTTCTCTTCCAGACAATCTGATGCCTTCTGTTGGCTTCTGTGGGAACTGCATGCAAGTGACAGAATTACAAGCAAAAAAAAAAAAAAAAACCACTCATGCATTTGAAATAATAAAATAATTTTTTAGTATATAACAGATAAAGATTTTAGAAATGTGTTCAACTGCCATCAATTGTGAAATGTAAGTAAATACAGAAAAAAAAATGGTCACTGTATCACACATGTAACTTTTCTGTAGATACTAAAATTTCTAAAAAAAAAAAAAAAAAAAAAAAAAATGTTGCATGTGATAGCTTATATCTGAACCCAGTTCAAGACCAGATTCAGTTGCACAGTGACTTCAAGGCCAGCCTGGGCTACAAGAAACCCAATCTCAAAAATAAAATAATAAAATGCTAGGGAAATTGGTAATTACAGAAACAAGGAATAAAATTCTATCACAATCTAAGATCTTTGTTTTTGTTTTTTTGAGACGGAGGTTTCTCTGTATAATAGCTCTGGCTGTCCTGGAATTTGCGCTCTGTAGACTAGGCTGGCCTCAAACTCACAGAAATCTGCCTGTCTACCTCCCAAGTTCTGGTATTAAATGAGTGCGCCACCACCGCCACCTGGCTACAATCTATGATCTTATAACATGAAGTTTAAACTGTATCTTTTTTCTGTAGGTGTGATGGCTCCCATCTATAACACTAGCACTTAGGAGGCTGAAGTAGAATTATCATGAGCTTGAGGCCACCCTGGACTACAGAGAGCTCCATGCCAGCTAGGACTATAGGGTAAGAGTCTGCCTCAAGCAAACACACACACACACACACACACACACACACACACACACACACACACACACACACACACACACACACACACGCTCTTTAATAATGTCTAAAAGACTGCATGCCAGCTTGGACTATAGGGTAAGATTCGGCCTCAAGCAAACACACACACACACACACACACTAATAATGTCTAAAAGAGTCTCCACAATTCTTAAGTCACGAAAGGAGGAAAGTCATCCCTACCGGTAAGTTAGTTTCATTTGTTGAAAGGTCTCCAGAAACACTTGTGGCAACAGGCCCTGGCTTCTTTGCCTCTCTGTCCCCTAACATGACGGCAATGGTCTCAGCAAGAGCTTCATTCACAAAGCGGCTGATCACGTCTGAATTCACAGGAACCCCGGCATCAACAAAAAGCTGGAGTGCTCCATTGCTTGTTCCTGGGACTAAAACACAAGAACTTCAGATGCGTGGTTTGCAAGCCAAACCTCGCTTCTTCAAGTTTAGAGATGCTGCTGGAGGAGCATAGGAGGATAGGGGGAGTGAACGGTAAGAACAGAAGCAAATCTACTGGCCACCAGAAAGAAAAGAGAACAGCTTAAATGAACATCCCCTTTCAACCCACCGAGAGGGAGAAACACACACAAGTAAAAGTTTACTTAGTATGACTTCTTCCCCACCACTGCAGAGATTAATGAATATTACATCTATGCTTATTTCCTCAGCTGAAAACAATGCATGTCCACTTCTGACCCAACACAGGATGCAGTAAGCAGGAGCCAAGCTCCCTCCCTCTAGTTCAGGCGCATGCGTGGGTGACGATACCACACGCTAACCCCCCTCAAGCTTCTACAGCAGGATTTGGGGAGTTAAAGGTCAGGCTGTAAAAGAACAGGCTAGTCTAAGACTGGAAAGACAGGAAGAAAAATGTTTTTTAAGAAGAACATGTGGTGCACATAAACCAATGCAGATAAATAAATTTAAAAAGTGAACATAAAAATGGCATGCAAGTCAGCCAACAAAAAAAGTATGCTATCTAATACTCCAGTATGAAAGTCTTCAAACGATGAAAATATGGTGACAGAAGGCCACACTGCAGTTGTTGGGCACTGCACGTGGGTGGAGGAGGAACTGTGTGCCAAGCAGCACGAGGATATGGTGTCGACAGAAATGTTTTCTGGCACCATGATTAAATGCATAACTACTTAAAAATTTGTCAGACTGTATACTTAGAACTGGTGAGTTCTAAGGCAGCTAACTTACAATTCAAAAAAGATTGATGTCTTTCATAATATGTATGTGTAGATAAATAGGTAGATATAGATAGATAGATAGATAGATAGATAGACAGACAGATAGATAAATGGATAGACAGATAATTATTTGAAGAAGCTTCTAAAGCAGCACATTTCCATATGCACCCTTGTTGCACGAATCCTAATTGGTCTTAATAAAAACCCAGAGCCAAACATCAGGGTGAAACTGAAAGATCAGAGAAGCAGAGCAGCAGCCACTAGTTCTTATCTCACCAGCTCCTCAGCCTAAAGAGAGCGGGTTCCTGTTTCCTCCCGCCTTATACTCCTTTCTCTGCCCAGCCATATCACTTCCTGTCTCAACCTTCCTAGTGCTGGGATTAAAGGTGTGGGCCACCACTACCTGACCTCTATGGCTAACTCTGTGGCTGGCTCTGCCCTCTGATCTTCAGGCAAGCTTTATTACAAGCACTCTATCACCACAACCCCTCAAACGGCACTTAGTGTTAGTTGTCCCTCCCCATATTCCTTCCCGATACCCCTTCTTCCCTCCCCATTTCCTGATTCAGTCCCCCGCTACCTTGCAACACTCTATATTCTATTTCCCCTTCCTTGGGAGACCCTCCCCTCCCTAGCCCTTTCCTCCCCACACTCTATATTGTATTTCCCCTTCCTTGGGAGACCCTCCCCTCCCTAGCCCTTTCCTCCCCACACTCTATATTGTATTTCCCCTTCCTTGGGAGACCCTCCCCTTCCCAGCCCTTTCCTCTATACCTAACCTCTGTAATTAGGAGGATTATAGCATGCTTATCAAAGGCTTTAAAGCTAACATCTCCTAACACAGAGACTCACGCTGGACAATGTGCAGCGAGTGAGATTCTGGAACACTCAGTCCTAACTGGGACCTATTTGTCAAGCCTCTCGAGGCTCGGGGAACTATGAGGAAGAGCACTGGGAAGATTGTGAGAGCCAGAGAGGATGGAGGACACCAGGGAACAGAGTCTTCCAGACACAAAAGGACTGGTGTACACATGAACCCACAGAAACCGTGACAGTATGCACAGGGCCTGCACAGGTTCAAGCCAGACCAGACCCCAAATGAGAAGGGAAAGTGGACATGAGTTCCCATCCCTAACAAGAAGCTATCTCCCAGCCTGCAAGAAAAACCTTAGTTTTCTGTAGTGGAGTCTCACTGGGTATAAAAACCACACTGAAGGGTAGGTCCCAACCCAGCAGTAGACGGCCAAGACAAAAAGAACTCAATGGTACTTCTATAGATTTTTTTGTGTTATACTGCTTTGTTTGAGCTTTTTTATTTTATTTTATTGATCTTTTGCTTGTGTATTATAGTTTCTGACTTTGTGTTTTTATGGGTTTTGTTTTGGGGGGTGTGTGTTTTGTGTGTCCCCCACACCCCATTCTGGTTTGTTTGTTTGTCTGTCTATGTTCTAAAGAGAGAAAGGGCACAAAGTCACAAAGTTGGTGGGGGGGTACGGAGGAACAAAAATAAAAAGACAAACTGTGGGGCAGAGGAAGGAGAGTAGGAAAGAAAAATCAGAAAGAGTCAAGGGGGGCAAGCGGGAGAAGCAGAGGATGGCGTGGGCTTCTTACAGAAAGGCTCATTTAGCCGTCAGTGAATACTTAAACTGACGTCATCAGTGAAGAGCCAGGCACTAAAGTAGCAGCATCTCTAATACTGAACGATTCATAGCCCAGTGAGTGAGGAAGATAAGTAAGGCAACCTTCATAGACTCTGGTACCTATTACAAATGTATTCTGATGATTAATCTTGTCAACTTGATGGATTTTGGAATCACCTAGGAGACACACTTCTGGACATATCTGTGAGGACATTTCCAGAGAGACTTAACTAGAAGGAAGTGACCCACCCTCACTCAAGGTGGGCAGCACCATCCCATGGCCTAGGGTTCTGGGCTGCATTTAAAAGAGGAGGCGTTGAGTGTGAAGCATTTATGTCTCCTGGTTCCCTGAGTGAGGATGTGGTGTGACCGCCCACAGCATGCTCCCACTGCAGGTCATTCCGCCACAGTGAGCTTCTACCCTCTCAAACCATCAGCCAAAACAAACCCTTCCTCTCTAAGTTCCTTCTGTTAGGTACTTGGCTGCAGCAATGAGAAAAACAAAAGCAGGAACCAGAAAGAAAGGAGCTGCCCCCGACGCTGATGACCCGAGTAAGCCCTAGAACCCCACTGTGCAAGAGAACTGATTTCCAAAGGTTGTCTCTGACCCAGGCACACATGCATTCATGCACACACATAGTATTCTACTGTGCCTCCACAATAACATATAATGTATACATATTGACATACTACATATTTATGTAACTTATAAAAAGTTATATCATTCATATATATATATATATTTTACTGGAGAATGGTTCAGCAACCTGAAAGCTGCAATATATAATAAGAGGGGAAAAGGAATTCTAATCTCATGCACAAAGCAGCAGAAAGTGAGACCTCCGGGATACAGAAACCCACAATAACTAACTAAAGGCTTTATCTTTTAATACCAACAAGGACAACAGGTCCATTTCACGTACCAATGTCAGAAGCTGGTGGCTCGCTTGCCTCACTACCTGAAACACTGTCATCAAGTCTGGCTTGCTGCTGCAGCGGAAGGAGTCCAGAGATAATTCTTGACATTATTTCTTGTTCTACCCTAGAAGTGTAAAGTTAAATAGACCTAAACTGGTTAAAAGTATAAAACATTAGCTACTGTCCCCCTTAAGAATAAGCTGTGCTCATGGCACAGACATGCAAATGCAGCCATCTGACATCCCAAAGGAAAAGAACTGGTCTCTTCTGCCAAGACAAGCCCGGGAAGCCCTCCTAGGCACAGACTATGAAACTGACTTAGAGCTTTTCATATTAGCCTGACAGAAGCTTCCTGCAACCCACCCACCCCAAATTAAGCATAAAATTTGGGTCGATGATTATGTGGGGTATCATGTACTTGAAAGGTGTGTTTCTCACTCAGAGCACACACATGCAGTCATATCCGATCAAAGCTCCATCAAGTTCAGTGAGTAGAGTTGGGGACTGGGCAAGCACCTAACAGCATCCTTACACTAGCCATGTGATGTTTCTACTTGTGAGTTAGTAAGAATGAAGTGCTTTTATTAAAAAAAAAAAAAAAATTGCTAGAAAAAGTCCTGTTCTCAACAAAAACATAAACACAGAGACTGCAAGGCAGGACAGAACCCTTTCCAAGGGTTCTTTTCCTTGAAAAAGAAAGAAAAATGTTATTTCCAAGATCCTTGTTAGGAAGGTGAAAGGAAAAGGAAAGAGGACAGAGGAGGAGACATCTTTCAATATAGTTCTTTAGTGAAGCTAATAGGCATATTAAAAATTACTGTTATAGGAATGATAGATGTTCATTATGGAAAATTCAGAAAATTAAATTGTTCTTAAAATTTGGTAAGGTTTTTATGTTGTTTTTAAAAATCGGTTCACTCATAGCCAGGAGGTGGTGGTGCATGCAGTTAATCCCAGGACTCGGGAGACAGAAGCAGGTGGATCTCTGAGTTCGAGGCCAGCCTGGTCTACAAAGTGAGTTCCAGGACAGCCAGAGCTGTAATACAGAGAAACCCTGTCTTGAAAAACAAAAAATAAACAAAAAAATTGGTTCACTCATAATGCTAGATTCAGAGGTAAGTACCCTTAATAACCTGATACATATTTCAGTATCAGTGCAAACTTACTTTAAGGTCTCATACGCTAGGCTCACACTGTGTCTCTTGCTTTACTTATACACAGTACACTATCTTTCACTCTTACAGAATATTCCTCTAAGTCATTTCCATTTATATCTGCTATTCTGATTCTAAGCATGCCAACAGGAATATAAACTTACCACTGAATTAAACTATTTTCCAATGTTTCTTTTCTCTCAATTACTTTATCCAAAATATCAGTAGTGGGATGAAACGTAGGAACTACTGGAGGAAAAGAAGGACCATTATATTCTGTAGGAATGACCTTAACACTTCTGTTAAATTCCAACACTGGTGCAGAGCATTCAGGGATTTCATCACGCTGTTCCTGTTCCTGGTAACATCATAAAAACCAAACTATTATATTCATGTATCTGTTCAACACGTACTCAGTGCCAAGCATAGGCAAAGAACTCAGCTATCTGAATTAGCCAACATTTACAAACCAACCAATACCCTTTCTACTTAGGTGATAAGACATTAAATATAGCACACACACTACACTTGTCACAACGCAGACATCAATCACACACGACACTGGAGAAAATGCATTTTCACAGTTTGTCTTTTTAAATTCTGTGTTCAGGCTCTGGGTGTGGCTCAGTGGCAGAACAGTTACCACCATGTATGAGGCCCTGGTTTTGATTCCACGTCACCACACACACAACATAAACAATAAAATTCAATATTTGTTCTATACAGTCATACAGCTAGAGAACTTGGGGATTCTAGCATTAAACATTATGAAATATCCAGAAATTTCTAAACTTGGTTATCACAAAAAAAAGATAATCCCAAATATTCTATCAGAATGTGAAATTTACATTTAAATATAGTTAATCTTACACATTTCTTTCATTATATCACATCTCAAAGTTATTTCTGTGATTTTTTTTAACTTTTCCTTATGATAAATGCCACATCTTTAAAAATTAACAAAATAACAACTAGTTACTACGTGTTATATATAAATAACATGAATTGCATGTATCTGGTCCCCGACTTCAACAACTATCAACTCAAGGTCAACCTTGCCACCTAAACTGTCCACCTCATCCACTTTCATGTACTGCTTTGACCCAAATCACAGATATCATTTTATCTATAATCAAAGAAGCATCTATCTATCTATCTATCTATCTATCTATCTATCTATCTATCTATATATATATATATATATCCTCCTGAGGAATACAGCCCTCAGGCAGTGAGTAAAGAGCTAGAACCGGAGAAACTCTTGTCACTCAACCCAAGTCCACTGCTAATTCTCTAACTGCCTCTTTGACTTGTCCACTGAGAAAACAAGTCAGTCAGACAACAACAGCATGCTAGATGCTAGACATCAGGGAGAGAAAGACAAATGTGGTTTCCAGCTTCAACACACTTGTGCAGCATTCACATGAGAAAACATAGCTGGGGTACATAAAGACAATGCACACCCACACACACGCCAAAGTAAGAGTTTACTTAAAAATACGTTTACTTTATGTGTATGTGTATGTGCCTGAGTTTAAGTGGTGTGGCACGTGTGTACAGGAGCCAGCAGAGGTCAGAAGAAGGAGGTGGCTCCTCTGTAACTGGGGTCAGAGGCAGTTGTGAGTCACCATGGGTGACTGAGAACTGACTTCAGGTCCTCTGCAAGGGCAACAAGTGCTCTCTCTCCAGCCGTTTCTCCAGCCCTCCTTACTTCATTCACAAGTCAGTCTAAGTTAGTCAAGGAAATGCTATGATTGCTAATGCTAAATGACCTCGTAATACTAAAATAGTCTTAATCTTGTATCTCCTTTTTCATGTATTTTACTTTGTCCTGTCTTTCTCTCCTCTTTTATTATTTCCATCGTTTTCATAACTGACATCCATACAGGGTATTCCTTGGATTTTAGACTATAACTTTTTTTTCTCAGAATAAACTGAACTTTGCCTCTAGAAATCAGGAGTTAAATGTCCTAGACTGGAGAAAGGAAGGTGAGAAAACAGAAGGCAGCAGGTTGCTCTAGGCAGGAAATGTTGGGCTATCATAGTTTCTGAAGACAAAACTATACTACAGAAAAACACTTCCTAACTTTGAAAGAAATTGAAATAAGCATATTTAAAAGTTAAAGTCAATTTAAATCAAAGTAAAGACATATTTCTCAAAGCCCTGCAACATAGTTGTGATAGTCAAAAGACATTCGACCACCTGGAAAATCTGTAGGACAATGACTTCCTGTGTCTCTAAGCTTTGTTACCTGAACAACATCAATGACTTCATCAAAGTTAGTTCCTGGAAGCTTTACCTCTTCTTCATCCACCTTCAGAAAATTTGGAGTCTAAGGAAATATTTAGAAAGTTTTATAGCCTTCAATTTTAAAATACTTATATGTAATTTATCAGATTTTCACATATACTATAATTTCATATCCCTATTATTTTAATATTCTATTCAGAACTGATTTAATTAGTAAACAAAATCCAAGTTAGTCCTCTCTCAATCCATTATCTCATCATTTCAAGAACTATAGAAAATTACTTTCAATAACAAATATTAAAAAAAAAAGCATTATCAGGAGGCCATGGCAGAAGGATTACTGTGAGTTCCAAGTTGGGCTATTTAATGAGTTCTAAGAGAGTCTAGGCCACAGTGAGACCCTGTCTCAAAAGACAAAACAAACAAAAATGCTAGTTTGACATTTAAACTGCACCAATAAACACGAATTTTTAAAACTTGACGTTTATTTTATTTTGTGTGTGTCCATGATGACACCAAAGCTGGTGTGGACCATGTGGAGGGTTGAAGGATAATTACAGGAATTGGTTTCCCCTTCTATCATGGGGTTCCTGCGCATCACACTCAGGTCCTTAGTCTTACCCACTGAGCCATCTCCCCAGGACCCCAGTGCAAACTTTAAGGCAACCATCAACAGGCCAAGTAAAGCACTTGCATGGGTGGTTATATAAGTATACACACATTCAAAGACTCACGACAGACAGAAGCAGATCAAACGGTTTTAAAGTGAAGAGAAATGTGACGAGCAAGATGGCTCAGCAGGACTTTAGCTGGTTTCTGTCACCAAACTAGACAACCTGTATTTCAATTCTGGGACTCACGTACTGGAAGGAGAGAAACAACTCCTGAGAGTTGTCTTCTGACCCCTCATGTGCCCAGCTACACAAACCATGCACATGGATCACACACACACACACACACACACACACACACACACACACACACACACACACACAACTAAAAATGTAACTTAGATTAAAAAGAAATTGGGATTAGAATGATGGCTCAGTGGTTAAGAACACTTGCTGCCCATGCAGAAACCAGGTTTGGCTCCCAGCACCCACATCAAGCAGCTCACACTAGCCTATAACTCAAGTTTCAGGGAATCCAATGCCCTCTGGCCAATATGGGCGCCTGCACAGATTTGGTGCACATAAAACCCCACACAGGTGCACACATACATAAATTTAAATGAATAAATCTTTAAAATTTTTTAATAAAAGTAATAAAATTATCTTCAAGTTACCTATTTGGGCCTTGCTATATAAAATCTAGTTACTAAAAACCACAACAGTTTCTTGTTGAGAGCAGAATTATACAGACTCCAAAATATATTATTGTTATCATATATGTTCCAATAAACTTCTGAGAAAAACAATATTACTTATAAAAAGTTACTTAGATTCAATTCTATTTCAGTGTTCATAATCTCGAAAAACTTTGGAGTTTTGTTTTTCCCCCTTTATACAGGGTCTCACTGTCACCCTGGCTGTCTTGGCCCTGGCTAAGCAGATCAGGGCGGCCTCGAACTCACAGAGACCTTCCTGTCTCTGTGTCCTGCATCTGCTGGGATTGAAGGTGTGCGCCACTGTGCCTAGCTGACCTCTGACTTTTGTTCTGGTGGGAATTTGTTTGTTTGTTTGCTTGTGTTTGTTTTCTGTGTTTGAGACAGGGTCTCACCACATAGCCCTTGTGTAGCTGACCTCGAACTCCCAGAGACCTGCCGGGTTCTGCCATCACACCCAACACTTTTTGATACTTTTAAAAACTCTAAACTCAATGATCAGTTTGCTATAGTAGATAAAGCCAGGGATAGGTTACAGTGCCATTTTGTTGTAATAAAAGTCATGATATCATTATTCAGAAGCAAATTAATATAAGAAAAATGCATATTTTTGAGAATTCTAATACCTTAAAATATAAACACTACTTGTCGATACTAAAATTCAAATTCCAGATGGGTAAAGGCACTTGTAGCCAAGCGTGATGACCAGAGTTTTATCCCCCACACCCACACATGGTGGAAGGAGAAAACACTCTCTACTAGCTGTCCTGTGACTTCCACATGTGCACTGTGGCATGCACACACCCATACAGACAGACACATACACAATAAGTAAATGTATAAAAAAATTCACCTTCTAATTTACAGTTTTCATATAAATCAAATATTATCAAAGTCATAGAAATTCTTCACCTGTTAAGTCTCATAATTAGTATGTTATACTAAGAATTACCATATTCTGAATATTTATGAAGATCTCAAACCAACTTTCTTAGAAATCTGCAAACAATTTGACACTCATTTCAATTTGTCATAAACCTAAATTATTGTTAGATATTATGAATTATGTAGCTCTGGCTGGAATTCAGTATGTAGACCAGGCTGGCCTCAAACTCACAGAGATCTGCCTGCCTCTGCCTCCCAAGTGCTGGGATTAAAAGTGTGGGCCACCATACCCACCATAATATGTTGTATGTGAAGAGCTCGGCATGGAGGACCAGTTAACAACACAGAAGAACTCTGAAACCCACCTGGATCCAAGTGTGCAATGGAGGAAGAGAGGCTTCTTTGGGACTTGGCGGAGGGGAAACCCCATCAATACTGCTGTACGAAATGCTATCAATATCCACACTAGGTAACATCTACAACAGAAAAGAACCTCAGGCTTTCTGTTTATTATTATGACTTAAGTAACTGTCAAAAACAGACAGCAAAACATGACCTTAAAATTGTTATTGTAGCTAACTGAATTATGAAAGTAATTATACAAAATATTTAAAGAGAAAACCACAAAATTCTGTCTTAAGATAACTTCATTTCTATGACCTATACTCTTCTGTTTACTAACCACTTAAGCAAGGTAAGTGTTCGCAGTCCTGATTTTCATTATTATTAGGTCATAAATACCATATCCTGCTTCTTTGTAGACTTCATATTTTAAATAACTGCATAACATTTCAAGGATCATACATTCCTTATTTAATCAGCTTCCTTATTGCCAGTTCCCCCCACTGTTGCACACAGATCACAACAACAACAAAATAAATCCCAATGTCTTCATACACAGAGAAACCCTGTCTCGAAACCCCCCCCCAAAAAAAGAATCTAGAATCTAAAAGTAATCTTTTATGTCATTAAGCCAAATGTAACATACATTATTTCACTTATATGAATTCCACTCTCATTAACATAACAAGTCTCTATCATGTCCTACATTCTTTTTAAATAATAAAGCTAATTCTAAAATCCCACTCACTACCCTGGTCTAGTAACCTACACTGCTTGGCCTTGAACTTTTTTTTTTTTTTTAAAGATTTATTTATTATGTATAACAGATGTATCCCTGCAGGCCAGAAGAGGGCACCAGATCTCATTACAGAGGGTTGTGAGCCACCATGTGGTTGCTGGGAATTGAACTCAGGACCTCTGGAAGAGCAGTCAGTGCTCTTAACCTCTGAGCCATCTCTCTAGTCCGGCCTTGAGCTTTCTATGTAGCTGAGGATGACCTTGAACTCCTGAACTTTCAGCCTCTACCTCTCAAATGGTGGCTCAAATAAGCCACCATGCCCAGCTCATAACAAAACTATTTTTCTAAACCCTTTATCCTTTCAGATATCAAAAATTACCCTAAAGTTTAAGTTTAAGAAAACAAAATCTCATGTTTTAAAAATTAGCATTTCACTAAAATTTCACATTAAATTGAGAAGAACAGGTAACTTGAATAGTTTGTGTATAAAAATGAGTTCTTTTTACTTTCATGTTTTATGATTGGATAAAATCTGAAGTACTGATTATATTGGTTACATCCTCCATTAACTCTATTGTTTCTTTTATTGTATGTTTTGGCTTATTTATTTACTTGTTTATTATTGAGGCAGTGACTCCCTGTGTAGACCTAACTGACTAGCTAGCTAGAAACTTGCTAGGTAGATCAGGCTGGCCTTGAACCTGTGCCAATCCTCCTGTGGCTGCCTCCTAGGCTTAGACTACATGTACCACAAAGCTCAGCACAGTAATGCTTTTTAAAAGTTAATTATAGAACACTGTTCAACCATCCCTTTAGAATACTGTCCAGTCACTTTGATATGGAACAAGGATAATGGCATCACAATTTTACAGTAATAAAGGAACCTTAATGACAGCCAAGTCTTCATAAAATTATGTCATCAATTTTCGGTACTAATGGCTTAAGTTGGTTACTTCGGCTGTAACAGGGTCTGCTCGTGCACGCTGGCATACCTGTACAGAGAGCTGAGGGGGGTCCTTCTTCTCTGATTTCATTTCTACAACTGCTACATTAGGTTTCTTGACTCCAGCTTCTACTTTCCGAGATGACGGAGGAATGGATGTAGTCACAGTTACAGGGTGTGGCTTGTTTACCATGACTCCAGCAGGTGGTATGGAATCACTATTACTTTGGGTTTGTCCTGGGAATTTAGGGTAGAGAACGAGAACTATTTCTAAGATACAAAGACAACCAACTTTAATGCCTGGATCTTTGTGACTGCTCTCCCACACAAAAGCAAAGTCTCAGAGCGCCTCTCTCTTCACCACATGCTCACCACGTAAGCCTACTAGCTGTGGCCAGCAATTAGTTATCTGTATGTAACTCCCATTTCATACACTATCTGATTCTTAAATAAACGGTGGTATCTACACATTAGCAGATGCTCCATACCGTTGGTTTTCATCTCAAAAATCCTACTTGTTTTTTACGTTTCAAAGCAAAGTCTAAGGAGCTGGGCCCAGTGGCCCAGACAAAGCCCTGAGTGAGAGTGAATGTGTGCTGTTGACATGGGCGCAGTCATTTCAAGGATCTCAAAGCCTCAGCCCCATGGGAAAATGGCAAAGCGCTGCCCTGGCTAGGCTCAGGGAATAGCAAGACTGCCCTCCTTATCCAAGTGCAAATATAGATAGTGTGTGGAGAAAAAGTCCACCATAGCTCTCTCCTCCCATGCCGCCTGGGTGTTTCCTTCCCTAGAGACTGAACCAATCAGTCAAGATCAACTAAACCGACTGTCTCCTTGTTTATCTGTAAGTATGTACACCGTCTCCATGTTCAGCTATATTCAATAACCCCAGCCTCTCGGTTCAACTGTATGAAATAAACAGTGAGCTTCCCAGGTGTAAAGGTTTCTTCACTAGAGAGCCCAGTCCACTGGATCCCAGCTTTTCTGTATGCCATCTGTGTTTATCTTGTCTTCATTCTCTTGCTGACTCAGTCAGGTCCAAGACACTGAGACTGTGCAAAGACACAATACATGCCCATAATCCCCGGACTTAGATGGCTAAGGCAGGAGAATTGCTCTAGTCTGAGGCCAGCCTAGACTACATAGTGAATTCAAAGTCAGCATGGGCTAGTGTGAGACCCCAATCTCAACAAGTAAATAAATAAAATGTAGGGCTGGAGAGATGGCTCAGAGGTTAAGAGCACAGGCTGTTCTTCCAGAGATCCTGAGTTCAATTCCCAGCAACCACATGATGGCTCACAACCATCTGTAATGAGATCTGGTGCCCTCTTTGGGCATGCAGGGATACATGCAAACAGAATACTGTATATATAATAAATAAATAAATAAATCTTGCCGGGCGGTGGTGGCGCACGCCTTTAATCCCAGCACTCGGGAGGCAGAGCCAGGCGGATCTCTGTGAGTTCGAGGCCAGCCTGGTCTCCAAAGCGAGTTCCAGGAAAGGCGCAAAGCTACACAGAGAAACCCTGTCTCGAAAAACCAAAAGATAAATAAATAAATAAATAAATAAATAAATAAATAAATAAATAAATGAATGAATAAATAAATAAATCTTTAAAAATAAATAATTAAAATAAAATGTAGCCTTCATTTATACTAACTGTGTACTCTCAAAGAAATCAGGAAAAATACTTCACTCAAAATAACTCCAAAACTTTATGTGTTAGGAATATATTTAACCAAACAAGTGAAAGACCTCTACAACAAAAGCTTTCAGATATGAAGAAAGGAAATTACAGAAGATACCAGGTGACAGAAAGACAATCCATGCTCCTTGATTGGCAGAGTTAATATTGTGAAAATGACTATACTACCAAAATTCATTTTCAGATTTAATGCAACACCTATCCAAATTCTAATGTCATATTTCACAAGTTTAGAAAAGGCAATACAAGAACTCATTTGTAACTACAAAAGACCATGAATAGACAAAGCGAACCTATAAGGTAGGAACACTGTGGAGCTATTACAGTATCCAATTATACTCAAATTATACTACAGAGCCACAGTGACAGAGACATTCTGATCCTGGCATAAAAATAGACAGACCAATGGAATAAAAGAGAGGACCCAGAAATAAGACAAGCAAGCTCACTTAATTTTTAACAAAGGAAGCAAAGCTGTACACTGGAAAAAAGCCTGTTCAACAATGGTGCTGGTCCAGCTGGGTTTCCACCTGCAGAGGAATGAAATCAGACTCATAGTCTTCACCTTATACAAAAATAAATTCCAAAATGGATCAAAGACTTCATTTAAAGCCTAAAATACTGCAACTTCTAGAAGAAAACACAGAAGATACCCTTCAAGGTACTGTGGTAGGTAGAACTTTTTCGTTTGTTTTTCCAGACAAGATTTCTTGGCTGTCCTGGAAGACCAGGCTGGCCTTGAACTCACAGAGATCTGACTGCCTCTGCCTCCCGAGTGCTGGGATTGGCATGAGGCATGAGCCACCACACCTGGCTCAGCTAGAACCTTCTCAATGAAGAACCAACAGAACAGGAACTAAGCCCAGGTATCTACAGACGTGATGACATGGAAATCAAGTTTCTGTTTAGCAAAGGAAACGATCAGCAGGACACACGGACAGCCCCGGCATGGGAGAACATCTGACCAGCCACTCTTCAGACAAGGGGCTGACAGCCAACGTTTACAAAGGACTGCAGAAATTAAACACCAAGGAAATAAAACCTCCAGTCAACAAACAGGCAAGTGAACTAAATAGACAGTTTTTGAAAAACCACAAATGATTGATAAATATTTTTAAGTATCTCTAGCCATCAGGGAAATGCAAATTAAAACTACTTTGTGATACCACTTCACCCTGGTCAGTATGGCTCTCATCAACAAATCTGGCAACAAATGTTGGCTAGAAAGAAACGCACATTCATTGGCAGTGGGGCGTAGATTAATACAGCCATTGTGGAAATCAGCTTGAAGACTTCGCAAACAATCACAAGGAGCACTACCACACGGCCCTCTATTTCACTCCTCACATACACCCAAAGAACTCCATCCCTAACAGGTGAAAGTTTGGCACACATATAAAATGGAATACTATTCAGCTCTGAAGAAAAATATAATTAAAAAATTTTCATGAAAATTATAAATAAATGTAGAGTATTTAGCGAGGTCACCCAATCTCAGGAAAAAAAAAACTGCATGTTCTCCCTCAGATGCCGGATCTAGCCAATAACATACGCACATATGTAAACAAACGGACACATGGGTACAGGATAGCATTTAGAGAACAAAAAAGGCTAAGTACTAGGGCATGAGAAAGAGCTGGACGCAGGTTATGGACACAAGCTATAAAAGAGAACAGAAAACAATTGTTTTTCCAGTTCTAGCCTTGTCATGAGTTTTTTGTTTTCAGTGGTGGATAAACGCACAAAAATATATTTGATATTCAAAGTATATAACTGAACCGGGCGGTGGTGGCGCACGCCTTTAATCCCAGCACTCGGGAGGCAGAGCCAGGCGGATCTCTGTGAGTTCGAGGCCAGCCTGGACTATAGAGCGAGATCCAGGAAAGGCGCAAATCTACACAGAGAAACCCTGACTAGAAAAACCAAAAAAAAATAAAAAATAAAAAAACAAAGTATATAGCTGAACATGAAGCACCACAGCTTGTGAACAGCTATTCTAACTGAGATATATATATAGACTTTGGGTCTGATAAACTTAAGTTTATATTTAAAAATGGCTGACAGTACAACGGACCTACTAAAAACACTCCAAAGCCAGACTGCTTGCATTTGAATTGTTCCACTACAGCCGTGGAGCTTTGGACAGACTCCTGATAGCTCATTTTTATCTATAAAAGTGATCTGCTACCAAGTGTTTCATACAAGGATTAAAATGGAGTGAATATACACATGCTTAGGCTTCAAAAGTTTTAGCTCTCTATTATTTAAAGGTCTGAACAGGGATTAGTCAGCAAGTTGACATACTAACTCATAAAAGTATCTCTGATGTTCAAATATATGTATGTGTATTATGCAGCATATACGGGCTAAAGAGATGCCGCAGAAGTTCAGAGCACATGCTGCTCTTTTAGAGGAGCAGGTCAGTTCCCAGCACCCATTCCAAATGGCTCATAACCACCTACTTATATAACTTCAGTTCCAGGGGACTGAATGCCCTCTGGCCTTCACTGGTATCTGCACATGCATGATGTACATAAATTCATACAGGAACACACACAAACACACAAATAAAAATATACATCTTTTTTAAAAATGTATTTAGGGTTGAAGAGATGGCTCAGTGGTTAAGAGCACTTGCTGCTTAGTATCTGGGGGTTCTAGTCCCAGCACCCACAGACATGTAGTTTTCATGCCTTTTGTTCTTGAGTAAAGGTATGTGATGTCACACCAGCAGATCTGCCCAATTTTTAATAGGATAACTCATAAATAAAGACCTCATATAAGGAACTAACCAACTATTCACCTAGAACATATGACCGCCTAGCTTCTACTTATGGTAACCTGGCTCAAAAGTACAGAAAAGTGCTTAAAAGTATCTTTCCTGACACTTACAATGTTAAAACAAACTTGACTTCTTGAATTATTGCTCATGCCAATGACGTGTCAATCGTGTTATCTACAGCAAAACCCCAAGAGAATATTTCCTGTGAGTAAGATTATGGTGAGAACTCATTGTTTAAGAGATCACTGTCGCTGCATAAGCTACATTCTGAGGCTCTCCCCAGACATAAGAAAGTAGGTGACTGACTGACTATCAGCAATGAGCCCTTCCCCTTCTCTGCTGCCGTACGTTTACCATTTCTTACCTAAAAGAATCGCCATTGGAATCAGATGACCTTCCAGGGTACCTGAGACAGTAGGCATTTCTCTGCTTGGGCTGAACAAATACTGCTGGTCACCGTGAGGCAGTGTGGTGACGGGCTGTTGCACTTTAGAATCCACTTTCACAGGTTTCGCTGTATAAAAGTCAGTTTGTGTTCTTGCTGACTTGACTTTAGTGCCTGTAATGACCATCAGTAGCAGACATTTAACATGACAAGTATCTGTTAACCAGCCACCTAGAAATACAACTTTTTTTTCAGCAAGATTTCATTCAATTTAATAAGTTTATAGAGTGTCAAGTAGAAACACTACATTGGGGCTGGAGAGATGGCTCAGAGGTTAAGAGCACTGGCTGTTCTTCCAGAGGTCCTGAGTTCAATTCCCAGCAACCACATGGTAGCTCTCAACCATCTATAATTCAGTCTGGTGCCCTCTTCTGGCCTGTAGGCAGAACACTGTATACTTTATTAAATCTTTAAAAAAAAAAAATTTAAAAAACCAAACAAAAACACTGCACAGGCCAGAGGTTGGCAAACTTATTAAATTTGGTCTAACTGGCCATGTAATCTCAGTTGCAACTATTCAACTCTGCTGATGTAACACGAAAGTAGCCATGAATTATAAATGAGCATGGCTATGTTCAAATACAAATTTACTTCAAACAAAAACCAGGCAGCTCACCTGCAGACCTCGGCTGCCTGTCCCTGACACACTTGTATAGACAGCTACTGTATATAATACAGTAATTTTTAAAAAGAAGAATAAAGACTCTGAAGAATTTTCCTTCACAATACAAGAAAGTTAATGATCATTTTTTATAATAGGATTTCCCCCATTCTCTCATTACCCCTTTACTCATTACATAATTCTAAATAACCAGCCTTTATCCTTTATAATTATGCATAGTTAATCTAATTCTATACTTATTTAAACCTTATAGAAGCTAATGTTATTGCATATTTTTCGATCTCTATTATGTAGATCTATATAGACAGTACATACTCAATTATCCAAATCTTTCCATTTGTCAGGACTAGTAGCCCAGGACCAGGAGGCTGAGGCAGGAAGACTGCCATTAGTTTGAGGACAGCCAGGACTACAGTATCAAGAGCCCTACCTCTAAAAATTACAAAAAAATTGAGCTGGCAGTGGTGGCACGAGCCTTTAATCCCAGCACTCGGAAGGCAGAGCCAGGCAGATCTGTGAGTTCAAGGCCAGCCTGGTCTACAGAGGACAGACTCCAAAACTACACAGAGAAAGAAACCCTGTCTGGACAAACCAAAATAAATAAATAAATAGATAGATAGATAGAAAGATGAATGAATGAATGAATGAATGAATGATTGAGGGGGTGGAGAGATGGCTCAGGGGTTGAGAGTGATTGCTGCTCTTCCAGGGGACCTGAGTTCGGTTCCCAGCATACACATTGGTTGGCTCACAACCCAACCACCTGAGGTTACAATTCTAGGGGATCCGGCGCCCTCTTCTGGCTTCCATGGGCACACCACAAACATACATAAATAAAAACAAATCTTTAAAAAAAAGCCAGATATGGGGAAGCACATCTTCAATCCCAGCACTTGAGAGTCAGAGGCAGGCAGATCTCTGTGAGTTTGAAGCTGAGTGGTCTACATCGTGAGATTTAGGACAGCTATGGCTACATAGAGATCTGGTTTCAAAAAAACAACATCAACAACACAAAAACAAATAAACATAAAACTTCCAGTTTTTATTATGTGTCTCTCCTGAGAAGATGAATTTCTTTTCCCCATAGAGAGGAAAAAGAGCAGGTAACAAGCCCAAGGATGAACACTGTGTCCACAGGCTCTCGCTCACTTTACCTCAAAAGGCTTATTGAAAAAACGCTATTTGAGGATCTGAAGTGTTTTAAAACCTTAAGCTATTGTTTTAGAAAGGTTTTCAAAACACCAAACATAATTTGGACAATAAATCTCCAATATTTAAGAGAATATTAGGTAAATATCCTAAGTTGCATACCTTTAAAAACAGTATGAGTAGGATTTATAGGTGAGTGGATCACCGATTTGATCAGCCAGCATTCACAAAGGAAGAGAACTGAGCACTGCCACAACTCCACCTCTAGAAGGGAAAGGACGTGGGCTAGTACCCACTAAGTACACCGTTGGTGAAGCTTATCAATGTCTAAGATGTAAGATGAGACACTTGAAAATGTAACCAAAATGAAGAGTCAGTAGTTAACTAAGTCATATTCAAATGTACCAATGGATTGGCTGACATGAGTCAGAACACACAGTAATAAACGAAAATGTTCTGATTTAATTAAAAGCCAGGAAAAAAAAAATCCATCGTCTTTGTCGGCTAAGACTTTTTGGTAACAAAAGCACAAACAGCCCACAAACATGCTTCACTAGCAATCAGCAGATGCTGATACTGGAGTTCTGCTGTTTCTTCCCCTGTCCTGGACATCAGATGTTGAGCTGTGTGCAGAGCCAACAGATAAAAGGCACCATTATGTATGAAGTTTATTCTGTAAACAATGCAGTGAAACACAACCAACGAGCTTCCTCACCTTTGACTCGCTCTATGACTTTTGGTCTCTGTGGTCTGGCCTTAGGAGATGGAGAACTGAATCTGAGATATGGTCCCTTTTTAAGAGTGCTGCGATGACCCTGATAAACTGGCTTCCCATATATTTGTAACATATAATCCTCGTCCTGTAAAACTGTGGCTGACTTCAAGAGTCCCTACGAATGCAAAACATGTTAACATTGCTATAAAAATAGTAAAATCTTCCACCTAGGAAACATAAAAGTTTTTACATTACTACGTATATTTTCAGTTTCTAATGTTTAAACACATTTTACATAGTTATTATGCTTAAATACAATAAACAGTCTTTAAATGACTTCATACACTCCCAGCTCCACTTTCAACCACAATCAAAATACCACAGAAATGGACTGGAGAGATGGCTCAGTGGTTAACCAGAGGAGCCTGGTTCAATTCCTGGTGCCTCACAACCATCTATGACTGTAGTCCTAGGGGATCTGAAGTCCTCTTCTGGTGTGCAGACACACACCCAGACAAAACACCCGTATACATAAAATACATAAATAAATCTCAGAATGCTATAGAAATGCAGCATTTATTAAGAACTAGAGCCAAGCATTAAATTAGACCCTTTTCTGCTCAATAATCCATCTTAGCACAAAAAGCATTAATGCCCAGTTAGAGCAGTAAAGAAAACCTCTCCAAGCACCTAGTACCCAGTCCCATTGCACACTTAGGCACTACAAGTAATTTTTTAAGTTTAAAATAGAGCATACACAAAAAGATGGAACATGCTTTTTAGTAACATGGATCTGACTAGTAACAGGCAGCTGAATAATCTCTAGTCAGACATACTATATACTGTGATTCTAAGTATGAGCTCCACAGCTGGGCATAGTACTGTGTGCCTGTCTGCCCAGCCTCTTGGAGGCTAAGGTAGGGAGACTGCTTGAGCTGAGGATAGCCTGGGCAACATAGAAGACGCTGTCTCTTAAGAAACAAAAAGCAAGCCGTGCGTTGGTGGCGCATGCCTTTAATCCCAGCACTCGGGAGGCAGAGCCAGGCGGATCTCTGTAAGTTCGAGGCCAGCCTGGGCTACCAAGTGAGTTCCAGGAAAAGGCGCAAAGCTACACAGAGAAACCCTGTCTTGAAAAACCAAAAAAAAAAAAAAAAGAAACAAAAAGCAGAAAACAGTGGGGCTGGAAAGACAGCTCACAACTGTCTGTAACTCCAATTCCAGAGGATCTGATACCCCCACACAGACATAAATGCAGGCAAAACACTAATCAATGCTCATAAAATAAAAATAAATTATTTTTAAAAACAAACCAACATAAAAAAACTAAAAAGGAGAAAAGTACAGATTTTATGTGGGTTTCCACATTACAGGTGGAAATTCTTATGGTACAAATCTGGTCTAGGTTTGTTTGTACAGCTCTTCATAGTTTAAAGTTTTTTCATATCCACGTCATTATTTCCATTTTTAAGGAAGACCAGATACAATGTGGCATCTAAACACAAAGCCAGAGTAGGAGCTCACTTCTTTTCTCTCTTTCTGTGAACCTGAGGTAGGCATGCTCTTTACGAGTACACTTCTAGACTGCTCCTGCACTGGCTTTTGACAATGTCTTCTTGGAATTACAGATCTGTTCGCTGCTCTGTCTTGTGTGTTGACTTTAATATCTCTACTCAGAGCTTGCTTGTTCCGTTGATTCTTTGAATCAAATCGCTTTTGTTCATAATCTTTTCTCGAAAGTTCATCCTAAAGCAAAGAAAATTAAAATTACTTAAGCCAAAGCAAACAGTAATACTTTTATACAACAAAATATTAGAATTTATTTTTATCTAAACATTGTTTAGTACTTCTAAATGCTTTAAAAATGAAGAATATTAACTTACACATAAAAAAAAACTTTCAGAAAAAAAATGAACAAAAAACTAAAAGACACTAGGCATAGCAGTACATGCCTTCATCTCCTACACTCAGGAGACAGGAAGAGCTCCAGCTGGAGGCCAGCCTGGGCTACACAGAGAGATCCTGTCTCATTAACAGTGATGGGGACATATTCTGGTCATTGGAATACAGCCAGAGGTGACTTCATCTTTTTATCTGGTGAGTTCTACAATTAAATATTTGTATATACATATATGCACATATACATGTATGTATGTGTATTTGTATGTGTATGTATACGTGTATGTATACCTGTGTATCTCATATGTGCATGTATATGTATTTGCTTCTGAGTAACAGAGTCTTTTGTTCATGCTGTTGAAGCAGAGCCGATGTTCCCCTTCCGCCACCGTGAGTAACACACAAGCACACTGGAGGAGAACAGTCGCCTTGCATTCCAAGATAAAAGTAACGGTTACCCTGTCTGGTCTACACTTCAAATACACAGCACTTAGGAGACTTTTTGATGTCTGAAGACACGCTGTGCCCTTCACAGGTATGAGAAAGATTCCCCTTGGAACTGACGTGTCTATGCTTTAGTGAGTTTGGTGAGTTTACCTAAGAGAACTAGTCAAATAAACCAAATAAAAAATTAAAAACTTATGTGGAAAAAATCTCTGACTTGATTTGGAAAGGAAAATTGAGACTTCGTCAATTAGCAGGAATAGACCCAGCAGAAATTGTCGTACCTTTAACTAAGGAGGATATTGAAAAATTATGGACAGAAAGTGAACCTTGGCAAAGAGCTTGCAGTAATTTTTTGGGAGAAATTAACAGCAAATATCCCAAAAGCGATAGAATTGATCTTATAAAGAGAGCTGATTGGATCTTGCCTCGAATTGTACGGGAAAAACCCATATCTGGAGTTCGTACATTTTATACAGATGCCAACAAACAAGGAAAGGCAGGTTACAAATCAGAAAATTTAAGTAAAGTGGTTCAAAGTCCTTATAATTCAGTTCAAAAATCAGAATTGTATGCTATTCTGTTGGTATTAATGGATTTTTCAGAACCTCTCAACATAGTAACTGACTCTCAGTATGCTGAAAGAGTAGTATTACATATTGAAACTGCAGAATTTATCCCTGATGCTTCAGAATTAACTTCACTATTTATTCAATTACAAGATACAATCAGGAAAAGGAGTCATCCTTTATATATAACTCACATTCGATCCCATACTGGTCTGCCAGGCCCTCTAGCACAAGGCAATGATGAGATTGATAAATTATTGATAGGAAATGTGCTGGAGGCCTCAGAATTTCATAAAAAACATCATGTCAATAGTAAAGGTTTAAAAAAGGATTTTTCCATAACCTGGCAACAAGCCAAAGAAATAGTAAAGAAATGTCCTACTTGTTCCTTCTACAATCAAACACCATTACCAGCTGGATGTAACCCAAAAGGTACTCAAAGGAATGAAATCTGGCAGATGGACGTGTTTCACTTTGCAGAATTTGGAAAACTGAAATATGTACACCACACTATCGATACTTATTCAGGATTTCAGTGGGCAACTGCTTTGAGTTCTGAAAAAGCTGATTCTGTAATCACTCATTTGCTCGAAGTTATGGCCATCATGGGCATACCTGCACAAATCAAAACTGATAATGCTCCATCATATGTCTCTGTTAAAATGAAACAGTTTTTTGCTTATTACAATATAAAGCATATTACAGGCATACCACATAATCCTACAGGTCAAGCAGTTATAGAAAGATCAAACAGAACTCTAAAGGATATGCTAAATAAACAGAAAGGGGTAACAAAGACCCCCAGAAACAGACTGCATAATGCTCTATTAACTTTGAATTTTCTTAATGCCAATGAGAAAGGAACAACAGCTGCAGAGAGACATTGGATAATAGAAAAAACTACAGAATTAAATCAGCCTATATACTTTAAGGATGTGCTGACCTCAGAATGGAAACCAGGGTATGTGTTACGTTGGGGACGAGGTTTTGCTTTTGTTTCTACAGGAGAAGATAAGTTGTGGGTACCATCAAAATTGATAAAGGTTCGATTTGAACAAGAGAAACCTCTAAATTAGAGGAGGTGATAGTTATTCAACCAGCATGAACATCCAATTTAAACTAACTTATACCAGTAACACATGTCTTTTCATTTAATCAGATAATAACTTGCCAAAAAGGGACATCCCCAAAATTAGTCTTGGGGAAAGGTTTTTGTTTTTGTCTTTTAGGAGAATGAAAGTTAAGGAATCTGAAGAACACTGGACAAATGAGACAACTGAGAAAAGGGACAAATCATCTATCCCAGGAAACAGAGTGAAACGGCGTATGGGTATATATTATCTAAAAAATTTTATGTCTTCCTAAATGTTTGTTTCTGCTTTTCTCTAAAAATTTAACACTATTGGTCTTCTAATAGTCCCAGTTCAATTAAAATTTAAAGCTGACTTTAGAGTTGGAGAATGGCTCTCTCCTTCTTTAAACTCAAGCATGTTGTTAAAAGGAAAATGCAAACCCCCTGTATCATGCCAGAATAAAAGAGCCATCTTCTGCTATGGGACAGGAGAAAAGCCAAATTAACTAAGGGACTATTCTATTACTAATCTCAACTCTTTGATTCTATTCTGATTCTTTAAAACTTTTCTTAAAGTATAAATTTTATATCAAAATTTACAAGATTAATATATAGATATATAGATATATATACATTTTAACCTTTGTTAAGATATGAATGGTCATATAGAGTATTAATTAATTCTAGAAAAAAGGCTTCAATTAGCTGCATATATATGTCTTTGTGTTCGAGTCTCTTATCAGTTTTCTGCAGGAAATCACGGCCAGGCCTAACATCAACTGAAGTCTCCAGGAAGAAGTTGGGGCCCCACAACAACAACAATTCCACGTGGACAATAATAACATCATTAAGCTGACAAACATCATCTACAGATCAGCTTTGAACTACAAGGTGCTCAGAGCAATTTTGAGATGACCAGCTGAGATGATCCAGTCTCAAAGACTACTTGAATAAAGACTTGAGATAAACCCTGAACTTTGGCATTATACACAGACTGGATAATGAAGGATATGGTTACCTTTCCTAGAATTTGACAATTAACCTAAAATTTTTCTTTCAGGATAAAGATAACTTCGCCCATACCCAGCAGGAAGCAATTTTAAGAATACGACACCCACATTCCCAAAGAGGTGGTGTGGGGCGGGTTGTTTTTTGGTCTTTTTAATGGGTTTTGGGTCTGGGATAATTTTCATTGTTTAGGGGTGTTGGTTACAAGTTGTTGTCAAGGGTTAGGAAAAAGGCTAAGCAAAAGAGATTAGATTTAAGGTTCTTGTTTAAAAAAAAAAAAAGAAAGAAGAAGAAAAAGACAATTACTAGTTTTAAATACTTTACATTGGATTGGATTGTTTTATATTGTATACAAATTATATATATTGAAATTGATATTGTTAGAAAATGCTATATGTATATCTCTAATTGTACTTATACCATTCATTTAACAATGCAATTTTCTGATCCTTGAATGTTATTATTACCAACTATTAGGATATAAAGAAATGAAAGTTAGTAGTTAGACATTACAATAGAACTTGTAGTCATATTAGATATGTTTTAAAAATTGAGCAGATATATTTTAGACAGGTCATCTTCAAACCCTTCAGAGATCTACAGAATATGGCATTTAAAATGTTTTAATAACTTAGAAAATTTTTCTTTTTTGTTATGATTATGAGACATGTCGGCTCCTGGCAGTACCAATCTACTTCAGGGAAAATATGGGCATTGAAGAAACTGTGTATGGAGTTAACTTTCATTGTGGCAAAAGTTAGCCACTGGACAACAAAGTATCCTTGAATCAACTGCTGACAAAATGGACAGATAGGACATGAAACAAAGGACTACTGATTCTTGCCAAAACAAGTGTGGTTATGGCTTTATCAAAAGGCATCTTCTGAGGCCAGGACAATATGGCACCATCCCTGAAGTGGCCTTCGCAATTCGGAAAAGGTACAGTGCCCTTTTCTTCGAAGGCAGCTGAACAGGCAGTGGGCCGATGGCTTCTGATGTGCAATGGAACAGCAGCTGAAACAGTTATTCTTGAAGAGTAACTAAGCTCACGCCTTGCAATAGTAAACTGGCATTTGACAGAGGGATGTGGAGAAGAATGGGATGCTAAGATGAAGCCATATATACACAGCCAAGAAGAATGGACAGCTGAATTAAAAAATCAACAACAATTTCCAGAATTTAAAATCCTGAATCATGACATGACACTAGTGGAATTCAGGTGTTTCTGGTACATGGACTGCTCTCACCCAATGTGAGGTTGAACTGTTGACCTTGTGTACATCCTACTTCACAAATGAGTCTGTCAGATATGCTAAGCCTATAGGCTGAAGATGATGCCCCAACACTGTGGAGAAACCTCAGGTGACTGTCCAGGCAGCTGGCTGTTTCTGTCAACTCACAAATTTTTTGGAAGTTGCTTGCATGCACTTTCTGTTTTTATTTTTGTTAGCTAATATTATTTCCTTCTTGGGTCTCTGAGGGAGTTGAAGATTAGGTAGTTATAGTTGAAGGTTAGTTAGTTATAGTTGAAGATTAATTAGGATAGAAAGTGAATTAGATACATTTTGGACTTAACAAAATAGGATAGATAATGAAATTATTTTCTCTGAATTTGTCAAATACAAATGGACTAGACATTGTTTAGACATTTATTACTTGTATATATTGTATATAGTCATTGTACTTTTGTATATAGTTTTTCTTTTGTTAGTTATAACCTTTTTCTTTTTTTTCCTTTTTATTAAAATAGAAAAGGGGAAATGTGGTGGTATTTTACTTGTACTGAAATGTGATTTTAATTGTATGTTAATAAATAAAGTTGTCTGGGGGTCAGAGCTATTAGAGTCATAGCAAGTGCATGGCGGCGGTGGCGCACGCCTTTAAGGACCTGGAGGGCGGTACATTCAGGCAGTGACGAGGCAGTCACATGTTTGGGTTTACAACCAATGACAAGGCAGAACAGGAAGACTTTAAAGACAGACACACAGGAAGTAGGTCCTTTTCGGAGAGCTCTCTTGGCTGGAGAGGATCCCTGAATCAGGAAGGGTGAGGCTCTTAGCTCTGACCTCTTGGCTTTCTTCTCTGAATTGGCTCTGTGTTTCTTATTTTATAAGACCGTTGGTTACATCTACAGGTGAGTTTACCTAAGAGAACTAGTCAATCTGCTGTCTTGAACATCATTGCAAGTAGAAGTTCGTTTTCTGTTTTTGCCAAATTTTCTTTCAAATTTCTCATATTTCATTTATTGTCTAACAATCTGGCACAAAGGAGCCAAACAAAATTTGTAAGAATAAAGAGTTTACTAAATAAAATTATGCACGCTGATAAGTAAATGTAAAGCATGTTAGTGAAATTAAAAATCATAAACCAGGTCAGGTGTGGTGATACCACCTTTAGTCCCAGCACTCAGGAGGCAGAAGTAGGTGGACTTTATAAGTATGAGGCTGACTTAGTCCACATAGTGAGTACCAGGACAGCCAGAGCCAGATCAGTTCTCAAAAAAACCAAATAACAAGCTAAAAAACACCACAAACAAGAGAATCATGTGCCGGGCAGTGGTGGCGCACGCCTTTAATCCCAGTACTCGGGAGGCAGAGGCAGGTGAATATCTGTGAGTTAGAGACCAGCCTGGTCTACAAAGTGAGTTCCAGGCTCCAAAAGCTACACAGAGAAACCCTGTCTTGAAAAACTAAAAAGGGAAAAAAAAAAGAACCATGAGCCAGACCTGGAGGCACATGTCTATCATCTCCACAGATCTCAAGCGCAAGGCCTTCCTAGGCTACTGTGAGTTCAAGCCTGGGAAACTCAGTCACCAATTCAAAGAGTCCACAGTGGAGGCCAGAGAGATGGTACAGTGGTAAGAGCCCCTGATGGGCGTCTAAAGAACCTGAGTTCAGTTTCCAGCACCCAAACTGGGCAGCTCATAATCACGTGTTATTCCACCTCCAGGGCACCCAATGCCCTCTTTTGACCTCTGTGGGCCCCTGCACACATTTGGCATATAGCCACATACACACATAAATAAACATAAATCTTTTTTTTTTTTTTTTTTTTTTTTTGGTTTTTCGAGACAGGGTTTCTCTGTGTAGCTTTGCGCCTTTCCTGGAACTCGCTTTGGAGACCAGGCTGGCCTCGAACTCACAGAGATCCGCCTGGCTCTGCCTCCCGAGTGCTGGGATTAAAGGCGTGCGCCACCACCGCCCGGCAAATCTTTATTTTTTTAAAAAAAGTAAAAACGATGGGCTGGAGAGATGGCTCAGAGGTTAAGAGCACTGACTGCTCTTCCAGAGGTCCTGAGTTCAATTCCCAGCAACCACATGGTGGCTCACAACCATCTGTAACGAGATCTGGTGCCCTCTTCTGGCCTGCAGGCACACATGCTGTATACATAATAAATAAATCTTTAAAAAAAAAAAAAAAAAAAAAAAAAAAAGTAAAAACGAAATAAGGGATGTAACTCAACGGAACAGCACATGCTTAGCATGAGACAGGCCCTAGATTCAGGCCTCAGTACTGCAAAAAGAAAAAAAAAAAACATCGTAAGTGGACTTATGTATGATAACTATTCTGAGAAAAGGCATATCAATAACCTGGAATTTATGCTGTATTCAGAGCAAATGACTTGATTTTCCAAGTCAAAGCAAATGACTTGATTTCATTTTTTTTCATGACATACCTGGATTTCTGCTGAAATGATTTTAATCCAGTCATCTACTTTCTTTCTGATCCTAATTTTCTCTGACATCTCCCTACAAAAGGGAAAAAGAAATGTTCTTAAATCACCTAAATATACTGAGAACAGGACCAGGATCAGATGAGTCTAGTCTAGTTTTAACGCTAGTGTATAACCCAATACCCTTTCTGAGAAAACAAAAAGTCACGGTATCAGCCTTCATGAATGTTAGAAGGAAAATGTTTGTGAAGAACTGAAGGAGAGAAGTATCAGGAGGAGGGAAAAGGAAATGGAAAATCACAATCAGTAAAACCCAGCACCTCCATGTCTATCCACATCAGTCAGGTCCCACATCTTCAGAGGCATAAGGGCCTTTCCCAAACATGAAAACACAGTAAGCACTGTGAGTGCTTAGGAAAGAAATCAGAAAGTAGACCTGTGGGGCTGGAGAGAACACTTGGGTTCGGTTCCCAGCACTCACAACCATCCCTAAGTCCAGCTCCAGCAGATCCCTCTTCTGAACTCTATGGGCTCTGGGCACACACATGGTGTATACACATACATGCAGGTAAAACACTCCTACGCATAAATGAATCTTTAAAACAGAAAGTTAGTAAGCAGGTCTGGCAGCTTCATAAATAGCTCTGTGATGCCCACGTCCTGTCTCACCTATTGGTAGATAAAGCATTGATAAATGAATACACAGCAGCTCCATCCTTTGCACGGATAATAGCTTCCAGGTTTTCTTCTAGCACTTTTTTATTGTTTTGTACTCCTCTCAAAATCTTCTCAGCATCTTTCAAGACAGATCGTGTATTGGTTGTCTGAAGCTTAACAGGATTCTGTGGAAGATCGGAAAACTTCAAGATAACTGGGGATTGTTTTACCTTAAAAGAAAGCAGAAGGCAGAAAACTGACTATGTTAAACTTCCACTGATCTTACTCTGAAGAAGGCAGGCTGGAAAACCGGCACGGCAGTTAGGAGGGCACACTGCTCTTCCAGGACCAGAGCTCATTTGCCGGCACTCCATCAGGGGTTCGCCAGCACCTGCGACTCCAGTTCCAAGACCTAACACACTCTTTTGGCTTCCTTGGGCACTCACACACATCTGGCATATGTGCCCCCCCCACACACACACACATACACGTACACAAAATAAATAAGTATTTAATGCACAGAAGAGCTAGCTAGTACATTGTTGTGACCATACACTAGAATCAACATAGTCTATCTAGGATTCGGTTTGTCCATATGAAAAGTTACTGTACACTTGGCCTTCTTTGGTTTGTTTTCCACGTAAAGAAATTATTACAAATATTATATGCAAAACAGACAGGAAATCCAGAGCGGTGCCAAGGTCACCTGACCATCAATGAAAGCTCTACTGGTGAAGAGGGCAGAACAAAATCAAGAGCGAGTTGCTCTAGACACAGTGGACTGGACAGACAAGCTGTCCACGCCCTTCACTCTGCCTTACGCTCCTTTCCCAGCCAGAAAGGCAGGGCAGGCGTGGTGGCAGACTACCATCACAGATCCCTGCACTCAGCAGAGAAAGGAGGATCGAGAAGATTTAAAGGCAACTCCTAGGTCATCAAGGGCTATGTACTAAAATGATTTTAAAAGAACAAAAGAAAAAAAAAAAGGTTGGAAAGTAGGAAATGGTCAGTGGCACAGGTCTGGCCACAGTGCTAAGAAGAATCATTTAGTAGAGACTTCTGAAAATTATTTTGTAAAGGGAACAACAGATCTGACTGCCATGTTTTCAGTGCTTTATTTTCATCCTTCTTTCTGATTTCTGTTTTAATGACTTTTTTATTCTGTTTGCCTGCATTATTATTACATTTTACTAGATGTATATTCATACACGAAAATAAAGCACTGAAAACATGGCAGTCAGATCTGTTCCCTTTACAAAATAATTTTCAGAAGTCTCTACTAAATGATTCTTTTAGCACTCTGGCCAGACCTGTGCCACTGACCATTTCCTACCTTCCAACCTTTTTTTTTCCTTTTGTTCTTTTAAGGTCATTTTAATACATAGCCCTTGATGACCTAGGAGTTGCCTTTAAATATTCATATACACTACAGGACACATTATCTGTTTGTTTTTGAGACAGAGTCTGCAGGTCAAGATGACCTTGAACTTCTGATTCTCCTGCATCTACCCCCACAGTGCTGGGATTGCAAGTGTGTGCCAACATGCCCAACTGCATCCAGTGCTGGGGACCGAGCCCAAAGCTTCAGGCACACCAGGCAACCACTGCCTAACCAATCTACATCCCTAGCTCTTCCTAATCTTTACCTTATGACCATGGATTTGAACACTATTCCTACTTTACCTGGAGCAGGTCATTTGTCTGTTTCTTCTTCTGGCCGAGATCATGAACATCATCATTATACTTTTGCATAGCTACTTCAGCTGTTCCTAGCTCTTCAGAGGAAGGAAACGTTCTCTGTGAACGTAGACTTTCAATGCTACAAAAGATAAGAAAAAAGTCCTAAGTTGACATAAACTCAGTAAGCATTTTATACATATGGGCTTTCTGCCTGCATGTGTACCTGTGCACCACAGTGTGCCTGGTGCCTCGGGAGGTCAGGAGAGTATCTGATCTCCTGGACTTGGAGCTACAGGCAGCTGTGAGCTGCCATGTGGGTGCTTGGAACTGAACTCAGGTCCTCTGTGAGAGCAGCCAGTGCTCTTAACCACTGGGCCAGCTTTCTAGTGCAGAAAACATTTGATGACATGAATCTCTGACACATTCTGAGGTGTGCATTACTAAATAGCATTGTATTAAAATAATACCATAAATTAATCAGTTATATTATAAACATAATAAAGAAAATTTTGATCAGAAATACATATGTGCATCAAGGAAAAAAGCAGAAAATGGACTGCTTACAAGAAGCTAAGATCCAGATGCTCTTAAAGAACAGTGGAGACGGAACGTTTGAAGCACTTTTTTCCTTTCGAAACTCTAGAAATGAAAGGCCTGCAACAACCCGAGGAGAATTTATCAAAGTAAAACAGGTGATTCTGAGTCAGAGGAGCAAGCTGTACACATTTGTATTTTTAAGACAGAGTCTAACTATCTAGCTCTGGCTGTCCTGGAACTCTCGCTATGGAGATCAGGCTGGCCTTGAACTCACAGAGATCCACCAGCCTCTGCCTGGGTGCTGGGATTAATTGTGTGTACCTCCATGTCCAGCTTACACATTTGTTTTAAACTCACCCATTCTTAAGAGTCCTTTCCCAACTTTGTAGCCGTGAAAACAATTAATTCCGCCCCACAGAAAAGAGAAAAACAGGTCTGGAGTTTCTGTGGGGGTCGGCCATCCAGTTTACAGAGCTTACCATTATATAGTCAATCACACTGAGCTGAAAGTTGTGCAACTTTCCTCAGGGTGTTCTGAACAACAGAGACAACTGTGTGATATCCCAGCCACTCCAAATAGCTCAGTGACAGCAACTGAAGCAGACAAGATTGTGGCCAGTAAACATTTTCAATCTAGGGAATGAGACATCCTAGTGAAGACCATGTGCTCACAGAGGCTGTGCTTGCCCAGGAAAGACCAAAGGAGATCTGAGCCTCTCACAGGTAGCTGACTGGGATGCTCTGCACAAGCAGGAAAAGAACACACACTTAACAAAGTAGGAAAATCTGTTTCACAGCATTAACAGTCTAAACTAACGAAGTCAACACTTGAGTGTGTTCACAAGACAAAAAATTCAGATTCCAGACTTGGTCCAGCAAAGTCACTAAACCACCAGCATCGACAATAACAACCTGCAAACAATATTCCTGGAAGACTCCAAGTCACTGTACTATTTCTTTTTGTTGTTGTTGGTTGGTTGGTTGGTTTGAGACAAGGTTTCTCTGTGTAGCCCTGGCTGTCCTAGAACAAACTCCGTAGCCCAGGCTGGCCTCAAACTCAGAGATCCGCCTGCCTCTGCCTCCTGAGTGCTGGGATTAAAGGTATGTACCACCACTGCCTGGCCACTGTACTATTTCAATTACTCAGTTTTCATTTTAAAAAATCAATAAATTAAATATATATATTATATATATCATAAAGCAATAGGAAATCAGAGGCCAGACATGGGAAAATAGTTTGTTGTTGAGAAGGCCCACACATTGGACTTATCAGAAAGAGTCTACTAAAATAAACCTTTCCTTTCTTTTTCAGGCAGGCTGAGCATAGGGTATCATGAATGCTAGGCAAGGTGCTCTATAACTGAGCTATTTACTGTTTACTTTATATTTTTTATTTTGAGACATGGTTCCACTAATTTGCCCAGGCTGGCCTTGAATTCATTCTAGCCTAGGCAAACCTTGAATTTGTGACTCGGGTTCCTACAGCTAGGATAATAGGCCTGTACTATTTAATGCCCAGAATATTAAGGATGAACTCTAAAGCCAGGCGGTGGTGGCATATGCTTTTAATCCTAGCACTTGGGAGGCAGCAGCAGGCAGCTCTTGTGAGTTCAAGGGCAGCCTGGTCTACAGAGTGAGTTTCAGGACAGCCAGACTACACAGAGAAACATGTCTCAAAAAGGCAAAAAACAAAAAAAAAAACCTCTAGACAAATATGAAGTTAAAAAAAAAACAAACAGAAGAAAAGAGAAATTCTGCAGGTGAAAGTCCAGTAACTAAAATGCCTTTGAACACGTCACAATGTAGCCCAATCTGGCCTTGAACTAAAGATCTTCAGCTTCCTATTGCCAGGATTACAGGTGCACACCACTATGCCCAGCTTCAAATGTAAAATTAGTTACTGGAGGGCCTTGTGGTGGTTTGGATGAAAATGGCCCACAGGAAGGAGCACTCTTAGGAGGTGTGGCCTTGCTGGAGTAGGTGTGGCCTAGCTGGAGGAAGTGTGTCACTGGGGCTTCAAGGTCTCAGACGCTCAAGCCTGGCCCGTGTCGCTCTCTCTTCCTGCTGCTGCTGGTGCAGATGTAGAACTCTCAGCTATGTCTGCAGCACCAGGTCTGCCTGCACGTCACCATGCTTCCCGCCGTGATAATAACGGACTAAACCTCTGGACTGTAAGCCAGCCCCAATGAAATGTTTTCCTTTATAAGAGCTGGCGTGGCCATGTGTCTCGTCACAGCAATAGAACCCTAACTAAGACAGGCCTCAGGAGGCCATCTGAGATCAGAAGAATCAACAGTTCTAAAGATGGGCTAACTGAAGTGCTCTGAAGGGCACAGACAATGTAACTGAGGTTTCTGGATGGCAGCACCTGCTTTCAGGAAACTGGCTGCTGGAGTAAGATCAAGCTGTCTGAAGACGTGCCTGAGCTAGCCAACACCATCAGACAGCTCTGCCCTGGAGAATTCAGGACAGTCCCTTTGGCTCCAGGATGTTATAAACCAGAGAGATCTATAAACATCTGTCATTATTCCAATCTTCCTCCTTCTCCTCTTCTTCCTCCTCCTTTTTTGGTTCCACCGAGACACAACAAACCTCTACAGGATCATAACGGATTTCTTGATTTAGCATGGAAATTCTGTTTATGCAGATGGTACTAGGGTCATCAGAGGCCATCTACAGATGAAGAAAATCTCAGACCCAGTTGCAGGCCTGCTTTCCATGGCAAACAGGGGTCCCAATACAAAAGACTGTCAGTTCTCTGTCACCTGCTCTAGGTGTGAACGGATGAATGGGAAGCACACAGTACCTAGAGAGATCATCGGTGAACTTCCAGTGATGAGAACAAGATTCAGAAGGTTCTCACAAGCCTTAACAATAAGCCCAAGCTGCCTCTGACTGACTGGAGGAGAACGCAGTCCAAACTGAGATGAGTCTGGTACCCCTGCTTGGGTGACATTCTTTTGTCAGGTAAGCTGGACTGCCCTTTTTCTTGCTTCCCTATCAGATATGTCTACATTTGACCAAAAGACTCTAGACGTGGCCAGGTGTGGTGGTGCAGGCCTTTAATCCCAGCACTTGTGAGGCAGAGACACAAGATCACCTCAGCTCAAGGACAGCCTGGCCTACAGAGCAAGTTCCAGGACAGTCAGGACCACACAGAGACCCTGTCTCAGAAAACAAACACACACACACACACACACACACACACACACACACACACACACACACACACACACACACGAGAGAGAGAGAGAGAGAGAGAGAGAGAGAGAGAGAGAGAGAGACAGAGAGAGACAGAGAGAGACAGAGAGAGACAGAGACAGAGACAGACAGAGAGACAGAGAGACAGAGAGAGAGAGAGAGACAGACAGAGACAGAGACAGAGACAGAGAGAAAGCAACAGAGACCCCAGAAATACTAGATTCAAAAACAAGATGGTATTCTGAAGTGTAAATACATAGGGTTTTTTTTTTTTAAAAAATGCTAAAAATTAGAAAGAAAATTGAACAGGGCCTCAGAGACATAGAACAACATCAAGCATGCCAATGAGTCCTACAGCAGAATCCTAGAAGGGCAGGTGAGGTCACAATACAGTTTAACTATATAAAGAAATAACAGCCCTAAACTCTCCCAGTTTAATGGGAATTAATCTAGTCACTTAAGAAGTTCAACAAACCGCAAGCAGGACAGACTCACAGATAAGCCATCCCTAACTAATTCCTAACTAGAGAGCGTCATGTTAGGCCGAATAGGCCAGACTCAGAAGGACAATGAACGTATTTTGTCTCATATAAAAACTTTAAATTCCAAGTGCGTGCGTGCGTGCGTGCGTTGAAATAGGACGGGAGCCATTAGAGGCAGGGGAAGAACTGCAGTGCGGACAAAGGGAGAGGCCGCAGTGGACGGATGCAGACAGAAGGGCGGGCTAGTGAGAGGAAGGCAGTCAGCCAGTCAAGGGAAACTGGAGTGGGGAAGGAAGTGGGCAAAGAACGGTGGGGACACACACACACAGCTAAGAACCAACTATACTGACATCTATGTACGACAACGCTACAATGACACTATTGCTTTATAACTTAAAAAGAAAAAAAGGAACCATAAAAACCACACTACTGTCAACTTGTCAAAAATACATCAAAGAGAGACTCTTCCAAGTGACAAAGGAAGAGTTGCCTGGTGGCAGGCAGGGAGTCCTCCACAAGACTGGCTCCAGGCAGGGAGTCCTCCACAAGACTGGCTCCAGGCAGGGAGTCCTCTACAAGACTGGCTCCAGGCAGGGAGTCCTCCACAAGACTGGCTCCAGGCAGGGAGTCCTCCACAAGACTGGCTCCAGGCGGGGAGTCCTCCACAAGATGGCTCCTGGATTCTTACTAGGACACCACAATCGAAAAGGCAACAAATGCCAACACTCCGGGGTTTGGGGGGGCAGCCAAAAATTCTAGAAAAATGAAATACCCAGCCGGGCGGTGGTGGCTCACGCCTTTAATCCCAGCACTCGGGAGGCAGAGCCAGGTGGATCTCTGTGAGTTCGAGGCCAGCCTGGTCTACAGAGTGAGATCCAGGACAGGCACCAAAACTACACAGAGAAACCCTCTCGAAAAAAACCAAAAATTCTAGAAAAATTAAATACCCTTTAAAAGTGAGAGAAAGGACACCAGACAGAGGCACGCAAAGGAGGGTAGACCTCCACAAACCAAGGAAGGATGACTCAGAAGTTAGGCCTGTTTCTACCTTCATTTGGGACTTACAGCTCTGTTCTAGAGCAATAATAATAATACTAGTAGTAATAATAAAGAAGCTAAAGATGATCCCAGATAAACAAAAATAGAGCAAATTCCTTACTAGCAGAGATAACCTACAAAGAAATAAGAGACTCTTTCACAGTGGAACAAAAAGACACTAGACTCTAATGTGACCTATTCGAAGAAATAAAGAGTACCAGAACAGGTAAACTATAAAGGCAAGTGTTAAAAATACCTGCATCAGCAAGGTCTTGGGACCCATGCCCTTCACGACAGCAGTAGAAAGCAGAGACAGACAAACTTCTAGGCCTGCCAGGGCTGCACAGTGAGACACTGTCTCGAAAACGAAACAAACAAATCTGTATTTCTGTAACTTTTCTTCTGTTTTAAAAGTCAGCTGTATGGGGACCAGAGAACTAGCTCAGCAGTTTAGAGAACTTGCTGCTTTTGCAGAGGACCCAGGCTTGGTCCCCAAAACCCAGGTGGCCCAAATCTGCCTTTAACTTAGGTTCCAGGGAATCTGCCGCCCTCTTCTGGAAAGAAAGAAAAAAAAAAAAAAAGACAGCAGCAAGGAGTAGTTACCAAGCTGCACAACTGGACTCACAAAAATAAACTTTTTTCTGATTATACAGCGGAAGGAAAGGGAAGAAATTTTCACTATGCAGAAATTAAATAGGTATAATCTGAATGAGGTCATTTTAAATTAGTATGTCGATTACGATCTCTAGGGCAATCACTAAGAAAGCAAACAGATGTAGCAAAGGCAAGGACACAGAATGAAAATGGTGTACTGGGAGGCACCTAATACAAAAGCAGGGACTCACGTGGAAGGCACACAGCAATACAGCAATATGGCACACAAAGACATTAAACAAGTTAAAACCGTGCGGTATTTCCAAGTAAGACACTCAGATTGTGGCTCTTTACAGTCCCTTACTGCAGTTCTATCACATCAGAGTTAATATTATTATGGCTGGTTACTTGATCTTAACCTTTTTAACGATTTGTCAGGGCAGGAGACAGACCCAGGACCTCACCCATACCAAACAAGTCTTCTCCTGTCACTAAGCTCAAAAGCAAGCCTCAAAGCAAGCTGGACGCAAAATTTCAAACATACTCAAGAAGAGGAAAAGAGTACAATGAACTCTTTACGAAGCATTATTCTCAAAGTTACCATCATTCACTCTACATCCCCAACCCACTTTCTTCTCCTACCATCACAGTAAAGCTACATATCATGCTACCAGAATCTGCCCTTGTTAGAAATTAACAACCTATGTTTCTAAGTCAAATACTTTAAAAAGCAAATGCAGAATTCTGAACAAAGCTCTCTCTAGTTCAACCAGTTCCAATCTTTTGTTTTCACCTGTCTCTTTTCTCGGAATTCCATCCTGTTTTTGACTTGGCTAGCGAGGTTATGTTTGATGATGATTCACATTTTCTTGTCAAAGAATCATTACTACCCAGTATTTGTTCCAACAGTCTTACGTTTCCTAAAGCAGAAAAAAATGTATATCATTTTCCAAATCAGTTCATGTCTCTTTACATTTCATCTCATGTGCATTAGCACTCTAGCCTAAACTAGGTTCTTACGATGATCACTGCTCAACTCACTCTGTAACCACTGTGGCTCTTTTGCCCGTGTTCCCGAAATTCTGAGTTGGAAACCTAGTTCTCAAAGTTATACATGAATGGTATTTGAAACGTGGGGTCTTCCTGCTGTGACAGGCTCATACGGGTTCTGTTCTCTTGAGCGGATTAGTGGGTTATCCAAGAGGAACTGTGTTATAAAACAGCTTTCTCTGGCGAGCTTGCTTCCTTGCCATGTGATGCCTCTCACCATACCACTACCCAGCAGAGGTCAGCACAAGAAGATGCCACCCACTGTCGTACTTTTAAACTTCTGGAATACTGAACAAAATAAACCTCTTTTCTTTATAAATTACCTAACCTGGGGGTTTCAGTTATTGCACCTGAAAATAAACTAAGACAACAATATAGACAAAACATTTTCATCTTATTAAAAACTAGAGTTGTAAAAACTGGATTAATATAAGTAAAATGACTAAATGTATCTCTATCAGACAGAAGGTTATTGGTTTGGTTTGGATTTTTTCGAGATAAGGCTTCTCTGTATAGCCCCGGCTGTCCAGGATCTCACTCTGTAGACCAGACTGACCTCGAACTCAGAGATCCCCCTGCCTCTACCTCCCAAGTGCTGTGATTAAAGGCGTGCACCACTACTGCCTGGCTAAGTTATAGAACCTTTAAGAGACAAAACCTAGCTGGAGTCACTAGGGGTCAAGCTTTGGGGTTGCACAGCTGGACTCTCCCCGTCCGCTGTCAGCTTTCCGACTGTAGAATCAACGCGACACTGTCTAAGTGACCCCCTCGCCCTCCTCCTGCTGAGCTTCCTTCCCTGCGATGGAATGTGCCCCTTCTCACACTGTGGGCTAAAATAAACACTGCTTCCTTAAGCTGCTTCCTGTCAGCATGTGGTCACAGCATCAAGAAAAATAACTAATACAAAGGCGGATACTCATCCTAATTGGTTTCCTACCTTTAGGACTTGACATTTCCATATTTTCTTTTTCTTCTGTAGGGTTTTCCCTCTTTGATATTCTGCCATCCCTTGAGACAGGGACAGGAGCAAACCTGCGGGGTGCTGGTGTCTCTAAAGGAGATTTCTGCCCATCAGAATCTGTATCTTCAACTTCTCTTAAAGGCACTGTAACAGAAAGGAAGGAAATAATTAACAGACTTGTGGTGTCTCTAGTGATAAAGTGCTTGCCCTGGGATCAACACCTAAGCACCACACATACATATATACAAAAGTAATAATCACAATAATAACGAGAAATTTAACTTCAAAAACCCTTTTTATTGATGGCAGAGTTTAAGGACAGTCTGTTCTATGTAGAGAGTTCAGGATAGCCAGATACACAGTACAACACTGTCTCAAAAATTAATTTTTTTTTTTAAAGATTTATTTATTAATTATGTATACAATGTTCTGTCTGCGTGTACGCCTGCAGGCCAGAAGAGGGCGCCAGATCTCACCACAGATGGTTGTGAGCCACCATGTGGTTGCTGGGAATTGAACTCAGGACCTCTGGAAGAACAGCCAGTGCTCTTAACCGCTGAGCCATCTCTCCAGCCCCTCAAAAATTAATTTTAAGTAATTAAAAAAAATAACTTTTTTGAGCACAACTGGTAAGATATTTGCCTTGCATGGTCCCCTGAGTTCAATCTCCAGAACCCACATTAAAAAAAAAAAAAAAAAAAAAAAGCCGGGCGGTGGTGGCGCACGCCTTTAATCCCAGCACTCAGGAGGCAGAGCCAGGCGGATCTCTGTGAGTTCGAGGCCAGCCTGGGCTACCAAGTGAGTTCCAGGAAAGGCGCAAAGCTACACAGAGAAACCCTGTCTCGAAAAACCAAAAAAAAAAAAAAAAAGTGTGGTGACATGTACTCAGGAGAAGAGATAATAGATCCCTGGAGCTCTCAAAAGAGCAAACCTTTCTTTTTTGTCAAGTTGCAAGTCAGTGAGAAACCCTGGAGCTGGGGTCATGGTGCCTGCCTTTAATGCCAGCACTCTGAAGCAGTGGACCTCTCTGAGCCCAAGGCTAGCCTTGTGTACACAGTAAACTCTAGGACAGCAAGGAATACTGCACTGAGAGACCCTGTCTCAAAGAAAGAAAAACTTCATCCTCACTAGAAATCAAAGGAAATGAAAACTAAATGCTTTATAGATAAAGCTAGTAAGTTAAGAATCAGTGTGATAATATTTGAGTATTGTCCAAGCTGTAGTGAAAATGGCATCGCTAGACATTTTCCAAAAAAAAAAAATACTTATTTTATTTATGTATGAGTGTTTAGCCTGTACTTACAGGCATTGGGTGTGTGGTCTGGTGCCTGTGTGCCAGAAAAGAGCACTGGATCTTCTAGAACTGAAGTTATGAATGGATGTGAGCCATCATGTGGGTGCTGGGAGTTGAACTTGGGTCCTCTGCAAGAGCAGGAGGTGCTGTGTGTGTGTGTGTGTGTGTGTGTGTGTGTGTGTGTGTGTGTGTGTATTTTTTATTCTTAATGTGCATTGATGTTTTAGCTGCATGTACGTCACAAGCATGCAGTGCCCGGGAGGCCAGAAGAGGGCACTGGATTTCCTGGTACTGGGGCGTGTATAAGCGGCCACATCACTGCTCTGAAACAAGCCTGGGTCTTCTCTAAGAACAGCCAGGGCTCTTAATCACTGAGCCATCGCTCTGGCCCCACCAGCCACTTTCAGTGGCAATGAAAACTGATAAAGTACCTGGCAATATCTTCTGACCTAATAATCTCACTCCTAGGAATTTACCCTAAGGAAGTAAGATTAAGAAAGAAAATGTTAACCCAGCACTTGTGAAGCGAGGCGGGAGGAGCGCCGCCAGCTCCAGCCAGTCTGCGCAACAATACAAACACCACCACCTCCCCCCCCCCCCCCAAGAACAAAATCACTCCTAAGACTACCACCATGGGTAAGGGTCTACAGTGTTCATTTGTACTCGTCCGAGGTTTCTTCTGACAAATCAAAGAAATCAGTGACCACACAGCTTCTCAGACGAGAGAATCACTACAAGCATTCCGATTCTAGATCAGCCAATTTTTTCTTTTCTTCTTTTTTTTTTAATTTTTTCTTTTTTTCTTTTTTTAAATCAGGGTTTCTCTGTGTAGCCCTGGCTGGCCTGCAACTCGCTCTGTAGCCCAGGCTAACCTCAAACTCACAGAGATCCACCTGCCTCTGCCTCCCGAGTGCTGGGATTAAAGATGTGCACCACCACCCAGCAATAAGTAGGTTTTTTTTTTCCCTAAATTTCTAAATTTCTGATAATTTTTAAAGTTACCAATTGGAATCATAAATTAGGAATTATTATGATTCATAACTTAAATAACCTTCAAAATAACCTAAAATTTATTTGATCCAAAAAAAGATACAAAACCAAGACTTCCAAAAATAAATTTTACTTCTGAAACAAAGTGTCCTACCACTTTACAAGCAAATTTTCACCTCCTACAAATGAAACATTCACAGCCAGCACATTTTATTCACAAGAAACTAAGTATTTTACCTTGTTTAGAAACAAATGTGTTATGTGAAGAAACACTGCTACCAAGATTAGGATGTCCTGGCTTTCCAGAATGCTTCTCCACTGCTCTGGAAGGGGACATGCCAACAAGTTGAAGACTGTTAGCCTTGAGTGCGGCACCAATAAAATGGGTCTAGAAGAAACACAATTATTTTATTAATCTCTAATTATTTTACATGTAATTTGATGATATAAAGTGACAAGATATATTGAGATTTATTAGCAGAATTGAAAATGGCTTCTTACATTTAACATATAATGAAAATGTGGTACACTTACACATATGTCCAAGCAAAACACTCACACATAAAAACAATTTTAAGATCTATACATATATAATGTATATTTTAACAAATAAAGCTGATTACAGAAGAAAGTTTTATGGCATATCAAAAAATACTAAATTATGCTGGGCAGCGGTGGCGCACGCCTTTAATCCCAGCAGTGGGGAGGAGGAGGCAGGCGGATCTCTGTGAGTTCGAGGCCAGCCTGGTCTACAGAGTGAGCTCCAGGACAGCCACCAAAACTACAGAGAAACCCTGTCTTGAAAAAAACAAAACAAAAACCAAAAAAATACTAAATTATTCAGTTTTATAGAACTCATAAAAGTGTATTGAGATCCCTCCAAATAAAGCAGATGGGAATAGACTCAACTACTTAATTTCATTAGGCATTTATTAAATAATGTACCTCATAGTCATCAAGACTTCAACTTTATCTATAATTGCAAGTTATATAGATAGACAAAGAGAGTTCTAGGCCAGTCAGGGCTACACAGTAAGACTGTCTTTAAAAAACAGAAACAACAAAAATAATGTAAGCCTTATTCTTTTTTGATGAGAGGGAGAAACTGTTTTTAAGCAAAGAGGTCAAGGTCCAGAGAAGTAAGGGCCCAGCAGTCTGACTAAGTCACCCCAGCTTCCAAGTAGATAATGTACCACACACTCAATCCACATGTGGAGGACTTCCTAAAACTTTACTTACATGACCATGATCATGTCAATAAAATATTTTTAATCTCATGAAAACCTTAAGATAAGCCCTACTAAGAAGTTTTGAGAAGAGGGCTAGAGAGACTCCTCAGTGGTAAAAGCACAGACTACTCTTCCAGAGAACCCAGGTTCAATTCCCAGCAACCACATGGTAGCTCACACCTGTCAATAACTCCAGGTCTAGGGCTTCTGGCAAAACACCAATGAACATAAAATAAAAATAAGTTTAAAAAAAAAAGTAGTCTTGAGAAATGAGAATATAGAAACAAAAATCTTGAAAGGAAAGCTTATTCAAGTGTTTACTTTGTGATAATATACTAACAGAATAAACTTATTTTTGTACATTCTTCTGAATGCCACATTTTGATATAATTTTTAAAACGTTGAAAGTATGCAATTAAAAAGAAATGTAGGGGCTGCAGAGATGGTTCGGTGGTTAGCGCTTTCCTACAAGCACGAGGACAAAGATTCAGATTCTCAGAACCCAAGTAAAGACTGAACTCCAACCTGGAAGGTGGAAATCAGAGGTCCCCAGGGCAAGCTGGCTAAAAGACCCGCCATATCAGTGAGCTCTGAGTTTGATTTGAGAGACCATGCTTAAAGGATCAGGGGGAAGACTGATGGAGAGTGATGCCCAACGTCAACCCCAGCACATGCACACATACTCACATGCACACATACCTACACAGGTGCCCTCACACAGGCAACACACATGCAACACACAAATGAACACATAAAAGGAAATGCAAATTTACAGTGGCTATAGATTGCTATTTAAAAAATGTTTTGGAGCTGGGTAGTATTACAAAACTTGGAAATTCAAAATAAATAATAGCTACTTGTGAAGCTAGTTCTTTTTTTATAATACCTCAATATATCATATTCAAAAGGCATTACAATATTTATTCTTTTAATAAATTAAATGCAGGAGCAAATACATACAGTAGGTAGTTCCAGCCCCGGGAGCGTCAGAGCCATGAGAAATCTTTCCACAACACCCAAGTGCCACCACAGATCTGCTCTCCCAGAGTCCCCAGGGTGTCCAAGTCTCTGTATTTTCATAAAGCTCTCCAAGTGACTCCAGTGCACAGTCACAAGCTAGAGACTGCTGATGTAAACAAATCACTGTTTTGTTTTTGTTTTTGTTTTTTTTTGGTTTTTCGAGACAGGGTTTCTCTGTGTAGCTTTGCGCCTTTCCTGGAACTCGCTTTGGAGACCAGGCTGGCCTCGAACTCACAGAGATCCGCCTGGCTCTGCCTCCCGAGTGCTGGGAACAAATCACTGTTTTAAAAATGGTGTTACTGGGCTGGGGGTGGCTCAGTGGGTAAAGGGCTTGGCCTGCAGGCATGAGGACCTCAGTTTAGATCCCTAGCTCCATGTAAAAGGCTGGCACAGCGGTCAGGTTTGCAGACTCAGGACTAGGAGGGAGGGAATCAGAGACGGGGCATCCCTGGCGCTTGCTGACCATTCATTCCAGCCAGACGGTGAGCTCGGCATTGGAGATTTGTCTCGAAAAAGAAGGCAGGTGGTGACTAAGGAAGACATCTACACTAACCTCTGGCCTCCACAGGCGCGCGCGCACACACACACACACACACACACATGCAGCACCAATGACATGTTAACCTAGAACATGCCAAGTATCCACATCGAGTAAAGAATGGTGAGCAAGCCAATCGTGACTTCAGAAATCACTGTCACGACCCAGTCAGCTATTACTACTGTCAGTTACTATGAACTTAGAGATGGAAGCTCAAAAGGATCGTGGCCTGTGCACTGGTTTATCACACACACCTGGATATCCATCTGTTGTTGCTGCAGTTTTTCAAGGTGTCTGATGTGCTGCTCCATAAATACATTCATTTGCTTCTCGTGATCATGACACTGTGATTTCTCTTGCTTACTCTGAATGCTTGTTTGGTGCTCTGCCACACGCTGTAACTGTTTATCAGTCTCCTGTAACTTACTAAGTAATTCTGCAACAGAATTAACCTTTGCTTCCAAATCACTCTGTACCTAAAATAAAGATCAAAATAGTATTTCTGTAGAAAGACATAAAAGATGTATTCAAGTCCTAGAAAGGTTATTTACAGCAACTGGTACTGAGAAGGTATTAAACTTGAGCCTCTGCTCACAAGATTTCTCATGATTTAATGCCTTTGTTTTTAGTCACAAAATTAAAAGGCAAAATGGAGCAATCCTGAGGGGAGTTTCGTTTCATAAACTATACATACACTATACATACACCATACATACACTATACATACACCATACATACATTATACATAAACTATACATAAATCTATATGTGACACACACCAAATCTGCCGGGTTTTATAATACCAGAAAAACCAATTCTTAAATGAAACTTAAAGAGAAGGAAATAGCAAAACTTTTGGTGCCACCACACATTATGACATGGAGGGATAGGCAAAGCCGTGAGTAGTGTTGACATGGGCTCAGCCGTGACAAGAACCAAGGCCTTGGGCCCGTGAGAAACTGCTAAAGCCTTTTCCCATAAGGATCAGGTTCAGAACTGGCAAAGCCTTTGTCCTCTGACCCAAATGTGAGTGTTCACAGAGATTAATCAGTGTGTATTAAGACTAGGAACTAGGCTGGACGACATGGCACACACCTTTAATCCCAGCACTCAGGAGGCAGAGGCAGGGGGATCTCTATGAATTCAAGGCCAGCCTAGTCTACAGAGTGAGCTCCAGGACAGCCAGGGCTACACAAAGAAACCCTGTCTTGGAAAACAAAAACAAACAAAGACTAGCAACTGTGGCTTCCTCCTGGATGTTCACAGGCGGAGACTGCGGTCCTACAAATACTCCCGAGAGACGAGCTAAGCCCTCCTCCTGTGCCGGGTATCCTTAACATGCTGAGGTTGCAGGCTGTGGAGGAGGTACGTGTGGCTCCATCAGAACACACACGTTCCTGACCCCCAGTTTTTCTATGTGTCTGTCCTTTCTTCACTCTTTTCCATCCCTACTCAGGGTTCCAGACCCAGGCTGTGCGATGCACAGTCCCGCAATCACAGAAGGATCTCCAGTTCAAGTCCAGATAGAGGATCCCGTCTCAAAAAAGAACAACGTAGGAATGCAGCGCAGCTAGTGTGCTTGCCTAACATGCATGAAGCCTTGGGTTCGATCACTAGCACTGCACAAGCCAGCATGATGGTGCACCTCTGCAATGCAGAACTTGAAGGGTGGAGGAGGGTCTGAAATGAAAGCTCAGCCTGGGATCCATGAAACTGTCTCAGAACACACACACACACACACACACACACACACACACACACACACACACACACACACACACACACACCAGGACAGCTTTTGATACTTCTCTAACGTAAGGCTGTGGGCCACCAGCTTTGAATCTGAGTCTTGACTCTGCTGTCCATTAATTCTAAAGCCTTATGCCCAGCCTGACCTACTTCGTTTCCCCTCACAAACTGACTGGCTAGTCATATACGATAAGGTCCCATACAATCCTCTGGTTCATTCAGGACAGCAGCTCTAGCAGTACAGCTCAGTGTGAGAACCGCATAAGGACCCTGGGCTTGATTCTCAGAGAATGAGCATCCAGAATGTGGACTTCCACTGCTACAGAGAAAAAGTCCTGGCTTCACCAGTCAACACATTCACAGGGAGGAGATTTTCACAGCCTTGGAAATAATTCACAACCACAAACAGGAACAGCCTTTCAAAGTGGGAACAACTCGAACGTCCCCCAGTCTCCAGTCAGACACACCATTCCGGAGTCAGTTCTGAACTCAGGGTCCAGGGACCAGGAGAAAGAAGTACCTTTATCAAAGGAGCTGCTGTTGCGATGGCAGCGGCGGTTGCTGCAGCCACAGTTGTAGCGGAATCAATTCTAGTGGGTGATGACGCATTCTCCTGAGCAACAGTATTCTTTTCCGTACTTGTGTCTTCTAAAAGATGTACTTTCACCTCCTTAAAAACAGGCATGCTTTGAGCTCTTTAAATACAAAGATATAAAAGTTTTTCAGTAATCTACATTGAATCATTTGAAGAAATGCCTACATGCCATAACCTGGTCATCTCCTAAAAGTGGCTTTCTTGATTTTCTTTTAAATGTTTATCTTCCTTGTAGTTATGTGTAGTGTGTGTATGTAAGAGAAGATGTGTGTGTACATGTGAGTCAGGTGCCTTTGAAAGCCTGAAGCATCAAACACCCCGGGAATTTGCACTGTGGAAGACTCTGAGTTGTCTGATGTGGGTGCTATGAACCAAACTCAGTCTTCTTCAAGTGCAGCAAGCATTTTTAACCACTGAGCCAGCTCTCCAGCTCCATTTTCTTGATTTTTTTTTCCTTTTTTTTAAGATCAGGGGATAGTGAGATAGCGCAGCAGTTCTTCAGAAGAACCAGATTCAATTCCTAGCACCACCACATGGTGTCTCAAAACCGTCTAACTACAGCTCCAGAGGATGGATACCCCCCTCTGACCTCTGAGGGTGCCAGGTATATACATGGTATACAGACATACAATACAGGCAAAACACCCATACACATAATTTTTTTCTAAAAATGATTATTAAAGTCATTTCATCAACATTATTAAGTTTAGGTCACCAAGGATTAAAGAAATAAAAAGTTATCCCTTGAAAGCAGTAATAGTATTTTTGAAAATATGACTTACACATGACAACCTCAACAGATAATTAAGAAGCATAAATATTGCCAGGCGGGGTGGCCCACGCCTTTGGTCCCAGCACTTGGGAGGCAGAGGCAGGCAGATCTCTGTGAGTTCAGGGCCAGTCAGGTCTACAGAGTGAGATCCAGGACAGGCTCCAAAGCTACACAGAGAAATTTTGTCTTGGGGAAAAAAAAAAAAAGCACAAATATAAAACATAGAGTTCTAAGATTTTAAATACTAGTTTTATTCCCAAAGGCAGGAGAACTGCATTTGTTTCTAAGAATTGGTCATTGTGTTCACCAAATACTTTCAGAAAAATTATAAAAGTAGGAGTTGGGGTTGACATCTGATTTCCAACTCTAGCACATGCACATAAAAAACAAAACAAGGGCTGGAGAGATGGCTCAGCGGTTAAGAGCACTGACTGCCCTTCCAGAGGTCCTGAGTTCAATTCCCAGCACCCACATGGTGGCTCACAACCATCTGCAATGAGATCTGGCACCCTCTTCTGTATACATAATAAATAAATCTTTAAAAAAGAAAAAAACAGAAGACCAACAGTGCTTACCACCCCACTCCATACTCAGACTTCTCCCATCCTCCTCCAGGGTCTACTCTGGTGATACCACACACAAACCCACACCTCACCAGATCTAGCCCAGGTCCCACAGCAGCGCCCCAGACTACTCTGGCCACCTGCATCTTGCAGCAGTGACCTTAGGCGTCCACAGGGCCCCAAATCCCAAACCCAAGCCTAGTCCTACCACCTCCTCTGAACTGTAGTCAACAGTAAGCTCCCACTAGGACCTGTCCTAGCTGCAGCCACCCACAGGACCGTTTGTGCCAGTTCCACACCCCACTCCATGCCCGTCCTCCTCCATGGTCTAGCATGGTGGCTACTGACCCTTACATCCAAGCCTTTTCCACAATCTATCAGATTTAGCCTGGGTGTAACAAACAGTGTGTCATCAGCCTAGCCTTCCCTGCCTTCACAGTCGAAGGGCTCCAGGCTTGGGCCAGTATTCTCCCTATCCGTTCACCAGACTACATTACTCTACCATGGCATCTCTAGCCTTTCCACTCAGACCTCCACACTCCCATCTTGGAACAGGAAACATCTTACTTAGCAGCCCAGACCCCTCTGCCCACTGGACTATATTCCACCCAAGTCACTTCCAACCTCTAGACCCAACCCATCCCCACATTCTCCCTTCTCCCCCAGACTGCTCTATTCATAGCAAACTTAAGACTAACTTAAAGGAAGTCCACATGCCCAGATCTCATTGAAAGAATACCAACACTAAGAAAGACCAAGTCAGTTTTCTCCAAAACCCACCAGTCCTGTAGAAGAGCTTGTCATGTGAACTACCTAGATGACAGCAGGACACAGGATTTAAAAGAGCAATCATAAACTCCATCAAAAAATTCAAGGAGTTTAAAGAAGACACAAAGAAACAACTCAGTGGAATCAAGGAGAAAGAGCTTAAGGAGAATAATCACAAACATAAGGCTGATGGGAATGACCAAGACAACCCAGGACAACAGAATTTAATGGAGACAGGAACACTGAAGGACTCACTGGGAAATGACAATGGAACTGAAAAACCCAAAGGCCCAACAAGAAAACTCAAGGAGACCCTTACAAGTAGAACGAACCAAGAACAAGAAGAATATCAGGTCCTGAGCATAAAGTAAAGGATCCCAGACCAAAGAAACAGGAACATGAACAGTCAAAAACAAACCTACAAGTAAAGAACACACAGGAAATGTGGGACCAGGAACAACACCAAGCTTCTAATTATAGGTACAGATGAGCAAGAAGAAAACCAAGATCAACAGCAGCAGATCACAGAAGAAAACCTCCCCCAAGTGAGGAAAGTGTGGTGGTCTGAACAAGAATGGCAGGCACAGCCAGGCAGTGGTGGCGCATGCCCTTAATCCCAGCACTCAGGAGGCAGAGGCAGGTGGATCTTCCTGAGTTTGAGGCCAGCCTGGTCTACAGAGTGAGTTTCAGGACAGCCAGGACTGTTAAAAGAGAAACCCTGTCTGGAAAAACAAAATCCCAAAACAACAAACAAACAAAAAAGAATGGGCCTCGAAGGCTCATACATATATATCTGAATGCTTAGTCACCAGGGAGTGGCTCTATTTGAAAGGATTAGAAGGACTAGGGGGTGTGGCCTTAGTTACCTTGGTCATGGTGTCCCTCCACAAAATAGAATAGTGACAGACAGAAAGACACATCCATACAACTACAAGAAGTATACACAGTTAAAACATTAAGCATCCATAACAAAGAAGTGTATTGAAAAGGGCAAGAGAAAAGAATATAAGTCATATACAAAGGAAAACATATCAGAATAACAGCTGACTTCTCAAAGGGAATTTTGAAAGCCAGAATGGCCTGGACCAATGCATTTCAAGTGCTAAAAGACTGACAGCCAACTTAGACTAATATACTCAGTTAAACTGTCTGCCATAATTGAAGGAAAAGAAAAACCTTCCAGGACATAAACAGCCTAAAAATTATATCCAACAAATGAAACCTACAGAAAATACAGGAAGCTTTATTTCGGGCTAAAAAGTGAACATAGCACAGAGACTATGGAAAGAAAAATATATATATTTTTATATATAAAGCCAGACGTGGTGGTGCATGCCTTTAATCCCAGCACTCGGGAGGCAGAGCCAGGCGGATTTCTGTGAATTTGAGGCCAGCCTAGTCTACAGAGTGAGATCCAGGACAGGCACCAAAACTACACAGAGAAACTCTGTCTCAGAAAAAAAGAAAAAGAAAAAAACTATCACATGGAAATACAACAGACCTAGGATAGCAAAAACAATCCTGACTTTGGGGGATGCTAGAGGGATTAAGATTTCAGATCTTAGATATATTATAGAAGCATAGCAATAAAAACAATATGGTATTGGCACAATAAGACAGCTAGACAACAGAACAAAATTGAAGACCCAAACAAGAGCACACATAACTTCAGTCACTTTATATTTGACCAATATGCCAAAAACCTAAGCTGGAGAAAAGAAACCAACTTTAACAAATGGTGCTGGGAAAACTGGATGCTCACATGCAGAATGCAATTAAATCTACTGCTATCACCTTCCACAAAAGTGAACTCCAAATGGATCAAAGACCTAACCGTGAAACCTGAAACCCTGGAACCACCAGAAGAAGACGTAGGCAGTACTGTACATGATGTAGGTATAAGGAAGGACTTCTTGAACAGGACTCCATTTGCCCAAGAACTAGAGCCAACAACTGACAAGTGGGAGCTCATGAAACTCAAAAGCTTCTGCACAGAAGAAACGACCAACAGGACCAAGAGGAAGTGTAGAGAATGCCAGCAACACAACTGAGGAAGATTATTTCCAGAACAGTCAAAGAACTCAATAAACAAGTCAAAAAAACAAATGAGCCACTCAAAACACAAGCCTAGGATCTGAATAGAGTACTCAAAAGAAAAAAGAGCTAAGAAATATCTGAAAAAGTGTTCATCATCCCTGGCAACTAGGGAAGGGCAAATCAGAACAACTTTTAGATTTCCCCTTCCCCAGTGAGAGAGGCAGAGATCAAGGGCACAAGCAGCAGCAAATGCTGCAGAGTGTGGGGAAACCTCGTTCTCTGTTGGTGGGCTGCAAACTGGTGCATCGTTACGAAAACAGTGTGAAAAATTCTGAAAGAGGTAAAAATAAACCTGCCATACGACCCAGCTCTACCACTCCTTGGTATGCGTCCAAAGAACTCAACATCCTACTCCACAGACCTTTGCTCAGTCATGTTCATTACTGTTCTAGTCACAATATGGAAGCAATCTAATGCCCTACAACTGATGAATGGATAATGGAAATGTGGTGTATATACTTTACAGAATACTATTCAGTGGTAAAGGAAAATGAAATCATAAACTCTGCAGGTAAATATGGCTGGAACTAGAAAAGATCATATTGAGTGAGGCAACTTGGGCCCAGAAAGACAAATGTTGCATGTTCTCTCTAATTGGAGGTCCAGCTCTGAATCTTCAGGTGTGAATACATAGTCAGTAGTAACTACAAAAACCAGGAAAGGAAAACAGGACCATTGCTCCACTAGGTGGTTTGGGGAGCAATTGAGAGGGGATAGATGAGTGCAAGTAATCTGATCAGGGAATGGAGAAAGGGTGCACTCCTTAAGGAAGAGATGGGGGTTCAGTACAGAAGGCAGGAATGCAGTAAAGGGGTTGCAGAACACAGCTAATCCAGGACGGGAAATGGGCTCCCTGGGGAGTAGGAGGAAGGTAAAGACAGGAGGACAGGGGAAGGAGAACAGCAGGACACAACTCATCGGACAGGGCAAACAAAAAGGCAGGCTCCTGAGGGAAGGGAGAGGGAGGGTGAAATAACAGCACGGAGAGCTGAAAAGGCACAAGGGATTATACTTTTAACTATTTACCCTAAAAAACTGTAATGCAGGCACTTCAGTGTATAGATACAATACACAGGTTTAATGAACTTTATTTGGGCGGACAACACCCCCTCTAAAGAAAAACTTAAAAAACCACCACCACCCGATAGCAGACATGAGAATCCCTCTTTTCAGTTGTTGGTCACGACTGTCTAAGAGACTCCAACACATACAGCCTAGGGCTGTTGCCCTTGATTACTGCCCCTGAAGACACCATGTACATCAAAAACAAGGCCCAGAGGCCCCTAAGATGAAGCTGACCTGATTGGTTCCTCCCTGAGGACTAGCTTTCACGGTGCCAGAAGGGGCCCTGCTAGTTTCCAAAAGAGAAAGGCAACCAACAGTCCCACCCAGCTATGACTCCCATGAACCACATCAACAACCAGCACGGCACGATAAGCTTACAGGTCCATAAGTGGTGCATATATCCTGCTGGTAACCAACAGCTGTCCCAGAGCACTTAAGACTTGCTCAACAAGAGGGAGACCATGCCTGGAAACCTACCTACCTAGTCAGTGCTGGTGAAACCACGGTTATCGGAGGAAAACGGACAACCACTAATTTACTAAACGCACATAATCCCTGGCAGTAATCTAAAAACATTTGTCCTTATACCCACAGAGAAGTGTAGTCTTCGTCGTCATCCAGGAAACTTTTCTTAGCAATGGATGGAGCCCACTTCAGAAAACCACAGCCAATCAAAGCGCAGAGCTGTGGGGTCACTACTAAACACCCTCTCACCTAAGGCTCCGTCCGGGAACACTGCAGCGGAGGGCCAGAGGGATCCTACGAGCCAGGGGAGCAGGGACTTGCTGGGATGCTGTGTCTACAGAAGCCACACCCATAAGGTCTCACCAACATGGCCACCAGACATGAGCTCAACAAGGATGACACCACTGACCATGCCAAACTGCATTCGGAGAAGCCCAAGAGACCTCAGCCCTACACAAAGAACCACAGGCAACCGAGGAAAGCCGGAGAGGGAGAGCTGGCTCTTCCCAGGGAGAGCACACCAAGTGGTTGTCCAGTGACAAACGGTCAGCCCTGAACATATGGACTCCACAGGTTTTTATTCGGAGAATGTGTGTGTGTGTGCGCGCGCGCGCGCGCGCGCGCGTGCAAATACAACTATGCACGCAGTAACAACTGGTGAAAAAAGAGACCGTGAATTTGAAGGAGAGTGGGGAGGGGTATATGGAAATGGGGAGGAGAGAAATGTTGACATTAAAATATGACCTCAAAAATTAAAAAACAAAAGCCAAAAACCCAAAAAATTTTAACAGTAACGATACAGACTACTATTTTTCAAAGACTGACTAAGGTATGATTGACAAATTTAAATTATGTATGTGCAGTATATAATGTGATTTTTTGATACATGTATACACCGCAAAATAGCACAATCAAGCTAATCAATATACCCATTACCTTACATAACTACCTATTCTCTGGTGTAACACTTCTGATCTACTCTTAGTAATTAATATTCGCTTAGTAAATAAATATTCTTAGTAATTAATTCTTAGTAATTAATATTAATTATTAATATTAATTAGTTAACAATTAATATTAATATTGGTTGTCATGCTGCATACAAAGGTCCACTTTGGTAATTATCTCCCATTTCCCTAACAACCAACTTGTGGTAACCACCAATCTACCCTGCTTCTGTGATGCATATGATCCCTCTGGTTTACACGGCAACTCTTTCTTTCTTTGCTGGCTTACTTACTTACCACAAAGTCCCAAGAAGGACTATTAAAAGTTCTGAGAGCCGGGCGGGGTGGTGGCGCACGCCTTTAATCCCAGCACTCGGGAGGCAGAGCCAGGCGGATCTCTGTGAGTTCGAGGCCAGCCTGGGCTACCAAGTGAGTTCCAGGAGAGGCGCAAAACTACACAGAGAAACCCTGTCTCGAAAAACCAAAAAAAAAAAAAAAAAAAAAAAAAAAAAAAAAAAGTTCTGAGTTTTCTGAATCCTAGCCTCTTCAATAAATGTTTCCTGGTTTATTTAAGGGGCACCAAACATACCCTTAGGCAGTATGCATCACAAAGGAGTACAGCAGCATGGGGATAACAGCTCAGTGGGAGATCCTAGCCTGCGCAAGGCCTTGAGTTCAGTCCCCCTTACCACAAAAAAAGAACACAGCAAACACAGATACACAATCCCAGATATACATCTGACTTCATTTTTTTAAGCTGGTCCACCGCACTCTCTATTTAGACCCAGACAAACTGGTTCAAGGACACGACAAAACCTGGGAATCTCTAAGTGAGTCTAAGTGGTGTCAGCAGGAATAGGCCTACTACAGCACGGTCCCCTCAGCTTACTTCTGAGCACAGCACAGCGCTCCTGTCCTTCCTTCTGTGACCCTCTTCACAACTGTTCCCTGTGCACCTCAACTGTGTGACGTTATTTCAGCTTCTCCATCTGCTGACCTTCTCATAACCAGCTGAGTCACCAAGTTTCCTCAATTATTTCATCACAATTACATGACAACTGCCTTAGACAGAACTGGGAAGGTGGGGAATCTTACTAAGATCATCTACCCTTATTTCTCAATTTTATGTAATGAAACTGAAGTGTAGAAGTGATGGGATTTACTTGACCAAAGCCAAGGATTTAGTGAAGGACAGAGTTATGGGTCCAATTCCCAGAGATCTTCCCACGGGCCTTCAGCTTTCTGAGGTCAGCTTGTCGTTCCCCCACCCCCAATTCCGCTCTTCTAGCTGCCCCACTTTACATCATACAGCTCTTACTCTGCCAAACATCTATGAGGAGTCACAAAGCTCTTCTCATTGAAGACACAAAACCACTGGGCCCACAACTAATCTCAAGCTTTTCTCTCTGTACTCTCAACCTTCTACCCAACTCACTACTTTCTTTGGATGTGATACGGTCATGGCCTTTTCCACAAACCTGTCTTCACACCGCCTGCTGATCTCTCCCTTTACTGATTGCTTTTGAGTTGCTGTACGGAACACAGAGCTGAGACTTCATAATCAGGCATGCCGTGGTTTACATAGCTGTATGGTAATCCACTGAATGCAATGCTCTTTCCTGTCCCGCTCTGGCCGCTCATGCCTGCGTCTGTGTACATCATGAGATACGCTGGGCTATTGTAACTATTCGAGTGAGCAAGAGAGCAGGGCACAAGGCAGAGGGGGAGCTCTACCAGAACTTGCCGTTCGTTATTAAGCTACATTCACACTCCTAGACCGTGCACGTTGGCAAGTGCTGCTGTACCACTGAGCTACATCCCCAGCCCTAGACATTGCTACGGTTCATCTTAGAACATTGCTGGGTTCTAAATTGCTGTGTATTCATCTCTCAACATAGGCTAAAGCAGTTTCCCTCCGACAAGGTAGCACATCACGGGGGTGTCTGTAAACGAAACTTACTTTTGCTTTAGAACAGTTCGCAAAGCATCTTTCTGTCCCATGGTGTACTGCGAAATAAAGATGTCATTTGCTGAAAAATCAAGACACAAAAATATATTTCAGATTCTAAGAAGAAAAAATGTCAAGATTGAGGGCTAGGCATGCAGTTCAGTGGCAGAACACTCGCTTAGTATGTATGAGGTCACAGGTTTGATCCCTGGTACTGTGAAAGAAAGAAAGGAGAGAGAGAGAGAGGAGAGAGAAAAGAAGAGAAGAGAAGAGGGAGGGGGAGGGGGAGGGGAGGGGAGGGGGGGGAGGGGGAGGGGGGGAGGGGGAGAGGGGAGGGGAGGAGAGGGAGAGGGAGAGGGAGAGGGGAGAGGGGAGAGGGGAGAAGGAGGAGGGGGAGGAGGAGGGGAGGAGGGGAGGAGGAGGGGAGGAGGAGGGGGAGGGGAGGAGGAGGGGGAGGAGGAGGAGGGGAGGAGGAGGGGGAGGAGGAGGGGAGGAGGAGGGGGAGGAGGGGAGGAGGGGAGGAGGAGAGGAGGAGAGGAGGAGGGGAGGAGGAGAGGAGGGGGAGGAGGAGGGGGAGGAGGGAGGGGAGGGGGAGGAGAAGGGGAGGAGGAGGGGTGGAGGAGGGGAGGAGGGGAGGGAGGAGGGGAGGAGGGGAGGAGGGGAGGAGGAGAGGAGGAGAGGAGGAGGGGAGGAGGAGGGGAGGAGGAGGGGAGGAGGAGGGGAGGAGGGGAGGAGGGGAGGAGGAGAAGAGGAGAGGAGGAGGGGAGGAGGAGGGGAGGAGGAGGGGAGGAGGAGAGGAGGAGGGGGAGGAGGGGAGGAGGAGGGGGAGGAGGAGAGGAGGAGAGGAGGAGGGGAGGAGGAGGGGAGGAGGAGAGGAGGAGGGGAGGAGGGGAGGAGGAGGGGAGGAGGGGAGGAGGGGAGGAGGGGGGGGAGGAGGGGAGGAGGAGAGGAGAGGAGAGGAGAGGAGGAGAGGAGGGAGGAGGGGAGGAGGAGAGGAGGAGAGGAGGAGAGGAGGGAGGAGGGGAGGAGGGGGGGGAGGAGGAGAGGAGGGAGGAGGGAGGAGAGGAGGAGAGGAGGAGAGGAGGAGAGAGGAGGAGGGGAGGAGGGGGGGAGGAGGAGAGGAGGAGAGAGGAGGAGAGAGGAGGAGGGGAGGAGGGGAGGAGGGGGAGAGGAGAGGAGGGGAGGAGGGGGGAGGAGGGGAGGAGGGGAGGAGGGGAGGAGGAGAGGAGGGGAGGAGGAGAGGAGGGGAGGAGAGGAGGAGAGGAGGAGAGGAAGAGAGGAGGAGAGGAGGAGGAGGGGAGGAGGGGAGGAGGGGGGAGAGGAGGAGAGAGGAGGAGGGGAGGAGGGGAGGAGGGGGAGGAGAGGGGAGGAGGGGAGGAGGAGAGGAGGAGAGGAGGAGAGGAGGAGGGGAGGAGGGGGGGAGGGGGGGGAGGAGGGGAGGAGGGGGAGGAGGAGAGGAGAGAGGAGGAGAGGAGGAGGGGAGGAGGGGAGGAGGGGGAGAGGAGGAGAGAAGAGGAGGGGAGGAGGGGAGGAGGGTGGGGAGGAGGGGAGGAGGGGAGGAGGAGAGGAGGAGGGGAGGAGGGGAGGAGGAGAGGAGGAGAGGGAGAGGAGGAGGAGAGGAGGGAGAGGAGAGGAGAGGAGAGGAGAGGAGAGCGAGAGGAGAGGAAAGAGGAGAGGAGAGGAGAGGAAAGAGGAGAGGAGAGGAGAGGAAAGAGGAGAGGAGAGGAAAGAGGAGAGGAGAGGGAGAGGAGAGGAGAGGAAAGAGGAGAGGAGAGGAAAGAGGAGGAGGAGAGGAGAAAGAGGAGAGGAGAGGAGAGGAGAGGAGAGGAGAGGAGAGGAAAGAGGAGAGGAGAGGAGAGGAGAGGAGAGGAGAGGAGAGGAAAGAGGAGAGGAGAGGAGAGGAGAGGAGAGGAGAGGAGAGGAAAGAGGAGAGGAGAGGAGAGGAGAGGAAAGAGGAGAGGAGAGCAGAGGAGAGGAGAGGAGAGGAGAGGAGAGAGGAAAGAGGAGAGGAGAGGAGAGGAGAGGAAAGAGGAGAGGAGAGGAGAGGAGAGGAGAGGAGAGGAGAGGAACAGAGGAGAGGAGAGGAGAGGAAAGAGGAGAGGAGAGCAGAGGAGAGGACGAGGAGAGGAGAGGAAAGAGGAGAGGAGAGGAGAGGAAGAGAGGGAAAGAGGAGAGGAGGAGGAGAGGAGAGGAGGAGGAGAGGAGAGGGAAAGAGGAGAGGAGAGCGAGAGAGAGAGGAAAAGAGGAGAGGAGAGGAGAGGAGGAGGAGAGGAGAGGAGAGGAAAGAGGAGAGGAGAGGAGAGGGAGAGGAAAGAGGAGAGAGAGAGCAGAGGAGAGGGAGAGGAGAGGAGAGGAGAGGAGAGGAGAGGAATGAGAGAGAAGAGAAGAGGAGAGGAGAGAGAAAGAAAGAAAAAAATAATGAATGAATTTGGACCTGTAATTTGACACTCATATCTACACACTCAGGATGCAGAGGCATGAAGTTTCCTGCAAGTTTGATGCTAGCCTGGTCTACCATAGCAAGTTCTAGGCCAGCCAGGACTATGCGGCAAAAAGCCTGTCTCTCAAACAAAACAATTAAAAGACTGAGGAGATGGCTCCATTAGCCAACTGCTTGTCACACAAGCTTGAGGACCTGGATCTCAACCCCTAGTAACCAACATAAAAAGCCAAACAGAGCAGTGTGCATCTGCAATCCCGGTGCTAGACAGCAGAGAAAGGATGCTCCTTGACCAGCCAGATGAGCTGAGTAGTGAATTCCAGGCTCCTAAGAGACCATGTCTTAACAGATTACAGGGAGAGAGTGAGTGAGACACTTGATATCAACTCTAGCCTCCATTCATGCAAACACACACACACAAACCCTATACAAGTACACATAGACCTACACACGAACATGTATGCATGCACACATATATACACAAAAAAAACCAACATCTTAAAGTAAAAGAATGTATAGTGATTTGGTAACAGAATTTATCAATTTTAATGATTTGTTTTATTTTATGTGCATTGGTGTTTTGCCTATATGTATGTCTGTGTAAGGGTGTCGGATACTTTGGAATTGGAGTTACAGACAGTTGTGAACTGTCATATGGGTGCTGGGAACTGAACCAGGGGTGCTTTGGAAGAGCAGCCAATGTTCTCACCCACTGAGTCATCTCTCTACCCCCTGGATTTATCATGTTTTAAAAGGTAAGGAACAGTTTAAATGACTAAGCAATAATGTAACAATCAATATCCTAAATATGAGAAAATTATATAAAAATAAAAATGAGCGGAGACGAAATTAGAATTTGTTCTACCTCTAAAGGAAGAACAAAATCAGGAAATCTGACCCCCCCTCTGACTTTTTGGGCACTGCATGAGTATTGTGTACAGACACACAGGCAGGCAAAATACTCAAACACACAAAAGAAATAAATTAGATTCAATTTGCAGAAAGGAAAATCCTGACACAAACTCCACCATGGACAGGCTCAAGTGAGCCAGGCACCAAGGTTAAACACTGCACGATGCCACTTAGAGAGGCACGTGAGGGGTCAAACCGAGAGGCAAGACTGAGGACTTCAGGGGCACAGAGCTCGGGAGGGGACATGAGAAACATCCCAGAGAGGAAAGACAGTGACGGCCGCACAACAATATGAATGGACTTAAGGTCACAGAACTATGCATTCAAAACTGAAAAAAAGAAATTTTTTCAGCATATCTCAATTCAGTTGTAAAAACTGTATTAACTTACCTTTTTGTGTGCTGTTCTCTTCTGTTCTATTCAAAGGTAGCCTTGGAACTACAGCATCTTTAGAAAAATCCTTTGGGCAGAAAAGAAAAGAGTAAGACCAAATGAGCTGTACAATGACCAGTAATGAAGTACCTTCGGCAGCCATGTGACTACTGGGATCTAGGGAGGCAGGCCTGCACATCTTCTTTATCTCATTCCCAACACTACAGAGTTCACAAGTGTTCTCAAGCCACTCAAAGACTTCTCAATGAACGAGCAAATCGGTAACGGCATGGTGAATGAGAAAGTGAATGAGCAAATCGGTATCGGCATGGTGAATGAGAAAGTGAATGAGCAAATCGGTATCGGCATGGTGAATGAGAAAGTGAACGAGGAAGCAGAAACGGCACACAGTTCTGGTTCAAATCCACATGTGATGAGATGATTCCACCTCAGCCCGCTCCAGCTTCATGTGCTAATCTGGGTCAAGGATGGTCAGCTGGAGGAGGGGGGCACGGTCATTTCACAGTACAGCACTGTAAACCAGCCACAGCTTTCAGGGTCACTGAGCTCATGTGCTCTTAGAAAGTTCCGCTACGTAGGGTACATCTACCGCTCAACAGCTTTCTGCTCTTACACACAACCCTAGAACTCATCTCTAAGACTATTCGGTGCCGACACACTTGAACTCTTGAGGCACTAGATCGATTCCATGTTGCTCTTCACCTTCCTTTTAGCTGCTAAAGCAAAAGAAAACAAAGAGGGCTGTGGAGACGGCTCAGGAGATAAAGCACTCGCCTCACAAGCAAGAGGACCAGAGTGTGGATCCCAGTACCAAAGTAAATGCTGGGAGAATGTGGCGGTCTGCCTGTAACTCCAGCCCCGGAAGGCGAGACGGGGCTCCCCAGAGGCAGGAGGTCAGTGAGCTCTGGGACTGAGAGACTCTGACTCAATGAACTAAGGTGGAAGGACAGTGGAGGATGCTTCCCGACAGCAGCCTCGAACCATAACATGTACACACACCCCTTACCCCTCCACACACGCACGCGCACACACACACACGAGAGTGGAAAAGCTTATTTTAAAAAGGTTATAATGATGACAGGTGTCCATTTTCTAAATACCAATAAGACTAACAATACAGGAGACATACTTAACACCCCACACTCTTCAAGTCACAGTCATAGAACATTTCTTGAGCTAGTAAGATGGCTTAAAGGGGAAGGCACTTGCTGCCAAGTCCGATGACTCCAACTAGATAGGAGAGAATAAACTCTTGAAAGTTCTTGTATAATATTAGAGGGACCAGCCTTAATATTATACATCCCAGGGGGCTCAGGAGAGAGAACTACTAATGGCGAGGACTATTTTCAGGAAATAGAATCTCAGCACACCGAGCTCTATAGTCCACTTGCTTTAATTCCTCTGGCCTAACATCCACATAGACACAGCTTCAGTTCTGTTCTCATGTCTAGCTCCTTTCTTGCCTGATTTCTCTCTATACTTATCTATTGATCCCTCTAAGTTCTATCTTAATTCTCACATCTTAATTCTGCCTCATCTAGGTCCTTTTCAGCTTGTTCTTACCCAGCTAGTACTTTCCCATCTGGCTCTTCCTCATCTTCCATCTCGTTCCTCCGGTACTCTCTTTTAGCCCTTCAATCTAGTTCTTCCCCATCTCAGTTTGTTCCTCTCAAGTTCTTACCCGTCTAGTTCTTCCATTCTCTTTTCTCTTCTCCGTTTCCGTGCCCTGGAAGTCCTGGTATATAAAGCCAGGCTTCCAGGGTCAAACGGAGGGGTGATAAGAATCACATTGAGAGGCAATAACCATTAATTATCATTTGCAACCCCCAAAGGGAAGTGACCAATGGGGAAATGAATTAACTAAAGGCTAAATTCGGGTAATATCTAAGAAGAGGGCTCTTATGTGCTCAACTATAATCTTAAACGTGATTAGTAGAAAATGTTAATCTATAAGTTGCTAGGTCAATGGGAGAAAATAGAACTGTCTTCTTTTTTCCTGTGGCTCCTATTTGTCCAAGCTATCTGCTGTTTTTCTGCAGGGTGGGGGAAAGTGTGCTCAGTCACTAGGCAACCTGTGTACAGCTAGATGCCTTTGGTGATAGTTAAGATAGGGAGATCTGGAACTAGAGGTAAGGTTTGGGAAAGCAGGAAGTAAAGCTTAATTGGCACATCCGCCAGGCCTTCTCAAATGGGTAGCCTGGATGCTTAAGTCTGTTCTTACAAAGTACAGAGGTATCTCTGATAAGGTACTTTCCTCCATCTGGGGATGGACCTGGCCAGATGCTGCCAATGATGATAATTACAGGGAGGTTTGAACTGGGGTTCTGGCTGAGCATAGCTGTCAGCACAGAAGGTTATCTAAATATTCCTAGAAGTGGTTAGGTAAGGAGTTAGTATTAAAGTTAGTAAGGCTGTAAGAAAGGAGGGTCTGAGCTGAATTGTGTAAAGCTATTACTTAACGTCCACCTGACCTAGGCGGTGTCTCCTTGTGGAATTTATCTTAAATCAGGAGACCTTCATGTGGAATGTTATCAATGTTAGTCCTCGGAAAGTTGGGTGCCCACCTGGGCAGTGTCTCCTGTTAGTCCTTGAAAGTGGCTAAGGGAGATAATCTGATTCCAGAGAAAGCCTTTCCCCAGGCTGTTCTCCAAATTCCTGGAATGTGTATTTCCAGAGAGTGATCAGTCCACACTGTTAGCCCTTCTAAGGGAAAAGTCAATTGGGAAAACTATGAAGGCACACATGATTTTCACAACAGAAGACAGCTGATATATAACAAGCCAAGTAACACCAAAAACTCCTTGGGATTTGGCTTCCTCTGGAGGAATTCCCTGATTCCTCCAGGTAGTGACTTTGCCATAACCAGCTGAGTTCTTATGATATATTCCTGTGGCCTGCAGCAGAAAGTTGTTCTCTGACACACAAAAATGGCCTGTGCATGCCCACATATGCTGTGGGATGTTCTGTATGGCAAATGTGTTGCTGATTAGTCAATAAATAAAACACTGATTGGCCATTGGCTAGGCAGGAAGTATAGGCGGGACAAGGAGGAGAATAAAGCTGGGAAGTGGAAGGCTGAGTCAGGAGACACTGCCAGCCGCCACGATGAGAAACAGCATGTGAAGATGCCGGGTAAGCCACGAGCCACGTGGCAAGGTATAGATTAATGGAAATGGATTAATTTAAGCTGTAAGAACAGTTAGCAAGAAGCCTGCCACGGCCATACAGTTTGTAACCAATATAAGTCTCTGTGTTTACTTGGTCGGGTCTGAGCGGCTGTGGGACTGGCAGGTGAGAGAGATTGGTCCTGACTGTGGGCCAGGCAGGAAAACTCTAGCTACACACATACCTACATGTATACAAAATAAACAGATAAAAAATATGATAAAAATACAATGAACAAGTGAAAAACAAAATATTCCCCTTCATCTGAAGTACCTAAATAAAACAAAACATGTTGTTAACAAAACATAGCTTTAAGAACTTGATAATACTGAGGTTTTAATACGACTTAGAATTCTTTTACTTACACTTTTATCAGCTATAGGAGGATTTTCTGACAGAAGCTGGTGATGTTTTCTAGCAGAAGTTAAATCCAACGAACCTAAGAAAACAAGAAATCAGTGAGGGCCTCTCTCATGGTAAGTTCTAGCACTGAGTCACAGGTCCAATCTGAGTGGCTATTAAATCAAAACCCGACCTTCAGCAACTGAATAGACATGACACAAGAACTGAGACCTCCGTATTAACTTCAAACGTGAAGACACTTTCCTGTAGAAGAGACTGAGCATATAGTTAGATATATTCCAATGGAAGACTTTATGGCTGATGTTTAGGAAAATAATGATCAGTCAAAGCAATTAAGTGGGTGAGATCTAAAATGTTTTAGCAGCAGACATGCTGTCGAACTTCTTTAATTGCAGTACTCACAGGTGAATTTCTTTAAGTTTGGTGCTAGCCTGGTCTACAGAATGATTTTTAGGCCAACCAGAGCTACACAGTGAGATCCTCTCTCAATAAAATAAAATAGGATTTTTTTTATTGTTGTTGTTTTGAGACAGAGTTTCTCTGTGTAACTTTGGAGCCTGTCCTAGAACTTGATATGTAGACCAGGCTGGCCTCGAACTCACACAGATCCACCTTGCCTCTGCCTCTCGAGTGCTGGGATTAAAGGTGTGAGCCACCACAACCACAGCACGGCTAAAACAGGACTTTTTTTTTTAAGATTTATTTATTTATTATGCATACAATATTCTGCCTGAGTGTCTGCCTGCACGCCAGAAGAGGGCACCAGAACTCATCACAGATGGTTGTGAGCCACCATGTGGTTGCTGGGAATTGAACTCAGGACCTCTGGAAGAACAGCCAGTGCTCTTAACCTCTAAGCCAGCTCTCTATTTAAAAATAGGACATTTTAAAAGGATTTTTTTTCAGGGGCTGGAGAGACGGCAAAGCAGGTTAGAGTACTTGCTGTTCTTGCAGAAGACTGGAGTTTGGTACCTCCAACAGACAGCTCACAAGCACCGGTCAATCTAGCTCTAGGTAGATCCAACTACTCTGGCCTCCAGGGGCACCTCAACTCACATACACCCATCTGAAAAAATATATTTTTTTTCTGAAAATTCTAAAAGGTATTTATTCATCGTGGGAAAAAGACATGATTCACCAGTACAAACCCGTATATAGACAGGCATGGTAGTGCATGCCTTGAATCCCAGCCACCAGGAGGCAGATTTCTGTGAGTTCCAAGCCAGCCTAGTCTACACAGTGAGTTCCAAGCCAGGACTCTACAGGGAAACTCTGTCTCGAATACAAACAAAAACCAGCAGATAGATATAAACGCCTGATCTAACAGAAGGTCTGCTAAAGCATACCTCCAAAAAGCAGCAAGCATACTGCTGTTCTTGCACACACTCATTAATATGAGCCTTAAGATAATCAGTACCACTTCACAGCTCTAAACAGGGCAGGTGAACTGTAAATACAGAGGCCACCAAAGACTAAGTTATGCATTTCTCCTATGCCAGACTGGATGGCACTAGAAGGGAGAACATTTGGTAAATATTAAGCAGATTATACAAGCTCACTGTATCCATCATGGGTGTGAACAAGAACATGACGCCGGGACCACACCAAGAAGCACAACGGGAAATAGTCAGCTTTCATTCATTCTACACGCTGAAACATTCTGCAGACTGTCTGGCCATTTTCCCAGGGAACCAAGTGACTCTTCAAACGTCCGTACAAACCAGATTTGTAGCTTACACTTGAGAATGTAAACACTGACTCCTTTAAATTTTGGGGCTCCCACATCCCAAACTAGAGTTGAAAATAAAGACTAAGGTTTTACAAAAACATAAACAGGGTGGGAAACTGCAACATTTGGAATCACTTGCCATATGAAGTTCCGTTTGAGCTAGTCCTCACGCCAACAGCAAGACGTTTATTTGCAGACAGTGCTGGAGGAACACGGGGCAGCTCGTCCCCCACCACAGCCGAGTTATCCCTTTGGTTTGGGGGAAACGACCTCTCGCAGTCTCCTCGCTGGCATTTTAACCCTTCTCCCCCTTTCCAGGCTGAACTCCAAGTTTTTCATATGGTTAGTCACAAAAAAACAGGTCCCGCGCGGTTCTTAACAGAGGGACTGTCTTCTGGGTTCAGACTTGAGGACGCAGTTTCACCTCTTTGGAAAAGAAGCCAAGGGTAGAGGTGGATTTGATAAGGAATAGCGGAATTCAAAAAAAAAAAAAATGATCAGGAAGCAGTCCTTAACTTAGAAAAAAAAAAAAATCAAGACAAAATATCCACAAAGCTGTGCATTTCACTGTTGACGTTAAATCCAGGACCAAACACGACCGGAATGTCTCGGGTGCCTGTGAGTCCCCCCCGAGTCTGTTCACGGCACCGGGGCAGTAAATCTGAACGGAACCATGCCCAAGCGCGAAGGGGACGCCGCGGGAACGGGACTCACAAAGCGCTCCCGCACACCGGGGCCGCCGGCCAACGCCCCGACAGACGTGGAGGCGGGGTGCAGGTCCGGCTGCGACCCAGGCGAGCGGGCGACGTTGAACTCCCGCTTCGTCAACTGTCGCCCCCAGCGGACGCGGGCGTCGGCGCCTTCTTCGGGCGAGTGCCGACGCACTCGGACCCCCGCGACGCCGTCCACGCAGGCCGGCCCACACGCCGTCCGCTCGGCGGACTCGGCCCCAGCTTCGGTTGCCCGCGGGTCAACACCCTCGGCCCCCCGCAGCCCGCCCTCGAGACTCAGCGCGCAGGCGCGTAAAGCTCCGCCCCCCCCCTCCCCAACCGGAAGTGAGCGCTCGGGCGCATCCTGGTGCTCTTCCTTTCCTGCCCGGGTGGAAACAAGTTCCCCCAAGGTTAAAAAGACGCCCAAGAGATGCGACTTTATTATTATTATTATTATTTTTTTTTTATTTTAAAGGCAGCCTCTCGCGTTTATTTTTGGATACGACACTAGGTGTTCCTCGAGGGCCGAAGAACTCTCCATCGGCCCACGAACACCTCCTTCGTTTATCAAGGGTGAGTGACGCTCGAGTAACTGTAGACCGTTAGAGACCTAGGGGTAAGTATATGAGGCTTCCTACCAACCTCGACAGATTCGGTTGCGGTGGAAAAGGAAAATGACAATACAGAGCCCTGTCTAACAGAGCATACCAAAACTTAATTCTTAGGTGATTTTTTTTAGAATTCACTTGGGGTACTGGCTTTTCCTCCTACATGTCCCTACGGGTTGTATCGAATCTGCGTCCGAGGCTCCACGCTCACCTTGACTTCAGTGCCCCTACGTGTTCTCGGCTCTCCCGCGGCGCGGCGCCCTCTTTTATACTGACCCTCGGATCTCGGACTCTTCGGGCACCGCAGCCCCTCAGCCCGGGGCCGGCGTCGGATGCCAGAGCCTGTGGCTAAGTACGCTCGCTTTTCCTCCGCTCTCAGGATCGCGGGTTCGCGGCGGCGGCGGGGCGGGAGAAAGGCGGCCGGAGGGTACTCCGGGGGGGGGAGCCGCCGCGTGCACGCGGGGCGTGGGGCTGCGCAACGGGCAGCGCGGCGCCGCGGGAGGCCAGACAGCCCCCGGTGGGGGGGGGGGGGGCTTGTCACCCGAGGGTAGTCACCCGAGACCCCAAGACACCGCCTACCCCGGGCTGGCGGGCTCGGGGCTCGCCTTGGGTCTGCACGGTATCCCCCCCCCCCCCCCCGCCCCCCCCGGTGACCTTGAGCTGTCAGACCCGAGCCCCTTGCCTGAGACTCTGCAGCCTTCCCTGGCTCCTGCCCTCTCTAGACCACCAGGGCTCGCGCCCTTTCCCTGCTCTCCTTCCCGGAGGACGCTCGGGTTCAGAGCTTTCCCGCCGCGCCCTCGCTGGAGGCTGCTAAAACAGATCGAGCCAAGCTAAAACGGGGTGAGATGTAGACGTTGAGTGACAAGTTTTCGCCTGGGGTACGTACGTTCGTCCCTGCCAGCCTAGAGTGAAAAGGCACCTGCAAGTCTCACCTTTGGAGAACCTGTTGGTGGTGGTGGTGGTGGTGGTGTTGCCATTTAATGAGTTTTGTGATTAATCACTTTGGTATGTTAACCTTCGCTTTTGTTGTCCCGCAAGTTTAATATGTTGCTTGTCGATGGTATAAGTGGGTTAGAAGACAGAGTGGCGATGTCAGATCGGCCAGAGGCCTTAGAGGTGAACTAACTTCCATAATTTCTAGGTAAAACTTAGATATGGAAAAAAAAATGACCTTTCCCCCCCAATTTCAAAACGCTGAGCAACAGCAGCCAGTAAAGTGACTTGAATGATTTGAAATGGACTTCAAGTGCTTTTAGCTCTGATTAACACTGACTTAAGAGTTGTCTACTATTAACGCCGGGTATAGTGGCAGGCAACCTTTAATCCCAGCACTCGACAGGCAGAGGCAGGCTGATCTCTGCGTTCAAAGCCAGCCTGGTCTACATAGAGTTCCAAGACAGCCAGGGCTATACAGAGAAACTCTGTCTCAAAAAAAAAAAAAAAAAAGCCACAACAAACAAACAAAAAAGTTGCCTATAATCTAAACGACTATGTGGAAGATAAGATAATAAAATAGCCGGGCGGGTGGGTGGCGCGCGCCTTTAATCCCAGCACTCGGGAGGCAGAGCCAGGCGGATCTCTGTGAGTTCGAGGCCAGCCTGGGCTACCAAGTGAGTTCCAGGAAAGGCGCAAAGCTACACAGAGAAACCCTGTCTCGAAAAACCAAAAAAAAAAAAAAAAAAGATAATAAAATAATTTAGATACTTGAACTCTCAAAATAGATACTGATAGCCCTTGAACAAAAAGTAGCTCAGGGAATTACTATTTTTTTGTTAACATTTTTTAAACTATGTTTTTCTCCCCCACACCATTTCCCCCTCCCCTCCACTTTCACCCCCTCCCTGTATACATCTATAGATAAATTTTATTTCACTGAAGCATTTGCAAATAAGTTTCAGATATCATGAACTTTGGCCCTAATTGTTTCAGCCTCCTTAAGGACATTACACAGTCTCAGAACATTATTACACATAAGATGACATTTAGATTCTCCTAATTATCTAAAACGAATGCCATTATTGTTAGAATAGGGACTGCTGCCTTAAACTCTTAAAAGACCAGGTCCCACAACTGGAAGTGATCTGCTGTCTCTCTCCCTCCCTCCCTCCCTCCCCTCCTCTGCTGGAAGTGATGGTCCACCCCACCCCCATCTCTCCCCTCTCCCTCGCTCTCCTCTCTGTCTCACTATGTAACTCTGACAGTCCTGGAACTCAAAAGAGCAGATGCCTCTCCCAAGCGCTCGGATTATAGATGTGAGCCACCACACCTGGCAGGGCCCAATTTCTTAATAAATTCATTCCTGTAGGGAATTCTGTGTTGGCTTTCTTTTCAGGGACTGACTGCTTCCCCAAAAAGCAAACCTTCTTTCCAGGTTCAGAATACAGTTAAGGCTCACACAGTATGCTGAATTGCAGTGACTCTTAATCTCAATCTCATCCACTGTCCACTCTTCACAACATTTTAAAAATAAGATTTCTTGGCCGGGGCGGTGGTGGCACACGCCTTTAATCCCAGCACTCGGGAGGCAGAGCCAGGCGGATCTCTGTGAGTTTGAGGCCAGCCTGGTCTACAGCGCAAGATCCAGGAAAGGCGCAAAGCTACACAGAGAAACCCTGTCTCGAAAAACCAAAAAAAAAATAAATAAATAAGATTTCTTTTTATGTATGTGAGTGTTTGTATGTGTGTGTGTATGTGCACCAAGTGCTTGCCTGGTGCCTGAGGCAGCCAGAGGAGAGTGTAGAATCCCTTGGACCTGGTACTGCTGGTTGTGAGCTCTGTGGGTACTGGAAACAAAGAGACAAGGACTCTTAACCACTGAGTATCTCTCTCACCCTTCATACCATTTTTGAAGGCTAGGTCCTCAGTTATTCTGTAGTATGGATTCTCCTGATTATTCCCACATGATCAGAGTAAGAGCCTGGATTTTTAGGCGCAGAACGCCACTAAAGTGATTCTGTGTGCCTTAGGGTACCCCAGCAGGAAATTTTGCCTACTTTGTGTGATGGAAGGTTGACCCATTTAATTATGGTGGTGACTGTCTTGCCAATGAAAAGGGACAAATGTCTTGCATAAGTAACCTATAGAGGTGCTTGAAGACCATAGATAGGTATGTCTTGTTCCCTAGCATATCCCTTGGTTTTGTCCATTCATGGGCTTCAACTGAACCCCAAGGTTGTGAATCACATTACCTGTTATTCAGGGACTAGAAACAATTGAAGTAGCCAAGGATGGCAGAAGAATCACTTGTTGTAAATTAAATTTAAGCATTATTAAGATTTAGTTTCAGAGTTGGAACAGATGTGCATATGATTTACAAAGAAATAGAGTAATCATCTCCCCATCATGCCCTTGTTCATTTTCTTTGTTTCGTTTTTTCAAGACAGGGTCTCTCTATGTAGCCCTGGCTGTCCTTGTACTCACTCTGAAGACCAGGCTGGCCTTGAACTCAGAGATCCTCCTACCTCTGCCTCCCAAGTGCTAAAGCCCCAAGTGCTTTAGTCCTAAGGACTAAAGACATGAACCACCATGCCTGGCTGGTTAATCACTTCTCAGTATTCGATTTCTGGAAATGTGATATGAAGAAGCAAATTCCTTTCTGAGAAGGAAATAAATTTAGGGGAAAACAAGGTGCATTAGAGAAGAAATAAGAAGCTGGGCATGGTGGTCTGTCAGGGCCCAATGCTGGGCTCCAGCCCTGACCTATCAAAGGGGGTGAGGAGTTGAGAAATAATAGGAAGAAATACAGACAGAGACAGAGAGACAGAGACACAGGATAGCTTTGAGAGGGCCTGGTCAATACCCAGCAGCCTTGAGTTTATTTCTAATGGGCTTTTTATACACTCGCAAGGGGAGAGGGAAAAGACTGCCCCCTTTCAAGATCAAAGCACAATGTACAACCAAGTGTAGACCCTTCCAAACACCTGGTAACCATGCCTTTGCACCCTATTATGCAGCCTTGGAGGGCAACATAAACTCTGAGTCTCTGACTTTGAGTCAAACCACAAGTTGGAATCTTTGTGGGCTCCCACAGTGGTCCATACCTGTACCCACAGCACTTGTGACCAAGTTCAGGACCCAAGTTCAGGTCCAGGCTGGGCTACATAGAAAATTTTAGGACACCTGAGACCAAGTCTCAAAAAGCAGGACACAATTAATTATAGACATACTTAATAAATGTGAAGATGTAGTCAAAAATCAAAAGATCTTATAACACTTTGGGCTATTTGGAGAATATTGTGTAATAATTGTAGCTTATTGGATGTATCATACAGGTGTTAGAGTGTAAGGGGGAAATCCTGGATTTTACGGTCTGAGTGCCTCTGGTGGTCCTGAGCTGTTCTAGTTGATCTGAAAGTGTAAATTCAGTGTTTGAACTATTAGCTTTCTTTTAGAGTTATCAGAAGAATCCGAAGAAAAGTTTAAGGTCAGCATGACAGTGTTTCTTTTTAAAATATGCTAATGAACTATAAACTTCAGACTATATAAAATAATTTCACTTAGTAAGAAGATAGAGGGGCCTGCAGCTGTAATTAGGTGATGGAACACTTGCTAACATGCACGATGCGCTGGTTTGACTCCTATGCGCACAAGGGAAAACCTGATTTATACTGTCATTCAGTTTGATAATGAAAATGAAGAGGCTTTAAAATAAAGGAGTGGGGCTAGAGAGATGGCTTAGCGGTTAAGAGCACTGGCTGTTCTTCCAGAGAACCTGAGTTCAACTCCCAACACCCACATGGCAGCTCACAACTGTTTGTAATTCTATTTCCAGGGGATCTGGCACCCTCATACAGACATGTAGGCACATAAGATAAAAATAAATGAATCATTGAAAATAAAAATATAAAATAAAATAAATGAGCATAGGGTATATGGTGACACCTTTGACCCCAGCATTCACACAGTGGAAGAGAGCACCATCTCCACAGCTGTCCTGTTTGTGTACTGCTAAGACAGATGAAGGCAAGCTTAGAAATAGTTTTTAAGCCAAGGAGCAGCTGAGCAGGTAGAGGTGCTTGCTGCACGAGGGAAGCAGAGGCAAGCAGGTTTCTGAATACAAGGCTAGCCTGGTCTACATTGAGAGACTTTGTCTCGAAAAACAAAACCAAACAAAATTAGCTAGCCAACAGAAATTCAGGTTTCATTAAAAGAGCCTTCCAAAGTCATATAATAATGCATTCAATTTTCAGGTAAGAAATCCAGCCTCCCTGAAGACATTCAAGCAAAAGGCGGGGCAGTTGCTTTTCCAGAGCAGAAAGGAAACTCATGCATCAGAAAAGGTTTGCACTTGATGGCCGGTAGCCTACCTTTACTCTTAAGTTCTCTACTTCTAGGAGATGTTGGTTAGCCACAAAACTAACACTGTTGCTATAGTCATTATATAGAGAGACCCATTATATATAGACCCGAGTGAAAGCTGTCCGTTCTCTCCAGGTTGCAGAGGGATAACCAGAAAGTAACCCTGTTTTAACACTTGCCCCTACTGTAACCAGCCATTTGAAGTGATCTCGGGAAATCAAAATCAAATAAGAGAATAACCACTACTGGAGAGATGGGTCAACAGTTAAGAGCACTTGCTGCACTTCCAGAGGACTGAGGTTCAGGTTTCAGTATCCATGTCAGGCTGTAACTGCAGCTCCAGGGGATCTCATACCCTCTGCTAGCCTCTGGAGGCACCTGGACTCACATGCATATATATCCACACATAGACACAGATTCACACAAAAGGAAGAGATTGTTAGAGACATAGTAAGAGACATTAATAAAATCACTTAGTCAGGCATGGTGGGACACACCTATAATCCTAGCACTTGGGAAGTATTTGGGTAGGAGGATCAGGAGTTCAAAGTCATCCTTGGCTACAGAACAAGTTAGAGGCCAGCCTGAGCTACATGAGACCAGAGTGACAGGAACATGAGAGGATTGGGACATCCCAGTGTACCAATCCCTGATGCAACATTTAAAGATTTCCTGTATCATGCCACTCACGTGTTGCTGAAAAAGTCAAGAATTTTAACCTGAAGAAACACGAGGTTAGACATAGGGAAAAGAGCCAGATTTTGGCGTTATTATCGTGTAAGTTTCTCAGGACCTCTAGGGAAGGAGATCAGAAGTGTCATTTTCGGTTTGAACTGGAGATAGGCTGCCTTATGTTGACAGTGTGTTGATAAAGCAAGCATGTTTCATTCTAAAGTTCCCCTCAAACAGTAGCTTTGTTTACTACTTAATTTTATGCAAGTTATATTACCAAATCTTAGGCCCCTGCAGGATACTTGGCAGCCAGAAGAGGGTGCTTGATCCTTTGGAGCTGGAATTATAGGTGCCCATGAGCAGCCTGATGTCTTGAGTGTTGGGAACTTGAGCTCTGATTATCTGGAAGAGCAGCAAGCACTCTTAACTTATGAGCATTTCTGTAGCCTCTTTATTCTGAGGTTATTACTGGCTCACATAGAACTGTGACATTAGAGATCACGTATGCCCTTTATCCAGCTTTGCACAAAAGCAACATCTTACAAAGCTAGAGTGCAGTGTCTCACCTGGGATACAGATAGAATATAGTCATGGTATAGTACATTGCTGTTTCATAGGTCTCTCATGTAGCAACACCTCACTGCTCTTCTACCCCCTTCCTTCTATAGCCAATTGCAACTCCTGCTGTGTTCTACATTCATACGATTCTGTATCATTCCAAGAATATTTCAGCCAGGCGTGGTGGTGTATGTCTTTAATCCTAGAACTCAGAGTCAGAAATAGGAGGGTCTCTGAGTTTGAGGCCAGCCTGCTCTACATAGTGAGTTCCAATCCAGTCAGCACTGCATAGTGAGACCCTGTCTCCAAAAAAAGAAAAGAATATTTCATAAAGTCATACAGTACATAATCTTTTAGAATTGACTTTTTTCTTTCTGTTGATTATTGATTACTAGCTATGTGAAGGTTTTTAAATCAGGTGAATTGATCCCTCCCAGTTTAGTCTTCATTGAGCTACTACAGTCCTTTTAATTAACATCATCTTACCTATATAAGATCTCTCGCTGAGATCTTAGTAAGATTTGCACTAAGTGTGTGTATTAGTTTTGGGGAAGTTGACATTCTTATTATATTGAGTCTTTTGGTCTATGAACATAAAATGCCTCTCTTTTTGGTATTTTTTTAATTAGAATTCTTTTGTTTTCATATAATGTACTTTGACCATTTCTACCCCCCTCAACTACTCCCAAGTCCTCCTTACCTCCTTAACCTATCTTCTTTTTTTTTTTTGGTTTTTTTTTTTGGTTTTTTTTTTCGAGACAGGGTTTCTCTGTGTAGCTTTGCGCCTTTCCTGGAACTCGCTTTGGAGACCAGGCTGGCCTCGAACTCACAGAGATCCGCCTGGCTCTGCCTCCCGAGTGCTGGGATTAAAGGCGTGCGCCACCACCGCCCGGCTAACCTATCTTCTTTATTCAGAACAAGAAACAAAACCCCACAAAAACAAAAATCAAAACAAAGAGACAAAAAAGGAATAAACAAATGCCAAAACCAAGCAAAAGAAACAAGAATCCCACAGAAATGGTGCTGAGTTCATTTTGTTGTTGTTGTTGTCTAAGTACTGCCTCTCCATTTTGGGGGTTTTTGATGTTTTTCTATAGTTTTCAAGATCTAAATGTTGTACGTGTTTTGATAGGTTGACCTCTGAATCTTTCTGGAAGGGAGTCACGGTAATTAGTATTACATTTAATTCCATTGCGCATGTGCTTGTTCTAGTTGTGGGAGTACAGTTTGGTGTGTGTGTTTGTGTGTGTCACTGAGACCTAGTTGTGGGAGTGCAGTTTGGTGGTGTGTGTGTGTGTCACTGAGACCAAGTTGCGGGAGTGCAGTTTGGTGTGTGTGTGTGTGTGTGTGTGTGTCACTGAGACCTTGCTGGGCTCCCACTGGGCTCTGAGTTCTTTGTAGTAGGTGGTCTGGGAGAGTGTCATCTCAGATGGGGGTAGGTCTGTGGCCCTCTTCCAGCCTTTGTCTTGTCTTGGGTCTCCCTGTCTTGTAGATGGTTCGGGAGAGTGTCATCTCAGATGGGGATAGGTCTGTGCCCTCTTCCAGCCTTTATGTCTTGGGTCTCCCTTCTTTGCTTCACCACACTTAGTAATGGTTTCCTTGTACCTCATAACAGGCCTCTGTCTGCAGTCTCAAGAAGCCCAGGCTGGCCTTGAACTTACCTCTTACAAAGTTGATCCTCCTGCCTCCACTCTACCTCCCAAATACTGGGATTACTCATAGCACTCAGCTGCTTGCTTCCAGTCTTAGTAGCAAGTATTCCCACTTCTAATAGGAATGTGGGTTGAATTTTTGTCATCACCCCCAACACTCAAGAACCCAAGGCAGGAGGAGCATGGGTTTGAGGCAAGCCCAAGCTACACAGTGAGACCTTGTCTTGAGGAAAACAAATATCTCAAGGAAAAACAAAAAATAATATCTTTTTTGAGGCATGAAGGACTATAATCTATATTAATGTGGAGTTCATTGAGTTTATGCTGTTCAAGGTTCATTCACCTGCTTGAATTTGTAGGTTTATGTCTTTGGCCAAATGAGGAGACCTATCAGTCCTTATGTATCTCCCTGGCTGAGAGGGGCTAACATGGCACACACTCCCTGTGTAGCCTCTGCTAGCACCACAGGAGGCCTGATCATCATGGGAAGAAGGGCAAGAACGCAAACCCTGAGTCTCCACCAGGCCTTGTGGAGTACGAGAGAGGACGACAGGTACCTCGGGCCTGCCGGTCTCTTGGAAGGTTTCACTGACTGTTAGGTCTTGGCTCTGCGGATGGGAATAAAATCCTGTTCTCTTATCAGCCTTCTCTTGACACCACTCTAGTCCAAGTGTAAAGTAGCTCATTGCAGCCTCTCGGGGGTTAAGTCGAGGCTTCCCGTTTGGCTTAAGCTAATGGTGGTGGGGGTATGGGCCATTGGAATTTTTGTTGTTTCCTGTTTTTGTTTTTAGCGATGGTGTTTGCTAGTGTGTGTGTGTGTGTTTGTGTGTGTGTGTGTGTGTGTGTGTGTGTGTGTGTGTGTGTGTGTGTGTGATTTTCTATCTTTTGCTGGTCCTTTGTTGGCGTTTTGATTAGACTAAGGCTTTGGGGGAGTCTTGTTTTTTGCCGATCCCATTTGGAGGTTGCCAGCTTCTCTAGTTTGACGCTTAGAAACAGAAAGCTCACAAAGAATTCGTCCCTGTGCTTGGATCCCAAGGCCCCTGTCAGTCTGCTGCTTGCTCGCTGCCTCTGTTTGCCTAGATTTCCTTTTTTTGTGATGCCCAGCTTTCCAGCTGTGTGTGGCGAGTGGATAAAAAAAAGGCACATCTGCACCACCCCTGAATGGTGCATGGTATTTGTAGAGGCCTGCTTCTTTGACTGGTCAGTGGTACTTAACACCGATCAAGTTGCAGTACTGTTCTACCTGGCACACAGAAGAAGAATTTATATCCTGTTACTATTAAGGCATCCTCTGAAATAAACACAGTTATGTTTTTCATTAGTCATTACTTCAGAGAAAACTGGGCTGTACCATGTGGAATGGGACCAGAATAGCAAGTACAGAAGATCTAATGCCTTCCCTTATGTCTGACTTTGTAAAAATGTCAGTGGTCATCTAACATCTTAGAAGGAAAAAAAGGATCGAAAACTCATTGGGAGTGGGGTGGTACACTCATGGTCATGAGTGGGATTATCATGTGTCACACATGATTTAATCAAAATGAGACGGTTCAGGGGTTCAGAGCACTTGCTGCTCTTGGAGAACCCAAGTTCAATTCCCAGCACCCGCATGGTAACTCACAATCCATAAAACTCCTGTAACTTTGTTGGAGACCTCGATTGTCATTCATGAACCAGTGTTGATTTGATCATCAGTAAGATTTGCTAAAGTAAATGGTGTCTGTCAGCAATTGACAGAACTTTGTGTTACATAGACTAGTAACACAGATTGAATTACAACCAAAGGACAGTTAGGGAAATTGAGGGAGAATTGAAGAATTTCCTTGGTTTCCCTTAAATCCTTACTATGAAAGGGGCTTTAGTGAGTAGCTGGCAAGACAGTAGGGCACTGTCTTACTGGGTATGTGACTAAGACAGGGCCTGTAGTTCCATAGCTAGCATTCAAAAATAACTTGACATTAAAATCGGTGAGATTATGGATGGTTTGTGATTATATGTAGTTAGAAATTTATAAAATATAAACAGCTCCCTTACTCTTGGAGTATCTTAAAAATATATAAACTGACAAGTTTTGTTGTTTTTTTTTTTAACTTTGAAATCAGGTGATTAATAAACACATTGAAAGAATATGGCTGCACAGATACCAGAATCCGATCAGATAAAACAGGTAAGATACTATAATTAAGGGGAAGGGATCTTGGCCTGTCATGGTGGTGCACACCTTTAATCCCAGCATTCAGGAGGCAGAGGCAAACTGATCTGTCTGAGTTCAAGGCCAGCCTGGTCTGCATAGTGAGTTCTAGGACAGTAGGGCTATGTAGAAACACCCTCTCAAAAGGCAGTAGAGGTGGGCCAGCCTGAGCTACATGCTTGAGGGTGGAATCATCATGAGTTAAATATTTACTCAAAATGAAGAATATATGCCCCCAAACCACATTTCAAAACATTAAAATGTCTGTGAGATGACATAAAGCATTTTCTATTTTGCTTTTGAAGCCACAAAAGCATCTTATTATGTTGCTCAGTTGGGCTTCTAAGCCTTTACACTCAAGTGATCCTCCTCAGCCCCTTAAGTAGCCAGGATATCAGACATCACTCCACTGCAGCTAGCTGTAAAACTGTATTGGACCAATGGGTGAGGAGAAAAGTCCAGCTAGAAAGTAAGACCCTGTGTTGTACGTTAAAGCTACTTAGTTAGCAGAGGTGTCCAAACGAAGGGGGGAGGGGCGTGCCAGGGTAGTCTGTCTAAGCGTCAGGACGTTTCAGAGCGTCTTTGCCTGAGTTGAAAGCACTTCTTCTTTCCAGTTTAAGGAGTTCCTGGGAACCTACAATAAGCTTACAGAGACCTGCTTTTTGGACTGTGTTAAAGACTTCACAACAAGAGAGGTGAAGCCCGAAGAGGTAGGAAAAGAGTTGCTCACTAAAAATTCCCCAAGTTTGTTACAAATCACAGAAGCCATCTAAGCATGTCATGTTCTTCTGACCGGGCTGCCACTCACATCCACCATTGCTTAGAGAAACCAAATCAGTCACGAACCCGTGACGCCAGACCATGATGCCAGGTGGGACTTGACAGTCGCACTGCACCAGGCAGACTTCAGAGACCAAGCGTGGCGTGGATGGCCGAGGTGCACGTCCAGCAGATGGTCTGTGTTTGCCTGGGGGTCAAGTCGGCAGGCTAAAGAAGCCTGGCACAGCTCTCACCGGCCCTGAGAACTTAGGTCGGCTTTAGAAAACGTGAAGTGTGAGTGTGGTGGTACATAACACTCGCGTAGACTAAAACCCAGTCCTAATCGGCATCTCAACTGTGAGTGTCCTTAGAAAGATGTTTATAGCCGGGCGGTGGTGGCGCACGCCTTTAATCCCAGCACTCGGGAGGCAGAGCCAGGCGGATCTCTGTGAGTTCGAGGCCAGTCTGGGCTACCAAGTGAGTTCCAGGAGAGGCGCAAAGCTACACAGAGAAACCCTGTCTCGAAAAACCAAAAAAAAAAAAAAAAAAAAAAAAAGAAAGATGTTTATATATCTGCTGAGAAGTCAATAAACATTGTGCCAAAATCTAATTTCATTTGTAATTTAACTTACAAAGTTTAAGAGAGATACCAAGTATGATACTTCTTTTTTAAAGGAATATGTTTTCACTATTCCTTGCCAATTTCATACTTGTAGATGATGGACCTTGATCATGTGATACTCTTGTTTTTAAAAACCATACTTTATCTATAGAAATACAATTTACATATTAAATAACACTATAGTAGAATGTTTTGATAGAAAACAGGAAAAAGGGAGAAAGATTAAGGTTGTAAAATTTTTAGTCCCTTTTCCAAAATGGGACAGATATCCTCAGTGACCAGTCATGCCGAGTCCCCGCTGCACAGGTGGTGGACGGACTTGAAAAACAAACCCAACTTTCAGTCCTGCCTCAGAAATAACACATGCCAGATGTTCCTCCATGCAGATGTGGTTCTTACTATTTGAATATCCAGAAACTTGACCTCAGATCCACCATGAAAAAATACAAATTACCACAGATTACACTAGGAAAAAATAGCTTTTATTATCCTCTTTCATGACTGAGATGTGTCCTTCTGCCCACAGTCCATCCTTATCACCTTACATTACCTTCTCATGGTCTCCTTTGTGAATTTTTGTACTTTACCGGCATTTACACCCATTTACATGTATACATGTATACGTTCTAGTCTAGGATCTGCCTGTGAGGAGAACCTGGCAGGTTCATTCTTTCTGAGCTTGGGTCACCTCAATTGATATTAAAAAGAAAAGGGTTAAGGTGGGTGAAGTTACACGTGCTTGGAACCCTAGCATTTGGGAGGCTAAGGCAGAAGATTCTGGAATCCCAGACTGGTCCTGGCTGCATAACAAGACCTTGCTCAAGAGAAAAGTAAAGGTTGTGAATTAAGACTATGCAGAAACAAGTTTCTCATTAAAAAGGAAGAAACCTTCTGCTGGGTATACATTTATCAGTCTAGTAAAGAAGGTAGGGTTGTGGGCCTTGAGTTTATAGAAAATCTGGTCCAGACCTTTCGTGAAGGCAGAGCACACCATTGCTTCTGATGCCTGTAGATTATAGGGATTTTATCAACTTTCATTCTTGCCAGTGGATGAAAGCATAAACAATTTGAAGCAGATTATTGCTTTAAGCCAAGGATACATTTAATGTGCAGATCTACCTAAAGAAAAGCAAAGTTCCAGTGGTGGCTCCTTCAGAATACAAGAATGTTTATTTTTGTGTTGCCTTTTGGACCTCCCCCTTGTATTTCTAGGTTACCTGTTCAGAACATTGCTTACAGAAATATTTAAAAATGACACAGAGAATATCCATGAGATTTCAGGAATATCATATCCAGCAGAATGAAGCCCTGGCAGCGAAGGCAGGACTCCTGGGCCAGCCCCGGTAGAAGCGTGGAGACACAGACTTGCACTGGAATGCCGCAGCTGGTGCGCTGGCCATGCGGGTTCACCTGGTGGAACCCTGCAGCAGCCCAGCAGGAGTGGAGGGGAGCCAACTGTCTAACTGCCTGACCAATGGGAACCCCTGGACAAACAAATCACCCTTCACCAGAAAGAAGCGGAGCAGAAGGCCTTCCGGTTGTGAGAGTGGTAAGAGGCGACATTGTTGAGGCCTTAAGATTCAGCTGCGTGGTCACCTTGATTACAAAAATAAACCATTGTTCCTTTCTTTGTGACTGTTAATTTTAAAAGCAAAATATGTGTCCAATCATGTATGAGATAGAAAAAATTTATTACTAAAAGTAAAATAAATGAAAGTATCACTGAGCGTTGTTTTTACTGCACAGAACACAGTATTCTGTCTGAGTTGTGATGCGCTGAGGTGTTCAGTCAGGACCATCCTTTAAGTACTTCTGTTCATACATGTCTGCCTCAAGTTGCTGGTAAATACACAAAACAGTTACTTGCTAATCATTTCAGGGCACTTTTTCCTTGCTTCTTTTGTCACATTAGATATTACACATTCTTCTCCTAGCTGCATTTTAATAAATCTTTAGGGAACATCCCTTTTGAGGCTAGCTTGGAAATGTTCATGACTATTATGCTCTATTACAGTCTTACAGTTTGTTTAAAAACTGGGAGTCCAGGCTAGTGTGGGCTCAGCAGTTAAAGGTACTTGGTACCAAGCCTGGCAACCTGAGTTCCATCAGTAGGATTGACTTACCTAGTTGTCTCCTGCCCTCCACTTACGCTATGGTGCCTGTGTGAATGCATTTACATACACACACACACCCCAACATGCATGGTTTGAGTGTAAATAATAACATACAGCTAATGTGACCAATTGAGAAAAATGAACCAGTTAAATTTGCATCTTATGGCTAATAAATTCTGAAGCAAATTCATGCAGTCACAGAAAATTCTAGCTGATAAGTTTAAGTACTTTGTTTTTGTTTTGTTTCTTAATGTAACTGGCAAAAGGAAGAGCTTTGAAGTGGCCTTTATTAGTTACCATCTAAAGTCACGTTACAGAGCACTGTTAGCCTGTGTTTATATTCACAAAGCTGTTTCTGTGTTTTGTCACATTGGTGAGAAGTACCATTCTGCTTTAACACTGAAATGTGAAAACATACAATAACATAGTACACGGTTCACTATAGTAGAACACAGAAAATAAGCTAGTCTTTCCTTAATGAAAGAATAGAACCTGAAATAGATACTACTTGAGAACCTTGAGGAGTCCACATCCATAGTCATTGTTTCTGTGTAATCAAGTCCCCCATGGTTAGACAATTTTTCACAATGATAATTAAATACGTGCTCACCTGGCAAATAAGGGGAATTTTGTACAATAGCATCTGAAATACCTCAGGAGGGAGGGTTTGTTTGAAAAACATCAGAAGCTCCTTCGGCTGCCCACACACTAAAAGGGCATTGGTGAGATGTTCAATCCCTATTCCAGGCTCTCCTGAAACAGATTGGTACATATTAAGCAAGAAAAAAAAATGGAAAGGGATGTTTTTAATTATGTGTATATAATTATGTGTTTAATTATGTGTATATAATTATGTGTTTATAATTATGTGTATGTGTGGGGGTCTATGAGTGTGTGTACACATGAGTGCAATGCCTGGAACTGGAGTTTGGGAGTCTTGTTTGTTTTGAGGTAGGGTCTCTATGTAGTCCTGGCTTGCTATGTAGACCAGGATAGCCTCAGACTCCCAGAGATCCTCCTGCCTCTGCCTCTGCCTCCTGAGTACTGGTATTAAAGGTATGCGCCACCACACCTGACCTTCTGGAACTGGAGTTACAGATAGTTGTGACGTACTTGATGTGAATGTTGGGAATAGAACCAGAGCCTCTTATGAACTAACTGGTACTCTGTAAGGGAAGAACAGTAGGAGCTCCTAACTGCTGAGCCATCTCTCCAGAGCTCAGGCCAAGATTTTAATACTCTTTAAAATGGATATTCTACAAATTACCAAGAAAGCAGCAAGCATTAAAAGGTAAACGCATGTCAACCGGGTGGTGACACACTACTTTAGTCCCAGCACTCTTCGGAGGCAGAGAGGCAGGCAGATCTCTGAGTTCCAGGCCAGCCTGGGCTACAGAGCAAGTTCCAGTACAGCCAGGGCTACACAGAGAAACCCTGTCTCAAAAATCCTAAAAACAGCCAGGCAGTGGTGGTACACACCTTTAATCCTAGCACTCGGGAGACAGAGGTGGGTAGATCTCTTATGAGTTTGAGAACAGCCTGGTCTACAAAGCAAGTTCCCGGACAGCCAGGACTGTTATACAGACAAACCCTGTCTCAAAAAATAAAAAAATAAAAAATCCTAAAAGAACCTGATGACTATGACGAGTCAAGAGCCCAGGTATGAGGGAGCTGCTGCAGGGTAAATAATTCTATGAGGTTACACAGCTTACTTGCCTTTTAGGCATGCACACTTGCATGGGACTGTTCTGTACTGGGACATGGAGGATGGCCATGCAAGGTTTTTTAGTCTTGTAGTCTTTTTGTTAGTATGGGGTAGATCATCCATGTTTGGTAACGTGTGAGAGCTGAAACATCTGGTGTGGTATTAGTGTTTTGTCTTTGTGTGTGTCTGTGCACTGTGTGCATGCAGGGTGTCAACAGAAGCCAAAAGAGGACATTGCGTTCCCCTGGGACTGGATGGAGTTAGATGGTTGTGAGCCACCATGTGGATGCTGGGGATGGGACCTGAGTTCTCTGGAGGAGCAGCCGGTGCTCCTAACCACTGAGCCATCTCTCCAGCCCCATTTTGGTTGTTTTGAGACAAGGTCTCACCATGTAGCCTTGGCTGGCTGAGAACTCACTATGTCATTCTGGCATCAAGCTACTGCCTCTGTGGTTAAACTTTTAAAAAATAAACTGCATTATCAAAGCACCAAACAAGACTTAATATAACACAAATTACACATTCTGATGAAAAAAGATAAGCCACTTTTTAGAATGAAAAGACCCCGTTTGCATTTTTGTTCCAATCATTCCCAAATTTATACCTTACTCACCTGTAAGTTTAAACTATTATGTGATAGCTCTTTGGGAATAAAATGTGATATAATATGTATGTAGTTTTGTGTTAGCATCAGAGATGTTCATTACTTCTCAGATATCATTAGATGATTTAATTGAAGAGTGTACTTAGAATAGCCTACTGCATGCCTAGGCCATATAGTGTACACTCATACGTGCATTTCACTATTAACAAAAACAGCCTGACATTTTTCCCTGTTGACTTTAAATTCACATTTTAATTCCTCACATTTTCAATAAAAATTAAAGCTGAAAAGTTTTGTCCATTTCAGTTTCTCCATGTCCAGGAAGCATCCAGGTGGTTCTGTGTGAATGTTTCAATCCCATGCAGTATCAGGATTTGAACTGAAGTTCTACCACTGAGGTACATTGCAAACACATCCACAGCTAGCAATTACTCCATATTTTATGAGCCCCCTTGTTATGGAATATTAGTTGAAGATGTTTTGCACTTATGCTGTGGAATATTTAATGATGCAAAGATGTTTTGCATTTGTTCAACTGTGAAGCTGTGTTACTTTGTCTGCCTAAAACACCTGATTTGTCTAATAAAGAGCTGAACAGCCAAATAGCTAGGCAGGAGAGAGAGATAGATGGGGCTGATGGGCAGAGAGAATGAATAGGAGGAGAAGTCTAGGGAAAAGAGGAGTGAGAAGAGAGGAGAATGCCAGGGGCCAGACACACAGCCAGCCATGGAGTAAGAAGGGAAGGAAGTAACAGAGAATAAAAAAAAGGAAAAAAGCCCAGAGGCAGAATGTAGTTAAAAAGGAACAGGATAATTTAAGCTAGAAAAACTGGCTAGAAACAAGCCAATCTAAGGCTGGGCATTCGTAAGTAAGAATAAGTCTCTGTGTATTTATTTAGGAGCTAAGTGGTGGGCCCCCAAAGAGTAAAAGAGCCAGCTACACCCCCTAGCTTATTCAATTCGAGGAATCCTGTTTAGGAAAAGTACATAAAATTATGAATAAAAAAATGAACTGGGACTTGAAAAATTGAGATATCTAGCATAACTTCTAGTAGCTTGTGTAGAGTTACTCTTGTTATATCACCATGTCAGTTCTAGTTTGATTGAAGTTGAATTTTAGTTCATTTAAAAAATGACCATCTGGGGGCTGGAAAGATGGTTCAGTGGTTAGGAGCACTAACTGCTCTTCCAGAGGATTCGGGTTCAGTTCCCAGTGCCCATATGGCAGCTTAGAACTGTCTGTAACTCTACTTCCAGGGGATCCAATTTCCTCACACAGATACACATGCAGGCAAAACATCAAGGCACATAAAATTTTTAAAAATTAAAAATGACTACCTGAGAGCTATTGAATAAAATATTAAATTTTATAATTATGATTAATGTACAATAGTTTTAAGAGCTTTACCCCTTCCCCAAAAATTATCATGTTTTCGAGCTGAGTAACAACAACCATGGGCACTGTTACAAGCTGTGCAGGATCTTGATTCCTTTTTTTGTTTAGAAAGTTTTTTTGTTTCTTTTTAAAGAGTTTATTTCATAGATATGAGTGTTTTGCCTGCATGTATGTATGTGTATCACATGCATGCAGAGCCCACAAAGGTCAGAAGAGAAGAGTTGCCCTGTTCTGATTGTTGTGGATTGCTAGCCACCGTGTGGGTGCTGGGACCTAAACCCGGGTCCTCTGCAAGAGCAACAAGTGCTCTTGACCACTGAGCCCCCTCTCCGGCCCCTTCCTCCTTGTTTTTATAAGTCCTGGATAATGCTACCCACTTACATACAGTCTAATACATAAGATCTTTTGGAAAAAAAAAAAAGAAGAAGAAGAAAGAGGGCCCAGCGGCACAAGCCTTTAATCCCAGCAGTAGGGAGGCAGAAGCAGATGGATCTCTGAGTTCCAGGACAGCCTGGCATACAAAGAAACCTTGGGGGCAGGGGTTGGACAGAGAGAAAGAGAATGCACAGTTTGTCCTACAGTTTCACACATACATTAAATTACATGTAATCAAAAGTATTTCTTGAAGTGAAAAACGAACTGTGGGGCTAGAGAGGTGGCTCAGGGCTTAAGAGCACTGGCTACTCTTCCAGAGGACCTGGGTTCAGTTCCCAGCACTCACTGAGTGGCTCACAACCTTCTGTAACTCCAGTTCCAGGAGATCTGACTCCCCCTTCTGGCCTTTGAGGACACTTCATGCATGTGGTGCACAGACATACTCAAAAGTAAAGTAAAAAAGAAAACAGGTGATGTGATATGCAGGGAGCTTGTAAAGCTTGAGGACAATACTTAAGAAGATGTCGCTGACTCTCCATCACTATCAACTACCCCTTCTCTGCGGCACAGCAAATTCTTTTCCCTAGCTGTACTAAGCACCAGAATCAAGACCCCATTACTACATTAGTACAGAGTGGGTATCGCCTACTAACATTTTAACAATGTTGTGAGGTCTTCGCAGGTGCTTCTAGAATTGGGTAAAAGTTAAATCACATGTGGTCATGAAGTATAGGTCCTTATTAGGCCCAAATTAACTAAATTAAATTAAATAAACTAAATTAAACAGTACAATGGCCTTTTTTTTTTTTTATCATTGAAAGTGTTTAGAATATTCAAATCAGAAAAAGTGGTTTTGTTCTTTGAGACAAGGTTTCTCCATGTAGGCCTGGCCCTCCTGTAGCTCACTAGGTAGATCAGGTTGTTCCTGAACTCAGAGAAAGCCTCCTGTCTCAGCCTCCCATATGAGGGATTAAAGGCATGTGAGACCATATGTGGCAGGAAAATTTTTATAATGCATTTTAGGTGATTTTTGGAGACACTCACTCTGTTGCCCAGGCTAGCCTCAAATTCACTCTGCCTCTTGAGTTCTGAGATTACAAGTATGTTCTACCATACTCAGGTTAAAAATTTTGATTCTTAATATTTGATAATCTAGGAATTTCATTTACTGAGGTTTTTAAATGAAGTTAAGCCTTTTGATATTTGTCTCTATTTCCCTACTGACCTATTTCCAAGATTCAGCCTCACAATGCTAACTCAGTGATGGGGTGGGGTCAGTAGCACCAAGTCAAGCTTCTTATAACTGAAGTGAGTTGGTTACCACATAGCTAATTTGCCTGATATTAAATATTAACCAGTGTTTCCTTTTTATTTCCCCTCTCTATGTCATAGTCCAGGCTAGCCTCAAACTCAATCTTCCTGCCTCTGCCTCTCAAGTACTGAGTTTATACAAATATGCCACCGTGCCCGGCGAATCAAATCGTTTTTGAAAAAAAATGATTTAAAATTTACAAAATCCCTGGGTGCATGCCCTTATTCCCAGCACTTGGAAGGCAGAGGCAGGCGTTCTCTGTGAGTTTACGGCCAGCCTGGTCTACAAATTGAGTTCCAGGACAGCCAGGGTTATACAGAGAAACTCTGTCTTAGAAAAAACAAACAAAGAAAAAAACTTACAAAAGAATGTTTTTATTCTTACCTCTAACTAAACAAAGTTGTCCCATCTGCACCTCTTGTAAAAAAAATTCTTGTAGCTTTTCCTTCCTTGCTGGATCCCATAACTAAAGGATTTATAAAATATGTAACAATGAGTAATGAATGTAAGGTATATAGATGCTCTCAAAATTTATTATTATTTTTAAAGTACCTCTTAACAAATAAATACACATATTTAAAAAAGAAGCGACTCTTAGGCCAGGCTAGTGGACACATCTGTGTTCTCAGCACTTGGGAGGCAAAGGCAGGTGGACAGAGCCTTGTGTTCAGAATGTTCCAGACCAGCCAAGACTACAAAATGAAGTTCTGTCTCAAAGATAAACAGCATAAAAGACACCTCTTAACTCTCATCTCTAAATCCAATGGATGGCAAGTGTTTCTCTGATCAATTTCTAACGTGGAGTTACAGTTTCAGGGGACAAGAGAAAAGCTTGGCATCAGTTAGTTGAGATGCTCACGGTAACCCTCATCCCTGTCTTAGCCGCCCCGCCTTTAATAGCAGACCTCGGTACGGACACAGTGACAGTAGCTTTGTCTGTTGAAGGATCGTTTCCCTGTCTGGGTTAGTGGCAGTGCCTGGTAATGCAGCAGTGTGATTTTCTGCACTAGGAGGCCATTTTTGTCATTTACTTGTGATTCCTAGTCAGTGAGCTAACAAAGCTTCTATACTCACACTTTCTCAGAGAGGGTTAAAGTGCATGGTTGGGGTGGGGTGGCATGGTGGTTGGTGACTGGCTAGAACACTTTGGTTTGCTGCAGCCAAGGCCACATATGACGTCATCAAGGCTACCGTGCCTAGGGCTGGGCTTTCAGGCAGGTCTGAAAAGGGATCACCTTAGGTCAGTTAAACGGGGAACCATTAGTGATGATAGGTTTTACTGGGTACATGTTTAGCGAGCACTAGCAAGAGTGGAGGTCTAGAAACAACTAGAATGGAGACCCCTGAGCCCAGCCCCTCCCCATAGTCTATAAAAGGATTGGTAGCACGACCTACGCCCAGTCTAATGGCCTTTGGGGCTCAGGGTGGAGAATCAGGGATGGTTCCTTAGAAAAGAGCACTTGAGATAGGAAGGTTAATAAACTTTGATGAACACATAAGCACAAAATTCCAGGGAATCTTTAGATTATACCAGAATGAATATAACCAAAATAATAACGACCAGTCACTGAAGGCCAGCTATGGAATAGGACTTAACCATAAATTATTAGTCACACTTAGGAAGACAGGCGGTTATACAGAGGGCGGTGTGCCAAGATGCAGCTGGCCTTTAATTTGCAAGATGGGAAGTTACTCTGAGGAAATTCAAAGTCAATATGGAAGAAATGGAAATGAGAATGGGGTATGAGAGAAAACACAGAAAAATAAGAATTGAATATTGAGTATGAAGATGAGGTGGTTGTTTATGTGAAATGAATTAAGGCCATAGCAGAGATACCATTGGACACCACAAACGGCATAAGGAAATGGGAGAAGCCGTAACAGGCAGAAGGAGTAATTTACCTGTGAATACACAGGCTGGAATGCCAACAGGAACATGCAGGTAAGGGGCTGAAGTGTGGGACACATCTCAGGACAGCTAAGATCACTTTGGGAGGGGACCAAGCTCTTCCAAGGAGAAAGGGGTGGAGGTCTAGAGCCTGAGGGCATTCTGATTTTCCCCAGAAAGAATCAAACTGAGTGTGCTGGTGAAACGTAGTGTTTAGGCTCCACCCAGACCTGCAAAGGAAATCCCGGACCAGGGCTCAGAAGTCAGCATCTCCGACAAGCTCTCAGGTGCTTTCAGGCACTCCTCATTCTTAGACTCGCTGGTGCAGTTAGGGTTTCCTTGGCAATGTCTGACTGTGTGAACCATCAAAGGCAGTTCTGGTTTGGTCAGCTGATGTTTGCTCTGCGTGTTTTGTTTGTGTTTGTGCATGTGAGTGCATGTGTGTACGTGCACATAGAAACCAGAGGATCCACCCAAGCACTGGGATTTCAGGCACCCTCCACCAGATCCAGTTCTGTTGCTCTTGGTTTTTGATTGCCAGTGTGGGTTCTGGGGATCAAACACTGTACTGAATGAGCTTTCTCCCAGCCCTATTGAGGCGGAGTTCTGCTATGCAGCCCAGGCTGGCCTTGAACTCACAGTCCTCCTGCCTAAGATTCCTAAGTGCAGTAGGAGTACAGATATGCCCCACCACACAATGGCTGGCTTCTGTCTGCACTTTCTCCTTTCTCAAGGCCATAGGTCGATCTAATGAGGTGGACCTGTAGAGCATAGGTGGGAAAGGAAGGCCCTGGTGTGAGGAGGAAGGAAACACCATCAGAGGTATGAAGAAAGAATATTTGTTTGGGTTTATTCATCTACACAATGAAAAAGTTTAAGAATTATGTGAAAAAAAAAATCTGAAAAGACCTGCTTCTTCATGACTATACTTGAAGTCATTTGGGTTTTCATGATTTCAAATGCAGACTTGTCTGTCTTTAGCCCTCCACCTACCCAGTGTTCAACAGATATTTGATGGACAAATACAATGTGCCAGACACTAGTCTAGATACAGAGTCAGTGGAGAGTAAAACACAGACAAGGTTGTGAGAAGCCTAGTCTAATAAATAAGAAACAATCAAATAGACACACACACACACACACACACACACACACACACACACCAAGTGCAAAGGCAACCATCATGGATACAGAGGAGGGCACGAGCTGTATCAGACCCTGCCCAAGTGAAACTGGTCAGGGAAAGGCATCTCTATACTTGTGCCCTGCTCCTTGGACACTCCCTGTTTGCTTCCTTAAAAGTCAACATATAGACTCTGTCCTTTTTTTCCTTGTCTCAGTCCTCTAACTAGTGAGCACGAGCTGCCTATTCTCCCCAGGTAAGTCGCCTCTGCTCTCGCAAGCCCAATCACCCCTGACATCACCAGAGACTGTGATTTTTCTTGCTGCTCCCCTGTGTGACTGCAATAACTTCTTTTCTAATCCTTCTAGCACACCCATTCCTGATCAATCTAAGGGTTTTTGTTTCTTTTTTTTTTTCCTTTTATTCTTTAAAAATGTTCCTGCTCCGAAATCATCAGTGGTTTCCTACTAAATCTGGATCCCTTAACCTGGGCTCAGACCAAGCCTTCTCAGATTCTGTCACTACTTAGCCCAGCTTTACCAGACACAGTTCTCGGCAGTGATTCCTTTGCCAAGCTGACTTACTGATCAAGCCCTGGCATAGTCCCTTCATCCCTGTGCCTGTGCACCACCTTCAACCCTGAAGACTTCCCTGATACCATACCCCAAGTTCATTGTCATTATTGACTCCGATCAGTGACAGCCCCAAAGTCTTCTGTAGAAAAAAATTGATCTCCCCACCCCCCCCCAAAAAAGTCACAACAAATATTCCCTATTTTAGCATCTCTTTTCAGAACCTTGTCTCTCTATCATGAGCTGGAGTCTATTTCCTCTCTGCTTGAAATGGAGCAGTTCTTGGGCAGGGCCATGAGGAGAAGCATTGCCTGGCATGCTCTCCTGTCTCTGCATGTACTCCAATGCACTGCGTTCTCCTCTGTGTTCAGTGCATATACAGGATCTATACCTGCCTGCTTACCCCTGGGAACCCAAACCAGTTCAAGCAAAGTCAACACCCAGAATTGTTGGGGAATATTATTTTAAGGTGTGTTACTTTTGTTGATGTTGCATTTGTCTAACTCTGTGAAGCTGTGTTACTGTGCCTGTCCAAAAGACCTGATGATCTAATGAGAATATATAGAGGGAAAAATCTGGGGAGAAAGAAGAGATGGAGGAGTGAAGGATCTAGGAGCCAGAAGCCAGAGAAGGAGGAGGACTCCAGGGGCCAGCCACCCAGCTACACAACCAGCAACGGAGTAAGAAAGAAAGGTATACAGGAATAGAGAAAAGTAAAAGCCCAGAGGCAAAAGACAGATGGCTTAATTTAAGTTAAGGAAAGCTGGCAAGAAATAAGCCAAGCTAAAGCCAAGCATTTGTAATTAAGAATAAGCCTCTGTGTGTGATTTATTGGCGAGCTGGGTAGCAGGCCCCCAAAAAGAGACAGAAGATCCTAGAGAGTAAAAAGTAACCAACCACACAGCATCAGCTGGCAAATGTGAGGATGTGCTCTCGGATGACCGACTCAACAATCTCCCTGGAGCCTGCCTCGCGGAAGCCAAGTAGAAGGTGTCATTCCCCACCCTAACGGGCTCAAACTGCAGACTCAGAAGCCAAGAACTATTTTACAGACACTAAGCTCAACCAAGCTGAAGAGCCACTGTACTAATCCCACACTGAAAATGTTTTCTCTAGGATCTTGTTACATGTGTTGGCTTTGTTTGTCCACTGCCTTGTGTGGTATTGTGTTCCCCCAAATATTGTGCATGCTAATAAACTTATCTGGGGTCAGAGACAGAACAGCCACAATATTAAACATAAAGGATAGGCAGTGGTAGCACACGCCTTTAATCCTAGCATTCCAGAGGCAGAAATCCATGTGTTCAAGGATACAGCCAAGCATGGTGACTCGGTGCCTTTAATCCCAGGGAGTGGTGGTAGAAAGCAGAAAGATATGTAAGGTGTGAGGACCAGAAACTAGAAGCTTTTAGCTGGTTAAGCTTCAGGCTTTCGAGCAGCAATTCAGCTGAGAGCCATTGGGATGAGGACACAGAGGTATCCAGTCTGAGGAAACAGGACCAGCTGAGAAGTTGGCCAGGTGAGGTTAGCTGTGACTTGTTCTGTCTCTCTGATCTTCCAGCTTTTACCCCAATAACTGGTCTCAGGTTTGACTTTATTAATAAGACTCTTTAACATTCCTGCTACAGCCTTGCTTTGGGGTGATTCTTACACCCCTGTTATTGTTAATCTCTGCCAGGCCTACCTGCTGGGGATGTCTTTCTGTATGCTGTGAATGTGTTGCTCTGATTGATTGATAAATAAAACGCTGATTGGCCAGTAGGCAAGAAGTATAGTATAGGCAGGACAAAGAGAGAGGGAAATTCTGGAAAGTAGAAGGCTGAGTCAGGAGACACTGCTAGCTGACACCGCCATGAGAAACAAGATGTAAAGTACTGGTAAGCTATGAGCCACTATAATTATCTTATAGATTAATAGAAATGGGCTAATTTAAGATATAAGAACAGTTAGCAAGAAGCCTGCCACAGCCATACAGTTTATAAGTAATATAAGTCTCTGTGTGTTTACTTGGGTCTGAGCAGCTGCAGGAGCCAGGTGGAGACAGGAAAACTTCAGCTACACCTGCCTTAGTGCCTCACACATAACTGGACCTTAAGCAGGCACAGGTGACCGCCTGAAATATGGAGTGAGACTCTTGCACTTTTGAGCTCATGGAGGTTAACTAAAGCTGAGCCAATAACCAAGATGACCGGTTCTCTTTAAAAAATTATTAATTGGGGGGTGTGGCTGAAGAGATAGCTCTGTGGTTAAGAGCACTGGCTGCTCTTCTGTAGGACCAAAGTTCAATCCCTGGCATCGACATGACAGCTGACATCCTTGTGTAACTCCAGTCCCAGGGAGTCAGATGCTCTTTTCTGACCCCCACAGGAAGCAGGTGTGCAGTTGTATGTAGACAGTCATGGCAAGAAAAGCCTCCATACACATTAAAAACAAACAAACAAACAAATAAATAAATAAATAAATAAAATGACCAATCCAAGACAGTGAATTGGCTCAGCACTAAACGTGCTTTTCACCAAACCTGACCACCTGAGTGGATACCTGGGACTCAATGGGAGGAGAGAATAGATCCCCTCAAGCTGTCTTCTGACCTTCGCATGTGGGCCATCCTTTCCCTCTGTCTGAAAAACAAAAGCAAAAACAAACAAACAAAAAATAACAACTCCGGGCGCATGCCTTTAATCTCAGCACTGGGGAGGCAGAGGCAGGCGGATCTCTGTGAGTTCAAGGCCAGCCTGGTCTACAGAGTGAGTTCCAGGACAGGCACCAAAACTACACAGAGAAACCCTGTCTCGAAACACCAAAAAAACAAAAACAAAAAACATAAAATCTCAACTAGTCCATCATATTCCTTGTTGGCTGGCCTGGGGACCTATGCACCCTGTGAGGTTACACGGGAAGTGCAAGTCTCTCTTCTTTCTTCCAAGTAAAAAAGTGCCTGTTCCTACATTTGCTTTACAGACGCCTCTCTTTTTTTGATAGTATCTTGTTTGGCCCAGGCTAACCTCGAACTCCTTCTTTCTGTCTCAGCCTCCCAAGTGCTGATCCTTCACACGTGTGCATTGAGCCCTGTTCATACTAAAAAACAAAAACAAAAACAAAACAAAAAACCCACATTATTTTCTATGTGTATGGGTGTTTAACCAGCATGTATATCTGTGAGCACATGCCTGGTGCCTCTTGGAGGCCAAGAGGGTGTCTGATCCCCTGGACTGGGTTACAGATGGCTTGTGAGCCATCGTGTAGGTGCTGGGTATCAAACCTGGGCCCTCTGGAAAGGCAGCCTGGACTCTTAACCACTGAGCCATATCTCCACCACTCCTACTGTGTTCTTATCAAACCGACTTTTCCCTTCTTCGCTTGCTTCCCCTTTGTAAAGAAGGTTGAAACTTGGTAAAGCAGGTGTCCGGCACTGGCAGGACTCCCCTTGGGCTTCTAGAAGGCTCCTTGGCGGGTCTGTTGCACTTCACCTGCCTGGCGCACGCCTGGGCCTTGGGCTGTGCAGCTCTTCTCCCTGCAAACACAGGCACGGGCGGGTTGGGAGCGCCGGATGGCGTGGGCCCGGGTCCCCGGGGCGCCAACCTGGGAACCAGCCCGGGCTCGGCCGCCCTCCCTCCCGCCGGCCGCGCTGGCACCCACGGTCCCGCAAGCAGCGCCGGAACTCGGGGTCTCTACGCCGCCTCCGGTCCAGGTAGACGCAGTAGCCGAGCAGGGCGACAGCGCCACCCGCCGCCAGGGCCGCCAGGAGGCCGACGCCGATGCGGACGCTGCGCATCGGGCTGCCCAGCGAGCGTTGGGCGCGGGCCGGCCACGCGTGAGCAAACCCGGGGTCCCGAACCCAGATCCGCACGACTCGGAATTCCGAGCCTTCTCCAGACAAGACCCATCCCCGCGGCCGGCGCTTGCCGGCCTTCTTAGGCTGCTTGGATTTCCCTTGTGATTCATTTGGTCCCAGATCAGCCCATCCCTAGCCGGTGCTGGCCAGCCTGCTCTCCTGGGTGCCCGGAGCACTCATCATCCAAGTTCTCCACCCACCGTAACTCAGGAGAACGGAAGGATTCTGAAGTAATTAGTCTAGGCGACAACACGCAACAAACAAAATTGTTATTTTGTTGGTGCTTTTCTTTTTACGTTTGCTTTATTCAGAAAACACAACAAAAAAAAAATTTCCAGATTTTGTCCCAAATACCATAACCCAGATAACGACAATAAAACTAAAATTTGTTTTTTCTTTTTACTTATATGTATGGGTGTTTTGCCTGAATGTATGTGTGTCCCGTGCATGCCTAGTGCCTGCAGAGGTCAGAAGAGGGGGTCTGATCCCCTGGAATTGGAGTTACTGACGCTTGTGAGCTACCACGTGGGTGCTGGCAAACCTGGTCCTCTCCAAGAGCAACAAATGCTGTAACCACTGAGCCATCTCTTCCAGGCCCATTTTAATTTTTCAACAGTGTTCCATGTAGCTCATGGTGGCCCTGGTACTCTTCCTGCCTCAAGTTCCAAGAGTACTTAATAATTTTTGTTGTGGGTTATTCAACTGTTACCTACTAATTTGCTACTTAACTAGCGTTATTATTGCCATAGCAAGGCAATCCTAACAGCTCTAATTCCAGTGGGGTTGAGAAATAGCCTTGGCCCTCAGTCTTAGCCTTAGTGGAAGTTACATACGGCTTTCATGAGTAGTGTATGTTATTCCTATGATAACTTGAGTCTTCTAGTTGGGAAGTTTGTTATGAAAACCTGGCTGTAAACACAGGGCAATATCATGATCTGGTGTAATCTGGGACTGTTGTGTCATGAAAATTTTCCTGGGGAGACACAACACACACATACTCACTCCAGATAGGGATCCCATGCGCGGCCAAAGTATGGACACCACCAAAGTCCAACTTAGCGACCAATGAGTTTGATTTATTTACAGGAATATGGGCCAGGGGTTACTTAGCGGAGCAGGAATGACTGGAAGACAGCTGAATTACCAAGCCCCCCCCCTCCCCCCGGCGTGGGTGACAGCTCACAGAAGCAGGGAACCTGGACCACACGGCTGCCTGCATCAGCTCACTGGGTTGGAGCATCCTTTCCTGGCGACATTCCTAAACCTCTTCGGGGCAGCTTGGTTGGTCGCCGTTTCTTTGAGAGAGCTGGTCCGATCTCGAGTCTTCTTTGCAGCTTCCTTCCATCTGAGGAGGACTCAGCTTTTATCGCTTACCGTGGCCGGGAGGGGCCTAATGAACCTGGTCACACATGCTGCGCGGGTTCCAAACTGAGGTCCTCAGGTTTGCACAGCAAAGCACTTTACCTACCGGACCGTCTCCCCAGCACTCTGGGACTGACTTTTGATGGAAATCCCGAGTGCTGCAGTTAGCTCCCAAAGGTGTTAAGGCTGGCTGTAACTTCTACCGCCACAGCCTACCTACAGTATATTGTGGTCTTTGACTTTCACTGATCTATAGGGTGAGTCTCTAGTCTAAGAGAGAGAGGTGGGGCCAGAGACGTGTTCAAGTGGAACATGAACAGTGACGTAGGAAGGAGGGCAGTGGTGGTGGCACACGCCTTTGATCCCAGCATTCGGGAGGCAGAGGAAGGGGGATCTCTGTGCGTTCAAAGACAAAGGAACAAGTTCCAGGACTGCCAGGGCTACACAGAAGAAACCTTGTCTTGTAAAACAAACAAACAAAAAAGGAAGTGACAACTCCCACAAAAAAAATGAGAAATAAACAGCGTCACTTAAAATTACCAGAGCTCATGAAGAAAATGGTTGGGAAAAACTCAGGCAAGTCTCTACAGTAAACACAGATATTCTTACCTCAGATACGGACACCAATCTTGCTACATTGGTAACCATAACCCCTGTAAAGCTCCGATATCTTCAAACTAAGACTGTATTCATAGCAGTTCCCAAAGCATGGCTTTACCCTGAGTAATAGCTGCCCTGTTAGTGAGCCCTGAAGACATGGCCTAGAGACAGTAGGTGACACACGTTTATACAGCACACAACCAGGTCAGTTCTGACATCCATATACAGCCTGAAGCCACCACTGAAACCAGGACATGGTCAGACCCAGTCCTTGCCGTGTGCCACCTCCTTCAGTCCTGACATTGGTAATCTGTGTCTTTCTCTAGCAGTGCGTCACGACCCCTTTGGGAGCCGAATGACCCTTTCACGGGGGGTCGCCTAAGACCATCAGAAAACAGAGATATTTACATTACGATTTATAACAGCAGCAGAAGTACAGCTGTGAAGTAGCAACAAAAATAATTTATGGTTGAGAGTCACCACAGCATGAGGAGCTTCATTATAGGGTCACAGCCTTAGGAAGGTTGAGAACCTCCTGCTCTAGTTCTCAAGCATCTAACAAGTTTATCCATTCCATCTACTTCCTCAAATATCTAGGTAACGCTTTGGAGTCCAGCACTGTCCCGTTCCACACACTCTGTTCAACTGCAACTCTGCTGTAGGACACGACATACAAAAAGCACTCTATTACTATGTTGGACCAGGTGCTTCCAGGGAACAAAAAGTGATTTCTGCAAATAAAAGTCCTTTTATTAGTACCAGTCTGTTGTAGACATCAGCAGTTTCCATGTCTTTCAAACCAATACTTCAGTAAGATTAGTTATCACCTAACCAAATACCCCGCAGTGGTGGCCATTTTGATAAGCTACAATGTTCATTACAAACAGTGCTACAACTTGTCCATGTCCTTTTTGATAGATACAGTGACAATTACTACAGAGTAAATTCCTACAAGTGGTCTATCTTGATAAAAGTATGTGTGTACTTTATCAGCAAGGTATTACCAAAATACCCTCCCCAAATACACTTCTATACTTATGCTCCCCATCAACACTGAAAAGATTTCAGAAAATGCCACTCAGAATTCTGTGTACCCTTTGACCTACAAGTTCCAGTTTCTAAAATTTGTGCTACCAGATCTTATGTAATTGATGGTTAAGATGGCTAGACGTTGGAAAAAAGGACTCAAAAATTAGATTAAGAGATATGCAGTACAGCGGAGTAAACAATAATGTGGAGTAATTACTCATTAATACAAAACGGAGTTCACGGTAGACATTCCAGTGAAAACAGCTAGCTTTGGGACCAGTGACCAGAGGGATGAGGTGAAATCCTCCAGCAGGGTGACACTGTCCACGCTGCTGAGTCCCTTCTGGTGGCTGCTGGCTCCTGAGCAGTCGGCAGGTGTCTCTCTTCATCCTTCAGCACCTTCGAAGTTCTACGAATACCAACCTAACTGGCTGGATGTTGGTCTAAGCGCAGGGACCACTGTCTCCATCTTACTGTGGTCCTATTCATCCAACAACATAAGGACGCTGTACAGTATGATAGAAGAAGTGAACGGGAATCAACTTTGGAAACAAGAATGCAGTATTGCTGTGTATAAAGACAGTTCCTCTGCATTCACTGACCTGCCAAACTGTGAATGTGAAAGGTGAATGTGAATATGTTCTGTCAAGTCAGCACTTCTGTGATTTTCATTCATGAAATAAAAACAATGTAAAAATAGTATCTATTGATGTTTAAAACCATTTTTATATTTACTTGTGTATGCACGGGTGCATGGGTGCACACGCATGCATGTGCCAAGGTGTTTGTGTGACGGTCAGAGCTGGTGGGTCTCCCCTTCACCATGTGAATTCCAGGGATTCTACTCAAGCTGTCAGGCTTGGCAGCAAGCATGCTTCCCTGCTGAGCCATCTCAGTGGGCCTTACTGATGTTTCTCAAGTCAGTGTTTTCAAGTTCAACGCTGGTATTTTTTTTTTTTTTTATTCACAGAGCAAAAGACGTACAAGTAAATCCACCAAGAGGTGAGAAGTGGTTATTTCTGGGCCAGCGAGACAAACTAGCCCAGGGAGCCAAGGTACCCTTCAAAATGAAAACATGAATAGATTGTCTAGACTTTGCACTCCCTCCACCCCATCAACCAAGGTTTGGTGTCATCATATTTTAGCATGTGACAGCTTAAAAGGAAAAATAAAGAATAGGAAGTAACAAGAGATTAAAAGCTAAAAATTGGTTGTGCCTGGTGATTTGTGTTGGTAATCCCAGCACTTGGGAGGACAAGGCAGAAGGATTTTTTTTTTTGGGGGGGGGGGTTGAGACAGGGTTCCTCTGTGTAGCTTTGGAGCCTTTCCTGGAACTCGCTTTGTAGCCCAGGCTGGCCTTGAACTCACAGAGATTTGCCTGCCTCTGCCTCCCGAGTGCTGGGATTAAAGGCGTGTGCCACCACTGCCTGGCAGCAGAAGGATTTTGAGTTTAAAACTACAGACCTGCATCTCGAAGAACTGTCTCAAAAAAGAAAGATGGTTCAATGGTAAGAACCCTTGCTGCGGAAGTGTAAGGACCTGAGTTTGGATACTAGCACCCACGAAAAACTGGACATGGTAGTGTGTCCATCTGTAGCACCATGTGGGGGCTGAAGACAGGAATGATTGCTGGGGCTTGTTGGCCACCAGCCTAGGTTCAGGCTCAGTGAGAAACCAGGTGTCAAAGGAATAAGGCAGGTAGAGCAGGACCCAGGACGATCTTCTCTGACCTCTGTACACATATGCACACACATACCTGCACATACATATGCATACACCACACTCCTCTGGCCTCTATACACATATGCACACACATATGCATATACCATACTCCTGGCCTCTGTACACATAAGCACACACATACCTGCATATACATATGCATGTACTACACACTCCTCTGACCTCTGTACATATATGCACACACATGCACATATATATGCATACACCACATACTCCTCTGTACACATATGCACACACATACCTGCGAATACATATGCATACACCACACATACACACAGAAGAAAACAAAACCAACAAGCTCAAAACAACAAACCAAACTAGCACCTAAAGATAGCACGGGCAATTAATTCTTCCTGCTTCTCAAGAGCTGAGCTTGCCGACGTTCTGATGCCTAGCAAACGGTTTCTGATAAGATTGCAAGCCATAGAGTAGGGGGTAGTGGTGCATGCTTTTAATCCCAGTGCTCAGGAGACAGAGGCAGAGGCAGAGGCAGGAGCATCTCTGTCAGTTCAGGACCAGCCCTGGTCTCCACAATGAATTCCAGGACAATAGGGCTATGTAGAGAGACCCTGCCTCAAAAAACTAAAAAGGAAGGCTAGCCATCGGGAACAAATGGATTTGGAAGTCGGAAGAAATGGCTTCAGCCTCGGTTCTATTACTTATTACTATCTTGACAACATGGAACCTGTTTTCTTGTATTTCAAAACAAAAGAGCAATGCTTTCATAGAACTGAGATTCTATGCAGTGTCTTTCCACCAGGGAATTGTGCATTAGGCAAGCGCTCTACCCCTGAGTGCATAAATGTGGCCTTTGATTCACTGGCTGCATTCACTCCCACTGTTTACTTTATCTTACCGTCAACCATTTCATTAGGTTATGGTGATATTTTATTTGTGCTGAAATGTGGTTTTATTTGTATATTAATAAATAAGTTGCCTGGGGGTCAGAGCTAATAGCAAGCCATTTAGCAGAAGTCTGGCAGTGGTAGCACACACCCTTAATCCTGATCACATGACAGGCAGAGTCTGTGTGTTCAAGGACACAGCCAGCATGGAGACACACGCCTTTAATCTCAATACTAACCATAGAAGACCTGGAGGTCTGTATAGACAGGCAGTGACGAGGAGGTCATGTGGCTGGGTTTACAACCAATGAGAAGGCAGAACAGAAAGTCAATAAAAAGACAGACCCACAGGAAGTAGGTCTCTTTCTGAGGGGAAGGACGACAGCAACAGCGAGGGGTAAGAAGGAGGTCTTGGTCTTAGCTCTTGGCTGCGGTTCGATCTCTGGGCTTTTAACTCTGCATTTGGCTCTGTTTCTTATTTAAGAAGATCGTTCAGAATTACATCTACATTGGGTAGTTAAATTGTTAAATATACGTGAACAGTTACCTTACGTCCATTCCCTGTTATAACTGAATGCGACAAACTGGGTCATTTTAAAAGGTTTCTTCAGCAGAACTTCTACAGCACAGCAGGCTCCATGGTTAAGGCCATTAACATCTTGTGTGAGAAGGGACCTGGTGATACCCAGACCAAGCCAGGGCAGTGTAGTGGTGGAGGTGTAGTAGAGAGGGATAGACAGGAACAAGGGAGTGGATGAGGGCGCAGGAGTGGGCGTGTGCACATGCATGGATGCAGGCTTTAAACCAACTTTTATAAGACTCACTTTAGGGATAACACCTTAATCCATGAACAGATGGGCTTGTCGATTACGCAGAGCCAGTCACCTGGAAAGACTCCATTGGGTCAGAGTCCTGAGCACTGGGATTACAGGCTTGGACCAACACGTGCAGCGTTGGTGCCACCTGTTGCTACTTCATGGGAGAACTGATTTCAACATCAAATTTGGTTGTGGACATTCAAACTGTAGCAATAATAAAGGACAGAGAAGAACAGCATCAGCCTTCAGCTTATCAACTTTTACTACCATACTGCTTTAGTCTTTGGTGTGTGTGTGCAGAGGGGCAGAAGCACCTGCTTCTCCGTGCCTTTCCTTCTGCTCCACGACCTTGAATTTGGTATTTGTTTTTTCCTCATGTATGTATATACACACACATGTGAGTATATATATTTATGTATATTATATAATTATATATAATGAAACAAAAAAACAAAAAAAACATACTTTCTCCAAATATAAATGTGTATAATGTGTATTATAATATATGCATACATGTTATAATGTACACACATAATATATATTATATATAACATATACATGTATATTATAATATATGCATATATATTATATTTGGAGACAAGTTTCACGTAGACCAGGCTGGCCTCAAACTATGTAGCAAAGGATGTCCTTGAGCTTCTGATCTTCCTGTCTACACCCAAGTGCAGGGATGACAGGCATATATCATGTGGTTAGTCTCCCACTCATGTTCTTATGATTATACACACAAAAATCGATGTAGTCTAAATATCCAAATCTTATAAAAATTGTGTATTTTAGATACAGTTTGAAAATTGCTTTTCCTGACTTGCTTGTGAGGTTTAAAACCCATATTGCCATATTAAGCTTGTTCACTTGTCTTAACTGTTCTGTAGTATTGCCTTGAACTAACATGCCACGTCTTATTTATCCACTCTCTTTACTCATGGGCATTTTTTTTTTAATGTTTTTCGAGACAGAGTTTCTCTGTGCAGCTTTGCGCCTTTCCTGGAACTCGCTCTGTAGACCAGGCTGGCCTCGAACTCACAGAGATCCGCCTGGCTCTGCCTCCCCAGTGCTGGGATTAAAGGCGTGCGCCACCAAGCCCGGCTTACTCATGGGCATTTGAGAGTCCCCTTGGGGACAGAGTTTAGCTTAGTGGCAGTGGGTATGTCCAGCATGCACAAGGCCCTCGGGTCCAGTTCCCAGCACTGACAATAAAGGCTTCCTTCCCATGAGTGCGAAACCATCAGGGTCTGCAAGTCTGTGAGCGCCGAGCACACGTCAGTTTTCCTCAGGATACATGGGATTTTCTTCTCTTTACTGCTTTCAAGGCAAACCGATGGGTAAATTTATACTTGCATTCGCAGTGTGAGAGTTTCCAACATGGGAAGGTGCTCGTCATGTTAGTGACATACGACATCACTGCATTAAGGAAGTACACACCAGAAGACAGCAAACCACCGCCATTAATGGCAAAACCACAACTACAATCCGAATATAACAATAACAAAACCCCCCAAATACTGCACTCTAACAATTCATAGTGCGAGGAGGGTGCCGTGTAACAGGAACCCCCTGTGTACTGGCTGGTGGGAATCCCAATTCTAGATATTCACCCCCAAAACTGAAAATGTGTCTACACAAAAAGATGTGTACATAATGACAGTGGCCTAATTCATTTACAAAGACTTGCCTTTGAAAAACATACGTTTTATTGCAGAGTAACTCTGGCAAGGGATGAAGGAGGACAACTGGGGAGGGCAGTTAACAGGTTAGTGAGAGGGTACCCCTCCACACAGCCAGAAGGACTGAGTACACACACAGCCACCTCTCGCAATGTAACAAGACAGGGCCCATTTGGGAATAGTGAACTTCTAAAAATCAGATGTGGCTTCCATACTGATTCATCCTTGGAAACCAAGAGAAACTTTAGTAATTTCCTTTTGTCCACGAGAGACCAAAAAGGGTCTCCTGGAGGACAGTGATGTAGAGAAGAGGAACAAGACAGTTCACAGGGCACCTAACTAACTTTGAGTTTCAATGAGTAGCATGTTTTTTACACGGGGTCTATTTACCTTACGTAATTATTTGTCTGAAATTCAAATTTAACAGAGCATCTCCTGTTTTTACATCTACTCTGGCAACTTAAAAAAATTAATTACATTTATCCATTTTCAATTTATTATGCATGGAGGTCAGAAGTCAGAGAGTAGGTACTCTCTTTCCACCACGTGGGCTCCAGGCACTGAACTCGGGTCATCAGAGTTGGTGGCAAGCACCCATACCTGCCGAGCCATCTCAGCAGCTCCTCCTCTGGCGACTCTTAGCAGACAGCACTCTGAACTCAGATTATCTTGTTGGATGTAATTTAAGAAGAAAGCCAATTACTTATATATACATTCATTTATTATATACATAAAGTTCCTTAAGCTTCACAACAGAGCTTTTCAAAATGAATTTTGCATGATACAGAGTACAAAATGAACATAGCTTCATAATTATGCTAACTACAAATATCAAAATTATACTGTCCTTAATTCTGTTTTAAAAGATGCATAACTGGTCTCTATGAATGAAGAGAATCTTGTGCTTGTCAACATGGAAAATACCATTAGAATTTGGTGGCGGAGGGGGCGGGGAGTAAGCTGAAGAACTGAGTAATAGAGTACATACCTGGAGTTCCCAAGTTCAGAGAATTATTTTGAATTCAAGGCCAGCCTGGAACTACCCATAAGGCGCAGTCTCAGGAGGAGTTAAGTACTAGAACAAACTGTACTGTGCTAAAGCACCAAACATTTATTTGTTGGAAATGTGTTATCAGCTCCAAACTCCATCCCGAGCTGTTCAACCCCATGACAAGTGCTGTTAGACGCCATCGTCTTGTGATGGAGTAAAACCATGTCACTTTTACCATGCAGCCACATGGAAATGATGGGGGAGGGAAGGATAGCCAGGGAGAGACGGGAAAGGAATTCACCGGCGTAGGAATATTTTATGTGGCAATTAGGTCATTAAGCAAGCCTACTTTAGTTAATTCCATTGAGTTGCCTTTTCAACATTATCATGTTATAAAAAGAGCCCTACGATCTTAAGAGTTTTCTATATACAGATCAACGATCTTTTAAAAGCAACTGAGTAATTTTTTCCTTTGATTTAACTAGTAACTTGGACTACTCTGTGTTAGACACTGGGCTAGAACTGTGAGGCACACCTACGACCAAGCAACACTGAGGGAGGAGACTGCCCAGGAGGGAAACACACACATGCACAAGGTGAGCCGTGAGGTGAAACAGATTGGAAAGCTATCAGGGATAAAAGAGGGTGATGGTCTGCGGGTTCGGAAGTCAACAAAAGCTTCCTGGCCAAGTGGCCGAGACAGCCCCGGACACTCACGGGAGACAGTGGAAAGGGAAAGTGGCGAGAAGCAACTCGAGAGGTGCAAGGCTGGAGCAACGCCCGAGTGCCTGACACATGTCCTGTCTCCGGCCTGGTGTGGCCGAGGCGCGGTTCTACAGCCGTCTTACCTGCTTAGAACACTGCCCTACCTACAGCGCTCTTCCATCTCCTTGATCTCGTCACCTTCCCCAATGGGCCTCAGTTTAACTGATGTTTTCTCTTCAAAGGCTTCCCAGATCAGTCCAGCCTTCAAACAGTCTGTGATCATGTTAGGATGTCTCGGCAACCGTAACTTCGGATGCCTACCATACCTGCTGCCCTAGTGTGTGCATGGCTGAGGCTTCCTGTGCAATATTGTTTTATCTGGGCAAAGATGTGTGATAACTGTTTATGCTGTGGAATGTCAACCACTTTAACTGGGTAAAGGTGTGTTACATTTGTTTCTGCTGCATTGGTTTAACTATGTAAAGATATGTTACATTGGTTTCACTTTGCCTGCCTAAGGCAACTGATTGGTCTACTAAAAAGCTGAACAGCCAATAGCTAGGCAGGAAAAAGACAGGTGGGGCTGGCAGGGAGAGAGAAGAAGAGAGAAGAGACGCCCCAGACCAGCCAGGCAGCCACCAGCCAGCAGACACGAGAAGCAGCAGAAGATATACAGAAGGAAAAGTAAAAAGCCCCAAGGCAAAAGGAAGATACAGAGAAACAGGTTAATTTAAGTTAAAAGAGCTAGCCACAAATGAGCCTAAACTAGGCCAAGCATTCAAAATTAATAATAAGTCTTCGAGTCATGATTGGGAGCTGGTTAGTAGCCCAAAAGAAAAAGCCTGATACAGAGGCTCAAGGTCATCCTGGGCTATATAATAAGTTCTAGAAATTAAATGAGTTTAGCCAGGTATAATAGTACATGCCTATTATCCTAGCATTTGATAGGTAAAAGCAGGAGCATCAGAAATTCAAAGCCAGCCTCAACTACAGTCAGTTCAAAATCAGCCTGGCCTACATGTGACCCTGCCTCAAAAAGCCCAAGGGGGAAAAATGTATTTTAATTCAAAAGGGTAATTGTTTGATGTCTACCCTATTTGATCTCACTTATCCATGAAGATAGGAGCCTTTGTGTCTTGCTCACTCATGTGGCTGAGTCTTGGCATCATGATGTAATATCTGATACACAGCTGGGCGGTGGTGGCGCACACCTTTAATCTCAGCACTCGGGAGACAGAGCCAGGCAGATCTCTGTGAGTTCGAGGCCAGCCTGGTCTACAGAGCGAGACCCAGGACAGGCACCAAAACTACACAGAGAAACCCTGTCTCGAAGGAAAAAAAAAAATCTGATACACAGAAGATACTCCATAAATTGCTAATGAATCAGTTCTGCTAATAGTTTTGGCATGATGTTAAATATAGCATTGAATGTTTGGTAGGTATGTTAAATTATAGGGCCCATAAGGAAAGTACATAAGCAAATCAATTCATAGGGATTTCTATGATCTAAGCCAATTTTGTAGCTGTCTTAATAGTCTTTAAAAATGTGCTTTCTGGGGCTGGAGAGATGGCTCAGAGGTTAAGAGCACTGGCTGCTCTTCCAGAGGTCCTGAGTTCAATTCCCAGCAACCACATGGTGCCTCACAACCATCTTGTAATGAGACCTGGCGCCCTCTTCTGGCCTGCAGGCTGAACACTCACTGTATACATGACAAATAAATAAATTTAAAAAAAAAAAATGTGCTTTCTGGGCTGGAGAGATGGCTCAGCAGTTATGACTGCTCTTCCAAAGGTCTTGAGTTCAATTCCCAGCAACCACATGGTAGCTCACAACCACTCATAATGAGATCTGGTGCCCTCTTCTGGACTGCAAGTACACACGCAGGCAGAAAAACCGTATACATAATGAATACAAAAATCTTTAAAATAAAAAAATAAATAAAATGTGCTTTCTTTCTTAGTAAAAGACTGGAAATTTAATAATAATAAACAGTAAAAGTACACAGAAGAATACTAGCACAGAAAGCTGTATTTTGAATGTCTTGATTTATAGATAGTACATTCCTTTTTTATATATCTTTATACTTTTACTTTCTTAGTTACATGCAATATGCAATAGTCTATTCAAAGTTTAGGCAAACTCAAAATAAGCCCAACATTTGACCTGTAATGCCTAATCAATACCAATTTCACATTTTTTTCTAGCCCCCTAATAAGATGGTTTAGATAGTATCTACATATGTATTTAGTGAATATGTAATTTTGCCTTCTGGAGCTACATCCCAATACTTTGGTACCAAATTTCTATCAGCTAAGAGGGACAATATTCAAACTAGTAAGTTATCTCAGATTCACCAAATTGCTACTCAATGAAATTACTAACATATCTAAAGTTGCTTCCTAGTTCCAATTAGTTTTGAATAACACTTTTTCATTTTTATAATTAAGTACTACAAGTATTTTAAAAATTGAAGAATGTACTGAAATGCTTCGTTTCATAGAATCTAATTTCCCAACTATAAGTTACTGGCATTTAGAAAAAAATCACTTAAAAGAAAACTAAAAATGTAAAGCCTGTTTAAGACACGCCCACTGGGCTCTGTTTTTATTTTACATTGAAATACTTCTGCTTTGCAAAGAAAAGACAGGAAAGTTCATATTACAAGAGTACTTTTTTGTTTTAATTCTCTGAGAAAATGGAAGAAATCTGAATAACAGTTCACAACGTGGCGAAATGAAGCTGAGAAACAGTGATTTCAGTAATGCTCTGCCATCGCAGGTGGGTTGTGCCTGTCTGCCGTCACAGTGTGGAGCGCCCAGGCTAGCTATCACCTTACAGCGTATGAAACACAGAAAAGGAGGCTTCAAAACAACCCCTTTTAATGTACAAACATGAATTTAAAAATTGTTTTTAAAAAATCACCTTTTTTACATAATGTATATGCAAAACTGCTTTAAATACATGATTTTGGAAGAATTATTTACAAATGTATCAGCCTGTGAAACAATTCACAGGCAAGGCATACATAGTGGCTTCATGTAATTGTTGCATCTCGACTTTGGGAGATATAAATTTATTCGGCAGTAGAGCAAACATAAAACTGTGACAAAGCATCTTAAGGGCAACCAAAAATTTGATTCTCCAAACAGTTTCAATACTAGGACTGCCAAAGTCTCTCCACAAGGACATCTGAGTGATCCAGATGCCCGCTTAGAGCTGTTCTGTTGGAAGGGCTGACACAGACTGCCTTCAGCACGTGAGGTTGCGGGATGCAGCCCCTGCCAAAGGGCAGCTGACACCCATTGCCATCCAAAGAGTGAAGTAACCTAGAATTTTCTTTTTTTCAATTTTATTAATATTTTAAAAAATACATAAAAATACAACCATCCAATGTCTGAATAAATATATTTAACAAGTTGCAAGATAATACCTTATTTTACACAAAAATTTTCAGCTTTAGAAATCTTGTTAAATAACTTCATTGTTGTTATATATTTCATTTTTGTATTTTTGTAACAAAATAAAAACTCTGAAATTACATAGAAAAAAGACAAAATATTTTTGTCAAGGGATAAGATAGTCCACTGAAAACTTATTCACAATTCCACTGTAAACATTAATAAACATTAAAATATTTGCATAATTGTGTGCTCCAAAGTCCTATAAAAAGTGGAAGACTTATTACAACTGCAGTTTTCAGTCAACTACACTTCCTTTCACAACTGATTTTGTCCCATTTACACTTGAAATCTGGGCACACTACTGAACACATACTTTGGCAGTTCTACATAGCAAGTGCTTCCACAAAAAATGAAATTAAAAAAACAAACAAACAAACAAACATAAAATAATCCCCCTACTCACCAAGTGTTCATGTTCAAATACAGCTCAGTGAAAGTGCAGCAGTCACTACTCAGCCAGGTAATATTCTGATGTTGATCATGTGCACTTGCTTGTCTATGACTCTAGAACACCTGAAAGCTTTATTATATAAATTCAAATTTGCTAAGTGCCCTTTTTTCTCTATCACAAAAAAAAAAGGAAAAAAATACAGAGGAAAAATTATGACTAATATGGCAGGTCACCTACCCTTCAATTATTAATAAGCTTATTTTTTGCAACAATAAAAAAGCAGAGGAGGATAGAGCTACAATCCTGGAAAAATATACAGGAGATACCTAGCCAGCTGAGTGCTTTCTGTGGTTGTATTTCAGGGTTTGGATTTTCTGTCCATGGCAGCAATCTGCTGGAGGGTGGAGAAAACGTTCATCACCTGCACTCTACAGCAAGGACGTTTTGGGGGGGAGATGATGAAGAGGGGCTCATTCCAGTGTCGGATGAAGCTGATGACATAGAAGCTCCTGCATGAGACACTGTGGAGTCAACACAGCCAGGTTAGACTAAGGAACGATACACAAAGACACCGAAAATCGAAGCTAAATTAGAAATAAGATTTGTTGTTTGTTTTTTGAGGCCATCTCACATAGACCAGGCTGGCTCAAACTTGGTCTGTAGCCAAGGGGGACCTTCCATTCTGAGTCTCTAGCCTCTACCTCCCGAGTGCTGGATTACAGGCGTGCCCCACCACATCCGGCTAGAACTAGATCTGTAACATCATTCACTTCAATCACAGGCCAACTGAGTGCTGTTCAAAAGGGTATCGAGCTGTCAGCAAGCACTCTGTCGGACCCAGTTAAGGGAAGCCAGCATTTGCCCAGTTAAGGGACTTAGTTCCGAAGAGATGCCACAGGCTGGCCGGGGTGAGGACACAGTACCCAGTGTGCTGAGCATGCACAGGACCTGGGTTCCATCCCAGCACTGTGAAACAAAAGAGACGACTAAACGGAACCAGACATCACAAGATGTAAGGAGTGAAGAGCCTCAAGTCTGGTGGGGAGGCGTAGGGTGGGGGGTAACCTGGGCACAGAACCCACAGCCTTACTCTTGCTAAGCACTTTCCACTGAATCACGCCACTAGCCCTTCCTCTTGTGATTACAAATACTGTAACGACGTCTAACTATTTACAATCTTTACCTAAAATGGACCTATTCTAAAGTCTGATCTCTTCCATTTGCTCCATGCTATTTTCAGTATTAAGAACAGCTGGACTGGTTAAGGCCACATATAACACAGGTCATCCCCAGAAGTTCTGTCAGAGGGAGTGCAATGCTCTCAACCAGGTTGAACCTATCATGTGTGCAGGTGTGTGTGAGCACGGGTGGGTTTATCTAGACACCTCCTGGAGCCAGCTGGACCTATCATGTGTGCAGGTGTGTGTGAGCACGGGCGGGTTTATCTAGACACCTCCTGGAGCCAGCTGTTCGACCTGATCCTGGAGAAGTTGCTTGGCAAACATGCTCTGCACTGGGCACCCCATGGCCTTTCACCATCACCCGAAGGTCTGCCCTAACTGTTTTCCTGCGGGGAACGGAGGAGGACCTGAGAAATGTGCAGTCCTGAGTGAGGGTGTGTTGTTGGGCATGGCCATGTCAAGGGCCACAGTCTCAGACCCACGGGAAAACAGCAAAGTCTTCCTGACAGGGTGAAGCCCAGAGAAATGGCAGAGCCTTCCTCAAGGGCCCGAGCGTAGGTGCCACAGTGAGTGCAGAAGTGTCACCATAGCCTTCCCCCCACTCATGTTCACAGCCCCTCCACTGCTTCCCTCCAGACTGCGCCCTCTGGGGTGAGCTCCGGTCTCCTTGGCCCCAGCTGTGTACCATGAGCCCTGCTTCCTCGGTCACCTGGAGTAATCCCACAGCCTTGTCCAGCTGCATGCAATAACCGCTCTGTCCTTACTCTATAGCGTCCCTGGAACCATGCGAGGACGCAGCGTTTTTCTATGTGGACTCCATGTCTGCAGGATCCCACACACTATTTCTTTGTCTGGCTTCCGGCTTAAGAAACAGGATGCTGTCCACCCACTTCTGTGTGTACCTTTTACATGTAAGCTTTTAGCATCTGAAATTGGACCTGTAATCCCAGCACTTAGTAGAGTGAGGAAGAAAATCACCATGCATACTGGCCAGCCTGGGCCAGAGAGTAAGACCCTGCCTCAGAAAACCAACCTCACCTCCCACTGAAAACAAAAAGCTCGAAGAACTCACTCTTGCCCGTGGAGTAAGTTTTGTGGTGTGATTTTCCATAAAGGCATGTTAACCTTTCTGTCTTCTAACACAGACCTCCCCTCTGGGAGTTCGCCAGCATTCTCCGAGGAGCTTTCCCCCATGTTCTCAGTGTTCTTTGTAGAAATCCCATCAGTTAGAGTCCGCACCAGACTCTGCACTGTTACTTACTCTTCTCTACCCTCATCACCCCACCAGTCTGCCTTCCTGACCACCGACCCCATTTCTTTGAGCCAACATAGCTACACATAGCTTTGTTGAGATGGTGTCTCATTGTAGCCCAGGCTGTTCACCCTCCACTTCTTTGAGTAGCCCACGCATGCCTAGTGGAACTTCCTGCCTTCACATCCCAAGTGCTGACGTTGCACGTATACACCAAACATCTGTCTTTTGTACTTTCTGATGGGTTTTTTTTTTTTCCAGCACAACACATATCCCTTTTACTATTTTTTGTTATAATCCCCCTGACATATTTTCATAGATTCTTCTTTATCTCTGAAAACTTTCCATTTCTTGGACATAGGATCTTATATAGCCCAGGCTAGTCTTGAACTAGCTACCTAGCCCAGACGGGCCTTGAACTCTTGATCCTCCTGCTTCCACCTCCCAAGTGCTAGGATTACAATCACAGGTATGATGAGCCTCCATGACCGGCTTTAAAATTTTAGTTATGTTTTTGTGCTTTTTAAAAAATAACCGTTTTCTGGGATTTCCCCCCTCCTATTTCAGCCTCTGTCTTTACACAAAGGATTTCTTCAAATATCTGGTCATGTGGCTTCCAGACACAGGAAAGGGCCATAATAAGCTGACTAGAAGCCATGTCTGAGCTTTGCAGCTTTCAGTGTGTCAAAACACATGTGATTTGCAAGGGTCTTGCTTTTAGGTTCAGAAGCATCCAAATGTTGGTTTCTAGGGTAGACCATTTGTCTAGGCATAGTTAGCTTCTTCAGAAGAATCTTCTGGCAGTTAATTTCAATGGTCAACTTGATTACATCAACAAATGGGAGATTAGTAAAGAACTCCTCTGGGTATGTGTGTATGAAGGGCTTTCAGAAACAAAGCACTCTGACCTAATCAGTGGAGCAATCCTGTGACAGATTCTAAGGATAGTCTTCTTGGACAAGAACCATTGGAGGAAAAAGATCATTGGGGCACCTCCCTGGGACTAAACTTTGTCCTGATTTCTTCTTACGTTCTTTTGGAGAGAGCAACGTGAGAGTAACTAACACAAGGGCCATCACGATTTGTTCTGCACGAACAACACAGAGACGCCCTTCCTGTTTTCCCCAGCAGTGGGCATTATCATCCTGGACACCATTCCTCCCTCCAGTCACACTGTGAGCCATCATTTCCCCGTGTTCTGATCTGATTACTAACGAGGTAGGGCACAAACCTTCATCTCCTTTACTCATATCTTGGCAGAGCTTGGGTAGACTCCTTGTCCAGTGTTTGACTAGCTGGCAACTCTGCATTCTTTTTTTTTTTTTTTTTTGGTTTTTCGAGACAGGGTTTCTCTGTGTAGCTTTGGGCCTTTCCTGGAACTCACTTGGTAGCCCAGGCTGGCCTCGAACTCACAGAGATCCGCCTGGCTCTGCCTCCCGAGTGCTGGGATTAAAGGCGTGCGCCACCACCGCCCGGCTAACTCTGCATTCTTAAGGTCTGGCACAGACAGCACTCTCTTTAGGATTACTTAAAGTAACCTAACGGCCAGACTGGCAATATCACTCAGTTTTCCAGGAGGGCATACACTGTCCAGCAGATGTTAAGATACTGAGATCAAAGTCTGTGTCTAATTTGTCTTGCTCCTGCACCACCTGTAGAGCCCCTGGTACCAGACACATGCTCATCAGTGTTGCTGAGCTGCATTAAATTGTAGATGTTTATGAATGATTTATGGTTCCAAATAGGTAATGCTGAGGATACCTAAGGCCTATTCATCTTGGTGAACCTCATAATAACAACCATTGGGGCAACCAGTAAACATTTGTTGAGCAGAGTATGCCCTCCTGGAAAACTCAACACGCTCAGTAAATCACAGACTGTTTGAAAGAGTTCGCACCCTTTCAAGAGTGTCACTCTGGTTCATTCAGCTGCAGACACACCCGCTTCCTACATCAGGAGAAAGCCCTAAACCTAAAAGCAGCATCTACTGCACATGAACTGAGAGAGATAAACTTATAAAATGATCTGAGTGTATCCTAAAATGAGGGGAGAAACAACAGCATTACCTTCTCTGTCTTTCTTTTTCAATCTTTTCCTCTTCCTGTCGATGGTTGCAACTTCAGATTTCAAAGACATGTAGTATTTTCTGATTTCCTGTAGTTTTTCTTGGAGAAAAGAGATTCTCTCTGTACTGTTCATATTATCTAATTCATCTAAAAGGAAAGAAAGTTAATCTGAATTTTAAAACAAAATAACTGTAAGACAAAAAGAATGCAATTCTATAAAGAGTCTAACTTGCAAATCAGTAAAAGCTTTAGTTTACTGTGACCTAACACAAGCTCTTTATGGAAGATATGATTAAATTAAATCTACGATTAAGAGTTCTTTAGCCCAATATTCTATATTAAACATGTATCACTCTGGGAGTCGGAGAAATGGCTTGATGGTTAAGAGCTCTGGCTGCTCTTCCAGAGGACCTGAGTTCAATTCCCAGCACCCACCTGACAGCTCAAAACTGTCTGTAACTCCAGTTCCAGGGGATCCAGCACCCTCATACAGAGAATATACAGGCAAAACACCAATGCACATCAAAGAAAGAAAGAAAGAAAAGGAACAGAGAAAAGAAAGGAAGAAATCTAAAAAAACCTAAAACAAACATGTATCACTCCAATGATCATAAAACGTAAGAAAACATTAAAAGAAAGCAATTGACCTGTAACGTAACTAGTATTTTTAAGTGTCAGTGGCAGAGAGGGTACTTTCTTTTCACTCATTTATATAACTCATATATCATACAAAGTCTGTGTAGCCCAGGTTGCCCTCGAACTTATGATCCTTCTGCTTCACCCTGGTGAATGCTGGGTTACAGGGGTGAACCACACACTCAACTCATGTTTGGTTTCTTAACTGAAGATTTTGTCATACTTACCAAGTTAGCATTATCCAAATTAAAAAAAAAAAGCAAAGCAGAATTATGTACAAGTGATGATTATTGATTTGGAATGGCTACATAATTTGTTAATGATTATTAACACTATTCCAAATCGACATTTCAAGAAATGTTACACTTTACAATATACATTCAGGCTATCTGGGAGATTCTTACTGAGTTGGAAGCTCCACTTATACGTCCTAGGGGATGAATTTGGATGCTTTTCTCTGTGCTTCTCTTTGTCTCCGTCTTTGATGTGAGGCGAGATCCTTGCAGGGGAGCGAGCCAGCTTCTGCGGCTTAGCCAGGCTGAGATGCTTGACTGGTGTGCACTTGCTCGAACTGTCTATGGCAGGGAGGTCTTCACTGTCACTGCTCTGTCCTGTAATGAGTTCACTCCAGTTACACACGACGAACAGCCTCAAAGATCAAAATGCAACAGCAGAAGCAATAACACTTCTTGGTATCACACAGGTAAACATATACATCAAGAGTTACAACAGAAGAAAGGGAAAATGAACTCTTGGGTTCTGGCAGCAGAATCAAGACGACAAAGGAAGGTCATCTTTGGAAAGCGTCACAATAAGACGCACACGCTGTGCCACCGCTGTGGCTCTGCGGCTCACCACCTTCAGAAGTCGACCTGTGGCAAATGTGGCTACCCTGCCAAGGCAAGAGAAAATATAAATGGAGTGTCCAGGCTAAGAGACGAAACACTACCAGGACTGGATGGAGGAGACACCTAAAAATTGTCTATCGAAGATTCAGACATGGATTCCATGAAGGGACAACACCTAAGCCCAAGAGGGCAGCTATTGCAGCATCCGGTTCATCTTGAGGATTTCAATCCGTCATAAAGTAAATATTCTAGTTTAAAACAAACAGGGAGGGATATGTAACCATAGGTAGAAAAAATGTTTTCAAAGTGGTGTATTATTGAATGCTTACTTTTTTTTTTTTCACTGTTTGATTTCTATCTTTTCAAAGAATGAGCTACAGGGCCTGTGAGATGCTTCAGTGGGTAAAGACACTTGCTGCCAGGCCTGATGATGGGAGTTGGTGCTCAGGTACAAGATGAAAGGAGAGAACTGCCTCCCACAGGTGCCCTCTGACTGACACACACAGACACACACACACACACAGACACACACACACACACACACACACTGAGAAGAAAGAATGAACTACAGCTCACAAGAATAATGATAAAAGATCTAATATATTACTAAATGGGGAAGGAGAGTTATAAAACAATATTCTGTAGTTCTGTAGTTCCATGGATGCTGAAATAAAATGTAAAAAACAATCTTTAAAAAAAAACAACAGACAACTCAGCTCAACTATGTATGAAGAACACAAATAGATCTTGTTGTAAACGTGTCCAACATTTCTTTTTCTTTTCCTCTTTAACATTTATTTTTAAAAAATGGCCTTGATAGCCCAGAAAGTCAGTAACTAGCCCAAGCTATCCTGGAACTCATGATTCTCCTGCCTCAGCTGCCTGTGTGCTATGATTATAGGCATGGTGGTCTATGCTCAATTTCTGATGTATGTGTTAACAAAAGAGAATTCATTTCCAACTCTGCTTCCTTCCTCACCAATTCATCCTAAGAGATGTTCGGATTTTCCCATAAAAACAAGCTGGAATTTCATTTTACATTTTTTCAAGGCATATACCTTTTACCCCTACCCTGTCTTTACTCTGAAAGTCAAAGATTACACACTCGGTTTCCCAGCCTGTCTCCTGTCCTGCATCTGCACCAGCTGTATGCCTTTACCACCCTTAAGAAAAACACTTGATTCCTGTGTGTAGGATGGAGGACAGGCTGCATGCACATGCTGTGGGGGACATGTGACAGTCCTACCTTTATGGGTTCTGGGGACAAAACTCAGGTGTCGGGACTGTGTGGCAAATGCTTTACCCACTGTGCCATCTCATTGGCCCCTTACTGGGTCTTAATTATAAGGTTACATTAAGATTATTATTTGTCCTCAAAAGAAGAGTTTGCTTTGGAATGCTCTACTACCAGGTCCCCTTGTGTCAAGTACCCATGTTCTTTTAACTGTCGGATTCCTCTGTTTCCAGAGTCTAGAGTTGCCTCAACCTTAAGGGAGGGTGGGGACAGAGTAAGCTCTCGCTGGCGGGAGCTTTTTCCCATCTCTTCAAATTTCTTTAAAAGGAAAAGTCTTGTCAGCCAGGCTGTGCTGGTGCACGGCTTTAATCCCAGCACTCGGCCAGCAGAAGCAGGCAGATCTCTGAGTTCGAGGACAGCCTGGTTTATAGAGAGTTCCAGAACAGCCAGGGCTACACAGAGAAACCCTGTCTCTAAAAACAAAAGAAGAAATGTCTTGTCACTCTGACTTCCTTCCTTCTAACTGTGCCTGGAACTCACTATGGACCAAATTCAACAGGTGAATACAATCCATACAACCCCACTCCTGTTGATTTCACCCCCTAACTCTACTTTTGTGTGTGTATGTGTGTGTGTGTGTGTGTGTGTGTGTGTGTGTGTGTGTGTGTGTGTGTGTGTGTGCGCGCGCGCACATGCATACAGGCCAGGTCAACCTTCGACATTATTCCTCAGGAAATGTCCACGTTGTCTTCTGAAACAATCTCTCACTGGGAACTGGGGCTCACAGATTTGACGAGGCTGACTAGTCAGTGAACCCCACGACCTGCCTGTCCCCTTTTCTCCAGCCTTGGGATTCAATGTGTGCAAAAGCACACCTGGCGTTTTACATGAGCTCTGTGGATCACATGTGAGTTCTCAGGCTTGCACGCACTTGACAGACTGAGCTACTGCCCCCACTGTTTTCTCACTCTGATTCCTTTCCCACAGCATTCTCATCCTCTTGTGAACACAGACCTCTGTACACAGACTTTCTTCTAACTACCACATGATATCTATTTTCCTAATCCCAGGTAGCAACAACTCCATATTCCCCCAAACTCTTCCAACACTCTGCTGCTAGGTCCTATGTTCTGTATCTAAGTTAACTAAGTCCTTGGTTCAGTTAGTGATGACACTAATGACAGTGAATCCTATTAATTTTCCTGACTCCATCTCTCATTCCATCTCGTCACCGCCTTAATCCACAGACTCGCTCTAAAAGGAAAAGCCAATCATGCCCTTCCTTTACTCTTTACAAATTAGAAAACTGTATCTGTGAGTGGGTGTTAAGTGTGGGCATGCATGTGCCATGGCACAGCCGTCCAGGTTAGAGGACAATTCTCAGGTGTCACTTGTCTCTGCCCCTGGTGTAGAGGCAGTCAGTTTCTCCTACTCCAGGACAGCTGCCCAGAGCTCCTGAGAGCCCTCCTGTCTCCACCTTCCATTACTCGGCAGGAGTCCCGGGATCACACACATGCAGCCAGCATATTTAGCTTTTCCCGTGGGTAACAGGGATTGAACTCGGGATGCCAGGCTGGTGGTACAGCTGGTACATTTACCTTCTGAGACACCTGTTTTGCCACTTCCTTTTATAAAATCTTTAAACTTTTCCTTGAAATAATTTATAAGCTTATAAAAATGATACAGAAACAAGAAATGTTTTCCAACCCATGGAAGGTAGTTGCCTCATCAAATCTAAATCCTTCAGCATGAAACATTTCTTACAATCAGAACCATTTTTCATATTAGTTATCTAGCCCTAACTCAACTGGTTTGAAACAACAAACATTTGGTATCTCACATGGTTTCTGAGGATCAGAACCTTGGAGCAGCTTGCCTGGCTGCCCTGCCCCAGGAACGCTGGGAAGGTTCACTTTAACTTTAGCCCGGGCTTTGGTCTCGGAAGTCCTGACTGACTCACTGGCATGACCACTGGTAGAGTTTTGGTTTTCTCCTGGCCCATCGCAGAATGCCTATAGCTCCTCACTGCAGACTTCTCCACAGACACGTGGATATCCTTATAATACGGCAGTGACTCTGTATCAGGGTAAGGAGGAATCTGTGGGGCCTTTTATGATCCATTCTCCAAAGTCACTGTCTCAGTTATTTCTCCTGCTGATGTGATAAAGAAAAGACCCTGATAGAGGCAGCTTGACAGTTGAAGGGTACAGTCCACCCTGGCAGGGAAGCCACAGCGATGAGTGCTTGGGGCAGTTGTCACCATGTAGGACTGTCAAGCAGAGAGAAATGAAGGCTTGTACTCAGCTCACTTTCACCTTTTACAGACTCCAGGACTCCAGCCTTGGGAATGACGCTGCCCACTGTGGCTGAGTCTTCCAACTTCAATTAACTCATCAAGATAATGTCCCACAGGCATGTCCAGGACTAAATCTAGATAATCTGTCATAGTTGTGCCCAGGTTTGTCTCATGTGATTCTAGACCTTGTCAAGTTGACAGTCAATGTTAACCATCACAGGCACATACCATCACTATGCTTTGTTAGACACTGGTCACTGAACTCATCTCAGTCAAGGGGAGGGAAGTTAGGTTTCACTTCTTAAAGGGAAAGATCAATGAATTTGTAGACTTTAATTTTAAGCCAACATATTCCTATATAGCTATCAACATCAGGAATTCACACAGATTGTAATTTTCAGATATCCATTTGATGATCCAAGTACCCTTCAAATCGAGAAGATCCAGGTGAGAAGCATGTATGCATTTAGTGGCCATGTCCCTGAAGTCTCTTTCAATTCGGAACATTTTCTCTTCTCATTACATTCAGGACCTTATGAGTCTGACTAGTAGAAGCCTGTTACTGTGCAGGAGATCCTCCAGGCCTGACTAGTAGAAGCCTGTTACTGTGCAGGAGATCCTCCAGGCCTGACTAGTAGAAGCCTGTTACTGTGCAGGAGATCCTCCAGGCCTGACTAGTAGAAGCCTGTTGCTGTGTAGGTAGGATATCCTCCAGGCCTGACTAGTAGAAGCCTGTTGCTGTGTAGGTAGGATATCCTCCAGGCCTGACTAGTAGAAGCCTGTTGCTGTGTAGGATATCCTCCAGGCCTGACTAGTAGAAGCCTGTTGCTGTGTAGGATATCCTCCAGGCTGAGTTTGTTGTGGTCCTGAAGTACTGATTAGATTTACATTATGCATCTTGGATGGGACTATCTCAGATGATGTTGTTACTCTTTTCTTATTGCATTCTGTCCAGCTGTACATGATTTTAGCTTGTTCCATTACTATGTAGCCAAGGCTGGTCTTAAGCTTGCAATTTTCCCGCTCTAACCTTCCAAATGCTGGCATTAAAGCATATGGTACTGTGTCCAGCTGGGTGTTCACCTTGATTACACTAAGGTAGTATCTTCTGGATTTATAAACTATAAAATTATGCATATTCCCTTTGCCATTTCTAATCTAGTCTTCTCTCCATCACTCTTTTCCTTAGTCCTGAAGCATGCAGCTGCAAGCCACTTCTGACTACTAAAAACCTGAAACACAGTTTCACATCCTTGGAGGTATCTGTTCTGTACGATCTCCACTGTCCTTTTGTTAGGATATAAGCTGTTTTACCTAAGGCGGTGTCTAGCAGCAAACTTGTCAAAAATCAATCAATTATTTTGACTATTTAATTTTACTCATACCGAGTTTGCTTTTCATATAATCTAATCCATTCATACTGATTTACTATTTTCATTTCTTTTGGTAAGAATTAACTTTTCAGGAGGAAGAGATGGCTCAATGGTTAAGAGCACTTACTGCTCTTGCAGAGGACCAGGTTCAGTCCCCAGCACCCACATGGTGGCTTACAACTGTCTGTAACTCCAGTTCCAGAGGATCTGGTGCCTCTTCTTAACTCTGTGGGCACCGAGCAGGTGCATGGTGCATGAACACACATGTAGTCAAACATTCATCTACATAAAATATTTCTATACTATTCATAAATCAGCTTTTCTGGCTGACAGAAAACATTATCAGTAGAAATGCAAGTTTTGCACACCACAACAAATGGTTATTTTTCTTTTCTTCAAGATCCTGAAATACCTTTCTAATAGTCAATTACTTTCCATGAAATAATTTTAGCTATCCCGGTTCTAAGTAAAACTACTAGATATTTTCAGATTAAAATGGACGGCTGGAGAGACGACTCAGTGGCGAAGAATTCCTGCCATGCAAGCGTGACGATCAGAGTATGATCCCTAGAACTCACATAAAGATGGAAGGAGAGAACTGACTGCACAAAGCTGTCCTCTGACCTCCACTACACTTGGGGGCATGTCTATGCGCTTGTATGCATGCACACATGTGTGGATATACACACCCCCCCCATAAAAATGGAAAAATTACTTTCGGAACATAATAAACTCTCCTCATCCTAGGACTGCCTCAGGTGATCAAGCCACGCCTCTGCCGCTGTACAACACCAGCCCCGGGAAACACCGACCTGTTCCGTTCTTCTCACTCTTGGCTGCCGCACTGGTCCGCTTGGGGGTTCGCTTCTGCTTTTTCGCCATCAACCCACTACTTCCATCGCTTGGCCTCTTCTGACCTGAAATAAAGGAAAAGAAAAACCTTGAAAACAACCCAAAAGTTAGAAACAGGTCCGTTTACGCACCTGTCCACATCACTTCTCTATTTTTAAAAAAGACTAAAACCTGAATTGTTGATTTAACACGAAAGCAGTCCCCCTGGAAAGCCTTACCCTTCTCTCTGCTCTCTCTCTCTGGTACAATTATACTACAGGTACCAGGGGGAGCGCTGGCTTCACACCCGTTGGCTGGTCCCCTCTCACAGAGGCCTTCTTGCGATTCTTCGGCAATACTATCAACTTCAATGGTTATATCGCTCTCGCTCTTTACACTTCGGGACTCGTCTTGACTGAGAGTAAGTGGGGAGGCTACTGACAAGTTAGGCTGTGCTACAGGAGGTGGGGCAGGCGGCACAGAAACCAGACAGTGAGACTCAGAGCTTTCAACTAGCACATCCTCAATACTGGGCTTATCCTTCTCATCCAAATCATCCAAGTCTACCTCATGGCAAACCAAGGTTTCGGGCCCGATCAGAGGCATCCCGTCCTCCTCCTCCTTGAGTGGCGTAGGGACAGGTTCTTCAGCTGGACTGTCCAATTTCTCACTGGTCACTTCTCGGATGCCCTGGTTCGGCTCCGCTGTCAGGGATGGCATTCCTTCATTTTCTGTTTCAAAGTGCTGCTCCAAATGTGAGCCTTTCCTGCCCTCCGCTCCCACGCCATCGCTGGTCCTCTCTTGGGACCCGCCAGCTGTCACTTCGGTTCCATTCTCAAGTCTTATTTTTTTCTCTGGTGATGAGTGTCCCAGTATTTTCCGTTTCAACTTTTTTTCCTTCTCATATTGGTCCACCTCATCTTCAGTAGAAGAAAAGTTTTTACATTCTAATGAAGAAAACTCCAGGCTGTGAGTGTCCACATGAGCTTCTCCGCCTGCTTCTTCCTGGCTGAAGGATGACATCTTTATCATTTCTAAAGAAAGGTCTTTCGTCTTACTCCGCCTTCCCTTCCCTTTAGGGGACTTTTCCACCTGTTTCTTAACTTCTTCCACTTGTTCGGCTTTGTTTCCAAAAACATGTACTATGTGATCGCTGTCTGGGACCTCTACCTTCAGGGGTTCCAAGGGCTGCATCTGAGTCCTGTCATTTTCTTTTAATAGATGTACAATCTTTGGGTTTTCCTCATCTAGTTTATCATCATTTACATTTTCACTTTTTTCTAATTCTTCTTTGATATCAGGAGACAGCTCTTCATTTACCAAACTCTTCTCCAAAGGGTCTTCTGCTTCACTATCAGATGAACAGGAGTCTGTAAGGAGACAGTACATTGTACAGATAGTTAAATTAAACACCAATGTAATAATTAAAATCTTACTAAGTATGAACAAGATCCTTTATAGACTTCTGAATCTCTATAGAAATTTCGTATATAAAATAAATCATAGCATTTGTGTGTGCTAAAATGTAAGGAGAAAGACTAAATGAAAACATGTGCTGACAGAGGGCATGGTGGTGTAGGCATTTAATCCCAGCGCTCAAGAGGCAGAGGCAGGCAGATCTCTGAGTTAAGGACCAGCCTGGTTTACAGAGCAAGTTCCGGGACAGCCAGAGATACACGGAGAAACCCTGTCTCAAAAACAAACAAACAAACAAACAAACAAAAAACTCCTCCCAAAAAACCAACAAACAAAAAAAGTGAAGACAGGACAAGGAATCGAGCTCAGCTGGTAAAATGTGCTGTGTGAGCACGACCTCAGTTCAAGCCCCAGAATCCACGCAGAAAAGCTGAGCCTGGCTCTCATGTGTAATTCCAGGTCTGGGAGGCAGCAGAGACAGGGCTCTCCCAACGGCCAGACAACACAGCTCAATCACTGAGCCCCAGGGAAACGAGAGACCATGTCTCAAAAACACCCAGTCAGGGCTAGAAGGAAGGCTCTGAGGATAAAAGTGCCTGCCACCACCAAGACTGATGATCTGAGTTCAATCCTGAGGACCACACGCTGGCAGGAGAGGACCAATTCTAACCTCCAAATGTGCCTGTCTCCCCAAAATCAATACACAAATGTGGTAACACGGTAACGGAAGTTGACAGCTCCTAAGGAAGCTGCTCAAGATTGTCCACTGGAATGTGAACACGTGGATGTGCTCCCTTCCTCCATAAACATGTGTGCATGTGTGCACATACAAACAATAAAAACACACTGTAGAAACACAATGCACAGCATGTTACCATGTCAGTTCTGTATGAAGAGGTCTTCAGTAGCCATCACACTTAGGTACAGTACCATTTGAAAAAACAAAGAGCTGGGTGTGGTGGCACACACCTTTAATCCCAGCACAGGACGCACAGATAGGCAGATCCCCAAGACCAGCCTGGGCTACAGAGCGAGTTCCAGAACAACCAAAACTACACAGAGAAACCCTGTCTCAAAACAACAAAAAAGAAAGAGAGAGAGAGAGAGAGAAAGCAAGCATGAACTCTATTACGACAATGCTATGCTGGACAGTGGTGGCGCATGCCTTTAATCCCAGCACTCGGGAGGCAGAGGCAGGTGGATCTCTGTGAGTTTGAGGCCAGCCAGGGCTACAGAGTGAGATCCAGGACAGCCAGGGCTACCTAGAGAAACCCTGTCAAAAAACAAACAAAAGACAAAAAAAAAAAAAAAAAAGCAAAAAAAAAACAATAAAAAGATACAAGCTAGTATGTTAAATGAGTTGACCTGATGTAATACAAAAGCTTACCACTTTGTACCCTAAGAAGGAAATACGACATTCCACCTAAAATTATTCTGGAAAGAAGGGATGTTTAAAACGAGCAATGTGAATTCCCCAAACTTCAAATGTTCTTATTAACACACAAGAAAGTACAGGCAAGCTACCTGCTTGCACGACAAAACTACTCATTTTATATCAGAAAAAATTTCAAATAATAAGGTAGCATTCTAGGATTGTATAAAATGATATAATGTAAAAATGTATGAACTTACAACACTTACACCCTCCCAAAAGAATTTTAAAAAGGGAAACACTGAATGTGTTCATCTTTTTAAAAGATAAGGTTCTTAGTGTGTAGCCCTGGCCTGCCTCAATATAGAGAGACCAGGCTGCTCTCAAACTCACAGAGAACTACCTGTCTCTGCCTCCCAAGTACCAGGATTAAAGGTGTGTGCCACTATACTTGACAAAGTTTTATGTTTTCTGCTTGTTGGTTTTTCTTTTTTAGGATTCAATTTTATTTTATGAATAGGAGTGTTTGCATGTATGTAGTGTACTATGTTCATGCCTGGTACCTGTGGAGGCCAAAAGAGGGTGTTGGATACCCGGGAGCACAAGGTACAGGCTTTACGAACAGTACGTGGCTGTTGAGAACTGAACCCCAGTCTTCTGCAATAGCAGCAAGTGCTCTTAACTACTGAGCCATCTCCCCAGACCCCTGAGTGATTATAAAAACAGGTATATAAATTTTTTGTGGTTTCAGTAAAAGTAAAACGTAGCATTCCATTTTCTCGTATCCAAACATTCTTCAGTTCTGCAGTTCAGTGTCAATGATGTTGGTTGTGTAGGCCGTACACTGCACCAGGAAATGCCTCCCGAGGAATGCAAGCTCACAAGGCCCAGAAACCTTGCGTTTGTGAATCATGCTAACCAGCCAGCAGGGGGCAGGGAAGAGGAAAGACATGCTTTCATGGCCAGCACACTGCGGCAGCTAATGGTGAACCTGACCTTTAGGAGAGTTTTTCTCTCCAAGGAGGCTAATTTCAGAATATCACCATTTCAAATCTCTTAAATTGCATAGATAAAATAAATAAGGACGGAAAAGTGAAGGGAAATATTAAGGCACAGTAAAATGTGCTCACCTATGCTCATCACAAGTACTCCTATACGCTTCGTTTCTGCTCTCAAGTCTCAGCACTGCTAACAGGCTGCAGGTCACAAACTACAGGAGACACTGGGCATCATGGTTTGATGCTGAGCACAGCACACAGGAGGACTCAAGGACGGTTTAACTTCCCTACGATTAAACTAGTTGTGTCTAAAATCCTTATGACAGACTGGTATCCATGGTTAGTATCAGTAGAGTTTAAATTAAAATATACAACAAAATAAGTACTAGGTGTCAATTAAAATGTGTAGTTTTAATCATGTTAGGTTAAAATCAAGATAACCTGCTATGACGCTCACCAAGTGGCCGTTTTATTTATCATGGGCAACACAGCTATGTTTTGGTCAACCTGGCTGTATATAATTGTGGTTCCATGACCTGGGGACACTGCAGTCCCTTAGTTTGGTAAGCATCCCTTCTGACATTTGTACAACGATGAGAGCCCTCTTAGAATGAGCCCCACTGTTAAGTGATGCAGATGTGTATATAATGTTTTCAAAGTTAAGTCTTCACAACTCCAGGCCCTCAGTCTCACCAGGCAGCGGGGAGCTGCCACGGGCATTTCTGGTACCTGATTTTCCTTCACCGTTGGACGTCTTAGACAAACTGTACGGCATGTTGGGCGAAGAGGTAGGTTTTAAAGGAGGTCTTCCCCGTTTTGACCTCTGCCGCTCTTCATCCCTCTTTTCGTCCTTTTCACCATCTTCTTTATTCTGGGTAACAACAACAAAAGGCATGAGAAGGGCCAAGACCTTCAAAAATGAACATCCCAGTTCTCCAAGAAAAACTATTAACTCCAAAATAAAGGTCAGTTACTTTAAATGTCAACTCCTACTATGTGCTTATAGAGAAATCCAGAACAGTTTTCTATCCGATTCACATGACTACAACCACTCCCCCTCATTTCCTGCTGAGGGAATGAATGGCATCAGAAACAGTCAGAACACTAGGCAGATCTCCACAGCAGGAACTGTGGCTGGAAGGTGTGGGCAAGTGTACCGTGGGCCCGCAGACCGCTTTGACATGGTGGAGGGAAGAGGAGAACAGTGGATTTCCAGAGTGACGGGGTCCTCTGTGTAGCTCTAACGATGAGAACAGCACTGCACATCTGTCCAAACCTTCTGAAGCACAAAGACCCAGAGCAGTCTGACACCTCGGATGTACACACCACCCCAATGGAAACTGTGGCCTTTACCAACTCGAACAAATGGTCTCCTCTGGTGAGGGTAGGGGCCGACAGTGCGGAAGACCATACCTACCTAGGGCAAAGAGCACACTGGAAATCCTGTACCTTCTCATTCTTGCTATGAATGTAAAACTACTCTGCAACAGTATCTTACAGAAAAGATACACCTTGAATAATCCCTCTATCGTAACATACCTTAACTTTTTTCTTTTGTTTTTTCTTTGGTCCACCTTTGTCCAAGGGCCAGATTATCCTGTCAGCCTTTACCCATTCATCATATCTGAAAGAAAAAAGTTTAGCTTTCACAATGATATCCTATTTGAAATATATTCACACACACACACACACACACACACACACACACACACACACACACACACACACACACACACACACACCCCCTGCATGCTCCAGTTTCTAGTGTTGGCAAAACTGTAAGGAGAATAGGAACTGCCTGTTGGTAAGACATGCTAGCAGCTGTCCTAGGTACTCAGTATAGCCACTAGTGATAGAGCCATAATTAAAGAGAAAAAAACCAAACCCAGTGGTGGCACACGCCTGGGATCCTAGCACTTGGGAGGCAGAGGCAAGTAGGTCTCTGTGAGTTCAAGACCAGCCTGGTCTACAAAGCGAGTTCCAGGACATTACACAGAGAAACCCTGTCTTGAAAAATTAGAGAGAGAGAGAAAGAGAGAGAGATTGATTGATTGATTCTCAGAATTAAGAGATTCAGAGGTCTGGGTTAGCAAACTCTTGATTCTAAACTATCCGAACTGCTTTGTTTCCCAAAACTCTCACAACCTGAACTGATCAGCAGATTTTTGTACTAGAATTCATTCTGTGGATAATATAAAGATGTCAATCTGCACACAATCAGCTCCCAATCGTTTATCAAGTCCCCTTTCTTGTCCTCCCCAGAGCCCTAGTATTTGTTATTCCTAATTAAACTTTATTATGAAATATGTCACTATTAAGACTGAAGTTAGAGATATTTGTATTTAATTTCCTTTATCTACATTTGTTCTCTTTAGCCCAAGATGAAGACTCATGTCCCTTGACCCTTCTTCAAAACACTGTCAACACTTGAATTTCAACATAATCTTTCCCATTACGAGGAAGAGATAAATAGATTAAATTATTCAGAACTAAACACTTCTTGCATTACACAAATGCAGTTATTTATAGTATTCAGTAACATTATAAACTAGTTGCCATGGAGACATGCAAAACACATGGCCCAAGTATGTACAGGTTTTAGCTGCCCTGGTACCATGATGCCTATACTATAGCCGAAAAACCATTTCCTGGTAGATTACCAGATATCTAAAAATTTCGGAACAGAGATGGCTATTAAAATCTTATTTATAAACATTTTTTTAATTGGTTTTTCAAGAGAGGGTTTCTCTGTGTAGTCCTGGCTGTCCTGGAACTCACTCTGTAGTCTAGGCTGGCTTCGAACTCATAGAGATCTGCCTAACTCTGTCTTCTGAGTGCTGGGAGTAAATGTGTGTGCCACCACTGTCCCGTCTATAAATATTTCTTAATTTGGTCATTTCCTGAGGTCCTACTAAAATACCAGGCATTATAAAACATACAGAGAATAGATGGAACAAGGCCTTGCTTCCAGGTCTGATATAAAAACAGAGATACTGTATAATTGAGCACAGCCTAGTAAATACAGTGAGAAAGATATATACCCAACCTAGGGCTAAAAAGAAGAGAATATCTTGCTCGTAAGTTTCCCAGAACACATCGGACCACACAAAGCCCAAGCTCTGTCCTGTCTGGAGGAACTCGGTGTGGCCCACCCTGGCCTGGTCTGAGTGGTGTATCGGGCAGGTACTTCTAGCAGCTACATTAGGCTCCTCTCACACTTGCAGATTCTCCCATGTTAGAAACATGACAAAATTATCGAGAAACTATAAGGATTCTTTGAAAGCCAGAATTATACTAGCTTTCAGGAAGATTTATGGACAGCCAAAGATGCATGAGTCATCAGTGGGTGACTAATGAGGACAATGACTGAACCTGAGCACATGACAAAGGACTACTGGTTAGAGTCAGAAAGGAAAGCCTTAAAAAAAACGAGAAGGGTGACAGGAAAGAGACATTCTAGTACAACAGGGCTGCACACAGGGTGGACGGCTGTGAACAAACTTGAATCTGAGGAGAATGTGATCAAACATGCTGCTGCTGCTGCCCGAGTTGGGAAGTAGTCCCTCTCCGAATTTATCAAGACACAGAGACTCTGCCTCGTTATTAAGACCCTGTAAGGTTGTGCTCACCGCTAACACAGAGCACTCACTATGTGCTAGGCACCGTTCTATGCACTTTATGTGCTAGTTAACATGGGTATTATAATTCTACAACTTATTTATACAGTAAGAACCCTGAATTCCCCAATCTGGAGAGGAGGGAACTGAGTCAGAACAGAGCACACACCCAGTGTGTAGAAAAGGTGTGTGGCAATGTGTCAACCCAGAGAAGTCTGCATCCACACAGACAGACAGACAGACACACAGACACACACACTCACACTTTCAAAAAGGCTTAAGAGAAAAGCAGAACTTAGAATGGCTGGGTCTCAGTGCTGCTCTAGCTGGTCTGACTCTCGAGGCCAGACTGAGCTGTCTTCCCTTGAACGTGACCAATTTCACAGAACATCACACCAGACAAGTCTGCTCCATGCCCATGGAGGATCAAAACAAATCAGACAACTCCCTAATCATGTCTGAACACAGAAAAAACAGGGAACATTGTCCAAGCCACAAAAATGTCAAAATATCCAAATGACAAAATATCCTCTCTCCCTAAGTAATGAGCCACTTCCGCTTCTGTACCAATTACAGGATTAACTTGGATCTAGCCTTCCCTCTTTCTAGGTAAGATTTACTAAGAGAACCAATCACAGACCTACATCAGCTTCCTGACTGTGTGCACACACAACAAAGATTTTCTTAAACCTACCACACAACAAAAGCTCAAATCTAAGTCCTACCCAGTACAGATTTAATTACTTAGCCAACTCAAAATTCTCACAGTGCTTGACACTGCTTGACTTCTCACAAAGGAAACAAAGATGTGCATGGCTAAGACGTGTGGGCCTCACCCCAGAGTGCTGGACTACCGCCAGCTCCTGAGGTGGGCCCCAAGCTGTCACAGACTTAGCCATCACCCTGGGACAGTGATGCCCCATGGCTTCCCCTCAAGTGTTCTGCCACCCTATAACAAAAGGAATAAACTCAGTTGTCCCAATGGCAGAATGTTCTGCTGGTCTCTGGTGGAAGGCACTGACAGTTTATAAAACAGTGCAAAAATCAAAATCCTCAAAAATGTGGAACCAAAGTGTGCCTTATAAACACACTCAAGAGTTTCCTGCAACACTGCTCCTTTGTAACCACCTAAAAGAACATGCTTTATTGCTCACCTGACATTCCATCCATAATAATGCACCAAGTATAAAACCTCCCCGTCATCGATCTCGGTGCCTTTGATGCTGGCTTCATAAATTTTCTGAGTCTTTCCTCGGCCATACTTCACTTTGACTTTGGTTCCGGTCAGGCAGGGTTCTGTGTCGTCTCCCTCTTCATCCTCTTCCGAGTCACATTTGCTTTCGGTTTCTTCCCTGCAGCGAATCACAACATTGATAACGCTACTAAGCTCTTTGGGGAGAACCAAACACAAGCGAAAGAGACTCCAGCATGGAGGGGCTATACAACCTACGTTCCCTTAGGAACATGTCAGTGGAGGAGGAGGAGAAGAAGGAGGAGAAGGAGAAGATTTTATGGACTACTTACTAAGGAATTTATTATGTAGAGGTGCACTGTACAAAGGTAAACCCATACTTCTTAAAGGCCAATCAATAATCACAGTTAATGATGATGCAGTCAATAAATCACTTTAAACAAACAAACAAACAAATTAAAACCATGTGCCCTGGAATGGCCTTTGGGATTCGTACTCAAGTGCCACCTTACTTGTGAGAACGTTCTAAAGCTATTTTGTAACTTCTTGCAACTAACTGTCTCAAATCCCCTTTAGCAGTACTGTGTTCTCACTTCAGAGTGGTTCTCAGCAAGACCCACTGCTTGGTGTGTAAAATAACAAACAAGGGCTGCCTCCCTTAGCAACCCTGTCTCTTAAACTGGTTCACGTTTGACATGAGGCTACTTGTTGAAATTCTAAGCAAGTCATGGTGGAACAAAGCTTTCTAGGTTTTGCTGGTTTCCAGTTCCATTTCTAACTCCTTGGCCAGCAGCTTTTCTTTGTTTTAATAATTACACACAGAGGGAATTCATATGAGAAGTCCGACAGTAGTTGGAAACTGGAACCATAAAGTGTATTGCCTATTAACCTGGCGAGGATTCAGAAGACATGCATGAGGTGTTCTAAGAATGTCAAAAGCTTCAGGAGCAGTCTTAAGGTCTTGTGTACAGGGCGTCATTGCAGTGGCCCCTCGGCACACGACTGAAGCCTTGATAACTCGTTTACATCGGGGATATTTGCTCTCTAGGAGCACTTCTCATGAATATCCTGAAGAAATCATTCCAAAACACATACAGAAATCTCCAGGATTCCTGATACAGACTAAGAATATGCCCTGTTTGTTATCTGTACACTCAACTTTTATTTAATAAAATAGAATATTATCCTTCACATTGAAGATTGAATTCTGTGTTCTAAAATATTTGCTCCATTTATGTACCAAGTATTTTAGCCATATATTTATTTATATAGACTCATTATTATAATTAGGCCCTACTTTTTAAGTAGCTCACCTTTGTTTAGTGTTTTAAATATTTAAATACTGTACTCATTATTCTCAGCTCCCAATTAATTCCTGCTACTTTTTAAATCCTAATTATACTTTGTTTACAACTTTTTAGAACTAAACTACTTCACAGACAACCGCATTAGCTCATGTGTCTATTTACCAAGCATCAAGTCCCTCTCCTGGTCACCACTTACTACTTTCCCTGACACTCATTCTCCCAATGGTTTATTCGAAAATGGTGTTAGCTACCATTCGGACACAGCAGGCCGTTTTCCCCACATCTGGCTTAAGATCTCAAACTTCTAGAAGATTTAGCATTATGTAATAAAATAACTGAAAAAAACTGAAGAGCTTCTGTTTTCAAGTAAGTGTGTTATGCTGTTGTTCTAAAACTTCCTTTTTATTACTATCTAAAAAATAAGTAAATCCATTTGATCCCATGACAAAACAGCCCACGACACGGCCCAGTGAGACATCACTTTGATCTAGCTCAACTGCCTAATTTTGGGCTTTTTAAGTCACTTCAATCCATGCAAGTCTAATACATGGAAAACAAAATACAGTTTTCACTCAACAGCAAACAGAATGGACGTTAAAAAGCTGGATTTATTATGAGATGTGGGGCAAGAATGTCTTTACAAACTGGAATCGGGGTGCATGCCACTTCCTCTAGGACAATTGAGAGAGACAAATGTCTTCCATAAAGCTAACACACAGAACCATCTGCTAGTACTGTGCACCCATGTGTCTGGTAGCTTTCCCAAGTTGTACCTTTTGTAAAATGGAAATTTTGCTCTCGCTGTTTCCTCTTGTCCACTTCCTCCATTTTTCTCCAGCTCCCTTCCCTGCTGTCAACTGCAGGACCTTTCTTTTGACTGGGTGGCGCAGCCTTCTTTGAGGCCACTGTTTAGGGCACAAGTGCTATTAAAATGGTGCGACCAGTATATTCTCCAGTTCCGAAAGGCGGTACACATCATCTTCACAATGTGTCTCACCTTCATCAGACAAGAGGAACGGAAGTCCCAATAAGAAGACATTCCCTCATCCCTGAATCTCTAAGCAGGAACAGAGTGCTGCCGGGCCCCAGACAGGTGCCTCTGGAGCACAGACATAGGACAATGTACCTCTCTTGGCTCTTCTCTTCCTCTTCCTCTGAGTCCTTCTCAGAATCCTCTTGCTTTTTAAGTTTCCTCTCTTTGGGCTTTGGTGTGGTTTTTCTCCCAAGCAGCAGCTCATTGTCTTTTTTCTCGGCTGTTTCATAGTCATCATCGACATCCTTATTTTCTGTATCGTCTTTGATGAATTTTTCTTCTATTTTCTCTTCTTCTATTTCTTTTTTAATAGAATTTGCATCTCGAACAATTTTCCTCCGCCCCTAATAGAGGGGATAAAAGCTTTTAGAGAGCTAACACTACAAATGAAGACAAGGCAGAGAAAGACATCTTTGCACCTTTCTCTGAAGCCTCTACAGCAGTGACTCTGCTGCATCCTGGCTTGGGAGCAGAAGCTGAACAACAATTAACTCATATGTATTATTCCTTTGGAAGTAAAAGATGACTCATTATGAATCTCTTAATTATGTCCAACACTACCATGATCCCCGGACACATTATTATGTATATTCATAAGAAAACTCTTCTCTCCTAGGCCTGGGAGTGCAGCTCAGTGGGAACTCTACAATACCTGCTAACCATGGTTAAGAAGTGTGAGATGAATTAGCTACACGCTAAGGATAGAATTCCCTACTAGTTCTGCCACGCTGGCGAGAGGGGCCAGAGAGTAAAGGCACACACTTGCCACCAAGCCTGACGACATGAGTTCAGGACCTATGTGGACTCACATGGTGCAAGGAGAGAGCGACTCCCACAAATTATCCTCTGACCTTCACATATGTATGTACGTACGCACCCACGCGCGCACACACACACACACACACACACACACACACACACACACACAGAGTAAATGTTTTTAATAAAATGTTTAAGTTACTAAGGATAATCTTCATAAACCCACCCTCTAACTTATGACCTCTTTGAAAGTTCTGTGATCTCCAATCTCATTGCTTATTAAAATAAAAATCAAATAGCAATATATTTTCTTACAATAAAAATCAAATATCAGTATATATGTGTGTGTGTGTGTGTGTGTGTGTGTGTGTGTGTGTGTGTGTGTGTTATTATGCTTTAAGGACCTAATGGCACCAATGTCTAAAAAGTGAGATTGTGGACTGGAGAGATGGCTCAGTGGTTAAGAGCACTGGCTGCTCTTCCAGAGGGCCTGAGTTTGGTTCCCAGCACTCTTATCAAGTGCTGACTACTGCTTAGAACTCCAGCTCCAGGAGATCCATCTTCAGGACTTTGAGGGTATCCACACACAAGTGAAACATATACATACATATAAAAACGAACGACCGAATGAACTGAAGAGGGAGATTTCTTTGAGTGAGGACCCCGAGCATTCACGGGGTCCCAGGAGGCACTTGTCCTGCTGTCTCCTGTAGCCTCTACCAAACCTCCAGCATGCCAACTGACTATGAAACTCATGAGCCGCTTCAAGACCTTCTAAATTTTCCTGCAAGTCAGCCTACTGTGACAGCAGAACACAGGAGGGATTTTTTAAAAAAAGAAAAAAATGAAGGAGGAGCTGGGGAGGTGGCTCGGCATGTAGGAGTGTTCACTGTGCAAGCCGGAGGACCTGGGTTCAAATCCCTTGCACCCACCTTAAAAAAAAAATCAAAAAACAAAACAAAACAAAGCCACACATGCACCAATAACCCCAGTGTTAGGGGTGGGGGAAGGGCCAGACAGCGGGTCACTAGGATTGCTGGCCACAGCCTACTTCCGGGTAGTGAGAGAAAAAGTTTCAAGGGACCGGGGCAGAGAGGGGCACACACCCCCACACCCCAAAACAAAAACTGAACAGTTGAATAAGGTAAAGTATAGTTCACCCCAGTAATCCCAACACTTGAAAAATAGATGCTGGAGGATCAGAAGTTCAAAGTTATCCACAGCTATACAGTGAGTTGAGTCTAGCCTGAGCTATTATGAGACCCTCTCTAAAATTAAAATAAATAAATAACAAAACTTTAAAATAAAGAACTTAAATTTACATATTTCATGAAATTCACTAAAAGATTTCACTTATTAGATGACAGAATGGTCAGTTTAAAAGCAAGATTTCTGGATGCTGGAGAGATGGCTCAGTGGTTAAGAACACTGACGCTCTCACAAAGAACCTGGGTTCAAGTCTCAGCACCCACATGGTGACTCACAACCACCTGTAACTCCAGTTCTAGGGGTTCTGGTGCCCTTTCCTGGCCTCTGAGGGCTCCAGGCATGCATGTGACACACAGACATACATGTAGGTAAACACCAATACACACAAAATAAAAATGAACAAACCTTTTTAAAAAGAGAAATAAACAGTGCCTCCCCCCACCCCCCGGGAAAAAAAAAATTTCTGAACAACTACAAGAAAAGGTAACTTCACTTTTCCCTTCCATTAAATATGGCTTCAACAACAAATAAGATACATTAAGAACTGAAAGCCAGGCATGATGGCGCACGCTTTGAATCCCAGCTCTTGGGAGGCAGAAGTAAGCAGATCTCTGTGAGTTTGAGGACAGAACAGTCCAGGACAGTGAGAGATACATAACAGAGAGACCCTGTCTCAAAAAACAAAAACAAAAAAAAGGAACCAAAATTTGAGCATATGGCAACCCATGAAATGATAAATCATGCTATGTAGCTACCAATGGGCATGGATCAGAATAGTGAATGATGGTAATCATTTATAAATCTTTAGTCAATGGAGAGAAATACAGGGGGCAGTGTGTGTGTGTGACAGAGAGAGAGAGAGAGAGAGAGAGAGAGAGAGAGAGAGAGAGAGAGAGAGAGAATGTGTGTGTATGAGAGAGTGTGTGTGTGTGTATATGTGTGTGAAAGAGAGAGAGAGAGAAGATAAAATCAATGTGTGCACAAATCACGCCGTACAGTGTGCACACAGATTTACAGTTGTGGCACAGGAATTATCAAGAGGCAATTCACTCAACTAGTTAATGAGCACTTCCTATGTGCTGTGCTTCTTTTTCTAGAAGCCTGGGGTCACGTTAATGAGCAAAATCAACACTCATCTTTGCCTTCAAGGAATGCAACTCTGGTACAGAGGGAGGAAAAGAGAGAAAACCAACCCAGACATTCCAGACAGAGTGAGAAAGGAGGAAGGTAGCAATGATAAAGACAGTGCAGGCTTCACTGAGGTGACATTTTAGCAAGAAACTTAAGAAGAGAGAGGACATGGGACTGAGCCAGAAGACAGAGACCCGAGAAGAATGAATTCTGTAGGTGTGTGTTGCTTTTGTCCATCTGGTTAGGTGGTTTCGTGCTGTGGCTCAGGCTGGCCTGGACCATACTGTGTAGCCCAGGTTGAACACATGACAAGCCCCTTGCCTCGGGATCCTGAGTGCTGAGGCATGAGGCACCCACCATGCCTGGTGAGGAGGAGCTTTCCAGGTAGAGGAAGTAAAACGTGTTGTCCGGGGAAAGGTCGCTACGATAACCTTGTTACAACCTTACTAAATACTGCAACAGAAACGAGGAGGACCGCACAAATCGTGTGTGTGTGTGTGTGTGTGTGTGTGTGTGTGTCCACAGTAAAACTTTTAAACTAATGCACGAAGCAGATGACACTAAACACTCACTCTTGGAGACTTCGGGTCTGTGTCTTCTCTGTCGCTGTCGCTGTTGGAATCGGTATTCTCCTCGGGCTCACTCTTCACGTCCATTAAAGGCATTTCCTGGTCCACTTTTAGAGCCTCTTCCATTGAGTCTTCCAAGTCTTTTGTTTCCACTTTTACTTTTGGTTCATGGTGGTGAATAGTTCGGAACTGAATATTTGCAGAACGGCAGTACTCCTCAAAACCATAGAGATATCTAAACACACACAAGGCTCATCTTAAGAAATCTTAGTCTTTGCATTTATCATGAATATAAGGTGCATAAACAGCAAAACCCAAGGCTTTAAAAAGCATTCTTTGTATGTTAGTAATCTCTGAATGCCTTTGATACACAGGTACCAAAAACTAAAACATTGTCCTGAGAACCCGAGACTGTTACAATTTAACAGAGCCATCTTGGAATACTGCTCTAGAACAGAGGTTCTCAACCTGTGGGTCATGACTCCTTTAAGGGTTGAATGACCCTTTCACAGGGGTCACCTAAGATCACCAGAAAACATAGATATTTATATTACGATTCATATATGAAGTAGCAACGAAAATAATTTTATGGTTGGGGTCACCACATGAGGAACTGTATTAAAGGGCCGCAGCATTAGGAAGGTTGAGAACCAGTGCTCTAGAACATGTATGTAACGAAAACTATAGCCTATGAGCTGGAACTGCAGATGATGAGCACCCCACATCCCTGACTTTGAAGAGGAAATCAGCATCGCATGGGAAATAGAATACCTTTCATTCACAAGTGTCTCCCAGCCCACATGTGAACATTTGCTTTCTTTGTTTGGAGTGTTAATGCCTTAAAAGGAGGCTGTTCCCTGCAAATGTTTGTTTTCTTTTTCTTTTTTTTTTTTTTTTCAAGACAGGGTTTCTGTGTGTAGCCCTGGCTGTCCTGGAACCCTCTGTAGACCAGGCTGGCCTTGAGCTCAGAGATCCACCTGCCTCTGCCTCCCAAGTGCTAGCTAGGATTAAAGGTCTGTACCACCACACCTGGCTGACATTTATTCGTTAATGAAGCCAGACTACTTACTTTCTATAAGCAGTTTTTACATTGTAGGACGCAGCTGAGTTCAAAATTGGAATGCCAAGGTCCATATAAATTTGCTTCCACACAGCACCACTATCAATCTGGAAAATTAAGATTTTGTTAACAATTGTCAAAGGGAAAAATCATTACACTAGCATTCTGTCCTTTAAAAAAATGCATACATCAAACAATCAAATTCCTCATCACACAAACACATATTTCTCAAGCAATGTTATACTTACATTGTCACATCCCCCCTGATGATAGACCAGTCTAAAGAGCTTGAAGAGATTGAGATCTTTATAGCCCAAAACAGGTGGTTTGTTGATTGGAGTACCTTTTTTAATGTCAGAGAGAAAAATAAAGCATTTAGTCAAATGAAAAATACTAATTTGACAGTAAAGATAGTGACTTCTAGTTTGGCAAAATCCATTAATTGGAGGTATACATTTAAAGGTCCTTAAATCACACAAGACAATCTCCTCTGTGTTCTTGATACAGTTGTGTGGGCTCTCTGTATTTTAGAAGCTGCACACTTCTATTATCAATCAAGTTACGTCTCTACCAAGGAATGGCTAAAACCAAGTTAAAAACTGAGACTGCTACGTGTGGCTGCCATTGTTGGTTCACTACAGCTTAAGCAAAGGAAGCAGGAAGGTTATGGCTCCACTCTGGCTCTTAAACAAATGGAAAGCTGTGTTCGGGTCTCTGCAGGATTACTTCTCAAAGCCCCAGAATGGCTAGGGCCAAATTACCTGCGGATTTTCTAGGACTAAAATGTCAGAGTTTGGTGATTTATAATGGTTCTATTTCTTCTATTGCTATGGAAATCCTGTCCCACTCAGAAAGAGACCATGGTCCATTATCTTCAGCTTGTGGAGACCAAGGATCAGGTGGATTTACTTGCCTGAGTACAGCATTACCACTGTAATAAATGACTACACAGAGTAACGTTATGATTGGTCACTTTCTACTTCTATTTTAATCTTTTCGTAAATACAAGGGAGACCAAATTTAACTATGTAAATACTGATTTCCTATGCTTTTATTGCAAACATTTAACTACTATCAGGTATAACTGATTGATCGTGGGCTTTCAGTGGGATACAAGGCATTCCTAAGACAGCAGAAACAATGCCTATACCTCAAACACAGAGCCATAAAAATGACATACCTCTGTCTTCCATAAACTTATAAAGCTGTTGGAGGAAGTTGTCCCTCTCTTCAGGGTCAAGTTCTTCCTCAGGCTGTAAAATCAAGCACAGTGAACAGAAAGAGATACAATGTTATCTTGGTAGCCAGGAACCCCTGGGAGTCACATTTTAATGCTTTGGCTTTTTTGCTGTTGCCGGGCTCAAACTCTAGGCCTCCCAAATGGTAGGAAAAGTGCTCCACCACTGAGTCTGTTCTCTACCCTTAAGTCACATTCTGATAACAAAGACCTGCTTCAACTGTAGACCAGGCTATCCCTTTCATCCCACCTTCCACTCTGACCCTGCCTTGAGTATCATCAAAAGACTAGTAAGAGTCAAGAGGAAAATATTCTAGAATGCAGCAAAACGACTATTTTTACTTCATTTGACTTTATTTGGGAAAAAAAACCCAAAAAAACAAACAAAAAACCCAAAAATGATTATCATATGGTTCATACAAATATATTGGGAGATAAGCACAATAATGACAATTTTTTGTTTTGTTTTGTTTTTCTTTTTGTTTTTCAAGACAGGGATTCTCTGCGTAGCTTTGGAGCCTGTCCTGGAACTCACTCTGTAGACCAGGCTGGCTGTGAACTCACAGAGATCCGCCTGGGTCTGCCTCCCCTGAGATTAAACGCATGCGCCACCATCGCCCCAGCTCAAAAATGTTTTTATATAAAACAGTATCTATTTAAGTGTTCCTATTTACTAATTATATAAGTCTAATAGTATTTTCCTATAGTGTTATTATAGATTAAATAAAATATCCTTGGGCTGTCAAGAAGGCTCAGGGGGTAGAGGCACTACCACCATGCTTGACCACCGGACTTCAATCCCTGTGTCCCACATGGGGGAAAGAATTGAGTCCATCGCACGTGTCACGGGGCACACACACACACACACACACACACGCACGCACGCACGCACGGACGCATGCACGCATACACATAAATAAGTGTTTCAAAAATACAACATCTGTTGATAGATTACCCATCAGCAAATATTTACAGTTTTTCTGGTTTTGTTTTGACACTGTGGCCCAGGCGGGGCAAGCTAACCTCGACTCTTCCTGAACCTCCCACCACCTCCCACATGCTGAGACTGTAAGAATACACCACATCTGATTACAGACATCACTGCAAAGTCAGCAGTACTACGGAGAAATTAATAAAACACTAATGTTTCTTCCATATAAAGGATCATGACTTTAGAGGATGACTTGACTGTGTTCTAAGAGAATAATTCAGACTATCTGCATTTTCAAAACGATGTTCAGATAAAAGCAATGTTCAAGCAATAAATATCGACTGTTCAGTGCCTAGACGGCAGCGGGCACTTTAAAATCGTGTTAGCCTTTAAGAATTTTAATAGCTAATACTAGAGCCAGGATCAATGAACATGTAGTCGATTAAAATATATAATAAAATCTAGGAGGCAGGAAGAGCTCTGTGATTCCAACGCCAACCTGGTCTACATAGTGAGTGGTACCACAGCCAGAGATACATAGTAAGACCCTGCCTTGAAAACAAATAAACAAACAAGTAAATAAAAAGTTGTTCTTCAATACAAAGAAACAAAATCAACCCACTCACTACAAATGGGGCACAAACAAGGTTCTAGCAAGCTATGCTGAATTTTTCATGATTGAGTATAATTTTTACAGATTAAAAAGTGATAGCTTAAAGGCATCGAGTTAGTGAATAATAAAGAGTATTTTAGACTCCGTGAGGAACCATGTCACAAAATTTAAGTACAGTTCTAAGATACAGAAACAAAATCAATAAAAAATTCAATTTACATATACCTACTTTCTTGAAAGGAAATTTCCACCAAAAAATAAATCATCTCCTAAGGAATCCCTCACCATCATTTTAAGGAGCTGTGTTACATACACTAGAAGATGCCTCCCTGTCCTAAAAGCTGCCTCTGTCTGGGATTCAGATCCGCTACTGGGCTGCTGTCGCTGTCCACGAGTCCCTCTCACCCTGCAGGCACCTCTTTCCTGACTGGGAGCCAGGGGCTGCATTGTTCAAGGACGGAGGTGTGGGAAAGAGCAGGCAGAAGGAAGGTAGAGGACTCTCTGAACTACCAGCCTTCTTCCCGTCGTGATATCAAGCACTGGAAGAGTAACTACATACTCAGTCAAAACGCCAGCTCAAGGAAGAGGATTTTAAGGATACAGACAATACATGTACATGATTATAATGCTAAGAAATGTCTAATGCTATGGGCACCACTATATTCTACTTAGTATTACAAGTAGCTGTTTGTCTACACTATCAGATTTTGACTTTTCTGACAAGAGGCATTATGTCTTTAAGTTCCAGTATTTCTTAACCATTAAAGCATAACTCAGGAGTTGTACAAAAGCACTGTGGATGAAAATCAGAGCACATGGCATCTTCTATTTTTGCTGCTTTGATTTTGGAAAGTGATGTAGACAGGCAGAAGAGGCCAACACCACATAATGTGTAAGTGCAGAGTGCGGGAACAGGGATGGAATGAACAGTTCTGCTGGGGTGGAGCTGCCGTCGAACACTGAAGAAAGCCTTTCAGTGTGGCTGGTAGTCCCCGTACAGCAAGCAGCAGGAGATGGTCTGAGGGACGCTGTGATCAGAAAAGGACAATGTGATAAAGAACTGAACTTGCCCGGAGCATACGCCTGGAATCCCAGCATCTGGGAACGGAGGCAGGAGGATCCAGGACAGCTAGGGCTACACAGAGAAACTGTGTCTGGGGGGGGGGGGGGGGGGGTGCAGAACCTGCTCGATACCATAGGAGATATGAAGTTTCCAAAGAATTAGGTGCATGTTTTACAGTTCTCAGCCATGAATGGGACTGACACATTGGAGAGGAAGCCATCACAAGCCATCACAGCAGTCCACAAGGAAGAGGAGGAGGATGCTGTAAATCTTGCCTTTGGTGAAGGAGAAGGGGAGGGAGGGAGTTAAGGGTGAGAGGTTCTGTTGGTTGCTTTCTTTTGTCTTTCGTTCTTATCCATGCTGGCTGTGCTCAGGAGGCCTGTGAGCTTTGGGGCGTCGTTACTGTATTCACGGCGTTCATCTCTGATGACTGCATGTAGTTAGACAGTCACTGTGTGATGAAAGGACATTTTTGCAACTGAGTTGAGAAGACTTTCCTTCTGTGATTCACACTGGCTGCTAACAACCAACGCTCAGCAACAACGCCATGAAAGCAGGGAAGGAGAAGGATGGCTCCAGATGTCTTAAGACACAGGTGACTGGCAAGACCGCTCCCCTGTACCTTCCTCACACACCTCTGGGAATGAATGCTCATTCAGAAATGGCATAGATTCTAGTGACAAATGGATTTTTTTCCAATTTATGGGAAGATAAATACAATTTGTTACTTTTTTTTTTCTTTTAGTGTTTTCTTCTGCAGTCTAGGCTAGCCTCGAAATAGCAGCAATCCTCCTGTCCAAGTGCTGAGATTACAGGCATGTGCTACAAATGAAGTAACACACACCTCAAGTTTGCTGTTAAGTTTCCTGGCTAGAATATCTACTCTATTGACTGTAAATCAGGAATTATTCAAACTGTCAAAATACACATGGAGGCTGGCCTGGAACTTGTAGCTATCCTCCTGCCTCTGCCCCTGACTAGAGTGCTGCAATTACAAGTGAGCATGACCACTAGTTTAATCTCACTGTATTTACCCTGTGATAGTCATCAGTGAGAAGAGAAACGGGAACACAAGGCCAACATTTAACTAACTCAGATACCCAACGCTGCAATAGGAGCTTCCGAGCAGCATCTGAGTGGCAGTGGGGAGATATGGAAAAGTGAAAATAAGAACGTGACCAGGAGTCAACCCGTGAACGCCAGACTTCCACAGGTCGGTGATGAAAAGCCATAAAGCAGCGAAACTGACGCCAAAATCGAGAGTTCATCCGATAGGGGCTGAAAGCTATTAGAGGTTTCCAGTGGGCTGATGACAAACAAGCATTGTTAGAGAAGAACTCTTTGACAAGGTCCAGAAAATCTCAAATCGGTCAAAGGAAAAAGTTATTTAAAAAACCACAAGAGTATGAGAGAGATTACTTAGAGTATACTGTCTAAGAAGAGATATTTTGAGGAAAAGAGAAGTCGTGTCAAAGACTGTTCTAATTAACCTTCAAACAACAGTCCGACACCTTGTTTCAAACAGTAATTTCACAAGATTTTACATAATCCACACTTATTCATTTATTCAGAAACTAGGTGATGAGGGTTTAATATGGGCCAGACTGTCAGTGCTGCCTGTCTGGGTCCCCTGGGGAGAAAGGGTGGAAAACAAAATCCCTGGCACGCCTTGGGTTCATTTACAGCACAGGAAAGAAGAAACCAAAACGTGAAGGGCTGGTGAAACCTCAGCCTAAGTGTTCTCCTAAGAAAAAATTAGAAAACAGAAAAGGTACTGCTAGTGTCTAAGTTCCCTCCATAATCACACACACACACACACTCTCTCTCTCTCCTCTCTCTCCTCTCTCTCTCTCTCTCTCTCTCTCTCTCTCTCTCTCTCTGAAATATACATACATAGAACTGGTAAGAGGGTTATGCCCCTTTCATTTAAAAACCAACAAGTCTGTAAAATAAGCAGGACATTATTCGGGTTAGTCATCTTCACTTGTTCAAATACAGAGCTGCCTATTTTAACAATGATAAGAAAAGATGCATCTTCCTGGTGGCTGATGTTTTGATATAATAGATCACAACACCTCAGTGAAACAGTTACGAAAGACTTCAATTTAAAAAGAAAGTCTTTCAAATTTTTAAATGGTTAGAGAGAGAGTTCGGCAGTTAAGAGCACTTGCTGCTCTTGCAGGAAAAGGATTTGGTTCCCAGTACCCACAGTGTCTCGCAATCATCTGTAACTCCCGTCCAGGGGATCTGATGCCTTATTTTGACTTCTGTGGACACCAAGCATGCGCAGATTGTACAAACATACATTCAAACAAAACTCATACACATAAAATAAAAAAAATAAATCTAAAAAAAAATGTAAGAAGAAAAAGCGTGGCACAGTGGGTGATCTGCGCCGCCGCAGTCTTGGGTACTCTGAGGCAGGAGACCTGCGTGAGCACAGGGGCAGCCTGGGTACATGGCAACACCCATCTCACAAAACGAGAGAGGAGATGGAAAGGGAGGGAGGGAGAGTTTAAAATCTTGATCTTCTATGAACAGAGTTTCAAGTACAAAAGCTGACAGCTGAGCGGGAACCGGTGGGCTAGTGCTGTAAACCCAGCACTTGGGAGGGACAGGGAGGAGGAGGAGGAGGAGGAGGAGGAGGAGGAGCAGTTCAAGGTCATCGGCAGCTACAGAGCAAGTCTGAAGACAAGCCAGGTTCCAGAGCTCCTGCCTTAAACACAGAGGTGAGACGGCTCAGCCGGGAAGGGTGGCTGCTACTAAGCCTTAGGTAAAAGCAGCAGGACCCACATGGTAGGAGAGAACCCACTTCTAAAAGTTGTCCTCTAGCCTTGAGACAGACTCTATGGCATATGCCTGCCTCCTCCACCCAAATAAATGTATGCATACACAAATAAGTCAATACAAAACAAGAAAAATAAGTTTAAAAAATTAAGTGGGCAATATTTGTGTAAGGTCCAAGAGCTCTGACAGCAGTGAATTACCTGCATAAATAGACCTGGAATAAATGTGACATTAAGTAATGCTTAGCACACTGCTTTGAAAGAGAGATGGCATTACATAACATGCTTTAGAAATATTTCAATTCAAAAAGGTAAAAACCACAACCTCTTTTGTGCCCTAAAATTATTTTATTCCCCAAGGGATCACATGTAGTTTCTGTTTTTAAAAAACTGACTTCAGATCTAGTGCAGAGACGGGCATGGAGGAGGGTAAGTGTGAACACACCAGCAGGGAGGTGCCACCGCATTAGTCTAGGGGAAGACAGTGGCTGCCAGAGTATTTACTGAAAGAAGTGGGCAGATTAAGGAACTACTCAAGTTGGTAGAAGACAAAGGGTTTGTGTGCCTAAATGGATTGGGTGGGGAGGACCAAGAGAAGAATCCAGATGCCGTCCATGTATTCCGTGTATCTAGCTTTGGCAACTGGGTATGGTGCTTCTACTAAAATAAATTAGGAATGGCCGGAGAAGGAGAAAGGAAGGTAAGTGAGGCTGTGTGCATACTGAGTTTGAATACTTCCAAATAAAAAGAAATTCCCATGAACAGTCTAATCTAAGTGTCTGTCGCTAAGAGACAGCTGAGATGTGCATATAGATTCAGAGTTATTCTATCATTTGGTTGGGAAGTAACCCAGAAACCAAATGTCACATCATGAGAGCTGAATGCTACTAAGGAGTAAGATGAGCTAGGACACACTTCTGCTTGGCTGAAGGTTTCTGGTGACTGTCAGCAAAGTTGTTCTGGCTGTGATGACACAGTCATGAGGAGTCAGGGACGCCGCGTGTAACCGAGCAGCCTGGCTGGAGGGCAGGCATGGGCAGCAGGTGGGGGACGCCAGGACCAGAAATGCAAACAGAATGGGAAGGGTTCGAGGAGCAAAGACTTCCTGAACCAGGGCAGAACCCCAGGGACCTGGCTATCAGACATGCCACCCTGGCGACTGGGCCCAAGGGCGGCCCGCTGTGGGCTCTAAAGCTACTCCGTGTAGTGTATAAGGCTTAAAGGAAAAGGCTGCTCCCATTGGAACTTAGGAGTTTCTTTCCAGGGGTGGAGACACGGTAACATTCAAAGAAGATGACCTGATCACAGACACCGAACTGACCCGCAATAGTTGGAGACCCAATGCCATCTGATCCTAAAATTTACAGGCGTACCATCCCTCACTGTTACACACATGTAGAGTACTTCCAGGAGCCCAAAGGATGTGATATAGTCACAGTAAGACACTGTTTCAAAACTTAACAACGTCTCCTTAAAACAACAATATGACTCGTAAACTACTGCCGTTAACGGTTTTTCATTTGAAATGGTGCATACGGTGTATGTAACCATCAGGATACGATATTGGGGCTATCAAGTTTTTCATATCACTCAAACCTCTTAGATGACACAGATATAAAGTATCATTACATAAAAAGTGTTTTAAAAACAACAACAAAAAAAAAATAGAGCTGTATTAGAGTGCTGGAGAGATGGCGCCCCCGTTAAGAGCACTGACTGCTCTTCCGGAGGACCCAGGTTCAACTTCCGGCACCCACATAGTGGTTCACAACCATCTGTAATTCCAGTTCCAGGGGATCTGACACCCTCTTCTGGCCTCCATAGGCACCAGGCATGAAAGTAGTGCATAGACACACATGCAGATATAACACCTATACACAGTAATTATTTTGAAAATGTAGCTGTATTTGTGTGAACAAATGTATAAACCTCATCGGTCTCATTAGGTGAATTAGTGTGGTTCAAGCTTTAAGCTAAAACAGTGAAGAGTCTTCAAAACTCATTAAGACTTTTCAAAAGAGATTTATTTATTTATTTTATGTGTATGCGTGTTTTGCCTGCAGGTACACAAGTGTATCACATGCATGCAGTACCTGAGGAGACCAAAAGGTGGCACTGGCTCCCCTGGAGCTGGAGTTAGAGATGGTTGTAAACTGCCATGTGGGTGCTAAGTATCAAACAGAGGGCCTTTGCATGATCAGCAGTGCTCTGGACCCCTGAGCCATCTCTCCAGCCTATAGTTAGGACATTTTTTTATTTCCTTGTTTAGTAGTCTAAATTTAAGCAAGTTGTTATATTTGAATGTAAGCGAGTATCTAAGTTATTCATTGAAGGCTGGTGTTTCAGATTTACTTAAAGCTTAGTTTAATTCAAGTTATTTGATATAGCTATAATATTTATATTACATTTAAGAACCTTTAGCTTTTACTGACAGTTTTCCTGAGTTATCAGGTATTTACTGTGGATCTATATACAAAGTGATTTTGAACAATCATCAGCAAATGTCTTTAATCTACTCGGTCATAGGTTGGCACAGGTGACATTTGATTTAAATACCAAAAAATTAATATTCATATTTCCAGGAATTAAAAACCTCAAGCACTTATGACTTTTACAATAATGGAAAATTATCTTGGTTACCAAATGTAATGGTAATTCCTAGAAAATTCTCAAGATTGGAGAAATGAGCGTATCAATACACTAGACTAAAAAGAGCAGTTCTTATAAAAACTTCACTCATTTTAATTTTCATTGCTAAACATGAAATCTGAAACACAAAGCCATTAAATCAATGATGATTTAAGCTAAAACTAGTTAAATTCCTCTTGATAATTAATCTTCTAACTTCTTACCTTTAGAAAATTCTCCTATATTTATCCAATATAATCATAAGTCAAGAAAAGTGAATAACAGTTATCATTATTTGTATTAATCTGGACTTTCCAATAAATTTCCAAGCTCAAAAAATTTAGCAATGTCTTTTCTAATATAAAATTTTCTTAAAATTTTTTTTCTTAACAAAGACATTTAAATAACACCCACAAGATAATCTCTAGGTTTTCTCCAGCATAACTATCTATTTGTTGCAGTTACCAATACAGACAGGAACTACTTTCTGTCGGATTCTCTTCCCAAGCACAGTATGAGACATACTGCTTATTCTCAAATCCTGCAGTAGCATATGAGCAGGAAATAAAGTATTAAATAAAAAAGCTACTGCTCCATTATACAGCTGTAGACTCTCAAATCTTCCTGCTCCCACTTATGTTTAAACGTCTGACACAGGATGGGTAAACAGAGGCTACTGCTCATTCTCACTGCAGAGATGGCCAACACTTGTAGGATTCTGCTGCATACGCTTGCCTGCTAGTCTACACTGAGTGACAATCTACTGTGCAGTTTAACGGCTTACAAAATGTTACAAAGGATCTTCAGATTCTTGTAAAGCATCGTCCAGTCCTCCTAAGAAGTACACTATCAATACATCTTAGGTAGAATCACGATCTGTAATGCAATACAACAGCTTAGCCTCACTGGTGTGGGAAAGGCCCAGAATGACTAAGCCAGGTAGGCCCTGACTTATCAGATTATTCACTATATACCCTACTCATGTTTCTCCCTTTGCTATGTATAGTTTAAAGCATTTCTTAGATGATCAGTATATTAAATGTTTTACAATTATTCTTCAAGACAAGTTAGAATGATTCAGCAACTAAATCTCACTCAAATGCAAGAGCAAGAAAAATGCAGCTGATTTTTTCCCTAAAACAACCTGAATCTCACTCAAGAAAACCCACCAAGGTGGCCAGAGAAGTAGTTTACAACAAGTATGTATCAATAAAGCAAATGCTATGAAAATGAGCATCTGAAAAATAATTTAAAAGAAACTGTATGAATCATGCCTGCATTTTGTGATTTTTTTTCCTGTTATTTTTTAGGACTAAAGCAACCATGCTCATAAATTTTAGCAAGTTCATAAGTAACATATTGTAAAAAGATACTATTTTTCTAAGTGTCCTTATCTTTTCAATTTTCTTTACTATTACATTCAAATAATAGCCTCTGCTCTATTCATTTTTACTAACATTTATCACTCCCAGCTTGAATGAAACATTACAATATTATAAAATTAATCACTGTAACATGAGCACTATTTACTATTTTATAGGCACCCTCTGCAACTTCTTACAAAGCTCTTTTTAGCCTCTTTGTTTAAAATTTCAAGGTATTTTTGAAGGGTAGGTAAAATGCATTCTGGAAGGAACACCTATTAAAAGTATTAGCAAAAATAAAGAGACTAACCCTTTTTCGGCATTTGGCAATATAAGATCCTAATTGATGTTAAATAAAAATCCAGAAGCTAAACCACAGACTGTTAACAGTTCACACCCTGAAAATGTGGCCTATTTACCCTGAAACACACAACCTAAACCTAAATTCAGATAAAATACAGCTATCACATCCAATATTCAGTTTTTAAATCCTGGATTTTACCAAATGTCTCATGATTGTCATTCCTAAAGCTATCTTATGGTTGAGAAAAATACCCTTTACCCTCTAATCCTCTAAAAATAGATTCCTCCTGTCTTTTTTACAAGAAACAATTACGCTTGGTTATAAGCTCCACCACATCAGTCACATAATCAACATCTAAAATTTTTACCTAATCCCATTTTTGGCAATCCAAACAATAACTAAATTTTTTTTTTTAAAAAAAAATCTTACCTATGTGCTGCATTTCCTTTCAAATGCAAAATGGTTAGCTTCCACTTCTACTTAGTCAGTGCAGGGTCTGGACATGCCAGGCTGATTGGCAAATCTCTGCTGTCCCTCTTAGGGCACAGCGTCCGCGGGGTTATACAGCACTACTTACATTCTCCTCCACATAAAAATCAGACATTACATGAAAGGGAAAGAAAGGCAGCCCATTTCAAAGCGGCTGGCAAACCTCCATTGGCAACCTGCCAAGCCTCTGCTAAACCTTCCTGTCTTTCTGAGCATGCTCACTTAAAACCAACAGCATGTTACTATGGCAACTCTGTAGGCAGCCTGGAAGTATGAACCGCCATTCTGATTCCAGAGTGTAAAAAGCCAAATGCTGCAGGGGAGTCAAAGGAGAGAGCTAGCATGTACTCTTCCTCACACACAAGTCTAGTCCCAGCATTCCAGAAGTGCACATTTGTGCATTTCAACAAACAAAAGCAGCCCACATTTCCAGGGCTAATTTTTTCATGCTCAAATAGATCTTCTTTTTCAGTAAACTCATGCTCTTTGTTTTGCCTCTCAACAACCCAAATCACACTAGAATATTTATCCCAGTTAACAAAACATTGGTGAATAAACAGACAAACACCATGTGAGCAACCATGGTAACTCATGGATGATTTCTATAATCATCCTATGAACAACACAGCAATATTACAAAGAAAACCACTCCTGATAAAAATACAATCTAAATCTCTTCTATGATTTGCCAAGACTCCAGGAGAATTTTTCTTTAGGTGTAATTAAGATTTCCTAGAAGGTTTCCAAGTTAGGAGACTAGAGACGTGGGTCCAAAAAAAAAAAAAAAAAAAAGAGAGACGTGGGTTCAAATCCCTCAGCTCCGGTTTAGCTGTACCAGCTCTGGACAGCACCTTTCTGACTCTCTCGGCACCCTGAAAGCAGGGGGACAATGACTTCACACACTGACAGTGAACACGCAGAAACACCTAGCGCCCCGCCCCCAGGCCCCTAATCTTGTTGATTATCCCTAAAAAGCACTTTTGGGTAACTTCGCCCTAAAAACCGGTGCTAATTCATACACTGCACTATGAGCCGAACAGCCACAACACCTCAACCAAATTAAGCTAAGAAAAGTTTCAAACAAAAACAAACAACAGAAAATCTAGACAGAGAACAAACACATGGAGGTATTATTTTCACGAGAAAGCAAAAAAAAAAAAAAAAAAAAGTTTCCACGTTGCATGGAATCGAACCTACCGGTTCTTCCTCCTCCTTTTTGGGCTCTTTCTCCTTCTCCTCTTCGTTCTCCTCAGCTGGGCAGTCTTCATCATCGCTGCTGGACGACTCGAGGATCTCACTTATATCCATTTTCCAATTATCAGGAACGACTCTAGCTTTTAAGAAGACACTTGCTCTCCGGAGCCCTGAATGGAAGGAAACCTGGACTTCAGCTGTTCCCACAGGATGAAGCGCATGGAATTAAGGGAGATGCATGGCATTCAGGGTCAGAAAGCTCAGTCCACACCCAGCCATCGTTCACAAAATAGTACAGGGCATCTGAGTGTGTCAGGAGTTAGAAGATTATGTAGCCTTTCTGACAGTCCGCTGGAATTTTTGTTTACTTATTGTTGTGAGACAGGGTCTCAACTGTCACTGTGTAGCCCAATCTAGCCTGGATCTTGTGCCCCACAGGCCTCTACCTCCCAAGTGAAACCATGTCTGGCAGAGATTAGAAACAGTCTTTTAGAAAAAAGATTTCTATTTATTTTATGTGTGTGAGTGTTCTACCTATAGATATCCAGTGGCATTAAATCCCCTGGAACTGATTACAGATGACTGTGAACTGCCATGTGGGTGCCGGGAACCAAACCAGGGTCCTCTGCAAGAGTAGTAAGTGCTCTTAACCACTGAGCCATCTCTCCAGCCCCACTATTAGATAATAATGGTCAGCCAGGTGGGGAAGCAGCCCTCGGGAGGCAAAGGTAGGTGGAGCTCTGTGAGTTCAAGGACACTGGTCTAAATAGTGAGTTCCAGGACAACCAGGGCTATGTAGAAAGACACTCTCCCATACCCTTCAAAAAGAAGAAATATTGCTAGGTGGTGGTGACACACACCTTTAATCCCAGCACTCAGGCAGAGGCAGGGAGCGCTCTGTGAGTTCAAGGCCAGCATGGTCTACAAAGTGAGTTCAAGGACAGCCAAGGCCACACAGAGAAATCATGACTCAAAAACCAAAAAAGAAATATTATTGACTAAACATGCAAAGTTAAATTTGTAAAATTTACAAACCGGGTATTTTATTGAGACATGACAAAAATGCCATTAAGCAAGGGTGTGTTCAACACATTATCTGTGAGGTTCATATTCAGGAACCACGCAACCCAGCAACAAGAGAAGGAAAAAGCCAAACGACTCATTGTTTTAAGTTAATGATTTTGTACTGGACCACATGAGTCCACAGACCACAGGCTGGACACAGAATTCCAAAGAGTTAATGTGGTAACAGAGACTAGTCAGTACTGTTCCATATGTGAGTCTCCGGACACAGGCACAGCATGAAATGATAGGCTGACTCAGCTTCTTTTACCTGGCTTAGCACAGAGCTCAGATTCTGGTAGACTGAGAATGTCTAGTTCCTTAATGTCCTTTCTTGCTATGGAGTAACTATGAAAAAGAACAAAACGGGGAGATCTACTTATTAAATAAAAAACACCATTTAAACAGTCCACATTAATACATACATAAGACCTCAAGAATCAAAATTATTTTGTAAATAGTGTTTTAAAAGTTGTAGGCTGTGAATATCCCAATCCTTAATAAAGTATTGGAGATAATATAAAGAAAGCTAGTATTTTTTACGTTTTATGACCTCAAAGTACTCTTATTTGAGAGCGTCAAATTCACAATAGTTCCAAATACACAACCTTCCTATAGACAACAGTTTCTATGAACATAGTCATTTCAGTTAACACTGAATGTTATTGTTCAGTATTTCCTAATTTTTGTTAATTTGTTAAAATATTCTTATGATTGTTATATATTATATATTTTTCACAGATAATAACAAATATATACTTAATTTTACTGTTTTAGTTGAAAAAAACATGAAATTAAGGGAAAGTTTCTAAAAGTCTGTTTCTTAAAATAAAACATGGAAGTAATTATTCTACTAATAAAATGTCTATTAAGAAGTTTCATAATTCATAATATGAAATAGCACATGATAAAAATCCAGAATTTTTCAATTAAAAAACTATATACACTTTATTAACAAATAAATGTCTTTAATATACTGCTCTCACTTATTGTTCAATTTTTATATAAAATGTATCAGCTAAAAGTACCCTATATAAAAACTTAAACCCTATATAAAAACTTAAGGGATCTGGAGAGATGGCTCAGTAGTTAAGAGCACCAACTGCTCTTCCAGAGGTCCTGAGTTCAATTCCCAGCAACCACATGGTGGCTCACAACCATCTGTAGTGAGATCTGGTGCCCTCTTCTGGCCTGGCAGAATACTGTATACATAATAAATAAATAAATCTTTAAAAAAAAAAAAACAAAACTTAAATAACTTCTCAATTCCATCTTGAGTGACTCGGCCAATCACCGTGTCCCATTCCCATGAATCATTACCGGGTGTTTCATTACTCACAATTTAGAATCAATAAATGATCGAACTAAACACTGATCCTTTTTCACTGTGACATCATCATTGCAGCTGGGAGAGATGACCTGGAATACAAATTCAGAATCTACTGACTCCCCTTGCTCAGACAAAAAAAAAAAGAAAAAAAAAACACATTTATTTACTTACTTACTTAACAAAAAAAATTTTTTTTGAAGTTCTAAGTAATTAAACCCAAAGCCTTTCGTATGTTAGGGAAACACTCAACCACTGAGTTACACCCCTAACTTAGACCATGTTCAACCTTTCTACTATGCCTATTCGTTTGTGTGCAGGGCAGGGAGAGTTCAAGTATGCTATGGCGCTCATGTAGGTTAATGTACAACTTGTAAGACGTGGTTCTCTCCTTTCACCACGTGGGTCTCCAAGGGAGCCAACTCACGCTGTCAGAGTTAGTCGCAAGCATCTTTACCTACTGAGCCACCTCACCAGTATGTGCTTTTAAAAATAACCTAGGGGACAGGGGGACTGGAGAGAAAGCTCAGCAGTTGAGAGGACCCAGAAGACCCAGGTTCTGTTCCCAGCAGCCACATGATGGCCACACTTGTCTGTCACTTGAGTTCAGGGAATCTGACACCCTCTTCTGGCCTCCACAGGTACCAGCCACCCTGAGGTACACAGACATACATGCAGGCAAAACACCCCATACACAAAGAAATAGAATTTAAAATATTAATAAAAGATTTCATTAGCTTTCTAGATACTTAACAAAGTCATTAGATAACATAAAATAAATAACAAAACATAAATTAAAATACTATTGCTTTAAAAATTCTTAGCTAAATGACAATTTTTTATTACGTTTACTTATTTGTGTGGGAGGGCACACATGTGTCACAGCGTTCTGTGAGGGTCAGTACTTGTTATAATACTTTCTTTCCTTCCCCCATGGGGGTCCTGGGGATCAAGATCAGGCTACAGACTTGGCGTGAGCACCTTACCTTCGAAGGATCTCCCCGCCCAAGACTATTTTGTATCCAAAGCAGTAACATTTATGGATACATGAGCTGTTCTCTATTTTTTTCAGATACGGGCTTCTATTGCCCACCCAGGCTGGCCTCAATATACAATGTAGCAAGGATGACTGACCCTGGAACTCCTCCCTCTTTACTAAGGGCGGACTGCAGGTGGGAGGTACCATGGCTGGCATGAATGTGTGACCTGCATTACAGTTTTGTTTGTTTTTTTTTAATTGGTGGAAGTGGTAAGGACTTTTGTTTCTTTTGAAACAGGGTTTCGCTATGTAGCCTGGAAATTACTATGTAGATCAGACTGGCCTCAAGCTCACACACAGAGCCCTGCCTGTCTCCATCTCCCGAGTTATTTTAATTGTGTGTGCACAGGCACGCACTCACAGAGACCAGTGGTGTCGGACCCCGGTGGGTGCTGGGAACCTCCCCATGTGGTGTTCTGCATTCGGATCCTCTGCAAGAGCAGCATATGCTCTTAATCACTGGACCATCTCTCTAGAGGGTCAGTTTAAAAAATATACCTGAGGCCAGGCAGTGGTGGCACACGCCTTTAATTCCAGCACTCGGGAGGCAAAGCCAGGCAGATCTCTGTGTGTTCAAGGCCAGCCTGGTCTACATAGTAATTACATAGTGAGATTCAGGACAAGCACCAAAACTATACAGAGAAAGCCTGTCTCGAAAAGCAAAACAAACAAACAAACAAAAAAAAAACAAAAAAAAAAAAACCTGAACATGCACCTATTTTAAAATCCGGCTATTAAAAACCATGCAAAATCTTTTTTATCAGGGTATGAACAGTTTTCAATTCGTCATTAAAAAAAAGACCTAACAAAAGCTTTTTTAAATCTAGCCTTTGAAAGCAAGAAAACACCCTACCAGTGTCATTAGTAAATAATTTCTGTGCTAGGATTACAGGCATGGTCACACCTTAACACCAGATCGAAATGCATGCCCAGTAGGTGCTAGTAACTCCAGACTAGTAGAGTAGTTGTGCTTATCCTCAAGAGTCAACAGTGTGATGGAGGGCCCACCTAACACACACATACGCATGCATGTGTGCACACTTGTGAGCGTGCACACGCACACATCTCACAATGGGAGGATGGTGCAGTGGTACACTAGGTACAGGACACTAGTGAAGGACAGAGTTGGCCCCAGCAGGCCAGAACAGGTGGAGCAGCAAAGCCTCGGAGGACGAATAAACAACCCTAAGCCTCATTTCATCGCCTGTGAACTAACGGCCTCCACAGTGACTCCTGTCACTTCCGGTCTATCTAACCATGGGGCAAGCAAACTCTTCTGAACATCCCCAAACCTGCAGCGCTAATGCCGTCCTTATCTCCTACTGTTCCGGGGACCAGGTAAAGACCCTTCTGTCTCAGGGGTCGGTTATATTTACGGTTGTAGTCTCGTCTCCCCCAACTCTCACCTGACAGTCAGTCAAAGAGGACCCTCTGGGAGATAAATACCACCAAGAGGTCTTCTTTCTCTCATAAAATATCCTCTATTGTTCAAAGACTATCACTTCTAAAACTTAAAAAAATCTAAGTACACCTTTCCTTCTATTATGTCCTTATTCTAGTTTATGTCCCAGTACTAAAAAATTACTATATACCTTCTCTTTGGTTGTTTTGGGTTTTTGTTTTTTTTTTGAGACAGGGTTTCTCTGTGTAGTCCTGGCTGTCCTGGAACTTGCTCTCTGCATACCAGGCTGGCCTTGAACTCACAGAGATCCACCTCCTCTGCCTCCTGAGTGCTAGGATTAAAGGCGTGCACCATCACCACTAGACAAGCTCTATGTTATACCAAGTTAGCGTCCAGCTGCTAGGCCGAAGCAAACGTCCTGTTTTGGACTCCTGAGTGCTGGGATTACGGCCGTGCAGCACCATGTCTGACTAGGTTGTTGAGAACGGAAATTGTGTGAGGTTATCACTGATTTGAAATGATTTCTCCTCATAACTCTAGATACGTAGTTTGAATGTAGTAAAGATTAAGAGGCTAGGTATGGTGGCTCATACCATTGTCTACAACTTTAGAGACTGGAATAGGGGGATAGCTATGAATTTGAGGCCAGCCTGGGCTACACAGTAAATTCCTGGCCAGCTTAACCTACAGAGTGAGACAAACAATAAAAAGGGTTAGGGATCAACCTAAAAGCACTGAAGATGTAAAAAGGTAAAGGGACAGAATGAAGAACACGTCAGAGGAAACACACCTGAGAGGTGTCAATAAATGATAACCAAGAATGGGTAATCAAAGACAATGGCCAGTTTCTATAGACCTGACTTTTAATTTCTAAACACATAATAAAATCTTCATTAAATTTGTAATATTTCCAATATATGTCCAATAAGTTTTTCAAAGCCATTTTCAACAAGTAACACAGCTGACTAATTTGCAATGGCACTTCACTTACCAAAGCAGGGTACCATTCAGTCCTCTCGGCCGTGGACACCACCCGGACAACCTTTCCTAGTAATTCATCACTGAGACGCCGCTTGTCTTCCTCTTCCTCCTCACTGCTCTCCTCCTCCTTTTCGTCTTCAGTGCTAAGAGTCAGAACAACCTGGTCGTTATGCTGACACAGCCATCACCGGTCCCATCAGTGCGGACTGCTGCATGCTCAGCCTGGCTCCCAAGGCCGCCTCGCCATTCTAACCGGGGCTGAGGAGATGGGCGACCTGAGTAACTCCTGAGTTCACATCACTGAATACCTGGACTCAGGTTCCCCGCCAGGACAGAGAAGCCTAACTATATCACCAATGCACTTTTGGGGTTTTTTGTTTGTTTGTTTTTGTCAAGACAGGATTTCTTTATATAGTCCTGGCTGTCCCAGAACTCGCTCTGTAGCCCAGGTTGGCCTTGAACTCACAGAGATCCACTTGCCTCTGCCTCCCAAGTGCTGAGATTAAAGGCAAGAGCCACCAACTCCCTGCTTACCACATGCACTTTTAAAACAGATTACCTTTCTGTTTTTTAATGCCAGAGGCCAAACAATGTAAGTTTAATTTTCTAGTGGGTTTTCAAAATAGTCATTTACTCTTAAGTGTCCATAATATGCATTAATTATAAGTCTATACTTTTAAATAAAAATGAGTGTGCACTCTCATTTAAAATCTCAATGACTATACACTGACATCTGTCACTCACTATGGTATACCATGCCGTTAACTATTAAAAGATCTGGAGGTATTCGGTTCCTTATCTTTTTGTTACTTTCCTTTCTTCCTCTCTCAGATTCATTGCCTAGGAACCACCATGTCTTCCATTCTGCAGTGACTAATTTTCCTGTTAGTTCTAATGCCTCTATTGCTTCTGAGTGTCCTACGCTAAAATATCAGTTTACTCGACTTATTAAAAATTATAATTACTAAAGACTACAGTGCAATTTTAGGAATAAAAGTATCACAGAGCATTAATGATTCATTAAATCAATATCGTATGCTGAGCACTTGCTACACTACGAAAAACACACCCAGCACTATATAACCCTCTCCCAACTGGAGGACATTATCAATCCCATTGTCCTCAGCTATGAACTAGCACCAGGATTTTGTAGCATTTGTTTGTGTGTGTGAGGACTAGAATTAGATAATGTAAACATGGTCACTGTAATAAGGAGACACAACCACTAAGTGGCTGGACTGAGATTTCCAGTCAGGGGCCTCAAAGGTCTCTGGCTGCTTTTTGGTTTGCCACGTGTATGCCTGACTTGGCCTTTTTTACATCTCTGTTATATATGCTTCCGGCAGGAATGCACACAGCCAGTACCTGGATCTGAGTTCCTAAATATTTCTTTCCTATCGAAAGGAACAAAGGTCCCTGGAAAACTGGTAAATATCAAGGTTTGAGGCTGGAAAAAAAAGATTATGAACTCATGACACTGCACAGTGCCAGGAAGTGGCCATGTACTCAAGAAGTGGAGACATGTATAAAAAGGATACAAACCAGCCCACTGGCTGGATCTAGAATAACTTGAATATCAAAATAAAAAATTTTAAACAATGAATCATAGCCCATTAAGTAAAATTATAATCTATGAATACACACTGATAAGGAAGATTTTCTTTAAAAAAGTTTATTTTTACATTTAACCATTCAGTGTGTGTGTGTGTGTGTATGTGTGCATGTGTGTGTGTGCTTGCCTGCTTGCACATGTGCTACAGCACATACATGGAGGTCCAAGGCAACTCCCACTGAATTGGTCCTCTTCTCTCATCCTGTGACATTCAGGGATCAAACTCAGATAGTCAGACCCGGTCCCAAGTGCCTTCAGCCCTGAGCCACCCTACTGGCCCAGGAAAATGGTAACTAAATGTAACTGAAAAATGAGGCAGGAACAAAACAATTACAAAATCACCATGTTGCTATCATAACGGTACTGATATACCAAAGGAGCCTCAGTGAGTGATAAAGCCACTGAAGGAATGATAGCTGGAGAAAGAACAGCCTATCTACTAGCAAAGTAGCTCCACATAGATTATTGTTTAATTATCGAGGCAGAAAAGGGAACTAAGAGAACTCTAAGTTCAGAAGTTAGGCAGGAACCACATTTAACTCGGTGATCAAAGGTAATGTCACCGGCTATGGGACAAATGACAGTATGTATTTATGATGTACTTACACTGAGAAGAACACTTATCACTTACTGTCAAAAATATATAATCTTAAACTATAAATAAAAAACACATGAAAACTCTGCATTGAAGACCAGTCTACAGAACAACTTGCTGGCCGGGCAATGGTAGCACACACCTTTTATCCCAGCACTCAGGAGGCCAAGGCCGACAGAGCTCAGTGAGTTCCAGGACAGCCAGGGCTACACAGAGAAAGCCTGTCTCGAACAAAAAAAAAAAAAAAAACAACAACAACAACAAAAAAAAACCCAAAAACAAAAAACCAATAAGCCCACACAACTTGCCTGTACTCTTAAATGACAGTATTATGAAAACCAACCAACAAAAAGCTAACCAATGTTTCCAGATTAAAGGGAACTCACAAACCAAATCACAGAAATGAAGCACATGAACGTGACCTTGGTTTGGATCCTGAAAGGATGCTCTGAAGGCATCTAGGAGGACAGATGGACCTTGAAAAGCTGACAGCAGGAGGTAAAAGTCTCCTTAAGGTAAACTTTGTAAGCCAGGTAGGGCAGGCCTGCAGGCCCAGTACTTTAGACCAGGAGGCAAGATGATCCTGAGTTTGGCTGCGGGTTACACATTGTACACATGTGAATTTTCTGATTATGATACCAGTATTTTACTTAAAGGCAAAGGATTGTTATGCTCTCTGCTTCCTTTCACATTGCTCAGTAAAATAAAATTATAAAACTGGTCAGGCGGTGATGGCGCACGCCTTTAACCCAGCTCTCGGGAGGCAGAGGCAGGAGCAGCTGCTCTGTCAGTTCAAGGACAGCCTGGTGTATAGCCAGGGCCACAAAAAAAAAAATTACAGAACTGAAAACTAATTATAATAAGTATCACAAAGAGATGGAAAGATAAGACAACAGGCCAGAAATATTAAAAACTGGGTAATCTAGTCAAAGGACACACAGAACCCTGTTGTTATTATTTTAAGTTCAAAATTGTTTTTAAATAAAGAGATAAAAACTACAAATAATTACTTAGTAATGGAAACTCATACCAGTTAATGATGTTGTCAAACAAGTTGAAAGAGTCTTTTGGAAAATGGAGTTTTTGTAATGTCTGGGCAAAGGAAAGGGAGTAATTAAGAACAAAGCCTACCCTGGGTACAATGTCCTCCTTACAATACGCTATGGAAATGTTACCCAACAGAACACGGCCATTCTGGGAAAGTCAACTGTGGAAGGCTTTAACACATCAGTACATGAACCAAACGTGAAAAACTCACATAGGAAGTGAGGACCTCCTCCCCCTGTTCGTCTTCTTGGCAATGACTGGTGTTCCAAAATGCTCTGGGTTTGTTAAAGGCAGCTGGTCAAGCGTCTGCAGAAGAGACAGATGAATTCAATTCCCACTTCACGTCCCCATCAGCCGCTGCAGCTCACAAACCAACCCTACCACCTTACCTCACTCTCAGCAAAATGTCTCTCCCCTTTCAGGCAAAGAGAGGTGCGCCTCAGCGTTCTCTCGTCACCATCATCAAACACTGCAACAAGAAAAGATGTCTGAGAACCTGTGCGCGTCAGTTCAATTAAAAACTAATTAGATGTCAACTATGCCATTGCTGCTACTTCAGAGCTGAATACTCATTATCTATCTCTTAGCTATTTTTCAAAACCTTCTAAAATGAACACACCACAGATGTCATTTTATACATGTCAAACAAACACAGGTTAGGAGGCTGTTCCTGTAAGTCAACTAATTAAGTACCCCCACTTGCTCCGCTGCAGATTCACCCTCTGTTTTAAAAAAATAATTTATTTAAATTTACTTTATGTGCATTGGTGTGAAGGTGTCAGATCCCCCGGAACTGGAGTTACAGACAGTTTGAACTGCCATGTGGGTGCTGGGAATTGAACCCAGGTCCTCTGAAAGAACAGCTAGTGCTCTTAACCGCTGAGCCATCTCTCTAGCTCTAGGATTAGATCTCTTAACATGGTCTCAGTCAGAGAACAAATGTAAAATTACCTTCAACCCTAGACTGAATAAAACCAGGTCTCTAAAAAACAAAGCAGGAGGTATTTTTCTGCACAGTTCTCAATGGAATACCTCTACTTTCCACAAATGTCTGATTTCTTCTCTCCCCCCCCCCCCCCCCCCCCCCCCCCACCCCCCCCCCCCCCGCCCCCTTTTACACATTTCTTGAGACAGGGTCTCTCTACATAGCCCTGGCTGTCCTGGAACTCACTATGTCCTGGAACTCAGTATGTAAACCAGGCTGTCCTAGAACTCACTATGTAGACCAGGCTGGCCTTGAACTCACAGATCCTCCTTGTTCTTCCTCTGTGTCTGATTTCTGATAATGGTGATAGATTATGTTATTTCTACTTATTTGCCTAATAAATAACTTCTTATACTAGAAGTCCTGGCTGCCCAAATCTAAAATTTCCATAATGCAAATTTTTTCTTTTACTAGAAAATCTATAAGTAATCAAAAAGGAAATATCAAAAAGATATTATTGTCCAAAATATGTGTGTCAAAATTACAATATACGGGCTGCCACAGTGATAGAATGCTTACGCAGTAGGCACAAGACCCTGAGTTTGATCCCCAGTGTGTGAGGGGGTATGGTAAGGGTGATGTATGCAGCACTATCAAGCATAACAAAGGAACCACTATTCTTTGAAAAATTCCAATCCCTGGCCTCACAAACCAAACTTAATATCATTCTGCATGTATTTGTGTCAATATACAAATTTTAAAGAATATTTTAAAGAATAAATATTTTTTTTTTAAAGATTTATTTATTTATTATGTATACAGAACAGGGCGCCAGATCTCATTACAGATGGTTGTGAGCCACCATGTGGGTGCTGGGAATTGAACTCAGGACCTTTGGAAGAGCAGTCGGTGCTCTTAACCTCTGAGCCATCTCTCCAGCCCCAAGAATAAATATTTTAAAGAATAAAATATTCTATATTAGCCAGGCGGTGGTGGCACACACCTTTGATCCCAGCACTCGAGAGGCAGAGCCAGGTGGATCTCTGTGAGTTCGAGGCCAGCCTGGTCTACAGAGTGAGATCCAGGACAGGCACCAAAACAACACAGAGAAACCCTGTCTCGAAAAACCAAAAAAGAAAAAAAGAAAGAAAAAAAATTCTACATTTTAAAGAATAAAATCAAGCCAGGATGGTGGAGCACACCTTTAATTCCAGCACTCGGGAGACAGAGGCAGGTGGATCTCTGTGAGTCTCAAGTCAGCTTGATCTACTTAGGAAGTTCCAGGACAACCAGTTACAGAGTGAAACCTGTCTTCACACACACACACACACACACACACACACACACACACACACACACACACACACACACACATTCCAGTTTTCCTTCCTGCCTCTAATGACAATGGACACACATCTGAATGAAGTATGAGGAGGTGAAGTGAAACTATACCAGTATGGGATCTAGGAATTAGGATCACTGGCTGCTCTTACGGTGGACCCAGGTTTGGTTCTCAGCACCCACATGGTGGCTGACTCAGGTCCAGGAGATCCATTGCCTTCAGATTACCACAAGCTCCAGACATGTACATGGTGCACATACATACATGTAGACAAGACACTAGTGCACATAAAATAAATCTAAGAAAAAAATTTAAAGACCAATTGGCACTGTCAAGTTTATATAAGAAAATATGCTCCACAGTGTTTTATCATTATCAGTGGAAACTCTAGAATGTTCCAATGTGGGAACCTCAACAATGTTTTCTGTAATTCTTGTTTTATAAATATCACTTTGAAATAAAATTGTAATTTTGATGAGAAAAAATATATTTTGTTTCAACATCCATTATTATGGGTAGAAAATACTGTTAAATTTTTTTTTCTTTCTTTTTAGGTTTTTCAAGACAGGGTTTCTCTGTGTAGCTCTGGCTGTCCTGGAACTTGCTCTGTAGACCAGGCTGTCCTCAAACTCACAGAGATCCATCGGCTTCTGTCTGCCTGGGATTAAAGGCATTTTCCAGCCATGACACCTGCAGGGATTTCTTACTTTTAATTTTTAAAAACTTTTATGTATTTTCTGTGTATAGGTGTTTTCCCTGCATGGGTATGTCTGTGCACTGCATTTATGCCTGGTGCCCATGGAAGCCATGGGACTGGGCTGACAAACAGTTGTGAGCTGCCATGTGGGTGCTGGAACTCAAACCCCGGTCCTCTGGAAGAACAGCCAGTGAATGCTCTTAACCACAGAGCATCTCTCTAGCCTCAAAATGGATTTCTTGAAAGGGGACTGTGGTATAAATAGCTACTTTGTCATCTTACACAAGAACCTTCTAGTAAACAAAGAGAAACAGTTTAAGATTTTAATTCAGCACTCATGAGGTAGAGGCAGGGAGGTAGAGGCAGGCTGAGCTTCGTGATTACAAGATCAGATCAGCCTGGTCTACACAGTAAGTTCTAGGCCAGCCAGGGCTACATAATGAGAGCCTGTCTTAATTCAAACTATACAAATGTAGATATTCGAGTACTTTTTACACTTGTTAGTAAATTTTGCACTTTTTCTGAAAGCCACGGAGAACACAATATCACAGTGGGTTTACCAATCCTGACATCTCCATTATCAAAACCACAAGAGACGCTCCAGTTATCACAGTGACATGAAAGTCAAATGGGGTTAGTCCCAGTACTTGGGAAGCCGAGGAAAAGACTGCCCTGACTTCCAGGCCAGCCTGGGCTACACAGCAAGAATGTCTCAAACAACAACACATGAAATAAACTGTTCTCTCTAAGTTGCTGCTTTTTAGCTCTGACTTACAGTATAGCATATCAAGTGAAAACTACGAAGATGTATGTAATCATTTCTCAATCATTTGATACTACTAAAAACATCATTTGTATAGATAATTCATTGAACATTTTATCACAGCCCAAAATTATTAAATCTGATTATTATATAAAAATAAATACTAAAGCTTATTTACAGAAAAATGGCAAAGCTGAGACTCAAGGCAATATTAATCATTCTTTTTTTTTTCCAAGACAGGGTAGTTTTGATGCCTGTCCTGGATCTCGCTCTGTAGACCAGGCTGGCCTCGAACTCACAGAGATCCGCCTGTCTCTGCCTCTCGAGTGCTGGGATTAAAGGTGTGCACCACCACCGCCCAGCAGTATTAAGAATTCTAAATAGACAAAATGATGTAAACACAAACAGATATAAGTCCTAGCCCCAATCTTCTAGAATTCAAAGAAACAGATAATCAATGGGAATGTAATATGATATGCTACTAAGCATAGAAGACCTGTCTACCTGTTAGCATAAAACTGATTGATACTGTAGGATAATAAAATATCTAAAGTAAGTCATCTACCCAAAGATATTATAATTGACCATCATTTACTAAACTTCAACCACATCCTAATCCACAAAACAGCATTTGGATGCTTGAAGTCGCAACCTTCTCTTATAGGTAAATTTAGAATCAGAAGGTTAAGTAATGAGCTACAATCTAACTAACCAAAGACACAGTTGGTAGGTATGAGGAAGAAGTAAAGAAAGAATGTGCACCACCCCAGGTGGCCTATTACACACTAGGTTATTGCTCCTAGGCTTGTTATAAGGAAGGAGGAGGAAGTCAAAGGTTTAGAAAAATCAAATTATTGGTATATATGTATACAGTAGTTATGACGGAACAAAGTATTTCACATATTGAAAAAAAAAACTGTAAATATGCCTATGTTAGGTAGAACCAATTGTCCTTTAAATATCATTTACTTTTATTTACTTAGCTGACAAATAAACTATGAACATTTACAGCATACAACATGTTTTGAAATACGTGTGTACACGTTAACATGTTAGCACACGTATCACCTCACATTTTTTTGTGGTGAGAACATTTCAAATCTATCTCGGTGCTGGTATTCACTAGCCAACGCCTCTTTAATTGGCCCCCTCCTCAGCCCTTCTGTTTTACTCTGGTGCAGACTCTCACCATGGAGCCCAAGCTCGCCTGACTTGCGACCCTCCTATCTCTCTCTACCTGGAGTGCTAGGATTACACAGCTCACCACATCCCATTCAGCTTACCAGAAATCCATACCATTTGACAAACACCCCCAGTCCCTCAGCCCTCCCCTCCCCTGTTCCCTTCATTCTGCTTTCTGTGAGTCTGACCCTTTCAGAGTCTACATATAAAGGAGATGGTGGAGCATTTGATTGTCTGTGTTGAGTTTATTTCTGTTAGCACAATGTCCCCAGGTTCATCTATGCAGTTGCAAGTGGAAGACTTTCTAGTTTTATTAAGACTGAGCAGTAGTCCATGGCAACAGACCACATTCCATCTAGTCACCGACTGATGGACAGTTAGGTAATTCCATACCATCACTGGGCGGGGGGGGGGGGGGGGGGGTCACAGTGAACATGGGAATACGAAAGTTCTCTGATGTACGGGTTTTATATTTCCTTAGATATAAATGCAGAAATGGGATATCTGGATGCATAGTAGGTCTGTCCATTTTGCAGTCACGTGTTGTCGGTAGCATCCCAAGAACTCAGATGGTGGAGGCAGAAGGACTGTGAGTTAGAGCCAGCCTGGGTTACATAGAGACCTTGTCTTGAAAACCCAAAGCTCAAGTTTTAGCTTTTTGAGGACCCTCCATACTGTTTTCCATAGCGGTTTTACTGATTTATACTCTTACCAACAGGAAGGAAAGGCTCCCTTTGCTCCACATTCTTAGCCATATGTCTTGTCTTTATGCTAACAGCTATTCTAGTAAGTATGAGACAATATCTCATGACGGTTCTAACTTCCTTCATGATCAATACGCAGTCATGCATCCTTGGCAGTGGGAGTCTATCCTGAGAAAGACACGGCTAGGTGATTGCAGGACTGTGAGATCATCACAACCCTAGATGGCAGAGTGCCACACCTAGGAGACGCCACACCTAGGTGACAACGTATGTGTCACTGCCCTCAAGCTACACACCAAGCATACTATTGTACTGTACTGTAGGTCTCAACATGATCATAACTATCTAGTAACTGAAACATTTAGACACAGAACGTGAACAGCAAACACACAGTTCCAATGATAAAATGGGGACTGGAGAGATGGCTTAGTGTTAAGGGCACTGGCTGCTCCTCCAAAGGACTTGGGTTTGAGTCCTAGTACCCACATGGGCTTACAACCTTAACTCCAATCCCAGGGGATCTGACACCCCCTTCTGGCCTCCGTGGACATCAGGTACATGTGGTACACAGACAGTCAGGGAAAATACCCACATACGTAAGCTTTAAACGGTGACCCGTAAAGGCCACTTACTGTGAAAGAAACATACAGAACTAAAGTCAGGTAGAAAAAAGTGAGTGTGAAGGGCTGGAATACCACTCCACACCAGCACTCTTCATAAATACAGTATGATGGACATTATGTTGTTCTGCAATAATAAATGTTAGATTACCGTAAGTTTATTTATCAAGTTATTTTTTAACTTGTTTTCATGACGGATCTAGCAATCACTACGAAGACCAGGCTGGCCTCAAACTTAAAAGGGATCCGTTTGCCTCTGCCTCCCAAATGTTGGGATTAAAGGCATGTACTACCACGCCTGGCATCTTTTAACTTGTCTCATGTAATAATACTCAGCTTAAAACACAAACCTGTTTGTACAACTCTACAAAATTACCTTTTTCCTTTCTGTATTTATTCTATAAGCTCACGTTTCTCTTAAAGCTCTGTTGCTAAAAGCTCGGATTCAAACACATAGTCGTCTAGGACAACACAGAACTAGGATGGCCAATGGAACTGTCCTCTAACTCTACATCTGGTCCCACGGAAGGTGTTCAGGGACAATAACATGCCAAGTGGGATCATCTCCTACGATAACTTGGAAGAGTATCTGAAGGGCTTGTCTCGGGCTGAACTCTGACATATGAATAATAAACAAGCCACAGACACCAGGGGCTGGAGAGATGGCTCAGCGGGTAAGAGGCACCAGCTATTCCTGCAGAGGACCCAGGTTCAGTTTCCAGCATCCATGGAGTAGTTCACAATCATCTATAACTCCAGCTTCCAGGGGATCTGATACTCTGTCCTGGCCCCTATGGGCACCTGCACATACAAGATGCATACAAACTCACAAACATACACACATAAAAATAAAAATCTTAAAAATGCATTCAGTATAACTAAAATGTCATTTAGAGCAGTAGTTCTTAACCTTCCTAATGCTGTGATCCTACCCTATAAGACAGTTCCTCATGGTGTGGTGACCCCCTCCCAACCATAAAATTATTTTTGTTGCTACTTCATAACTGTATTTTTGCTACTGTATGAGGGCTGCGGAGATGGCTCAGAGGTTAAGAGCACTGACTGCTCTTCCAGAGGTCCTGAGTTCAATTCCCAGCAACCACATGGTGGCTCACAACCATCTGTAATGAGATCTGGTGCCCTTTTCTGGCCTGCAGTCATACATGCTGTATCATGCTGTATACATAATAAATAAATAAATCTTTAAAAAAAAATCTCAATGATTGTAATTTAGTAGATCAGGTAGGTAATGAAGGGCAGGCAAGGTTGCTCAGAGATTTAAATCAACTGTCACCAAGCTGACATGAGTGGGATTACTGGGATCCACATGGTAAGAAAGAACTGAGTTTTAAAAGTTGCCCTTTGACTTCCACATGCGCACTGTGACATGTACATGTCCACATGCATGTGTTGTGGAATATTAGTTGAAGATGTGTTACATTTGTTTATGTTGTGGAATATTTGTTTAATGATGAAAAATGTGTTGCATTCTTTTATGCTGCATTTGTTTAACTCCATGAAGCTGTGTTACTGTGCCTGTCTAAAACACCTGATGGTCTAATAAAGAACTGAATGGCCAATAACGAGGCAGTAGAGGGATAGGTGGGGCTGGTAGGCAGAGAGAGTAAGTAGAAGGAGAAAAAGGAGGAGGAGGAGGAGCAAAAAAAAGGAGAAGGAGAGAGGACACCATGGGCTAGTCACCCAGCTACACAGCAGATATGGAGTAAGAAGTAAACAAAGGTATATATAATAGAGAAAGGTAAAAGCCCAGAGGCAAAAAAGGTAGATGAGATAATTTAAGTTAAGAAAAACTGACTAGAAACAAGTCAAGCTAAGGCTGGGCATTCATAAGTAAGAGTAAGTCTCCATGTGATTATTTGGGAGCTGGGTGGCAGGCTCCCCAAAAAGCAAAGAGTAAAAAAAGCCAACAACACACATGGCTGGCACACATACTAAATAAATAAATGAATAAACAAACTGAAATTAGTAATGTCTTGAAGCTTGTTCTCCAGAACTGCTTTAAACTTGTCACTTAAGACTCTAAATATGCTACCAGAACTCTTAGACCTGATAAACACCTCAGCATAGCAGCCAGACATGAAATCATCACACGGAAGTCATTGGCTTTTCTGTATACCAATAATGAACTGAGAATGAGATCTGGAAAAGCCTGACTAAAACAGCATGCAACACCAAAGAATAAACCTAACCAAAGAGGTGGGGGACCTCTACAGTGAAAGTCTTAGAACACTGACAAACGAGACTGAAGGTAACTAGAAGGTATGAAGACATCCCAAACTCATGGATTGGCAGAATGTTGTAAACACGCCTTTACTGTTGAAAGTAACTATCCATGCAATCCCCCATCAAAATTACAGTAATATTTGGGGCTGGAGAAGTGGCTCAGAGATTAAGAGCACTGACTGCTCTTCCAGAGGACCCAGGTTCAATTCCCAGCACCCACATGGCAGCTCACAACTGTTTGTAACTCCAAGACCTGATACCCTCACACAGAGATACATGCAGACAAAACACCAATACACATAAAATAATAATAATAATTTTTTTTAACTACTATAGTATTCTGCACAGAACCATGAAAAGAACTCTGAAATTGATATGGAAGCACAAAAGACCTCAAATACCCAAAACAATCTTAAGCAAAAAGAACAATGCTGGAGGCATGTGTCACAGCACCTGACCCCAGACTGTACTCCAGAGCCGGGGTGATAAAACCAGACATGAGCAGGAAAAGACAGGTTGATGAGAGGATGAGAACAGAGGATCCAGAAATAACTCCACAGACAACGAATTTTTGACAAACGTGTCAAACCTTGAAAAAAAGACACCTTCTTCAACAAATGGTGCTCATAAAACTTCATATCCCCACATCAAAGAATAAAAATGGGCTCCTCATCTTTCACTGTACACAGAAATCAATATAAGCCTGGAAGTTGGAAAGTGCTAGAGGAAGATCCAGGAACAACGTCTTCAATTCACGGTCCAGGATTCCAACAGGACAGGAGATAAGCCCAAGAACTATCAGGATGCTTTACATAAAATTAAGCTTCTACACAGCCAAGGATACAACTACTACAGTGAAGACAGAGCCTAGAAATGAAAGCAAGTCTCTGTCAACTATATACCAGACAGGAGATTAATATCTAGAATATATAAAGAACTGCAAAAATTAAACAAAAACAAAAAAACAACAAAATGAGCTAATGAACTGAGTAGAATGTTCTGAAAAAAACTACGAACAGCCAAGAAATATTTGGGAAAGCATTCAATATCCTTAGCCCTCAGGGAAATGTGGATTAAATCTGCTTTGCAACTATCTCACCCCAGTCAGAATGGCTGTCATCATAAACAACTTGGAACCAATTCTGGCAAGCACACAGGGAAGAAGAACACTTAGACACTGGGAGAAGGGGAGAAGAGCAAACTAGTTCAGCCATGAAAGAGAACTACCAAATGATCCAGCTGTACCACTCTTGGACCTGAAGGGATTTAAGCCAACATACCAGACAGACACTTGACACATCCATCTTCACTGCTGAACAGTCCCAGGAAATCAGACAGCCCAGGTGTACAAAAATGTGGTCCACAGACAACAGAATTTCATATAGTCATAAAGAAAATTGAAATTATGACATCCACAAGTAAATGAAAGGAATTAGATGTCATTGTGTTAAGGGAAATAAGCCAGACTCAGAAAGACAAATACTATAATTTTTCTCTTCTATATGAAAGAAACCTACACTCCAAATGTGTGTGTGTGTGTGTGTGTGTGTGCATGTGATGAAACTATAAAGGGAACCATGAGAGGAGAAGAAGAGGGAACTTAAGGAAAGGCAGGAAGAGATGGTAATGGGCTACGGATGACGAGGAAGCAGAAGAAAACTATCTGAGGGAAGGAAGAGAATCTCACACTTCATCTTCCCAAGTACTACATATGAGCTATCATACCTGGTGAGAAATATTTCTAATGTTCCCCAGAAACGAACAAACAAAACCCCAAGATTGCTGCTACTGGGGATGGTCAGGCACAAAGACTGTGAGTGTGAGGCCAGCTTGCCCTATACAATTGAGACTCTGGTTTTAAAACAAAACACCCCATGAGCTGAGATTACATACAGTTCAACATTAGAAAGCAATGTGCTATTAGACTAAACAACAAACAAACAAAACAAAAACAAAAACAAAAAACAAAAAAATTCCTTCAAATACAGAATCCCCCAGCAGAAAGGTAATATTGGGGTTCAAACCCAGGGCTTGTTAAGCAACTGCTCTCCGCTGAGCCACATCCAGCCCCATATTCTCTTTCAAACTTGTTATTCAGCTATGACAAAAGAGAACTGTCTATATTACATTGAAGATTTACTATCATTGATTATGATGGTAACTTCACATCATGACTGATCCTAACCCCTATGTGGGCCACACCAGAAAGCCTGGGTCCTCTTCTGTTTCACTTTCAATAGTTCTATGTAACTTCAGATATCTTTGGAGGTCAAAGAAGGTCAAAGACCTTCCACAGTGCTTTCTGTAGTTTTCTAATCTACTAAATACTTTGTTAGAAATTTAAATGAAGAAAAGGGAAAAAAAAACAACCCGATAAAACCCAACAGGCAAAAAGTGCTCCCTGGAATGCACTTTTTGTTACACATGCATGTGCACGTACGCACGTATACACACACACACACACACACATCCAGTTTATGACCTGTGAGAGCTCACACATCTCATTCTGCCATCTTTTACAATTGTAACTATACTCATTATCCTCTCATCAGCCTTATGCGGTCCACATCCCTGTAAGACCTTATTTACAGCAGGGTGGTATTTGGAGCACACGTAAGTGAATAATGATTTCAAAACCTTAAACACTGACCGAGCAATCTCATTTAAGCACATAAGTGCAAAACTCCTTCATATTCTTTGTTCTGTTCTTATGGTATGGGGATCAAAGTCATGGCCTTGTAAACAAGTACTCTATCAGTAAACTGTAACTCAGGTCCTCCTAGTGATTTTCAGTTTTTTCCCCAAAACAAGTGCTTCTGTTTGTATATTCTGCCTTTCTTTTTCTTTCTTTCTTTTTTTCTTTTGTAAGATTTACTTACTAAAAATATATTTTAATTAGTTCTAATTATGTGGGGGGAGGGGTATGTGCATGTTGAGTGTAGGCACCCATGGAGACCAGAGACACTGAATCCCCTAACAGCTAGTTACATGCAGTTGTGAGCTGTCCAATGAGGGAGCTGGGAACTGAACTTGGGTCCTTTAGAAGAGCAGTATGTCATCTCTCCAGCCCTATGATATTTATTTATTAGTGTGTGCGTGTGTGCGTGTGTGTGTGTGTGTGTGTGTGTGTGTGTGTGTGTGTGTGCGTGTGTGTGTATACACACGTGAGTACTTTGAAGGGTTAGTTTTCTTCTACTACTACTTCTGACAATCATCCCAATTCAGTCGTCAGGCTTTTATGGACCACTTCCGCCCATGGAGCCACCACACTGGCTCATATAGTTTATTTTCTATACATGTACTATGTGCATCAGAATCATCCAGTGTGTTAACAAAAAAAAAAGGCTGGCATCGCCATCCCTAGACCTACTGAATTTAAGAGGGTAGGGGTCCTCATTTTATATTCTTTAGATAAGAACCAGTTGGTCTTACATATACTTAGACATGCTTTTGTATTTCAATCAAGTTAGCTTTTAAGTGGTTTGAGTGTAAGTCACAAATGTATACTTTCATCTCTAATCATCCAGCACAGAAGAGCACTATAAATAATGCTTACTAGCAAATACTTTCTAGAAATGACAAAATGCTATTCATGTAGAGGATGGACTCATAATTCAATGATTATGCAATTTTTGCATTGTGGAATGCAAAAACAGGAAATGTGAAGATGTGCAGGTACTGCTTCTGCAGAACATAGTAAAGCTTAATACAGGTCATGAATACAACCTTGAAGAAGGTGAGTGCCAAAGAAGACCTATCAGTATGTGAATATGCATCATATAATCTCACATAACTCTGCATCTGTCAACCCTTTAATACCTTGTACCTTGCTTAATATAGCACAATTCTATCGACTTCATCTCTCAGAGTCAGTATTAATTGCAGTTTTTAAATACTTAAAAACTATGAATGAGCTGGGTGGTGGTGGCGCACACCTTTAATACCAACACTCAGGAGGCATAGCCAGGTCAATCTCTATGAGTTTGAGGCCAGCCTGGTCTACAGAGTGAGATCCAAGACAGGTACCAAAAACGACACAGAGAAACCCTGTCTCGAAAAAAACAAAACAAACAAACAAAATAATAACAACTTAGCTCAATGGAAAACATCTTGAGAATTACAGTACCACATGAACCACAATTTCTAGGAAGCCAAAGAAGAATTAAAATCTTTGAAAAAAGTACTTGGAAAGAGTAAATTAATTAAACTAAAAGTAAACTTAACTAGGCAAGAAAAACGTAACACTATAACTATATTACTTATTCCAAGATAGACATTTAAGAACCAGCAAGGCTCTGGGTGTCTGTGTAAACATCGTGGATAAAGTCCACCGAGGTGCTTAGTCTCAAAGTACTGAGAGGAGGTTTGGAAACATCACTCCAGCTATTCTACTCAATAAAACCTCAGGACTTCAGTGCAACTTTTCAGTTTTAATTTGCATGTATTGTGACACTTATTGCTTCTCGTTAAAAGATTTTAGTTCTGAGACAGGGTCTCATGTACCCCAGGTTGGCTTCAAACTCAGTACATAGCCAAGGACTGCCTCCAATTCCAGATCTTCTTGCCTCTTGCCTCTGAGTGCTGGGATTACAGGAATGGACCATCCTACTCACAGGGTCTTGCTATGTTGCCTTGCCTGGACAGAAACTCACTATGTAGACCAGGGTGGCCTTGAACTCATAAAGACCCACCTGGCCCAATGCCTCTGAATACTGGGAACAAAGTTATTAGCCACCACTCCATTTTAGCCACTTTTTTTTTTTTAAGCCAACCCAAGTTTACACATAGACAGATAAGAATAAACTCACATTAACAGTCTATAGGTCGTTCCTGAAAGCGCCTAAGATGAGAATCCACCGCATAGATCCTCAAACCTGAAGCTACAAGCACCTAGGCTTGAGTCTAGTCTGGCAGAGCTTGTTCCGTCTTTATATTCTGCGGTAACACCTACATTATCCTCAGTGCAACAAGTGGCAGTAACTCCTGTTCAATCCTAACTGCAATTACAGAAATCACATTAAAATACTGTCTTATGAAAAGAAAAAAAATTGGACTTTCTTGAAGACAAAATGTCCAAGTAAGCCACAACAGAAGTACTCTTAGATAAAAGATAAAAACGGCCAAGTTATCTGAACCATACTTGCTTTTGTCCCAACTGAATGTCACTACAATTTTAGCTAGCTATATGCAGTAAGTCTACAGGAAAGAATTCATGCTCTCTGCCAACACACACATCAGTGTATTTCTAAGGTAGAGGTATACACGCCTCCAATCAAAGCCATGTGTAAAGTGACTACTTACCCACGGTATACCAACTAGCGTCTGTCAACTTGCTGATAATAGCTTCCTGGAAGGATCCATCAGATGTCCTTGTTTCAACAATAGCTCCGACCTAAAACATGAAACTCAAATTGTCTTAAAGATTTAAACACACAGACCGAACCATTCCCATCAACTACATGAGTAGAAAACTTTTGATAAATGCATAAGCTAGAATAAGGGAGAATTCTCAGTTGGGATGCTCATATCTTCATTATGTAATCTGAGCCCCAAAGTTCTTCAGCATAAGCAAGGGACTTGATGCTTGTATTTTACAAACTGAAAAGATAATTTACAGAGTCTAGGATTCAAATCCTGATTAAAAATCTTACTTCAGAGTTTGTTCACTACATTGTATTATCTCCAATAAGCTTAGCTGTAACAAATGTCAAACCATAAGACAACAAAAATACTTTGTTTTCTTTCACCAAAATATTGAGTATGGAATTCAGTACTTATATTTATATAATTATATTTAGAAACCTTTTAGATAAAGGTTCAGCTAGAGAGAGAGAGAGAGAGAGGAATGTACCAGTTAGCCTTCTCTCAACTTCCAGACCATTGTATATCAGATATGAACCAAAGTGGTACTTCGATATAACAAAGGTTTACTACATAAACAAATGGTCAGAAATGGATGGAAAACACAACATAGCTATTCATTAAATTGAATAATAAAACAAATACAGTTTATCTGATGAATCGGAAGAAAAGTTTATGATATTTGGCACGACGTCGCAGGCATCATCTTAAATACTGCAACAATGTAAAAAAAAAAAAATAACAAGGAATATATTCAAGCTGAGTAGGCAGCACACAACCACAGGTAGATCTCTGTAAGTTCAAGTCCAGCCTGGTCTACATACTGAGCACCAGGCTAACCAGGGCTAAATAGTGAGACTCTGTCTCAAAACAAACAACAAGCAAGCAAGCTATATGTACATATGCATGTATGTATTCAGTCCATGAACTCAAACCTGTAAAAGGCAAGTGAAGCCAGGCAGTGGTGGTGCACACCTTTAATCCCAGCACTTGGGAAGCAGAGCCAGGCGGATCTCTATGAGTTCGAGGCCAGCCTGGTCTACAGAGCGAGATTCAGGACAGGTAAACCAAAACTACACAGAGAAACCTGTCTTGAAAAACAAAAACAAAAACAAAACAAAAAAAAGGCAAGTGAAAGCACATCCTAAAATATGTATGAAACCACTCTGTCAGCCAAGCACAGTGGTGTACAACTGTAATCCCAGCATTTAGGAGGCAGAGGTCTGTGCTACAGAGTGTTAGGGCAGCCTGGGCTCTGAGACCATCTGAAAAACCAAACGAGAAACAAAACAAAACAAAATAAAGAAATAAATTATCCAGCAATGTCTGATGTTCTTCAAAGATACAATCATTGCAATATCTGAATTTACACTATGGTATCATTTGTATTTTGTTTTCTGATTCAACGTTTCTATAAAAGCGTAAGTGTATGAACAAATGAAAAGTCTGATCGATTATGGCATTTGCCTGTGGTTCACTAGTTTCGATTCCGAACTGTTGGACATACGTACTCGTAAAGGCCCCTTTACTTGGTCATCTTGCACCAACTGTGTTGTGTTATCCTGTTTCAGCAATACCTGGAAAACAAAACAATCTGCAAGTTACTTTTTAAGCAATGCCTCTGTAGTAACACTGCAGATGCCTCCTTAATACCCTGTAGTTACCTCTGGCCTAACAGTTATTACAGTGTCTTGTATTTATGTTTATTTCCTTTCTCATTAACTATGAGCTCCTTGAGGGCTGGAGCCCTTGTTCATTACTATTCCCCTTGTAGTTAGCAAGTCAGTGCATATTATAGCCATTTAATAACTGCTTGCCAAATGAACAAACCATAGATTTATAATCCCGTGATACTATAAAAATGTAAAACTGCTTCTAGTGCATTTTACCAAGTCATAAAAGGTTTTGATTGTCACAAAATATTTTTAAAACCCTTCAATTTTTATTGCCTACTTAAAAACAGAGCTCTCATGGTCCTTAAGCCTTATGAGGCTGGGGCTGGTGTTGCATGCCTTTAATTACAGTACTTGGGAGGCAGAGAGGCAGGCAGATCTCTGTGAATTTGAAGCTAGCCTTGTCTACATATCGAGTTCTGGGACAGCCAAAGTTACACAGAAAGACCATGTCTCAAAAAACAAACAAACAAACAAACCTCTTACGATATTAGAAGGGATTCAGTTATGAACAAGCATCCCTTTCCAATGTTCTTGGCTCTTCATGTCTACCAAACGTACAGGGAAACGTCACAGCAGAGCAATTCCCCAAGTAATTCAAATTCCGAGTAGCAAGTGTATTATGCGTTGTCCTAAACAACCACTGTATTATTTTAGATCAACAACTTTGAGCCACAATAATTTTTTTAAAGGTTAAAACTGTCAAAGATTCTCAAATACTCAGTGGTGCAATTTTATAGTTTACACAGTAAAAGGCTGTATGAAATGAAGAAGAAACGAAGGTCAAATGGCATCCTAACAATTAAGTATCCCTAGCAGATCTACAGCTGGGCCTGTGACTGCATGAGTCGCATTCCCTGCGACCAAGGACTCCTAAATCGTAATTGTATTTGAAAAGTTAGGCTTGGTGAAACTACTCTCAGAGGTTTTCACCAAGGAGCTGTAAAATACAGTCCTGAGAATCTCCATCTTGAGCAAGTCCCTAAAAGGGGCTAATGCTCCTGATCTGAGAACCACAACTGGAGAATCAATGTTCTAGCTAATTCATTTGTTCATTCATTTAATCACTCACACATTTAACAAACTCCGAGTGGCCACAAGATATGAAGCACTACTGTTAAGAATCAAGAGTAGAAACTCTAAAATGTCTTCTCCTTCTCATGGTATTTAACTCTGGTAAGAAAACAGATATGTAACTGAATAAGGCATATAACAAGCTATAATACATGATACAATAACAGTAAAAATAATGCTATGACAGTTACAACAAAATATGGAAGCCAATAGAAAATATTTGGGGGCTGGAGAGATGGCTCAGAGGTTAACAGCACCGGCTGCTCTTCCAGGGGTCCTGAGTTCAATTCCCAGCACCCACATGGTGGCTCACAACCATCTTCTAATAATGAGATTTGGTGCCCTCCTCTGGCATGCAGTCAAACACTGTATACATAGTAAATAAATCAATCTTTAAAAAAGAAAATACTTGAGCCGGGCGGTGGTGGTGCACGCCTTTAATCCCAGCACTCGGAAGGCAGAGCCAGGCGGATCTCTGTGAGTTCGAGGCCAGCCTGGGCTACCAAGTGAGTTCCAGGAAAGGCGCAAAGCTACACAGAGAAACCCTGTCTCCAAAAAAAAAACCAAAAAAAAAAAAAAAGAAAATACTTGAAATGTTAGCAAGGACTTCCTTCAATAATATTTTATGGTTCTATACTGTTAAAAAACATTTATATCCACAAAGCTATTCTTGTATTTCCATTAGAAGGGTATTCAAATCAACAGACTTAAGATGTGGCTCAGGTGGTAAAGGTATCGTGGCATGAGTAAGGCTGTGAGTTCTAGCCTTAGCATCATAAAAACCAGGTGTGGTAGCTTATGCCTCTAATTCTTTAGGGTGGAAGCAAGAAGATCAAGTTCAAAGTCATTCTCAGATACTTAGAGAGTTTGAAGTCATTTGGGGCTATAAGAGACCCCATCTCAAAAAATAGAAAAAAAAAGGAACTATAGATTGGAAAATTTTCTACAGAAAAACAAACTATGTTAACAGATTTCTGAAAAGTTGTAGATATTTATCCACCTGTCCTTTTCCGTATTTCCTTCTATATTTCTAAATTCCATACAGGAATACACTAACTTTCTTTGTCTGGTCTTAAAAATGAACCTCTTGGCCAGGCATAGTGGAAGCAAAGGCAAGATGATCACCAGAAACTGTCTGAAAAAGCCACAGACAGACAGACAGACACACACACACACACACACCCTCAACTCCCAGAATCATTTTTAGTGTAATCTTGAAAACATAATCTGACTGCATTGTTCTTTCTAATCACTGAAACTGCCACTATCTGATGCAGAAAAGGGAGCGACCAAATAATAACAGCACGAGCACATTTCCACTGACAGGACCAAGCCACGTCACACAAGCATCACGCCTCGGTGTTTGGATATTCTGGAATCATTTCTCAGGTTGAGTTCTTTATTTTTCAATTCTTAATATACCTTGTAAGTTTAGTATACAATGGTGCTTGCTCATAGCACTGATTCACTAGAAAGAGCGATAAAGCACAATCTCTTCAATGTCCTCAAAGAGACTGCCGCATGACAGGAGTGACCCTGGTTACTGCCTAGCTTTCCGTCGAGTGCAGCCCACCAAATAAACCTGTTTGTGTTCTGAAAGTCTGCAGCACCTTACCTTGACTTTCACCAGCCTCTTCACAGTCTTGATCTTCGCCTCACAGAAGGCCCCTCGGTACTTGGCACTGACGTCAGTTCCCACTGTCAGGTAGGCAGGCTCGTCGGCCGCCTGAGGAAAGAAGGTAAAGGCTGCACATCACTGCTGTTCTCCCCGACCCCAACCTCCAACAGCATCAGAAGGGCTACATTTCAAGTCATCGGAACATTAAAATTACTGGCCTAATAGCAGTGATAATTTGGGAAATACTCCTAAAGCAAACACCTTATTAACACTACTTCATTTTATAACTCATTTCCTGATGCTGTAAAATGTTTGAAAGTTGCAACTGGAAACTACCAGTAGAAAAAAATGATTTTTTTTTCAATACAACATGTTTAAGAAATTCTACAATTTAATAATAGGAAACAGAAAGATAAGAAAAAACAGCAGGAATGCATTTATATTAAAAGTCTCATAAATTTTATTAATTTTGGGCCTCCAGGTAATTCTGTTTCCTAGTTTAAAACAAAATATTGCTATAAAATTAATATTAACAAATACATAATTAAACATTTAATGAAACAGCTTTATAAAGGCAACATCTTTTGCTTGCTTTGGGCTTTTGAGACAAGGTGCAGGCTGTCTCAGGCTCCTAAACTCTAGGACAGGCCAGGGCCACCAAGCCTGGCTGAGGCAGTCTCTTTTGATACAGTGTATCTCTACAGAGAAGAGAGCAAGCAAACTCGTTCAGAAAATGCACTGGCCAGAGGTTGCATCTGAAAGGCTTAAGTCTATTCAACTGATGAAAGTATTTATAAACTGATAGCTAAAGACTGTAGCCAGATCTAGTCTGCAACATTAATCTTCTCGGTATATTTAAAAGGAAATTTTATTAAGAAATGCCCACTTACAAAAAACTGGTCATGATCAGAGTTATACACTGAAATATGTGAGAAAATTCCATTTACAATTCATATTAATCTTGACAGTAAGAGATGACTGCTATCTCAGGCTGTCATTTTACCTATTTCAAAAGCTGTATGTATTCATACAATTCAATTCAGCACTACAAGTGCAAAGATCTCAATGTATACTTTAGCTAAATATTTTTAAGAAACAATTTTTCATTTTCTAAAGTAATATTAAAGGAGGTTCCGCCACTCCAAAATAAGAGAACAAGAGGAAGTTTGAGAATTTCATTAAGAAATACACTTAAACAGAGTCAGGTATGCGGTGCATGACTGTCAGCACAGCCATCGGAGAGAGGCAGGAGGATCTTGAGTTCCTGGCCCATCCGAGCCAGAGGATATTGTCGCCAATAACCAAAACAAACACTACATATTTACTGTGTTATATACATATACACGCACATACCAAAACAGTCAGTACAGCATAGATCATGTACTTTGAAACGTCAGTCCACTTAAAAAGAATAGAAACCGAAGAGGAATACTTTTTGGCAAGTAAGTATCTGATCAGAAACACATAGAATCCTAATGCTAGGAAAGCTTCCTTTCCCTTTAAAAGGCAGACATCGACCTTTGTAAGACTAGGAAGCTTCAAAACAACTATACACGGAATGCATGCTTTAAGATATATACTATGAAGACTGAACTAATCAACCTAAACACTGCCATCACCTTAGTTTACTTGATCCCAAGAAGAAATACCCAGAACTATCTCCCTTACTCAAGCTACGCGTCATTTCTGTTAGAAAATGGCACTGGCAGTGGAAAGGGGGAAGTGTGTTCGGTTTTTTTTTGTTTGCTTGTTTTTTAAAGAAAACAAGAGCAAAACAAAAAGCCTTCAAAAAACCAAGGTAGGTCAAAAGCTTTACTAGCTTTACTTCTAGAAGGTACTGCCAACACAGGAAGTGTTTATAAATCGAAAGGCTGCACCGACCTTTCCAAAGTGCTAACTGCTAAAGAGAGAACTGAACTGCCTGCATTTTTACACACACACACACACACACACAAACACATAACCCATTCACACGTTATTTTCCTGAAAGTGCTGCTTAGTAGAGAAACCAATTTGGAGTAACAAAAAAAGCTGCCATTCCACGACAGCCACTTCGCGACTGGCATCGTCCAGGGCACCAGGCTGGGAAGAGTTGGCTCCCCTTACCTTCATCTTGACTGGTGACCTGTGGGGTTCCAGCTTCCACGAGTTCTCTTCCCGGGCGCTGGAGCCAAAGCAGGGTTTGAAAGAGAGGCAGAGGATCAGTCCAAGGCGGGGTGCGACCGGGAAAGAAAGTAAACAAATGCGGGCGGGGAGGGGCTGAGCACGGCGGCCCGGGAGCAGACCCCCGTCGGGGCGACCACAGCGCAGCGGGCAGTGAGCAGAACCCCCAGGCGCGCCAAAGGGCAGCGCGTCCCGCCCCTGCACCACCGGACAGCCCACCGCGCCCCCCGCCTCGCCGGCTACTGGGAGCCCTGCGCCCCGGCCTCGCGGGTCCGCGCCCCGCCGGGCCCCGACTCTAGCGCGCGCCCCGCCTCCGCCGCTCGGCCCCCCTTGGCCCGCCCCGGCCCGGCCCGCGGCGGCGGCGGCGGCGGCGGCGGCGGCGGCAACGGAGTGTCACGGCGCCATTGCTCTCCTGCCTCCGCTCTGCACCATGTCAGGAAGGAGAAGCGCTCCTTCACCCGGGGGGCAGAGGCGGCGGCCTGCGGCGGCGGCCGGGCGCGGGGGGGACCCGGCGGGGGAGGCGCGGGGCGGGGAGGCGGCCGGACAGGGTGTGGGAGGGGAGCGAGCCGCACCGCCGCAGCGGCCGCCTCCTCCCGCGCCCGCCTCAACTTTTTGTAGAGCCCGGAGAGGCGCGGGTCCCCGCCGAGGACACGCAGCGGAGTTGGGGGCCGGCTCCCCCCCCCCCCCCCGCCGGCAGCCCGCGCCTCCTGAGCAAACTTAGCGGCGCGGTCAGCCCCACAGCCATTTTTCCCGGGGAGGCGACCGAGGCGGTCGTGCCCGCAGTTGCCGCCTCGGGCTCCCGATCCCGATCGCTGCCCGGCACCCCCGGGCACGGCCCGCTCTGCATCCCCCTCCCCGCCTGCGGAGCTCCCAACTGCACCGGGACCCCATCGCCGCAGCAGCTGCTCCCGCCGCTTCGCCCATTCAGCGGCCCCCGCTGCCCCGCTGCCTACCCACCTACTGCGGGCGCAGCGCGCTGTCAGCTCGCCAGCCTGCCGCCTCACTGACCGCCGTGGGCCCCCGTCCGGGAAGCACCGCTCCCGGCCGCAGCGGCAGTTCCTGCGCCGGGTTCCCCACTCGCCCCGATTTACTGCCACAATCCACCAAATAACAAGCTGTTGAGCAGACTCGCTTCTACACGAACTCCTATTGGCTGCTCATGACGCCGAATAGCTTCGGATTGGAGCGCGCTGTCTGCCTTTCTCATTGGATGTAGCTGTGAAACTTCCATGATTGGTGCGGAAAACAGCAGGTAGGACAGCGTCCACTTCTGATTGGCTGGGTCCGGAGACCCACGTTATTGGAGGACAGGGGATTGAGTAAGAGAGCCCGGCAGAGTGATTGGAAGAGCCGACTCCGGATGTGCTTGACTGAGCACTGATTGGAGAACAGAGGGGTCAGGAAGAGCAGTTCCGCACGAGGATTGGGCGGCGGCGTGTCCCATGGAAACGGAATCCAGAACTGCAGCCAGGGTTTTGCACGGGGGCGGAGCCGGGTCTTCCCCGGGCGCCTGCGCCTCACCGGTTTCCCGGCGCCATTTTGTCCCGGCAGCCGCGGCCACGGCGCTATCCCATTTTCTGTGTCTGGGGGCGAGGAAGCGGACTCTCTCCGGCAGGTGTGTTTCTGTGCGGCACCGGCTTACCATCCGCTCCCAGACCGCGCCTGGCGAAGGGCGGCGGAGCCGCGAAGTCGTCCGAAAGGTCTGCGGGAGGCTGCCGGTGTCCGGTGGCCTCGGGGGGTGGCGCAGCTCCGGGAGCACCGGAAGCCAGGGCAGTCACGGGAGCAGCTGTCCGGCGGCGGAGCGGGGACGGGGGCGGGGGTGGGGGACGGGGGCGAGGCCGGGGGGCCACACGTGTCGTTTTCTCGGGCGATCCTTTGCGCCCTTTTTCTCCGAGCGGCGACGTTGACTGACATCGCCCCGCGGCACAGCCCTCTCCTGCCTCCGAAGTGCGTTTCGGGGACTGACATGCCGGCTTTAGACACCAGGGGCCCCAAGGGCAGCCTCCTTGGTTCAGACGGAGGAGGTGTGGTTTCTAGAAACGTACTGCGGGGGGTTGAGGGGAAGGAGTTTCCTCCCACGGTGAAACTATGAGGAAACGTGGAAGCTCTGGCTTTCGGAATGCTGAGGAATGTACCTGCCGGGACGGACGCTGCAGCCACTATGACCTTAGACAGGCGCCTCTTGTCACTGCATGAGGCGTATGCCATAGTATCTGTTCAAAGAACGTAGTAGTGATGCTGGAAGGACCGAAATTTCCTTAGATGGAAGGATTTCATCACCCGACCGGACAGACGTGGATTTATTCGTCAGCACCTTGTCTTGTTAAATGAGACAAAAACTCTTTAACCATTGGATTACTACTGGTGGCTTGTACACTAAATTAAGGTGGGAAATAGTAACCACACTAAATTTGCCCAATAAGAGGACATCTTAACGAAAGCCAAATCGACTTTTTATTTGTAACTTATTTTTCTCAGATGTATTATTAAGGTTGTGAAGTGTGTTTTGGTAGTTTTCCCAAGTGCCCTAGTGGTAACTGTGTTTCAAATCTTAGTGCTTGTTTTCGGTGATGTTCAAAGCTAGAAAAGAGTTGAGGGAGTAAATAATTCACTGAGGATTTTTGTCTTTCTAGAATGGTGCTGAAGCCAAGACAGCTCTGTGACAGCTCAATCACAGGTGAGTGTATATTGAAATCTTGTGAATTGTGGAAGGAGGGTGTGCAGAGGTTTTCTGTAGACTCCAGCTAAATACTAGAATGTGCGTGGTTATTGAAAGGTTTTGTTCAAGCTTTCAAATGAGTCGGTTTAATTAGCTTCCTGATGTTAAACCAGAATGAAATCCACAGTTAAAGCCACTCTCGGTATTTGCATTCACCTATTCCTGGTGGTCTCCTTTCTGGACTTTGGTTTTTGGAGACAGGATTTTGGTAGTCCAAGATGGTCTGGACCTTGCCGTGACCTTGAGGTAGCCGAGGATGACCTTCACCTGATCTCATGGTGCCACTGTGCCTGTTTTTTATTTCTGGACTTTGAAACACTCAATGTTTTAAGTCAGAATCTGAATATTTTCATGATTTCGACCTCCCACTCTGATTTAAAAGTCTCTTAAAAAGGTCCTATGAGTGAGAGTTTAGGAGAGAAGGTTTTTTTGTTTTCTGTTGTAGTCGTTTTGTTTTTTAAGAAAAGTATACTTCTGATCGTCCCTGGTGGTAATCATTCACACATAATTTCACTATCCAGTTTTACATATAAATAATTTACACCAGTGTGCCTTTGAAAATTAGTGAAAAATAAAATAAAAATCTCTAGCAGTCTTTCCTACAAAATGATGTTTATTCTGTACACATAGGACTTGGAATGTTTTTTAAAATGATTTTATTTTTAAGGATACAGTTGTGTTCATTTTGTTACTAGTTTTTTTTAACTAAGGAAAAACGTGGGATCCTCAGAAGTAGTTTGCCTATAAAACACATTCCATGGATACCTGGGATAGATGAATCATGATTTAAATTTTTGGTTGTGCTGTGATTGAATGCAGGCCCTTGGGCAGCATGGCAGCCAGGTGACCTCCAGTGAACTGTTCAGTCGACGTGATATCCTTAATTTGTCATAGTTTTCCTGATTTTTTTTTTCTGTAATAGCTGTAATAGCCACGATAAGCCTGGAGTTTTAGAAAATGTTATACTTAAAAACTAATATCAATGGCTAAAATTTCGAGGCTTCTTAGTTTTCTTTAACAGCCTTCTTTGGTATAGATTTTCAGAAATGAGAATACAAAAATTTTCTGCAACTTTTTGTTTATTCAAATACAGTTACTTTTCCCCCTCCCTCCTTAGACCTTGTTTCTCTTTGTTCCTTGTGCTGTCCCAGAACTCCTAGACCCAGAGTTCTTTCCCGAAAGCCTCAGCTTCCCAGCTAGCTAGGTCTGCAAGTGTTCTCCTTACTGCACCTGGCAGAAGTAGCATCATCTTCAAGCTACACAGACAGTAAACTGGAAATTTTTTCTTGGACCTTAAGAATAATTCTCAAAAGTTTTTATTTTTTCATTTCAGAGTACATGAGGTATTTCTACATTGAAACATTTTTCCACACAGAAAATGGCATCTAGGGTATACTAAGAACAGGTTGTCCTTGGAGTCTTCTTCCTAAAGTTCCCTCGGGGCTTTGGTAGTCTTACAGGACCCTTCACATACTTCTCACCCCATTTTCTTGACAATCAGTTGGCTGTTTGCTAAAGGCAAAGCTGTTTTGAATCACTCTTGATCATTTTACACCTAGTACATGTGTATATAAACATCAATTGTGTGTATATTTGTAAATAAAATATATAGAACAGTAAGATAATACACTACAGCTAACAGTAATTCTTTTCTAAAAATGTTGTAACATCCTGTCTTGATCTTCAAATTTTTAGTATTACAATTGAACTGAGTTTTGATTGTTAATAATAATATGGGTTGAGGGCTGGGAAAATGGCTTAGTGGGTAGAAGTCACGCTGCACGAGCATGAGGATCTTAGTTCAGATCCCCAGTGTGCACACACAGAGGTGTGTGTTGGGCATGCCTGTAACTCCATCGCTCAGTGAACAGAGGCAGGAAGATAGATCCCTGAGGCCTGGATGGCCAGCCAGTGGAGCCAGTTGTGAGCTTACAGTTTAGTGAGGGAAAACAGTAGAAAGCGAACAGGAAGACACCCGACATCATCAGCCTTTGGGCCTCGGTGCCTCAGGAGCTCGGGTTCCTCCACTGCACGCACAACATGAAGATTGAAAAAACCCATGAAGGATATATCAGCTGGGCCTGGTAATGCAAGCCTGTAGTTCCAGCACTTTGGAGAGTGGGGCCATGAGGCCATTCAGGGCTACCTAATGAGATCTTGTCTCATAAGCAAAAAAAAGAATGTATCAGCATACTTACCCCTAGACCTTTTACTGGATTATTGTGTCAGGTGTAAATGACAGAACGAACTAGCTTTTACAGATTCCAGTGAGAATGTAATTAGCTGCCATATGTGGTATTTCTTACTGAAATATTAGGTCAGGACATTTTAATGCTTTTTCCCCCATTTTGTATACATTTATTTCAGGGTATGGTGTGCACATGGCACCATCTGGGTGGAGGTCAGAGGACAGCTTTGGGAGAATTGGTTCTCTCCATCTCCCATGTAGGTTCCAACACTCAGATCTCAAGTCACCAGGCTTAGCAGCCCTCTTCCCTACAGAATCATCTCCTTGGCCCTGGGTATTTATTTATTTGCCCGCTTATGTTATGTGTTCCAATGTCTGGATTCTTTTTTTTTCTTTGAGATAGGATTTCACTTTTACCTGAAGCCAGACTCCAAATTCTGGGGCTCAGGACCTTCTGCTTCAGTGTCCAGAGTAGTGGGAACTACTTCCTGTGCATACCCCGTGATTCCTTGCTTCTACTTTGTATTTATTAGTACCTTGATGTTTTTATCACAGAACATGGTGTGTGTGTGCTTGGCTTCATTCTTTTACTATCCATAAAAGCCTGATGTAGGAAGTTCGTATTGGTGAAGGCAATTCAGAGGCAAAATCATTTTTAAAATAACAGTGTGTTCTGGTCTAAGGTGAAACATGCTCATAATGCACTCTTTGTCTTTCAGAATAACACTGGCTTTTGTGGGGAGAACTGAGGTGCTCTGGCTCTGGAAGACCTAGGATCTGCTACCTGTTTTAAAAGCCTGGTTCTGGTTTGTAACTTTACTTCATCCTTAAGTGAATGATTGGCCATGTTCTATGTGTGTGCATGTGTGTACTTGTGTAACCCTTTGAAAAACAGTTTATTTGTAGAAGCATTGGGATCTGTCAAGAAATAGAATGGATTCAGCTGGGTTGACTATAGCTGCTCCCCCAAGAGATTGAGTTTGGGGGATTACATAATTCTAATCAGACTTTTTATTTTGGGCACCAGGGATGTTGATCTTGCTTGTAAGTGTGTTACCTGCCGTACACAGGGCTCTAAGCTCAAAAGCCAGAACGGGTGCTGTTGTTACTATTTTTAAGGCATACTTACATACATGGATGATCCTCTGCCCTGTTGGACTTGGTTGTTGGTTTTATGACCACATGAACGGTGGTTTTCATTCACAAGTAATTAAACTAGAATGACAGCACATTTCAGCATAGGGATTACAGCAGACCTGGATTACTTCATGACATTCCTCCAAAGACCTTTGCCTAGGGAGTGTAGTGTGAATAAAATAAATAACATGATTAAACATGCAAAGTTAATCTAAATACTTCAAAAGACTTAAACAATTTGGGCTTTTTGTTTTGTTCTTGTTTTTTGAGACATTGTTTGTCTGTTTAGCGCTGGCTGTCCTGGAATTCCCTCTGTAGACCAGGTTAGCCTCAAACTAGGAGATCTTCCTGCTGCTGCCTCCCGAGTGCTGGGATGAAAGGCGGTGCAGCATCGTGCCCAGCTGGTTATTTTTGAAGATTGAAATAGTGGTTCCTGGTGAAAGATCAGTGAAGGTTCCATATTGTAGAACCATTCCTTTAAGCAAGCAGAACCCAGGGCTAGTAAATGGAAAGTTGTGAGCAAGAGTTGTTGAGAAAAGCTGTTTCAGATAGTAAAACAATTGGGAAAGGATGCCTAGCAAAGGACGAGGGCAGAAGAGTTAGGTCTGTGTTGGCAGAGGTGCTCGAATGAGCTGCACGCCAGAATCCTGTGGAGCATTTGCCCTCTCAGGTGTTCAGAGGACTTTGAGACTGGGGAATGAACATCAATTAAAGATGATTTTTAATTTTTGTTGTTGCCTCTTGAGATAGGGTCAAATCTTGGATGGCCTGAAACTCACTATTGTAGACTAAGCCGGCCTCAAATTCACAAAAATCCTCCTGCCTCTGCCTCCTAAATGTTGGGATTAAAGACGTTGGCCATCACACTCACCTTAAGATTTGTTTTTTTCAAGACAGGGTTTCTCTGTGTAGCCTTAGCTTTCCTGGAACTCACTCTGTAGACCAGGCTAGCCTTGAACTCAAGAGATTGCCTACCTCTACCTCCCAAGTGCCGGGATCAAAGGCATGTGTGACCACTGCCTGACAAGATATTTTTATTTGGTTTGTTTCTTAGTTTTCTAAGCCATACACTTCCTTTTTTTGAACCTTAACTAGTCTGCTTTTGTCTGTTAGTTTTTTTGTTTGTTTGTTTTTGAGACAGGCTTCCCATCTTATAGCCGGGAATGGCATGTTGCCTTAGTCTCCTCCCTAGGGCCCAATGCTGGAGTTACAAGTGTGCGCCACTGTGCCTGGCGTCTTTGTTAATGTTGTACTCGTCTACTCCCACTGATCCCCACTTGCACTTGGATGTATTCTATTGTCTGTCCCCATGTCGAGGGTTTTTCCTCTCCCGTCCAGTAAGTCTCTTGGCTTTGCTTACAAGTGTATGGGCACCCTATCAGTGACTATACACTCCTGAAGAAAACATTTCTCTTTCTATCAAGCAAGCTGTGTAACTACTCAGGGAGGAGTGAGGCCCCACGAGACCCTCTCCCTTCCTAACAAGATGTTAGCAGAGGTTAGCAGGCCCACTCCTGTTCAGATCTTGAGTGGAGGTAATCATAGCGACCATGAGTTCAAGGGTGTAACAGTCAGGTCAGGGTTGCGTATCTCTTGGCTTCCTCTGGCTCTTACATTCTTTGTGCCTCTTCTGTGATGTCCCCTGAGCCTTGAAGTGGGTTATATAAATGTCCTCTTTAGAGCTGAGCACTCAGCAGTCACTCTCAGTACTTGGTAGCAGGCCTTCCCGTAGACCTTGGAGGAAGAACAAGGAGACCACCATGAGCTCCAGGCTCTGCCAGAATGCTTATGTGTGACCTTGTACATTACCCACGCAGCCCTTGCTTCCTCTGCATTCTAGCACTTCCAGAATTCCCCCTCCCTGTGGTTAAAATGGCCAGTGAAATTCTATGTTGCCATGTATGGGAGGCAGAGAAACAAAAATCATGTCAAAGGCTGTAAACAGTTCAGTCTAGTCTGTGCTACCACAAATAAAACTGTTTTCTTCCAGAAGCCTTGGTGTCCCGTCTCTTTGTTCTTGATGGTTCTGTCTGGGATTTGGTGATGGTGATTTCGCCTCCCTTTTCGCCAGGGCAGAGACCCCTGAAGCACATCAGAACCTACTAAGTCCTGGGAGCCAGAAGAGGGGCCTGACCACTTCCTGGAACCCCAGGACTAGCCCAAGTAGTTGATACAGGTTGGACTTCTACAGTGGCTCAAGGTAGCATGGTGAGCTAGAAATGTATGAGTATCTTTAAATGAGTCAGACAAGGGACTTGACCACAGAGACCAAAGCAGTAGTTGAGTCCGCTCTGGTTCCTGGTGGTCCAGGATGCCCTTACTGGGTTCCCGATACTGAGATTTCTAGCTCTGACCCACTAAGACTGAAGAACATGAAATATCCCCAAGGAGGTGTGTCTAGTAATGGACGGAGCAGAAACCCATCCTCGTTCCCTCCCTGCTCTTGTGTGTTTAGAGTTGTCACAGGGATTCAGTACCCATTCCCTGTCTGCTAGATACATGCAGTTCTTCCCTGCCCACAGTGGCTGCAAGCCTGATTAGAGGAAAATTGTAAAAAGCATGCTAGCAGAGATTTTTACAACAGCTTAAAATGTGGACCAGAACCTGAGAAGCCCGTTGGGGAGAATTGTGCCCCTTGTCAGTGCGCCGGCCGTCACCACCTCTGCCATCCACTGCAGCTGCAGTTCCATCTCCATCTGAGGCCGTGTAGTCCCCTGAGGCTACTAGAGTCTAACTGGAAACCACCCCAGAGCTGCCTCTCTTAACTTCATAGACTCAGGTTTGAAAGCACCAGGAGTCCAACCAATACTACTCCTCTCTGCAAAGACCTTCCAGGTACTTAGACTGTTGTGAGGAAAATCAACCAGGAGCCTTTAAAGAGATCCAATAGGCCCTTACTAAATAAAGTGCCCAGCTTGGACTCCCAGACGGTGTAGCCTTTCATTCTGTATGTGCTTGAACACACTGGTGCCACAGCAGCCTTCTTGACTTAGATGCTGGGATCCTGACAGCTAGACTCTTGTCTTTCAGGGCTGGCCACCATACCTTCAAGCAGTCACAGCAATTATACTGCTGGTGTCAGAGGCTAACAAACAGGATTTAACCTGGGTGCTCAGGAAGGAATGACTTCAATGGATAGAAGGGTCAGTATTAGCTCACCAACGCCAGGATGATCATCAGATGCCAGGGAAGGCCTTCACTTGGAGGTGTTAGAAAACTTAAACCCCTCAAGTTTGCTGCCTGTTGGGCCAGATCAACCAGATCATGACTGTTGAGGTCATGGATGAGGTGTTTGCCAGCTAGCCAGGCCTAATAGACCAGCCTCGTTTTGTTTCGCTTTGTTAAAGATTTACTTATTTGTTATATGTAGATTAGTGCTCTATCTGCATGCATGTCTTTAAGCCAGAAGAGGGCATCAGATCCTACTAGAGATGGTTGTGAACCACCTGTGTGGTTGCTGGGAATTGAACTCAGGACCTCTGGAAGAGCAGTGCTCTTAAGCACTGAGCCATCTCTCCAGCCCAATCAGCCTTTTTTTAAAGAGACCAGTGTAGACTTTCATTGATGGCAGAAACTTTGTCAAGGAAGGTGAACCCTTTGCTGGTTATTCTGTAGTGACAATTCTACCACTGTGGCTAAACCTGCCTAAGGGGACTTGAGCACAGAGGGCAGCCCTTAGCCCTCTCGATGGCTACTGGGATAAGCATCAACATACATAGAGACTATGCCTCCTTCTAACTCTGTACACAGGGCCCTATGTAATGAAAGGGGTCTGATAGTTCTGGAGGAAAAGAAAAAAACAATGTGCCAGGGAAATCATAGAACTTTTATAGGCTGTACCAATCCTGAAAAGATTAGCCATTCTGCACTATTAGGAATACCAGAAGGTACTGCAGTTTCCCAGGAAATTATAAAGTGGTCCAGGAGGCAAAGTTGGTAGCTTCCCAAGGAATAAAAGTCAATAGCTCTAACTGCTATACATTAGTCTCGTCTTGGGCAGGCTTGGGACTGTACAGCTGACAATGGAATGGCAAGCTCCCGTGGACTACACTGGACATGAGAGGACAGCTTACGGAGTGCTTCACCCAAATTGGTTGGGGGTTTGTGTGCTGGGTTCCTTTCAACCAGGTCATTCTGCTGCTGCCCCTTGCTAGAGAGGTGAACAGTAAGGAATACAGGCACATGAGGACTGGAAACACGAAGCAACAAGCTTTACAGATTAGGACTTGGAAGGATAATTAGTGGGCCCCAGAACGTATCGTTCAGTATTACGGCCCGGCCACAAGGATGGATGGAAGGGATCTTGGGACTATCATACTCCCGTTACATGTTAAATCACATCATCAGATTACAGGAAGTTTTGAGATTATAACCAATGAAATTGCAAGGGTTCTTGTTCTAGCCAGACAGCAAACAAAAATGCAGTGCCATTTACCAAAATTATGCTTGGCTTTAGACTATTTACTCGCCTCTGAGGGAGTTGTTCATGGAACATTCAACCTAAGCTACTACTGCTTAGAAATAGATGGTGAAGGAAAAGTCATTGAAGAGATGAGAGATGGAATGAGGAAAGTTGCTTATATCCCACACAGATTTGCATGCACTTGAAATCCTCCACTGGGGAAATGGAAAGAGGTGCTGAGGTTCAGTAGCCAGCCATTCTAGCGGAATTGGTGAGCTCCAGGCCAGTGCAAACCCTTGTCTGAAAGGAAGTGGCTGATATTCCTAAGGGTAACACTTCAGTTTCAAACCTCTGACCTCCACATGCACCCCCACGTGATCCTACACACCCCACCTATGCATTTAAAACGACAAAAACCACCGGTAGATCACCTCGAAATGAAACCACTTGAAGGATGAAGTCATACTCGAGAACAGTCAGGGATAGCACACTCAAGACTGTCCACACGATGTTAGGAATTTTTATTAGACTTTCTTGGTTTTTAAAAGTTACTATATTATGTTTAATTAGCTCTCAAAGGGATTTTTTTGATGATAGCTGATATTTTGCAGATCTTTATTATTGCTAGTAAATTGTGAGAAAAGTTTGGTGAAGACTTAAGGTTTTTTTGTAATTTATGTGTCTTGATAAATTACTGCACTCAGAATTTCTCTGTGTACTGGTTAGTTTTTATTATCAGCTTGACACAACCTAGAGTCTCCTACAACCTAGAATAAACCTAGAGTCGCCTAGGAAGAAAAAAACCTTAACTCCAAAAGAACTACCTCCATCAGGATGGCCTGTGGGCATGCCTGTGAGGATTTTCTGATTGGTAATGGCTGTAGATGGGCCCAGTCCACTGGAGGCATTACCATCTCTGGGCAGTATTTTTAAAAAGCCATCTAGTTAGAAACTAGAGAGTGAGCCAGCATTTCTCCCTGGTTTCTGCTTCATTTCCTGTTTGAATCCTGCCTGACTTTCTTTAGTGATGGACTATGTCTTGGAAGTAGAAACTGAAATAACTGCTTTTGCATGGTGTTTATCACAGAAACAGAAAGCAAACTAGGACACCACCTAAATTTTTTAATTTTTTTTTTTAATCTTAGTGCCATAATGCTTCTAGGCATGAAACCAGGCACTGAATGGGACTTTCTCTTAGGAGGCTATTTGCTTGGTCCCTGGGTGCTGTGAAATTGGTCAGGGTTTGGAAAATTGAGACTGCCAGGAATGGAGCAGTAAGTTACAGTATCAGGTTTATAGTTGGAATTCATATATCTAAAGAGGCAAGTTATAATCTTAGATGAGAAACCCCCAGAATTGGGGCCAGTGAGATGGCTCAGGAGGTAACATTTGATGACATTTGATCCTAGTCTGGCCCACATGGTGGGAAGAGGGAACAGACTTCTGTTGGTTGTCCTCTCACCTGACATGCGCACACACAACACACACATATACACACAAGTAAATCTGTTGATACTTAATTCCCAGAATTTTCACAGTGATTCCACAAGACAGTGTCTTGAGTATGCATCCTAATACAGAGAGCTTGGACTTGAAAAACACGTTCCATGTTCTAGTCATAAGCTTGTACTCTTTGGCTGTGACCTCAGATACATCACAGAATTAAATTTTACTTCAAGAGCGTTGCATAGGCTTAGTATTTACAGCTATTTTAAGGTTCTAGTCCAGCACTGTATTTTTCAGATAGGAATTTATAAGTATGCTTCTTATGTCCATCCATCCCTAAAAAATTTAAGAACCCTTGAGAATCAGAATTCTAGACTCCGACAGTAATTTTAGCAATTGTGAAGTTGCTGGTGTTGTTTACTACAGAGGAACAAATTCTCGGGTGTTTTATTTCACACCTACCTTGGTTTTATCAAGGGAGGGAGGGAGATTGGCAGTGTGTGGGGTAGACCCATTACCACTTATGCATAGGAAAGTGTCCAAGTCAAATGTTCTGATTCTTATTAGCTAGCATTAGAGACGTCCAAGCGAGGGTAAAACGAGTGTATTGGAAGGCAGAAGTGGGCAAATCTCTGCGAGTTTGAGGCCAGCCTGGTCTACATACTGAGTTCCAGGCAGGCCAGGGCTCTGTAGAAAGATGCTGCCTCAAAAGACAAACCCAAGAAATTACTTCCTCCATACATTCCAGTCAGCTTCTTTATATTTATTTATTTTTATTGAATGTTCACCAGGGATTGTATTGCTATGCCATTGTTTTGTTTTGTTACTATTTTGGTTTTGGTTTTTCGAGATAGGGTTTCTCTGTGTTGTCCTGGCTGTCCTGGAACTTCCTCTGTAGAGCAGGCTGGCCTCTGCCTCCCAAGTGCTGGGATTAAAAGTGTACACTACCACCACGCAGTTATGCTGTTTCAAGTTTATAGCTTAAAAATTGAAATACAAATCAATTGCACCTAGAAAGGCCTTTAATTGTTTATACAGCAGTAGGAAAAGAAGTCACAAGAGTTAGTCTCTTTGTTAGTTTGTAGTATGTTTGATAATGTTACTGAATCAGCAGTGCTAACAGCTACTTAGGATTTATAGTTATCTCAGATACTTCAATAATCACCAAGAAAAAAAATCCCCAATTTCCCTCAAACCAATATAGTTCAACTTTTTAAAAAGCTTTACTTTTTGTGACATTATAAGGTGCTTTCAGTGTCTGTATGCTTTTGATGGCTCTTGGTATTGTATTGGTGAGAGGGTGCAGGGAGAGGATTTTATGTAATGAAGCCATCTTCCTGTTTTTTACTTCTTCATGTGTCATGATACTGAAACCAACTTTGCTGGTTTTCTCCCAAGTTTGAAGTTCTGCATTTTATCACAGTCAGAAAGAACGAGGCTGTTCCCAGTGAATTTTGCTTTTCTTTGCCACTGTGTACTTCCTGTTTGGTCAATTTCCATTTAGGGAAAAGAATGGATTTTAGGGTAAGCTAGCTTGAGCTTCACATTTAAAACTTGTCAGGCTCCCTTGGCAGCCATCCAAATAGCTGGGGGATGGAGGAGAAAAGCACTTTATATCTACAACATCAAGTTGTTTCAGAAGCTTCATTTGGCTTTGTCAGGAGACCACCAGTAGGGAATAGAAACTTTTTGTCGTCTCTGTCCTCAGTTTCCAGTGTACAGCTCGCCAGCCCTTTAGGCTTTCCACGTTAAAGGTATTTGAGTTTGTGAAAGAATTACTGTTTCCTGTGAAGGATCTGTGTTGTTTCTAGACTTCCATAAACTTGTAAGAACTGCATTCAGCTGCAGTTGCTCCACTCACAGCAGGTACAAGTCAAAGTTCCTAGGTTAATTAGAATGCAGATGGCTACATTTTCCATCTGGGATATCTTTTGACTGCAAGTCTCAGGCAAGCCAACTGACACAGTGAGCTGCAAACCAGTTATTTGTCACTCTTTAACCCTGAGGTCGCCTAGCAAGCTATTGTTAACAGTCTGTAGCAGAGCCTATTTTTGCTGCGAACCAAACCCTACTTCCCTTGCTGTCTCGAGACTTGCAAGGCCATTCTTCTACAGTGGTGGACCCAAGCTCCTTAAAAATTTTTCTTAGATCAACTTAAACTGGTCTGCTTTAAGTCAAAACTTTTTCTCCTTGACCTATCAATAAAAAAAGTACTTTAATCCCTACCCATTAGTGAACAGTAGTGTAATTTCCTCCTCCTCACTGTTCTCTGGCCTCCTGCACACCTTCATGTTGAAGTGTTTCCGAACTCCCTTGGAGGCCTAGGTTTAATCAAAGCAGTTGAACTATTTTGCTCTTAATTTTCTAGATTCTTCTCCCTTTCTTCTAGTTACTTATATGCTCTTACTTGTGAAATATATTTCTCATAAAATTACATAAAGGTGGTTTTCCTGAATATACACCGTCCTCTACTGTTTTAGCAAGTTTTGTTTTTTCTGGTAACTTCTGTGGCCCTTTTCTAGTGGGATTCTGAGCTCCTCTGTAATGTGGTCATCCCACCACTAAAAAGGCTGAAGCAGGAGTACCCCTACTTCCTGGAACACTGCTTCAGAACAGCAGCAGCATCGATGAAAAGGCCAATCACATATGCTAATGATTTAATGAGGACTCTGTAAGTTGTTATCTGAGCTCTTCTCTCTCATCCTAGTTCTTAAGCCTGTACTAAAATGATTTCTATTAAACCCAAACTCATCAGACAGAAAGAGAGATCAGTGATTCTCAAATATTAGTGTGTGAGTTCAAAAGAATTATATCAAGTATTTATTCAAAATAAAGATTGCCAAGGCCTGTAACTGGTGAATTCAGGTCTGTAGCGAATTCTGAAGTTAGTGGACTCAGAACCAGTTTGGAAAGCATACATTCCTATCATCTCTGTTTTGTCTTTGTGTTCGTGTGTGTGTGTGTGTGTGTGTGTGTGTGGCTAACACCTATAGGAGCCTGTCAACACTGGGAGGGTGCCCTCTCCCAAAGAAAGATCATTTAGCCTTTGTTTCAGTATCATCTCAGAAGGCTTTTGCCATTCATTATTCGAATGCTCTGTGCTTACTCTGACTTCACTCACTGGAACACTCATCCAACAAGTGTCCAGGAAACTCCTAGATTCCTTTCGTGTTTGTTAGAATTTATGTCCTCCAGTTCCCAAAGCATACATTTGTCCTGACTATATACAGCTTAAGTGTACATAGTAATACACGTCTTTGTGATAGTCCTCGGTAGTGGTTATCTATGTTACCTGCTGTTTTCCCTGAGCAAGGACAGGGAAAGTTTTAAAATTTAGTTGGCAGTGGTGTATACACTGTAGACTTCCAAATATTCTCTTAAAATTTTTACTGCTTTTTTTTTTTTTTACTATTGATGGTCAAAAATGTTGTGCCTACTAAGGACATAACATTACTATCCTAGACATTTAGTAATTTGTTATTATATGTGAGTGTTTTGCCTGCATGTGTATCTCTGCATGCCTGGTACCCAAGAAAGCCAGAAGAGGGCATTGGATCCCTTGGAGCTGGGTTTACAGGTGGCTGGGAACCATCCGAGGTAGGTGTTGGGAACTGAACTCTAGTCCTCTGCAAAAGTAGCACTCTGAACTGCTAAGCCACCTCTAGTTCCCATATCTACTCTTTAAGAAAAATGTTCTGTGTGAGCCAGAAAGATACACGTAGTAATTTACCCTGGAAGGGTGAGATGATCAAGAAAAGAACACTACTTTCACAAGGTTTTTATGTTTAAATACATGAAGCACAAGAAACGCACAGGTGCCTGTTGTATATAGCACTTAGTTCAAGTTGAATAAACAGTGGGTACAAACAGAATCAAAGACAGTAAAATAGCTTGGGTTATGAGATGCTGTTTGATTTTCTCTCTCACTTTTTAAAACTAGCCTAACGGAGCAGGAGGGCAACTAGTGGTCTCACTGGTCTAAGGCTTCTCCGAATATTTTATAAAGGGCAAAAATTAGTTATTTTTTCTTGTCTTTCAAGCTTTTCAGTTCTTAGTCAAGTGAAGCTGAATTAGAGGCAGGTTTTTTTAAAATCTAGCCACATGTGGTGGCATACCACATGTCTCTTTTGAGACAGGGTTTCTCTGTGTAACTGCTCTGGCTATCCTTGAACTCAGAGGTCCGCCTACCTTTGCCTCCTGAGTGCTGGGATTAAAGGCCTGTGCCACCACTGACCAGCTCCAGCACACTTTTAATCCTGGCACTCCACTCCAAAGGCAAAGGCAAGCATCTCTCTGGCAAGTTCAAGGCCAGCAGGGAAGCATAGCGAGAACTTCTCCCAAAAAAAGAGAAGAAAGCAACATCCTGTCTACCTTTGCGTTTACTAATTTAAAGAACAGATTATCCACTGTGCCTAGGATTACAATAAAATGGATCCCAGGTGAAACACAGGCTAGTGATGCTCAAGTACCTAGTTGATTTGAAAGAACAATAACTTTCATTTCCTTAAGTCTTTTAAGTCTAGCTTATTGTGGTGTGGTAAAATACGACAAAACCTTGATGAACTCCCCAGACTCATCCTTTGACTAAATAATGAAGATACAGGATATTTCCAACTCTGTAAAAGTGACTTAGCTTGCTTTTGTCATTCCATCCCAAGAATCACTTATTTGTGATTCTAGTTTTGCTTTCTGTGAAATCATGAAATTGCATTGCAATGATGTATATGAATCATGCCGCTGAGAGAGAGCCTGCACATGTATACACCTGGAGGTCAGAGGACAACTGTCAGGAATCTGCTGTCCCCTCCAAGGGTTTCAGGGATCAAAATCAGACTGTCAGGTTTGCACAGCAAACCTTTACCATCTGACTGGCCCTGCATTCAATGTGGAGGAGCATTGAGTTATGTGCTCAGTTACACTGTAAGAAAACTGCCAAATTATTCCTTTAACGTTCCTGTTAACCTTGCATCATTGCCAGTGCTAAGTATGCTCAGTTAGTTGTATTGGAAAAAAAAATTTTTTAAAGAGGTATCACATTAACTCAGTTCCTTAACAAGAAATTCCATAGTGGAATTACAAGTGTGTGGTAACCATGCCTTGCCGGATTTCAACAAACAACCCATTCTCTGTTGAACGAACAGGTGCTCCACCTAACTAATTACAACAGGTAAAGGCATTTAATTCATAAAGGTGTAAAGAAAGACACACTCGAAGGGCGTTTAGTGGAAAGAAACCTTGGTGCTTTTGAGATCTTCTGATGTCTTCCTCTTGAGGAATGGCCTGAGTATGGGGAACACAATATGGATACAGTGGAGTTTTGCCAGAGTGAAAAATGCGGGTCAGCTCTGGACTGCATTTCAAAGATAAGTACAAACGTATTACACATTCTGGCATTTCTTCTGGTATCTTAACCAGAATTGTGGTCTGTGTTTTATTTTATACAACATTCTGGCATTTCTTCTGGTATCTTAACCAGAATTGTGGTCTGTGTTTTATTTTATACAATGTTTTTTTAAAAATGTAATTTTGCCACTTATCTTACAAAGAAAACTGATTCAGAGATGTTGATGGTCTAAACTTCATTTTGATTTTTAGGTCCTTTTAAAAACAACAGAAACAGGGCCAGGCATGGTGGAGACAGAGGCAGGTGGATCTCTGAGAATTTGAGGCCAAGCCTGGTCTACACTATTCATGTAGAATAGTGAGTTCAAGGATGACCAGAACTTAGGTAGAGAGACTGAACCTGTCTACAACAAAAAAAAAAAAAAAAAAAAACCACCAAGAACCAAACCGAATGAACTCTTTAACAGATAAGTAATATAAATATATTTTATTATATGTTAATATTTAAGCCCAAATTTGTTATTTTTTGTTATTTCAGGTGCCAATATTAAGGTGATTTCTGACTTATTTATCAGAAAATAAATGCTGTTTGTATTCATGTAAAATTAGAATGTGCCATCTTTCCCACAAAAGGCTGGTTAATCCTCAGTAGCAGTTACACAATGTCCTTACATTAAATCTAGACTTTCTGTACTATATTGGAAAAGTTATGATTTGCTTTCATAACAGCAAATCTTAAAATTGATCTAATATGGTATTTATAGTAGCTTATAATTAGTTAAGATAAAGGTTTGTTTAGAACCACTTCAGATGGTTATTCGTTGTACTTAGTGAATTTAAGAAGTTATAGCAACAACACAGCAAAACTCATGTGTCAGTAGTGTGGTGGCACACACCTTTAACCCCAGCACTCAGGAGGCAGAGGCAGGCGGATCTCTGAGTTCAAGGCAAGCCTGGTCTGCAGAGGGAGTTTCAGGACAGGACAGCTGGCTACACAAACCCTGCCTCAAAAAACGAAAAAGAACACACAGACTAGACATATTTTATATACTAACTTAGATATAGTCAGTTTCTCTATCTGAAAATAGATCCAAAGCCAACCAACACTTCTGTCAATTTGGGCTAAATGCATTGATTGTAAAATGTAGCACATAGAAGTTATGATGATGAAATACTTTTTAAACTATTTTGAGTTGATTGCATAGTAGTTAAGATATTCAGATAAAATGATGTGACATTTAATCCACATATGTGTTCTAAGTCCAACAATACCACATATCTCAACTCAATGAACAGATTAGTTTCTTTGAAAGGCCAGTCAGGAGTTGATCTGGGCACTGATAGCCTAAATTGGTACCCCTGCCTGAATTCACATTCTTTCTACTCTAGTTATAACACTTGCTGTTTTCATCACAATATTATACAGTGCACTGCTAGCTAGGAATCACCCCCACGGCTACATGGTCTTACTAACAGTATGGAAGGATTGGGTTCTGGTTCAAGCAACTGTTTGGATGATTGACTAGAAACTGTTAATCCATAAAGTCCACTCTTTATCACTATAAAGAAAAGAAAAAGCAAAAATGTTTACCGTAATTATAAACATAGCTTTTATCTACTAAACTGAATTTTTTTAAATACAAAAACCACAGTAGAATATGATCATTCTAGTTAAAGAGAGCTAAAGAGATGGCTCAGTGGTTAAGAGAACTTGTAGATTTAGTGCCCAGCACCTATAAAGTGGTTCACAGCCATCCATTACTCTAGTTCAGGAAATTTAGAGCCCTATTCTGACCTCCATTGGCACCAGGCACAGACATGGTTCATATACATACACATATACAAAAACACAATTCAGCCGGGCGGTGGTGGCGCACGCCTTTAATCCCAGCACTCGGGAGGCAGAGCCAGGCGGATCTCTGTGAGTTCGAGGCCAGCCTGGGCTACCAAGTGAGTTCCAGGAAAGGCGCAAAGCTACACAGAGAAATCCTGTCTCGAAAAAACCAAAAAAAAAAAAAAACAAAAAAACAAAAAACAAAAAAAAAAACACAATTCAAAATCAATCTAAAACTCTAGACAGAATCTATTTTTTTTGTATTGTTTTGAGACATGGTTTCTTGGTATAACCATGGCCATCTTACAGCTTGATTTGTAGACCTGTCTGCCACCACGTACTAAGAATACGAATGAATACACACACACACACACATACACGCACGCACGTGCATGCACAAAAATGTGTATTTTTATTTTGTTTATTGGTGCTTTGCCTGTGTGTATGTCTGTGTGATGTGTCAGAAACCCTGGAACTGGAGTTACAGACAAGTGTGAGCTGCCATGTGGTTGCTGGGAATTGAACCCGGCCCTCTAGAAGTGCTCTTTAACCTCTGAGCCATCTCCCAAGCCGCACTACTAACAATTTTTAATCAAATGTGAATCTACATTTTAATAGAAAGCAGATATCCTCAATTACCCAACAACGTTTATAAGACAAAAATTTAATGAAAATTGGTCAGTGGGTATATATGATCCATGGTGCTAGTCATATGAAACTGTCACAGAAATGTTAAACAGAAGAGATAGTGAAGAAAATGTTACATATTGTCATCATCTGATTCATCTTCTTCCTTCAAAGATTCCTGTTAAAAGAAAAAAAGTATTTTAAGTTTTTCATCTTGTTGCATTCTATAGAACCCGCATTTTAAACTTTTGTGACTACAAACTGTTACTTATACCTTAAAAATACTACCTTAAGGAGCTAGAGAGATAGCTCAGTGGTTAAGAGCCCTGGCTGCTCTTCCAAAGGACCTGGGTTCAATTCCCAGCAACCACATGGCAGCTCACTACTGTCTGTAACTACAGTTCCAGGGAATCTTGACACCCTCACACAAACATACTGCATGCAGACCAAATACCATATGCATATAAAATAAAAATAAAATTAAAAAAAAAAACTATCTTAAAGATAACCCAGTGATAAGTTTATTGTCCTGTGATAATTCAATATAAAAGCATTAAACATTCAGGGGTGGGGGGAAACTTAGAATTTTGTTTTGTTTTTGTTTTTCGAGACGGGGTTTCTCTACGTAGCCCTGCCTGACCTGGAACTTGATTTGTAGGCCAGGCTGGCCTTGAACTCAGAGATCCTCCTGCCTCTGCCTCCCATGCACCACCACACTTGGCCCATATTGGAATTCTCAAGCAGAGAATTTTTTTTTTTAAATTAGGACAACTCTATCCCCCCTAGAAGTAACCTAAAAATCTGTTATCCTTAGTTCACACATCAACCAAGTTACCGTATGACTCAGTCCATGGGACTATTTACAAGAGTGTTTTTGCTGTTGCTTACCTTGGCATATTTCTCTGCTTCCTCTCTTATATCTTTTGGAACAATTTCATGTCTTCCTTTAGTTACTGTAAAGTCAAACAATATATTAAAAATGAGGATTGTGATTTGCAATACCATTCACTCTGCCTAATCTACAAGTAGGTGGGGTTCATTTTTTGTTGTTTCCTCCCCCAATACTCAATGTTCCCAAGTTGAGCTTACTTGAAAATAAGTTTGACTTATAAATCTTGACAAGGACATATAACATCATGTAGATGTTTCAATGAGAACTGTTCACAACATCAGTTATTGCATTGAACTGTTTCATTAACTCGTCTTAAAGTACAAATGAATTCTAGAATACATAAATGTCCAGATGTAACTTACATTCACCGACCCAGCTGAGCTCTAGTTCAAAAGCTTTATCCTTAACTTCATCATGTACTATATAAATTCTACAAGAGAAAAGAAATGAACATCAACACAAGTTCTGTGAACAGAGTATAATCTAGACATTTCATGCCTGGTGTTATTTATAAAATGATACACTCTCCAGTCTAGTTTGAAAATGAGAAAAGACAAATTAGGGGCTGGCAAGACAGCTCAGTACTAAGAGCACTTGGGTTTGGTTCTCAGCACCCACATGATATAGACTTACAACCATCTGTAACTCTTTCCAGGCTATCCAACACTCTCTCTGGCCTCTTGGGTACTACATACGTATACACATGGTGCATGCAAGCAAAATACTTACAGAAAATAAAACTATTCTTTTCTTAAAATGGCAAATCTCTACAGATATTGACGTACTTTTATTACTCAAATTCAGTTTATTTTGATAGTGTTTTAAAGCTTCAAATAAAAAAAAAGACATCTCAGAAAGAAAACAGGCTCAAGTTGGAAAGGTCATCATGAACTGTGTGCTTTTTTCAAGACACCCATTTTTTTCTCTATTAAATACTTCAAAAATTAACCAATAATTTAAGCCCCCTCTCCAAGTAGCTTACGCATTACTAAAACTTGTTCTTATGTTTATAAACACATTACAAACTTACAACAAAGCACATAACCAGTTACAACAGTAGTATAAACAATGGAGTATCAACTGACAGCAATGGCTTATACCTATAGTCCTGGAGGCTAAGGCAGGAGGATCCTGAAGGATGCCGACTTCAAATTAACAACCCCCGCCCCCAACACACAGAAACAGAAAAAGTATCCAAAACAAAGCTTTCCTTTTCCTTAAACTTACTTTTGGAGGCTCTGGGAAAGCCTTGCTATTAATAGGAGAGGACCTTAGTTACACTAGGAAATGATGGCTTCCTGAGAGGGAACAAATTGCTACCTACCAATTACAGAAAAAATATGAAAGGTGCCAAAGGGCTGACTTCCACCAGGAACTTCAAAGACTGCGTCAGTGAAAGAAACTGGATTGTATGATATTCACACTATGGTAAGAACTTACTTCCACTTTCTAATGTAAGACAGTTCTTAACTGATAAAAGGAGAATGCCTTGCCATGAACACCTGCAAATAAAGAGGTATGGACTAAAGGGCACACTGTCAGTCACTGTGACACCTCAGCTCTCATGACAATTTCTTCCCCTTTTAAATTCTATTTTGGGGAGGAGGTTGCAAGGGCAGAGGATGGATATGAAGAGATGGAGAAATGAATGGGATCAGGATGCATAATGTGAATTCCACAAAGAATCAATAAAAAGTTAAAAAAAAAAAAAGAAAATTTTGTTTGCTACTATTCCTGCTTCACAGTGGAAGGTGAATGGGGGGGGGGGTGAGTCTTGGCAAGAACAGGAATAGCAGCAAACAAAATCCCTTTGTAAGACATTATAAGCTCTATCTTTTTTTATTATGCTAGAACCCAGAATTTTCCTTCTATTATAAAATACAAAAACTGAAAAACACTATTGCATAAAGAACCAACTAAGTACATTTGTTCATAGAGTTTGCCTGAAAAGGTATCTACAAGATGTTTTAATAGAAAAGCCCGCATTCTTTAATCTAAATTTTTTTGAAAGAGAAGGCTTTTTGAGACGGTTTCTCTGTGTAACCCTGGCTATCTTAGAACTCTCACTCTAGACCAGGCTGGCCTCACACTCAGAGATCCACTTGGCCCTGCCTCCTGAGTGAGTAGGCAACACCACGCCCTGCAAATTAATTCATCTTTTTGAATTACTATCCACCAGGTGTTCTGACTTTATTGCTTAGTATTTTAAAACTTGTTAAGCCAAACTCGCTCTATACCTGTAATGTAAATCCTGTTTTCTTACAAAAGTTTTTTTATAGAACTTATATGATAAATATGATAAACCTGAAAAGATTCCAAGAGCAGCTGGTATTAATAAGCCAGCTTCTTAAATCACATGCAGAGATAACTATGAACCTACAAAAGAAAGTTAGTGAAGCCACGTGTGTGGCTCCATGTCAGAACATGTATTCAGTATGTGAGACCCATGTTCTATTCTAGCAACACACAAACCTACAGGGTTTAAGCACTGTTTTATTTTTAAAAAATGTAGACTTATTTACTTTATGTGTATGAATGTTTCGTCTGTGTATGTGTGTGCTTTTTTAACCATGGAGGTCAGAAGAGAGCCAATCCCAGGCCTCTTCTAACTGGAATTATATATGGTCACCATGTGGGTGCTGGGAATCAAACCCAAGTCCCATGCAAGAACAAGTGTTCTTAACTGCCGAGCCATTTCTCCAGCCCCTGTAAGCATTCAAAAGTAGAATTTCTAAATGTCTACTATGTCCTCTTCCTATCTTTGAATCCTACTGCATATATACAGGTTTACTTTGTCACAAACTATATTTCTCAATCCCATTTATTACTTTTCAAAATATACCAAAGCATTTAATTAAAATGCCTTTAAAAAATATGATCTCCAGGGGCTGAGAGATGACTCAGCAGCACTGGCTGCTCTTCCAGAGGACCATCTCACACTTTTGAACTTTGACAAAGCTCCACCCCCTGATGCTTACACCATGATCCCAGAAACACAGCTGCTAAAATAAATCAAGGCCTTGAGACTCTGTCCCTACCTCAACTTTCAGAGCCAACAAGCAGACAGTACAGGCTACCACTCCCCGGGAGGAGTGCCCAGGGTGGCAGGTCTCCTATGCCCCTTAAATTAGCCAAGTTCTTCCTCCCAGAGCACATTGGCTGGGGATGTATTAAAGATGCATGAACTAGAATGGGGTCTGTGGACTGCACAGTCATCTTCAATTCCTGTACACCCCCAGGAGCCTGGAGGAGGTGGGCTAGTTGGAAGAAGTAACTCAACAACAAAACAATAGCTCTGACAGGGTGGGGAGGCCCTCCAGGGTTGGTACACATAAGAGACCCTGGCACTCCTACGTTTCGTGCCTGGAATGCCAGATGGGCAGCAGTGGCCCAGCTGTTACACTGCCTGTGCAGAGACCTGCCCAGACAAACACTAGGAGACTGGAGGGTTGGAGGTGGGTATCCTAAGGGTGGTCCACGTCAGACACATTTGGTCAGGAAGGCTGCCTCCCATATGGAACAGCATGGGTCTCTGGTTTGTCATAAACTTTATTTCTCGACCCCATTCATTACTTAAAGATGTGACTTTCCAGGCATAGTGGCACATGCTTTTAATCCCAGGAGAGGTAGAAGCTGGTGGATTCTCTTTTGATTTCGAGGGCACCCAGGGCTATGTTGTGAAACTTTTGTTTCTAAATACAAATAAAGATGTAACTTGAATATATTCAGGCTAGGGGTTTACCTCAGTAGTACAGCACATTCTTAGCATAATAAAGGCCTGAGTTCAGTTCCCAGTACATTTTCAAACATAAGAGCTACTTAAGAATTAATGTATACAGAGATGAGGTCAAGTAAGGTTTTTGGTTTTTTTTTGTGGGTGGCAGATAAAGTTTCAAACAACTTACATTTTTGCAACTTCTTTAACTACATCACGGCAAGTCATTTCTTTCATCTACAAGAAAAGCATACTGATTAATTTTGTGTTATGTATAAAACCAGGAATAGTGATGCACACCTTTATTTGCAGAACTTGGGAGAGAGACAGGCAGATCTCTGAGAATTCGAGGCCAGCCTGGTCAATATAGCAAGCTCCAGGAGAGCCAGGGGTACATATAGACCTTGTCTCCAAAAACAGAAAGGAAGAAATGTGTAAACTATTTGCTTAACTATTTTCATGACTTAGTATTAATTACCAGTTGCTCTTTTTCTTTACAGTTGGACAATAGCCTAATTCAATTAATTATATAGGTGGTTATGAACTGACAGGTGGCTGTTGAGAACTGGTCCTCTACAAGAGCAGTAAGTGCCCTTGACCACTGAGCCATCTCTACAGCTCCAGGGACAAGTTCTAAGATACCAAAAATGAGCCAGGTGGTGGTGGTGATGCACACCTTTAATCTCAGCACTCAAGAGGCAGAGGTAGGAAGATCTCTGAGTTCAAGCCAACCTGATCTACAAAGTGAGCTCCATGACAGCCAGGGCTGTAACACAGAGAAACTCTGTCCCGAAAAACAAGATTTAATTAAGCAGGTTATTAAAGGAATTTTATTTTATATATAACATAAATATATTAAAAGGATTTTATTTCCTTTGATTTCACGGAAGATAAAAGTAGAGGAAAAGCAGGAAGAAGGAAAAAAAGGTAAAGTGAGAAGTCAAAGGCAGGCTGAGACGGCTCAATGGTAATGGCATACACCACCAACCCTGGGACTGGCAATAGCACACCATGGGACACAGGCTCATAAATAGGAACACACCAAGTTAAACAATGTCATTAACAAATAAATACATGGAAACAAAAGCTTCTGTACCAACCAGGGCTACATAGTGAGAATTAACTCAAAAAGACAAAGTTGTTTACACTGGAAATCACTCATTGTTCCTTCAGTAAACAATTGGAAATCCGGAGAAAAATGTAGGTGGGTGTCCAGCTGAGGAGTCTGAATACTGTAAGCATTAGAACTGGCTATGGCTAGTGTGATGGCATCCACCTGTGATCACAGCACTGGGGAGGCTGAGGTACACGGGTATAGAGTTGGTCTGCAATAACAGGTATACAAAAGTGCTTGAGCAAACCAGTTTTCATTTTCAGATACTAAGGTGATGAAATATTCTAATACGGTGGTGAGCTGTCAGGCAGCTAACCACCACCACCTGCAGTTCCAGCTCCAAGGAGGCGAGACTTCCTTCTGCCTTAGTGGGCAACTGTATTCACAAGTGTACATTCCCGTACACATAGAGTTAAAAGTAAAATTTTTGAAGCTTCACATAACCAAAGCAGACAACAGCCAGAGTATTTGGGAATGTAAAGAAAATACTCTATACTAACAGCTGAACATAGTTCAGTTAGCAAAAAGTGGGTAGTTTTAATGTGAGACAAGGTCTCAGTGTATGGCCCAGCCTGGCCTCTGAACATGCAGCACTCCTGCAATCGTCTCGAGTCCCAGGATTACAGGGGTGTACCACTAAGCCACATTTGAAGGGGTAGTTTTAAACTTCATGCTTTCTTTAGGCGCAAAGTAGGGAAAAGCACTTGAGCAGACACTAATACTTTTAAGATAAAAGCTGTGTCCAAAGACAATATGTAGGAGGAAAACACAAAACAAAAAATCTTTTCTTATTGCAGCTGACCGAAGAATGGACTTTAAGGATGTATGTAGCAATATATATAAAGTAGTTTTGGGGGCTGGAAAGATGGTTCAAAGGTTAAGAGCACTTGATGCTCTTGCAGAGGGACCCAGGTTCAGTTCCAAACACCTACATGGTGGCTTACAACCATCTCTAACCCAAGTTCCAGGGAGCCTGATGCCTTCCTCAGGCCTCCTTGGGTATAGACACACATGCACTACACAGACATGCACACAGGCACAACCCTCATACACAAGAAATAAATCTTGAAAAAGTTGTAATTTTTTCCTTCTTGAGTCTTTACAGAAGCAATCAAAATCATACAGGGATACACGATACAAGTCATAGATAATGTGTTTCCAGATCTCCTAATTAATTAGTTAACTTCACAAAGTCTCTAAAATCAAGTGGCATGATATTGTTGGACTAAGAGGTTTGTAAATCCCACTTCTAGTAAAACCCAGCATTCAATATACTTTACCTGAAGCTTTTCTATTTCTGTCTTTGCAGCTTGCCTGGCTTTGCCAATGGCACAGCCCCAATAACCCTATGTAAAAGGAGGGAAAGAAGAAAAAAGCCAATTAGGATACATGATTTGATATCATTAATAGTTACTACTTAGTGGTGGTGCACACCTTTAATTCTAACACTTGGGTCTTTGATTTGGAGACCAGCCAAGACTACATGGTAAGACCCTTGTCTCCAAAAAACAAAACAAGTAAAAGAAATATCCAAATACATTCACATGAATGTCAAGGAGCTTGAAATATCAAACCTAATTCTAGAAGAATCTAGGTTGGGGCTGGAGAGATGGCTCAGTGTTTTAGAGGACTTGCTGCTCTTGCAGAGGACCATGTTCAATTCTCAGCACCCATGATTGTTTACAAACATCCTTAACACCAGTTCCAGAGGGATTCTCTGCCCTCTTCTGACCTTTGCAGGTACCAAGCACACACAAGATACACATACATGCCAGCAAAACAGGCAAAAAAATAAAATGAATAAATCTAATTTAAAAATTTGGGTTGGTTCCCCCCCATGCTAGATTTTCCACCCAAAGCCTTGAAAATGCAGGCAACTATTCTACCCCCGAGCAGTTATCCTGCCCTATATTCAGTCTTAAGACATAGTACAATGATGGGACAAGTACATACAAACTCAAAATACTATATTTCACTAGGTAGTTCTCATCAAGAGCATCCTGAAAGCCAGTCATAAAACTCTACATCATATGTTCATTAATATAAAAAAACAGCACTTTCCTTAAATGAGTTTTGGGTATTTATTCTTAAAATGCTGTGGATTGAAGCCAAGGCCTCACACATGGTAGGCAAGCATTCAACTATTATGCTATACCCAGGTGTTTCTTTTACTCTGAGACTTTTAGTCTTTGGTAAGCTGTCAAGATCCTTTTGAGAAGGCTCACGCTGGCCTTGAATTTGGGATTCTCCTTCTTCACCTCCACGTATCTGGGACTGCTGGTCTCCACCACTATGCCCAGCACTAACTGAGTTTAAACAATACTTTACATAATGCACATGAGATAAATGATAAAGAAATGAAGTTTAACGACAGAGACTTTTACATCACTTAACGTGTACTCACGTATGAAACACCAGATGGATCAATCATATAGAGCTGTGCACCGTCATTCGCGCTGTAAGACCCTAACATGAAACTGCGTAAGAACAAACAGTTTACAACATGCTTCTCAACACCATATATATTATTATATATAATGATGAAACGGTAAGTAGATTTTCTTTGATAAAGTGCTAAGAAACAGATAACTTAGAGTTAATAAGTTCTTTGGTAAGACGGCTTCAATAAAAACTAGTATTAAACTACAGTATTTAAAATCCATGTGATTTCTTTAGTCAACCTTCCTTATGGAACTTTTTATTCTGCAATACCAGAATGTAGCAAAAGGAGTAAGGACAGGTACAGACAAAACAACTCCCGGGCCTGAGCAAAGCCCCTGCACATTCAGTTAAGGGGACAATGTGTGGTGAAAAGCACCCTTCATTTTATCCCCAGTAGTCCGCCAGTCATTCCTCTGCAATGGTCGGAAATGGCTCAATAGTTTTATATGCTCAACAAATTAAAATTAGGTTGTTAAGTGATCATGAATTACCAATTTTCTGAAACTATTTCCTTTAGAGAAATCAGCCTTAAGTTTGCCTATCTATCACTTCATGTGTAACATCCTAAGAGCCAACCACCCCATCTGTGCCCAGCTTTTCCCCATCCAAACTGATGCAATTCCTCTTTCAGAATAGAAATCTGATCATCATTTAAAAACTCTTCAACATGTCCTCTCCTGAAACCCTTTATTTTGGAGCTGTTATACACTGGCCTCACTGTACATCTGTAGTATCATTTCTACTACCTTTTTACCACCTCTGCACTCCCCAAAATGCCCATGTTTCACACCAGCACATGAGACAGTCTTCACCCATTACCCCAGTATTTCGTGTATGTTTCCTTGTCACCTCTCTGGAACAGACCACTCCTTAACTGCTGCTCCACTATATTCAGTAACAATGCTGAGATCCTGTCATTTCATCTCTAAGGGCTGTTTCATCAATGCGACATCTATGTCCCCACATTAATGACTAATTCATGGTATATGCTCAAGAAACCACTATTCCTAGAAAGGAGCTGACAAACATGGAACTCAGTTACAATGAAAGGCATTCTATAAAGTCAAAAGAGAGGTTTCATAAGCAATTTGAATGAAACCCATAACAAATGCTCTACTGGGGTCTAACATTGCTAATGAATAAAACTCAGGTTTTCAACAGATCTCTCATTTCTGTATTGAAACATGGCCGATAGGCAACTTAAAGGCAGGATTACAGCTATATTAATAAGACATTGGCTTGTGATAAAGCATAGCCAACTAGGTTTTGTCCTCTTTACTTAAGACAGTCTCTTGTATCATCCCAGGTTGGTCTTAACTATGTAGCTAACAGTAAATTCTGACCCCCCTTACCTGCCAAGCACCGAGATTACAGACTACACTACCATGACGGTAGTCATGAGTTGTCAGAACCAGACATAAGACTTTGCGGGTGACACACAAGCACTCCAACCAATAAACTGAATGTCTTCATTTTAAATACTGTTACAACAGTTCTCCCAAGCCCCCTATTACAAATGTTAACACCTATTCCATTTCTTGCTACAAGTGAATCCTCTTTCTCCAGCAAACACTTCATCTTAACAACAGAAACTGTGGCTATTCTAAATTATGAAATGTAATTTTATATGGAATCACTGCTGACTGCTATTAAAAACAAACAAACAAACAAACAAAAAAAACCACACAGCTGCGTGGTGGTGCATGCCTTTAATCCCAGTACTGGGGTGGGGGGGACACAAGAGGATCTCTCTGAGTTCGAGGCCAGGCTGGTCTACGGGGGAGTTTTAAAAAAAAATATTAAAAACGCCACTTAGAACCATTTTATTTATTAACTATTTAAACAGCTGTACCCCATGTCAAGATAGGATATACTGAGTATCAAGGACTTAATGGCAGAGAATTTATTATGATTAGATTAAAATCATAATGACAAGTTTTCTTATCACTTCAGGACTATGATTCCTTCCACTATTCCAACAATGTTTAGGATTTTTTAAGAGACAGGCTCTCTAGATAGCAAGCTTTGAAGTCACTATGTAGCCTAAGCTGACCCTGAACTTGAAGGTCTTGCCTCAGCCTCTGAGGACTGGGATCACAAACATGTACAGTCACATCCAGCTTATAAGTATACTTTTAATGGTTGCCTACTACTTTACGGTGAGAATTTGTACTTCTGTGGGGCTAATCTGGGGGACTAGGAAGGTGTCTCAGTGAGCAGAGTACTTGCTGCCCAAGCATGATGACCTGAGTTTGATCCCCAGCATCCACAGAGAAGTGTGGTGGTGCATGTCTGTAACCCCAGCACACTGGTGGAACAGATATTAATAAAAGGCTAATTTGTGGAGAAAAAGAACTACTGTATAAATACGACTTAAAGGTCTCACAAAATTCCATACCTGCAGCCAAAAGGTCTAACAGCACTGTAGAGTGTATAAGCGTGTACGTACATGGCCACTCTGTCTGCAAGATGCTGTAATTATGGGGGGAAAAGACCTTATTAATACATTTCCATTACTGTTCAAAAGGTTCCTCGACATATCATCAACTTACTTTGAGAGGAATGTTGTAACCAAAGTTAGATCTAAAGTTGGACGCTTCCTCTCTTGCTATGTCTGCTAAGGAACGAGCATCAGCCAGCAGACCTGCGACTGCCTGGAGAAAAAATACCAATTTAATAGACATTCTTGTAGCACACCAAAAGGCAAATCATCTACTATTGGCTTATCTAATAGTTTTTTTTTTTAAATGAGTATCATTTAAATACTATCTTTGCTTAAAGGTCTTCAAAGGGCATTCTGATGTTTTAATGTAAGATCATAGCTAATTTATAACTCAAATGTCCAATGTTCAGAAGAAACATTTCTATCAGAGTTCACTTTCCCAAATCACCATTTCATTGTAAAGAATACAAAACAAAAACATTGATCTTGGTCAAGGTTGGTTTTTATTTTAAAGCTGTACATTCAAAAAGTTATTTAAGCTTTTGTCTAAAAGCCCCAAAGGCTAATAATAACCAAAATTTTGCAGCCAACTGGCTAGCAAACTGCAAGGAGAAACTGAAATACAACATACCATTATCTTACAAGGTTGATGGCTTCAAACTACAGGGCAGATGAATCTCTAAGTTTGAGGCCTGCCTGATCTACAGATGGAGTTCTAAGCTGGCCAAGGCTACAGAAAGAAACCCTGACTTGAAAACCCAAATAAATAAGTACAAACAAACAATCCAAAAAAACTACAGTTCCTGCCAATTCGTTGACATGTTGAGGCACTGAAGTCAATACCTAAGTAGCAGTGCAGAAAATTTCAAATTTGAAGAGACATAGTTAAACGTCACAATAGAGTATCTTATTCAAATAAGCCTGCTCAAACAAAAGCCTCTCTGCTTTCGTGAAGTTTTTGTGACGTCTAATAATTATCAAGTCACTATGAAGATGACAATTGCAGACAGAGGAAATTTAGCCTTAACTTTCTCTGCCTCTTTCAGCACCTAGCAGTTTGCAGGTTTCTGTGTAGCTTAGGCAGGCCTTGAACTTGGGATGCTCATGCCTCAACCTCTTTAGTAACTGGAATTACAGGCCCCAGGCCCAACCAAATTTCTAAGTATGAAGAATGCCATCATTCTTCATGATGACTTTAGGTAACACGGAGGATAAATCTGGAAAGTCTAGAATAAAATGTTTTCAGCACCAAAGGGCCGACTGAGAGGGGAGCTACTTAAGCACCCGCGTCTGGCTTTCTTTTAACCTGACAGGTTTCCTCAGAACATCGCAAACACTAACAATAAATCCGTCTAGGAGAGAAAAAATCCTTCAGAAGGAAAGAAAAAGCTTAAGGCTTACGGGCTACTATCAATTCTTGTCTAGGTGTAGCATCATGTCTCTTTTAGAAATAAAGCCACTACTGAATACTACTGTGTATCAGGCTCTGGAGTAACAATGAAACTCAAGTTTGAATCCAATTTTTTCTTTAGTAGGTGAGCACCTGTTAGCTCATCTGTAAAAGTGGAATGGTCAGGATTTGTGGTGGTATTGTGTTCCCCAAAATATTGTGCACCCTAATAAACTTATCTGGGATCAGAGACAGAACAGCCACTAGATACAAAGGCTAGAAAATGGTGGCACTCACACCTTTAATCCTAGCACTCCAGAGGTAGAAATTCCTCTGGATCTCTGTGAGTTCAAGGCCACATTGGAAACGGCCAGGCATGGTGACACACGCCTTTAATCCCAGAAAGCAAGCCTTTAATCCCAGGGAGTGGTGGTAGAAAGCAGAAAGGTATATAAGGCATGAGGACCAGAAACTAGAAGCATTTGGCTGGTTAAGCTTTCAGGCTTCTAGCAGCACAGTTCAGCTGAGATTCATTCTGGATGAGGACTCAGAGGCTTCCAGTCTGAGGAAACAGGACCAGCTGAGGATCCGACGAGGTGAGGAAGCTGTGCCTTGTTCTGGTTCTCTGATCTTCCAGTTCACCCCAATACCTGACTCGGGTTTGATTTTATTAAGACGACTCTCTAAGATTCATGCTACAAGGATTAAATAATATAAATTATGTGACGAGCCCATACCCTAACACCTACCACACAGGTTGTTCTCTTCCCATTCAGGTAGCATAGTTAAGACTACTTAGTTAAGCTGGGTGATGGTGGTGCACACCTTTAATCCCAGCACTTGGGAGGCAGAGGTAGATGGATCTCTGTGAGTTGGAGGCCAGCCTGGTCTACAGAGCGAATTCCAGGGCAGGCATCAAAACTACACAGATAAACACTGAAAGACTAGTTCATTATGATTTTATTTATGAAAGTTCTTATGGAATGAAGCCTATCATCTACATATGACTTCAGCACCTACCTGTAATGTATTTATGGCTTGGCTTACACTCAGATGGTTTAGCTATCAAACTATGATCTAAGAGATGCCTAAGGAGCTATTAATGTCCTTCTCCTTGCACTTTACATAATTTCCTCTTTCTATACCTTACTATAAAGTGTTCTGATAACATTTAGTGATAATCCCCAAATAGATAAGAAAGGCTTAACTAACATTTTTTGCCTCTCAAATATTTATCTTCCTGGTGATCTATGCTGTTAAGACCACATTTCTGCATACTCTGAATCATGTTCTCTCTCTCTCATCCTTAAGGCAACTTGAGTTTTCTTGTCACCAGTAAGGTTATAAAATTATTTCCTTTGTTTTAGATATTGAATGATCAAACCCAATAATAAATGTATTATCTCTTAAAAACAGAATTTAATGTACTTTGATTACATAAAAGAAATTAGTGAAAACAGGATGAACATTTTAAAGTGTGATCTTACCATTCCAACATGTCGATCAACATTAAAAAGTCGTTTATTGGAGCCTTCTTCATAAAGTTTAGAAAGGACTAATTTTTCTACCCCAAACACAACACCATCTTTACATCTGATCCCAATAGCTGTACTGAAACAAAAAGAAAATTTTCTTAGCTGAAATAGAAGAAATTTATATATAAAAATCAATAAATAAAAAGAAAATCAAAGGGCTGGATATAGTTCAGATGATAGAGCCATGGCCTAGCTTGTGAAAAGCCCTGGATTCAATCCCCAGCATCATATTTAAAACAAACAAAAAAAGGTGTGCATATACTTGCAATCCCAGTACTTGGGAGATGGAGGCAAGAGGATCCAAAGTTCAAGGTTATGATGTTTTTATTTATGGTAAGTTTATATAGAGAGAGCACTTAGAGTTTGAGGCCAGCCTGGGCTACATGAGACCTTGTCTCAAAGCTAACTTTGGGCTGGGATGACAGTTTAATTAGTAGAGTCTTTGCCTACCAGGAATGAAGCCCTTGGTTCAATCCCCAGCAGCACACAGAAGCCAGGCACAATGGTGCACACCTGCTATCCCAGCACTAGTAAATAGAAAGGTCAGCATTTCAAGGTCATTCTCTGCTACACAGTGAGTTGAAGGACACCCTAAGACACAAAGGATCCTATCTTAACAATACACAAATAAACTGTAATATTTAAAACACAGAAAACTTTTAAACGTGTATTTTTTGTTAAACCTGGCAGCACCTGATTGTATTTATTTTCTGTGTGTGCCTGCATGTGTGTGCGCTCCTGTTCATATGCACAGAGGTCAGAGGACAACCAAGGGAGTATGCTCCTGCCTCCACGTCAATCTCAGGGATCAAATTCAGGGCTGGTGGCAGGTGCCTTTGTCCACAGATGGAGTCATCTTATTGGCCCACTTTAAAATGTTTAAAACTATCACCAGGTGGTGGTGGCGTACACCTTTAATCCCAGCACTCGGGAGGCAGAAGCAAGCGGATCTCTCTGAGTTTGAGGCCAACATGGCCTACAGAGCAAGATCCAGGACAGCCTGGACTATGACACTATTACACAGAGAAATCTATCTCGAAAAAGAAAAAGAAAAAAAAAAACCACCAAAACAAACAACTCCCCACCCTGCCCCAGAAAAACTAGAGGCTAGGTGTAATAGCACCCTGTCTCCAACAACAACAACAAAACAGTCCTACTGTGTAGCCCTTGGCTGGTCTGGAACTCACCATAACCTGCCTCTGCCTCTCAAGTGTTGGGATTAAAGATATGTGCCATGTCACACCAGGCTCAGAAAGCCCTGTCTTTTAAAAAAAAAAAAAAAAAAAACGAAAGAAAGAAAAAAAAGGTGCATAACATACACAAAAAAGACACACTACATACAAACTAAAAGCAATGACTAAACTATTTTTCTTCTTACATGTCTTCCAATTATTCTACAATAAGTGTGTACTGCTTCTAGTAATTATGTAAGTCAGTAAAATATATGTCCTGTTACAACTCAGATCCTCTTTTTAGTTTTTTTTTTGGTTTTTTCGAGACAGGGTTTCTCTGTGTAGCTTTGCGCCTTTCCTGGAATTCGCTTTGGAGACCAGGCTGGCCTCGAACTCACAGAGATCCACCTGCCTCTGCCTCCCGAGTGCTAGGATTAAAGGCGTGCGCCACCACTGCCCGGCTCTTTTTAGTTTTTTGAGACAGGGTTCTTTGTGTAGCCCTGGCTGTCCTTGAATTCAGAGATCCTCCTGCCTCTGCCTCCCCAAGAGCTAGGACTAAAGGTGTGCACCACCACCTCCTGGCACAACTCAGATCTTAACCTCAAGTAAAATATGGATAAACTGTATGATGTTCTTTCCAGATTAAAGTATGTTACTTACTTTATTTCCCTCTCTTTTAGTGGTGGGGAGGGGTACAGGAGATCCAGCCAGGCTCTGCACATATGCTAGGCAGACACTCTACCACTGCACCACAGCCCTGGTCCTCTTTGTTTTTTCATTAACACTGTTATTAATGCTAACATGTAACTGTATTATTAGTTTTACAAAACTTACAACTGATTCTTTGAGTGCTAGGCACTACACTCTGCTCACACACACACACTAAGCATGCAGCACGAAGGCAAATCTCCAGCCCTGTAGGGATCTGTCCTGCTTGTCTTTGTTTTGTGTGTGGTACCAGGGATCAAACCCAGGGCCTTGTGCATGCTAGGCAAGCGCATTACCAGTAAGCTACACTCTGGGCCCTAAGTTCTGGGGTTTTCTGGGGGATAGGGGAGGTGTGGGTTTTTTTTTATCTGTTTTATGAGACATGTGTTCTCTGTGTAGCCCTGGGTGTTTTGTGACTCCCTCTGTAGACCAGGCTGGCTCAAACTCAGAGATCCACCTGCCTCTGCCTCCTTTAAATCTAGCTAGTTGAACCTGAATGTGCAGAACTTATGTGTAAAGTGAGCTAACTATATTTACAACTATAAGCCATTTTAGGAAATATTAAATATTATCAGTAATAGTAAATAGGTCAGCAGTTTATCATTAGGTATTTGTTGTTACATCCAATAAATTCTCCTGTCAATCTGTGCTTTTTTCTTTGTGTGGTGCTGAGGGTGGAACCCAAGAACCATACGTGGTAGGCAGTACTCTACCACTGAATTACATTACCAACTAGCAGGCCCCATACACTGGCTAATTTATTCAAGAACTTTTTCAAACAGTATTATCATCCCTATTTTACAAATGAAGACGCTGAGGCAAAAAGACTGTATGCCCATCATTAGCAGTTAATGCACCAATGGTCAAACTCAGGTGTTAAGACCTCTCTTCTGTGGGTCACTGCCCTTGGGTTTCTGCCAGCTCCTGTCTGCCTAAGTGTCTGGTTAGGAACACTCCCTCAAAGACCTACAGGGAACCAGCAGCAAGGTGTACACCTTTAAACCCAGCAGCTGGGAGGCAGATGCAGATTAATAAATCTCCTTAGGTTACCCTGGCCAGGGTTCCAGACCAGCCAGCACTACATGGTGAGACTGTTTTTTAAAAAATAAAGGGTTTGGAGAGCTGGCTCAGTGGTTAAAAATACTGGCTTCTCTTGCAGAGAACCCAGGTTCAATTCCCAGCACCCACATGGCAGCTCAGAACTGTCTTTAACTCCAGTTCCAGGGGGCTCCAAAATCCTCAACACAGACACACATGCAGGCAAAACACCAATGCACATGGAATAAAAATAAAGCAAAAAAAAAAATTTTTTTTCCAAAAAGATAAAAAAGCAGGTGGGAGGAGGGAGGACAGGGGAATCCGTGGTTGATATGTAAAACCAATAGAAATCTCTTAATAAAAAGAAAAGAAAAAAAAGATAAAAAAGCTAACAAGCTGGCTCAGTGGGTAAAAGTGTGCTATGCAAATTTGATTGCCTGTTTGAACCCTGGAACCTCAGTAAAGGAAGAAGATCTGTACAAGAAAGAACTCTGGAGAGGACTAGGAAGTTAAGATCATGCTGAGTGCGGTGGTAGCACACGCCTTTAATCCCAGCACTCAGGAGGCAGAGACAGGTGAGGCCGATCTCTGTGCATTCGAGGCCAGCATGGTCTGCAAATTGAGTTCTAGGACAGCTAGAGCTGTTACAAAGAGAAACCCTGTCTCGAAAAACAAAAATAAATTAATCAAAATAAAATAAAGAAGTTGAGATTACTTCAAGGCATTATATTTGTTTGTGCTAAAGCAATATACAAGCCCTAGTTATCAAAACATACAAGATACAGGATAATTTGTGGTTAAAACATTGACTTCAGCAGAAGAGGGCTTCTTACCTACTGTTTTCCACAGCCTTCATAGCATACTCAACTTGAAAGACTCTTCCATCAGGAGAAAACGTGGAGGCTGACAGGTCATACTAACAACAAAGGAGGAGCAACAGTAAGTTCACAGCACGTGTCTCTGCCAGCAACAGTCAGACACTCGTTCTTTCTCAACACCAGCAATGTGCCATATCCTAAAGGAGAATGCTTTGAAAAGGAGGAAGCGTTCAGCTGTTGCTCAGGAAAACTAAACACCTTAGATTTCTCCTACTGAAAAGTAATGGGTCCAAGGAACCAGAGAGATGGCTCAGCTGTTGCAGAGGACATGGGTTAGGTTCCCAGAACTCACATGGTGGTTGAGAACCATCTGTAACTCCAGTTCCAGGGGATCCAAAGCCCTCCTCTGACCTCCACTGGGCACGTACAGGTGCACATATATATATATACAAGGAGACGAAACACTCACACACATAAAACACTCAGTGACAAGGGAAAAGTCATCTATGACATGAGGAGAATTTCCCTGGCACGTGACTTCAAGCCTTAAGGTGGGGATAAGCCTAGCCTGAGTCAAGGAATGTGTCCTGAAAGGGGGAGGAAGGAGCAGTGGTGAGAAATCCAAAACCTGAAGGAGAGCCAAACTAAGTTGGGGAGGTAGTTTCCACTTTACCCTCGATGGATGAGGTGTTGATGTGAGGAGGTGGGATGACCTAATCCACACTGCTGGTTTGTTTTACATTTATCTACAGTGCACATGTCATGGGGACAACTTTCCAGTCAGTTTTCTCTTCCTACCATGTGGGATCTGGGAATAGAGCTCAGCACTTCAGGGACTGAACTCAGGTGTTAAGTCTTGGTGGCAAGCACGTTTACCCAGTGAGGCATTTCACAGGCCCAAATTCAAGCATTTAAAGAAATCATTCTGGCTGCAGACACCCAGCAGTTAAGAACACTTGCTGCTCTCCCAAAGGACTTGGGTTCAATTCTCAGCACACACACAATGGCTCACAACCATCTGTAGCTTCAGTTCCAGAAGACCTGACACCCGCCGTGGCTTCGGACAGACAACAGGCACACGTGTGGTGCACCATACATACACATAAAACTAAACCGACAACACTCTGCCCTTGGGCTGAAACAAATTTAGAGCCAAGAAGTGTTGAGTGTGGAGCTCAGACATTCCAAACAATAGTGGCTTTGCTATACAAGAAAGAAGGAAATCTTTTGAGGACACAATTAAACATCAACAGACAACAAACAAGCACTGTGGAGCTGGGATGGAGCTCACCTAGCATGCACGAAGTCTGGGTTTAGTCCCTTGGCATGTGAGAGAACATATGGGAACACACACACACACACACACACACACACACACACACACACACACACACACACGGTGGGGGCACACCTTAATAACAGATAGTTCTCAGTGTAAAATAAAAAAAGACAAATGATTTTCATTTGACCATGAGAATTGGACCATTCACTGAGCTGAAGGCTACAGCTGACTGTCCAACTAGAGAATTCGTAATTCTACCTTAATAATCATTTCTTGCTTCGTGTCTAAATAATAAGGGTGGATCACCAGCACTCAAGGCTGACAGAGGAAGCTGCAGAGATCTAGGTTAGCCGAGGCTTCATAGTATGGCCCTGTCTCAAACCCCTCCCACAATAGCTTTTTTTTTCTAAAAAAAAAAAAAAAAAGAGTATGGTCAGGATTTGGAACTCAGTGGCTTGCCTCTCGAGGCCCTGGGTTGGCCCTTCCATCTGCCCAGCGATACGGGTTAAAAAAACAAAGCCAAATGGATAGAAATGACCAACAAATACTGGTATTTACAACTCTTGGGAGAAGTACGGCCGGGAAACAAGTCCTCAACAGTGAAACTTCCTAAGGCTCAGGGTTATTATTAGTTTCATACTAAAATATTCCACATGGTTCTGTCAGTTGACTGTTGATGGGAAATAACAACACAACTGCACAGCGAATTTGCTGTGAGATATATTACTGAGCACTAATTCCAAAAAAAAAGTATTACATGACATTAGTGCCTCGTAACCAATTAAATCATTCCAAACATCAGCATTTAATTCTGAGCATCACAACCTTTGTTTTGTTTTTTGTTTTTGAGACGGGGTCTCTTTATGTTGTCCTGGAACTCATTATGTAGACCGGGTGGTCTCGAACTCACAGAGATCCTCCTGTCTCTGCCTCCCAAGTGCTGGGATTATAAAGGTGTGCACCACCCCACCAGGCGAGCATCAAAATCTTGGAGGAGACAAGGATAACCAAGAAACATATTATTCATTACCTTTACCGCATACAATCAATAGATATTCGTTAAGCGGTTTATATATGGAGACAAAGGAAAGGTGGAGTAAATCTCTGCACACGGGGTGTATTTAGCCGCCAACAAATTAGGTCCAACTTGCAAATCCTCAAGACTCTTTACAAAAACGTGAGGCACTGAGGTTTGTTCGGGAAAAGCAGAACGGAGGAGAAAGGCAAAGAACTCATGACTCGAGCCTTCTTGGAGGCTCTGTCGCGACAGGTTTCCAGGGACTGTCCAGCGACAGTGACGGGGAGCCAGAGGAGGCCCGTGAGTCAGCAGCCCCGCAGCTCCTGCCCAGGCGGGCCACACGACGCGCTCGAGGCTCAACCCGGGGCACTGCAAGCAGCGAGGGCTCGCAGGGGCTTCCCGAGGGCCGACCCCGGGCCCGAAGGACCACACCAGGGCAGGCCACCCGAGCTTTCCCTTTCGGTTTCCTCAAGCAGCGGAACAAGGTGACTCAGCAAGCCGGGCTGTGGCTGCGCGGAGGCGGCCGCAGCGGGCCCGAAACGCCGCCGGAGCCGGGGTCACGGAGACGAGGGCCCGGGCCGCGGGTCCCCAGGCCTCAGGCAGCGCCCGGGGTCCAGCGGCCCGGCGCCCCGCACGCCCTGCAACGCCGACCTGGAGAGGACGGCGCGGAGAGACTCACCCCGGTTCCAATGGAGCTCATGGTGCCGACCCCGGAGGCCGCCGAGCGCTGCCAGGCCTCAAGTGCCGCTCCTACGCCGCTCGCTGGGCCGCCGAGTAACGGGCTCGCCCATTGGCTGCGCGCTCCACCAATAGCCTGTCCTCTTGCGGGCGTCCCGAGGGCGGTGGAGGGGACTGTAGGAAAAGGGGCGGGGGAGCAGGAGGCGCGCGTGCGCAGAAGCCGTGGAGGCGGTTCCCTGGAGAAGCTGGAGGAACTGTAACTCGTTGTTACTTACTAGACGCGCTAAGGTCAGAGCCTGGTCCCTAATGGTCCGGACGAGCTAGGCTTGGGCACCTGTCCTCAGGAGTCCGGTTACACAGACGAGAGCACTCAAAAGCCGGGAAGGAGATTTATTCCAATGTGGCCACTTGAGAAACAAAAAGGCCCCGTGACCCCACCGCCACCGCCACCACCGTCCGGCTCGTGGAGTCTTATTAAAGGGGGACGCACAAGTGTTTCTTTAGAATATCTTCATCCCTGCCAGGAAGATTACAAAACTACATTCGAAAAGGCTAAAGAGCCGGGCGGTGGTGGCGCACGCCTTTAATCCCAGCACTCGGGAGGCAGAGCCAGGCGGATCTCTGTGAGTTCGAGGCCAGCCTGGGCTACCAAGTGAGTTCCAGGAAAGGCGCAAAACTATACAGAAGAGAAACCCTGTCTAGAAAAAGGGCTAAAGAGCCTTGGGAACGCCAAGTGCCAGGCTCCTTCTAGGAACTGTCAGCTCTATCTTAAGAATTAAGGGGTAGAGGGGCAACAGATAAATCAGAGAAGTGGACGTGGGGCCCGACTTTGTAGTGGTTGGATTTTTAAATCCGTTTGTAATAAAATGGAAGAAGCATGTTTTAAAATCCTGGAGACTTTTATTTTATATAGCCAGAAAACATTTTCCAGCATGGTGATTGATGCAAGTCTATAATCCTGATACACAGAAGGCTGCGACAAGAGGATCTGCAGTCCATGGCCAGCTTGGAATACAAGAGCCCCTGTCTAAAATCAAAACAAAAAATCACCACCACTACCACCACCACCAACAACAACAAAAAGCACATTTTTAAAAAAAAGAAAAGAATGCACTACCAGTCCGCTTTTGTTGAAGTAGTCTCAGGTAGCTGAGGCTGGCCGAACGTGACCTTGAACTCCTGATCCTTTCTGCCACTACCCAAAGCTGGAATCCCAGCCCTGTCCATCACCCTAAGCCTCCTGGGTAGTGCTTTTCATAGGGAAAAAGAAGACAGCCCAACAGTACACACTGCTTTCAGCCGGGTTTCAGTCTCCTGAAGTGTGGACAATGTTGCTGAGTTGTTAAGTTTCCATGGCATTAACGTCTTTTTGTTTTGGTTTGGTTTTTGTTTGTTTGTTTTTCGAGAGAGGGTTTCTCAGTGTAGCCACCACGGCCGGAGTTTTTTGTTTTGTTTTGTTTTCCGAGACAGGGTTTCTCTGTGTAACTCTGGCTGTCCTGGAACTCGCTCTGTAGACCAAGCTGGCCTTGAACTCCATAGATTCGCCTGGCTCTGCCTCCCAAGTGCTGGGATTAAAAGTGTGGGCCACTACCACCCAGCTTTTTGTGGTTTTTTATTTATTTATTTTCGTGTGTGTATGTGGGGGGAGGGTTGTTTTGCATTAACATCTTTTTAAAAAGTATTTGTTTTTCGCCAGGCAGTGGTGGCGCATGCCTTTAATCCCAGCACTCGGGAGGCAGAGCCAGTCGGATCTCTGTGAGAGGCCAGCCTGGGCTACCAAGTGAGTTCCAGGAAAGGCGCAAAGCTACACAGAGAAACCCTGTCTCGAAAAACCAAAAAAAAAAAGTATTTGTTTTTATTATTTTTAATTACGTGTATGGGGTGGGAATGGGGGTTGTGCACAGGAATGCAGGTGCCTGCAGAGAGCGGAAAAGGGCTTTGGAGCGTGAGTTACAAGTGATTATGAGCCACTCTACTTGGGTGCTGGGAACAAAACTCGGTTCCTTTAGTTTAATTTTTTAAATTATCTCCTTTCTATGTGAGAGATAAATGGAAGGATAAAGGCAGGCACAACTGGAAAGCTGTTGTAGCTTTGTGGACAATTAGTACTAAAGAGTCCTTTGAACTAGAGTAGTAGCAATAGACATGAAATGCTTGAAAAGACTTCAGGTATGTAGAGTGTGTTAGATAACTGGACGCAGAAAGTAAGGGGACCGAGGAAATCCAGTTGTTCTTCTGGCTAACAAAACATTGTGAATAACAGCTCGGCTTTGTTCTAATTCTGAGTAAAGCGTTCTGATTGCAGTTTAGTGTGGTGGCATGGGTCTATAATCTCAGAATATGGGAGGCTGAGGCATGAAGATCTCTTGAGTTTCAGGCCAGCCTAGACTATAGAACAAAATTTCGTCCAAATAAAAAGGGTGAAAATCAACAACGATAAAAAAGCATTCTAGTTCCAATTCTTTCATGAAGGATCCTAATTTAGAACACAGTGGATCAATAAAGTGTTTAAGAAAAGCAAAACGGGCCAACCTAGTCTACATAGCCAGAACTGCTGAGTAAGACTCTACTTAATTAAAAAAAAAAAAAAAAAAAAAAGACAAGCCAGGCAGTGGTAGAGCATACCCTTAGAGTCCCAGCACTGGGGAGGCAGAGGCAGGCAGATCTGTGAGTTTGAGGCCAGCCTGGTCTACAGGAGCAGTTCCAGGACAGCCAGGCTGTTACACAGAGACACTCTGGAAAGGCTATATTCACAGGAGGGTTCCCCTTGAAGATAAGTTCTACAGATTTCAAGTATGTGGCTAAACTTTCCCATCACTCACTACTTGTGTGCAATACATGGTATTTGAGTGCCTAGTGCATTGGTAACTGAGAATTTGGGGCCTCTTCCTGCTGCCTAAGCCGCTTGGAAGACTGTTTGTTGATTAATCTTGTATCTTAGAGAAAGGTGATGATCTGAAATCTTAGGTCCTTGAGTGTTTACCTGATTCCTCACAAGAATTAAATGGGTTTGTTTTTTGTTTTTTTTTTTTTTTTGTTTTTTTTTTTTTTTTTTTTTTTTTTGGTTTTTCGAGACAGGGTTTCTCTGTGAAGCTTTGCGCCTTTCCTGGATCTCGCTCTGTAGACCAGGCTGGCCTCGAACTCACAGAGATCCACCTGGCTCTGCCTCCCGAGTGCTGGGATTAAAGGCGTGCGCCACCACTGCCCGGCGGGTTTGTTTTTAAAAGTTATTTGAAATTACTTCTAGAAGTACTACATATGGAATTGGTAAGCATTTTTTGTTATAGGGTAATGAACTTTTGAGGCTGAGTACCTAACAGTACTTTGTAAATAGTAGATATTTAATATGATTTTAACAAATCGCAATAATGATGGTTTTTATAATAATCACTAACATTTATCAAAATAGTTAATGTTATATGTCATATAAATTATCATTAAAGTAGTAATTTTTCTTTTGAAACAGGGTCTCAATGTGCAACCCTGGCTGGCCTGAAATTTACATTTAGACCAAGCTGGTTTTTAACCATCAGTAACTGAAGATTTATGCGTTCTGGTGCCCTCTCCTGGTGTGCAGATGTAAATGCAGACAAAAGACCCAAATAAATAAATAAATATATATATATATATTACATCTTTGGGAAAACTAAATCTTTTAAGGCACATCTTATTTTTTAAATTAACCCATGAACCTTGTCCTATATGTTATTTATGTGTTTTATGGATAGAGTAATAGGGATTGTTAGTCCCACATTTATGATATCTTAAAAAAGAAAGAAAGACTATTTGGGCACTCTTTAAGTTTACCCACTTTTGTTTTTGTTTTTGTTGTTTTGTTTTTCAATTAGGCTTTAACTTGCAATTCCGAGAAATAGGATTAGCCACCAGCCCCATACAGACGCACTCATCACAGAAATGTGCACATTCCTTACCTAGAGAAATTCACCAGTAGCTCAGAATGTGTACACGTCCATAGACGGCTATTTCATCATCTTGGCGTGCCATAATGAGATTAGGAACGTCTTCTCATTTACTCTTATAATTTAACAGCTTCCCTTCTCCTCTCTTGTATTCTGGTTTTTTGCTGTTTGGTTGTTTTTTTATCCTTTTTTTTTCCTCTGCGAGAATTTGCACTCTTACCTTTAAGAGTATAATTCTTTCATATTAGTTTATTATCAATCTATTGGTTATATTTTCCTTTTAGAAACAAAACCGTGAATAACTAAAAAGCAAATGTAGCTGAACACTTCTCAAAGGACGAAAAAACAGGCCCAACTTGCATCTGCCCGGCTAGCTCAGTCGGTAGAGCATGGGACTCTTAATCCCAGGGTCGTGGGTTCGAGCCCCACGTTGGGCGGCAGCTTCTTTTTGCCTGAGCGAGGAGCTCAGTTTACTCTCAAAGAGTCGCGTGTCATTAGAGAACACTTTTAACTAGGTTGGATTTCTAAACACGGCTAATTAAAATGCTCTCAATATTCATCGTCTCTGCGGCAATACCGTTCTGAAACTGCGCTTGCGCACTCCAAAGCCCAGGTTCACGCCCACGGCTCGGGTTTAAACCAGAAGCAGAAACTTAAGACATTTTTAAGACTGCTTTTTCTGTGTTAGCTTTCACAGCTGCTGGAAGCAGGAAACTTCTTTTTTCCTAATAAAACTGTGAGCCCTGATTTTGTCTGGTTTTTTTTTTTTTTTTTGAAACACAAGAGATCTGGTGTCAAAACAGACGTAAGTGCCGCAGGGCACGGAAAGAACTAACTTCCTGATTTGCAGCGGTTCCCCAGTCACTCCGGCTCTCCTCCGGTCAATGCAGGGCTTCTTCGGGGGATGCGGGAGGGAGATCCCCCCCCCCCCCCCCCCCCCCCGCCCTGCCCAGCGCTGTCTTCCCCGCGGTCCGACGTGCACCGGCAGCGCGCAGCAATTCTGGGGAAGTGCGGAACCTTCAGCGCTGCCCTCAGAGACTCACCCGGGAACTGATGTGAGCATGGCAGCCCGATGTGTGAGGGAAGTCTTAAGTAGCTTCTCCCCTGCCCGAGGACAGCGTGGGCTCCTGAGAAAGGCGCCCCGGGCCCTGGAGACTCCTGGGCCAGCCAGGTCCCCCCCCCCCCCCCCCCCCCCCCCCGGGGTCCGACTCCTTCCTCCGCCCGCCGGCGGGCCTCGCTGAGCTGCGGACGGACGGACGGACGGACGGACGGCAGGCGGGCGCTCTCCCTAGATTCTGCTCTTTATCCTAAAGCAAACCGAAAACAACCCTTCCCCTCCCCACCGTCCCCCTGAGAACTCTGTGCAGACCAGGCTGGCCTCGCACTCACAGAAGTGCCCCTGTGTCTGTCCCCCACGCGTCCCCACGCCCGGCCCCCGGGTCTCAGCCGTCCACCCCGGGCCGGGAGTGGCGGCACACCCCGTAATGCCAGCACAAGGGAGGCTGAGGGAGGCACAAGGCTCGCTCGCTCCAAGTTGGAAGTCAGCCCGGGCTCAGACTCAAAAGAAAAAAGAAAGTGGGTGGGGTAATTTGTGATGTTGACCTTGTTTCAACGATGGGCAGCCGAAAGGCGGGACAAAACTACAGTTGATAGACAGGCAGTTGGCAAGAAAGGGGTATTTGGTGCCTTGGGATGGACAGTGACCAGCTTGCTCTGTAAGAAAGGGGCAAAAAAATTCAGACCGTTAATGCTCTGGGGCTTGATCTCTCACCACTTTCCGGTGCCGGGTCTACGTTTTCCTTTTCCCAGCCAACTCTAGCCAGGCTTTCACGTCCTTCTCCTGCTCCTCACCAGTCATCAAACTGCTCCTTAAAATGCTGTCATCGCCACTTTACCAAACCGAATAGTTAATTGCCATGCCTAATCCATTGGCCTATCAGAAACATTACAAACTCGGTCACTTCAGCCTGGCTCTACCTCCCGCCAACTTCCAGCACTCCAGACTCCTCCTTAGTTCTTTTCTGTCCTATGAGTTCACTTTCTTGCTATATTGGCACAGCCCCACCTCTGTAAATTCTGGTGGGTACTTCCCGGGCCCCTCAGAGCATGCAGGTGGGTTCTGTGGAAGAAACTTTTTAATATAGCCTTGTTGGGCTGCTGTGTACAGTATTCGTTATAAACTGGGCACTGTTTCTGACCAGTTTTAAACCAAACAGCAAATGCCCAGCCCACCGGCGTTCTCCTGACTGTCGCCCCATACTCCCTTGGTGGGCTCAAGCTTATAGCTTTTTGTTTAGCATTCCTCACTTGATATTGATAGGCCAGTTCTCCTCCTTAAATATGGAAGAAAAAAAAATCGAGACAGGGTCTCACGGTGTCACCCTGGCTGGCCTGGAATTTGGTACTTGGATCAGTCCTTGAACTCACACACCCTCCTGTCTCTGTCTCCTGAGCTGCTGGGATAGAGGTGTGCTGCGCCATGCCTGGCAGGAAATTATTTTGTGAGTTAGGGTTTCTCTGTATAGCTCAGGCTTGCTTGTGGCAAGCCTCCTGCCTCAGTCTCCCAGGGGCCTGAATTACAACTCCGAATGTCAAACCTGAATAGTCATTTGGATATCTGGTTAGCCTCAGACTCACTGTGTTGCCCAGGCTGGCCTCCAACTCATGATCCTCCTGCCTCAGCTTCCCTATTGCTGGAGTTATACATGTACTATTACGTCCAGCTGAAACTTGTCTGAAGACTTGTTTCTCTGGCAGTTTTCCCGTTCTGTGTTAATTCTACTCTTCTAGTTATGTGGGCCCACAACCTTGGTGCCATCATTGATAAGTCTCTCCAACTCCATAATGAAAGAGCCCTTCAGTGACTCAGGCAGGTCCTTCTACACTACCTCTCCACACCCCATCCCTGACTGAGGCCATGGCCACGTGGAAGGGGAGATCCAGCAAAGCATGGCATCTGCCTTGATTCTGGAGCGTCAGCACCTTGCCTTTGATGGTCCCCTTGTGAAGTGTTACTTTTTGTGTTCCCTACCTTCTGTTTAAAGCATGTAAAACTTACCTGAATGCTTCCTTGAAGGTTCAAAGCCTATGCAAAACTTGGTTGTAATCCCAGCACTCGGGAGGCAGAGGCAAGCCGATCTCTGTGAGTTCGAGGCCAGCCTGGTCTACAGAGTGAGTTCCAGGAAAGGCTTGAAAGCTACACAGAGAAACCCTGTCTCGGGGGAAGGAAAAAAGCAAAAACAAAAACAAAAACACCCTTGGTTGTGGAAGGACTCAGAAAACTGTCCTGTGACTGGGGATTGCTTTGGCATTTGGCTCTTTAGGGAGCTTCAGGTAAGAGGTTTTGTTATGTGGAAATTGACTTGCTAAGGTGTAAATTGTATAACAATAAAAAGCCTTTGCAAAGTTACAGTCAGTCAGTTCATCAGAAGCTTACTCCTGTGTGGCGCAAAGGCTAAATATTACCCTAGAGTGGCCCTGTCTCTTCCACGGACCTGTGTGAAACTGAGCACTACAGCCATGTGACTAACCTTGGCTAATAAGACACTGGAAAGCATGATACATTATCAGTGAGTAGTTACACTGTGGAGCCTGGAAGACACAAAATAAGTAGGTAGTCTGAGTTCTCTAAACCTACCATACACCCCCTGGGGAAGCTATGTGAGTTAGACCATGTCGGGGAGAGAGAAGTCATGAAGGTCATTGGGCATCCACATTTACAACCAGCCCAATATCTTCCACTTCAGAACATGAGTTAAACAGTGACTATTCTCAGCTAGATATAGGTAAATAGAACTTCTAAGTTTATCTTAATTTCTAACTCACAGAACCACAAGCAAATAAAATTCTCACTTTAAACCATGAGTTTTGGGCCAGGAAGTGATGGAGCACACCTTTAATCCCAGCACTCAGCAGGCACTAAATGTTAAGACTTCAGTGAGTTCGAGGCCAGCCTGGGCTACCAAGTGAGTTCCAGGAAAGGCGCAAAGCTACACAGAGAAACCCTGTCTCGAAAAACCAAAAAAAAAAAAAAAATGTTAAGACTTCAACTTGTCTTTTGGGGGACAGAATTCAGCCTAAGAGTAGTCAATCCTTAACCTGTCACTCGGAATTTGCTACTTTATAGTAGTTATATAAAGCTCTAGCACAATCATATTTTGTTTTATATAGTAAATGAAAATTTTGATGCTTTTAAAAATTAATAATCCAGCTGGGCGGCAGGGATGAATGCCTTTAATCTCAGCACTCAGGAGGCAGAGCCAGGCAGATCTCTATGAGTTTGAGGCCAGCCTGGTCTACAGAGCGAGATCCAGGACAGGCACCAAAACTACACACAGAAATCCTATCTCGACAAACCAAAAAAAAAAAAAAAAATCCAAACCCAACAAGACAAAGTCAGTACGAAAGCAGAATGAAGGGTTTTTTGGGTATGGGGGCAGTGCTAGAATCTCACTATACAACCTAAATTGGTCTTGAACTCCTCGGCTCAGGTGATCCTACCTCTGGAGGATCAGGTGTGTGTCAGCATGTACAACTGAGGTTTTAAAAATATTTCCTGCAAAAAGAGATGTTAGTGAAATAGAGAATTCATGTAATTGGGTATTAATGGTATACCCACTTCTGACAATCCTTAGAATGCTTGAAGGTAAAGACATGGGAGCCTTGTCCTTATGGCGCTTACATTCCAGATGACAAGGTCACATGCCTGTTACAGACAATGTGCTCAGGGACAGACATCACCTTTAGGACACAACAGATTAGGAAACTGTGGTCAAGCTGAGGTTCCAGTTTCATTACAAGCTGAACATGAAATTCAGATTAACTACTCCTTCAATTGTAATTTAATTTAATTTAATTATGGAGGTCTTATCTTAATGTCACCCTGGGCTTCAGCCTTGAGTGTTTAGTACAGAAGTCAGCTGACATGGCCTTTTTTAAAAATTTATAAATGCTCGGCCAGTAGCTCAGGCTTATTATTAACTACCTCTTACACTTAAATCAACCCCTAATTTTTTTTTTTTTTTTTTTTTTTTTTTTTTTGGTTTTTTCGAGACAGGGTTTCTCTGTGTAGCTTTGCGCCTCTCCTGGGACTCACTTGGTAGCCCAGGCTGGCCTCGAACTCACAGAGATCCGCCTGGCTCTGCCTCCCGAGTGCTGGGATTAAAGGCGTGCGCCACCACCGCCCGGCAACCCCTAATTTTTATCTATGCTTTGTCATGTAGTTCGTGGCTTGTTACCTCATTTTCTACATGTCTTGCTTACTCAGTGGCTGGCTGGCATCTGACATGGCCTGTTCTTTAGATTAAAGTCCTACATGGTTTTCCGCTAGGGTCAAAAATTAATTCCAGCACTTGGGAAGCAGAGGCAAGTGGATCTGAGTTTGAGGCCAGCCTGGTCTACAGAGCAAGTTCCAGGACAGGCAGGGCTGTTACACAGAGAAATCCTGTTTTGAAAATCCAAAAAAAAAAAAGTTAAACAACGAACGAATCCATTAGTTGGAAAAACAAAAACAAAACAACCTTGTGCTAAAATATAAAGCACAAAAGCAAAGATTAGTATCATTAAGGCTATGTGAAGCATTTACCTATATTGTTTTATTATTAATAAAAACTCGGGAGTCATATTGGGGTAAAAACCTGATAGATATGTGGGGTGTTTACCCACCAACCCCACAGTTCCCCAGAGTTTTCTTCAGTGTGAGCAGCAGGAAATATTAGAAGGATTTAGATTGTGGAGATAAACAGAAAATAAAGGATAGCCTCGAGAGGGCCCAGAACCTATTCCAACAGGCTCTGACTGTCTCTGCCCTGGGTATTTATAGAGACGTCAAGGGTGGAGCAAAAGACCTCCCCCCAGCACAGCCAAGTGCAGACCATCTCAGACACCTGCACTCATGCCCATGGTCCTAATCATCCTCTCTATGCAGATCTGCTGGGTAAAGCCACAGGAACCTGAAAACGGGCTCTCACAAGTCCCCCATTCTTAATATATAAAAAAGAACTCGTTATTAATGGCTTACAGCAATCTCCATAGCTGTTATACCTCCCAGTATGGGAGTAGAGGATGATATAGATGGCATTTCTCTTTTGGATTAGGTCCAAGGTAACTACAGCAGTCTTTAGCTGCATCAAGCCCTCTCTAAACCAAAAACTCTTAATGCAATTGCAAACTTAAAGAATCCCTTAGCTTCATCATTACCATTAACAGGTTAACATAAATATTGCTATGCGTATTCACAGTTCTCCAAATCTTACAACTCAAAGCAAACTTTCTTTTTTTTATTTATTATGTACACAGGGTTCTGTCTGCATGTATTCCTGCCGGCCAGAAGAGGGCACCAGATCTCATTACAGATGGTTATGAGCCACCATGTGGTTGCTGGGAATTGAACTCAGGATGTCTGGAAGATCAGCCAGTGCTCTTAACCTCCAAGCCATCTCTCCAGCCCTCAAAGCAAACTCTTAACAGAACCATTTGAATGAACATAAATGGTGCTATAAATAGTTAACAATTTTCTCAGTCTTACAATTTTAACTCAATAGAATCATTTGAATTTTCTTGCTAACAGAACATAGGAAAAACTTCTAATATTTTTACATCAAGCTTAATATTTCCTTAACTCCACAAAACCAGGGTGAATTAATATCATTAGGTTAACAATTTCTGCAAACATACATTCAACCTTAATTCACTCATAACTCCTCCTTTTCTTTATAATTTTTTAAACAATCTCAAACCTAGTTAGAAGAAAACCCAAACTTACACAATTCCTACAAACCCATATTGAAAAGCAATATTCTCAATCTAACCATTAACACTTTGAAAACTTTTAGCAAAACATCCAAAAGCAGTTTCTTAATAAACCTCTTTACACTTTAAAAGTAGTCTTAATATACCCCATTTGCATTTCTTACTAACAAAACATGACATTAATCCACTCAAACAACAAGAAAATATTTTTTAAATTAAATAGACCAAGGAATTAACTCTCCCTTTTTCTTTATAATTTTTTTAAGCAACCTCAAACCTAGTTAGAAAACCCAAACTCTTCTGTTTAAACAGTACCATTTGTAACACAAAACCAGTTCCATAAGTAATTCCATTTTTACATAAACTGTTCCACAAAACAATTGCATTTTTAACACACAACAATTCATGAATCACCAGCATATATGCATACACAAAACTGCATCTTTAGTCTAGGTAGAAACAATAAATTTCTTCATTTAAACAGTTCCATTTTTAACGCAATTCCAGAAAACAGTTCCTAGGTCATTAAGTAAATTCAAAATTGTCCCATTGCAATGAAATCACTATTGTTCATTTCATTTCCCAAGTCCCAAAATTCATATAATAAATTCTGGTACGAGCCTTCCAAATATGAAGAAATCCATAACAAAAACTTTTTTGTAGTTTTATCTCATTTTTTTAATTTCAAAAAGTTCAAAGAAAGTAAATTCTGGTATCAGGCTTTCACTTCCAAATATGAACAGACGTTTTACAACCAAAATTTTTTGAAGTTAACAATTTTAGTTCAAACAAGAGTCCTGCAACTTTCATTCTTAAGCCAGAGACTTTCTTAGTTACAGTAACATTTTAAACTGCACCGTTTTTGTTGTTAGCTCAGGTTTTTTTGTGTTGTGTTGATTTTCTATGGATCTCAGCTGCGGATGCCTTGTGCTGGTTCTGGCGTCCGCCATTCTTAGCTTCTTAGCGGCTTCTGGAACTTTTGAAAACCGCTCAGACTGCCTGCTTTGCAGTCTACTATGACACTAACCTTCTGTGTCTCAGGTTCTTTCACCATATACATTAAGAATAGATTAACACTCAATATTTATACTTTTTTACAAACTCACATATAACATTAACATCTACTTATTTTCCCCCTTCTTAATTTTTTAAAGCCATATTTGCCTTGAGTTCTTTAACCATGCTGATGTTTCTGATAGATTTTTTTTTTTTTTTTTTTTTTTTTTTTTTTTTTTTTTTTGGTTTTTCGAGACAGGGTTTCTCTGTGTAGCTTTGCGCCTTTCCTGGAACTCACTTGGTAGTCCAGGCTGGCCTCGAACTCACAGAGATCCGCCTGGCTCTGCCTCCCGAGTGCTGGGATTAAAGGCGTGCGCCACCACCGCCCGGCATTTCTGATAGATTTTTATTAGCCCAGCATTTTCACCAAAACTGCTACTATTCAGAGGAGTCAAGAACATAGGTGTTCTTTCATGAAACATATCCTTCATTATCTTACTCTAAGAAAGAGAATTTTCATGATTTAGTATTTTCACTTCATTAGCTTTAACCCTTGATGTTATTGTTGTTAGCAGCTGTGATATTTAGCGTTGATTCCATATAAGGAACTTTCACGTGAAGCAACTACTTTTTTAAGACAGTTAGATTTTCTGAAGTTTGTTCCCATCTATAAAGCAGTCATTTCTTTTTGAATGCCTGTTTCCTTGTCTCCTTATTAGATTTGCAAAGGAATCATTGGTTGCAGGTTGTTTGTTCTCGAGGCAAAGAACTTTTATTTTCACATAAGTTTCTTCATATCTAAAACAACGTTCAGTGTATAAACTGCTTTCCCTTGTTTTAATAATTTTAAGGTGGCTTGTTGACAAACCGTTTCTAGTTAGAGGCTGTCCCCTTTACCCAAATTTATCACTTCAGGACGAGAGTGAAATTTCCTTTGAACTACTTACTGTAAAGCTCCTAGCAAAAATTTTTTGCACAGCTATTAGGGAAAATAAGGTATTTTCCACAAAGGCGCCAAAAAACCAGCAAATCTCCGAGTTCCATATTCTTTCAGTTTTTCATTGGAACTGACATTCAACAAACTCTGAGATGATTTTCCTTCTTTTTCTTTTAAAAGCTGTATTTTAAGTTTACCATGAACGTATTTTCGAGCTGACAAAGGTCTTTCAGGGCAATTTTGCCATCTTTAGTGGAAAAACTACCTTTCCCAGAATGCATTTCTCTCTCTCTCTCTCTCTCTCTCTCTCTCTCTCTCTCTCTCTCTCTCTCTCTCTCTCTCTCTCTCTTTGCATTTCTCTTATATCAGTCCTTTATTGCAAGCTAGCTTTCGGACTTCATTTCCCATATTTCTTTTCGGGTCTGGGAGTCAATTTCTGGTATTTTTACTGGACGTGCTTACGAAGTTTTTGCTTTTGCAACAAGAGATTTGAACCAAGCGTTTTAAGTTTTCAACTACGGGAGATTGGGAGATTTCTGTTCTCAGAGCTGGCCTCAACAGGTGTCTCTGCTTTATGGGTCACCGGCCCTGAATCAGAACTGCACCTGCCTCGTTATTGCGCCTTGAGGCAGGCATTCCTTTTACCAACTTTCCTCGGGGCTTGTGTTTGCCTTAGCCAGTCAGTAAAAAACAAAAGCATTTACAACAGAGCTTTTCCATAGCTCCTTTGGAGAGATTTTCTCCCACTGATCTTATTTTCATTTTGCTTGTTCCTTTTCCCCCAGATGCAGAGCTTCAGATAGCTCAGGCTGCTCTGTCCCTCTGCTAGCTGCCTTTGGAGATAGGGGCTCCCCCCACACCCCCGAATCTGCCTCAAATTCTAGCAGCTTTTTCAGGTCATGCATTTTCGGGGGGGGGGGAATCTATTCCTTCTCCGTTTCTTCAGAGAGTCTTTCTCCCAGACAGTTCCCAGTTTGGTCTCAGTTTATCCCCTTTGCCCCAGAAACATTTTCCGACACTACAGTGGCAGCTTTTCCTGCTACTGAAGGTCGGGGCTTTTTGTCTGTTTTCGGGGTCTGTGAGGTTTGTATTCATAAATCAAGCTTAGCAAGGGAGGTTTTTGCCATCTCTAAGCTCGCATCAGGCCCATTCCCCAGTGGGTTGCGTTTGTTTGTCTGAGTGCTCAAGGACAGAGCTTAAGCCAGAGGCAATCACCCCGTAGGCTACACTCCCTCATCTCACTGGGCGTTAGTTGAAACAAAGCTTCTCTCATAAAGATGCTTTCTCTGATAGAAAAGAAAGCTTTATTCCTGGATAGTTTTCCATTCTGCCCTGCCTGGGCTCTTTCCCCAGACAGCGTTCTGACTCTGCAGACTAACTGCAGACGCAGTTTGGCTTTACTACTTTCCCAGAAAGATCTTTCCTCTGATAGGAAAGCTTTTTTCAGATTTCTTTTTGCATCTGTGGACCCATCAACCTGGGACTTATAGGAAAGCAGATAACTATGCTGTTCCCACCGGCTTTAACTTTGTTCATTAGCAGTTTTCCCCTGGGTCCTGCACCTTCCTGCCTCAGCTGTGCACTCCAGGAAGTTTACAACTGCAGGAACCCTAGTATCTCCGAAATGCACTCCAACTCGGAGAAGCTGGCCAGTCGCCTCTCGGTTGTTGGTCAGAATTGAGGATACAATGCTAACAGTTTGCATTGCTTCAGGGGATCTTTGCCTTAGGGGGATTAGAAGCACCTTTTCATTCTGAAACGCTCACTCAGAAACAAAACCCTTGATGCCTCAGCTCAGCTGTAACTGAAAAGCTTAGCTTTTGTGCTTTCCCTAGGTAAAGTTGCCTGCCCTATTGGGCTCTTTATGGCTTTTCACCCATACTCTCCCCTCAGGGGACTTTGACCCACTGTCTTTTACTAGCTTGAAGAGACAAGGCTTAGAAGAGAGGTTTTTAGGAACTCCATCCCTGCCTCCCTCATTGCAGGGAGGATTTTTCTGGCTTGAAAGAACTTAGAGAGGCTTTGCTCTCTTAAGAGGTTTGTTGCTTTCCCTAAGTGCTAGTCACAGGTGATTCTTGTTTTTGTTCTTCTGAGAGAGAAAGATTAAGGCTTTTTAGAGAGATTATTTTTCCCAAAAAAATTTCCAAGTTTTTTAGTTTGAGATAAAGATTTTTTTTTTCCCCAAGAGAAAGACCAACTTTTCCCAAAACTTCAACTTTAAACTTTTTGGCTTCTTACACCTGCATTTTTGCCTCAGGGAGAAATCACTTTCTCCTGCCTCTTGGACTTAGCATTTCAGCTGTCCCCAGGTCAAAAGCTTCCATAGGAAACTTTTTTTCTGCCTGATCTTTTTTACTACCTGTAAAGCTCAAAGAAAGATTCCCCCCCCCCAGTTCACAGCCCCCAAAGTTAGAAAACTGAAGTTTTTCTGTCTAGTTGCCTTACTTATCTTAAATTTTTTCTACACGATCTTAATTTCTAAGTTTTTCCTACACTATATTACTACAGTATAACTTATACTTATTTTTCACAGATAGAAATTAAGAGATACAAGATAGAAATTTTGATATTTTTGCACTGCAGCATCAGACATTCTTCTTGTGCATTTTTTTCCTTTTCTCTCGAGGATAAAAACCCCTGCCCTTAATATTCATATTTCATATTCCATTACAACACTGGACATGTCCCTTTCTTTCCACTGGCAGGACCTGACTCAGCACTTTCGCCAAAAACTCTGTAATAAAACTATTATTTTCCTTTATCTTTAGTCCCTGTTCATTTGTCTTTAGTTCCCCCCTTTTTTCCTTTTTCTATAGTCCCTATTCAAGGTGCCATTCTACGGGGTGTTTACCCACCAATCCCACAGCTCCCCAGAGTTTTCTTTAGTGAGAGCAGCAGGAAATACTAGATAGAAGGATTTAGATTGTGGAGATAAACAGAAAATAAAGAATAACCTCAAGAGGGCCTAGAACCTATTCCAATGAGCCCTGTCTCTGTCCCAAGGTATTTATAGAGATGCCAAGGAGTGGAGCAACACCCCCCAGCACAGCTAAGTGCAGACCATCTCAGACACCTGCACTCAGGCCTGTGTTCCTAATCATCCTCTCTATGCAGATCTGCTGGGTAAAGCCATGAGGAGAGGAACCTGAAAACAGGCTCCCACATAGATCCAAAGAGGAAGAGGAATGATCAGCTGACCCTAACTCTCCATGCTTTCCAGATCGAAAAAGGCCTCAAATCTCTCTAAGCTCCTCCCTCTATCTTCCTGGGGCCCCCTATCTGGGTCCTCCAAAATCTCTATGGCTAATTCCAGTCAGCCAATTGCTGACTCCGCCCTGATTCAAGGTAAACTTTATTAGCAGTCTCAGAGTGTCAGTGCGAATAAATATTCTGCAACAAATATGTTTATTAAGCAATTATGAAGAGTGCAAACTACATTTCTTAGGAATGTAGAGATTACGTGTTCTTGAACATGAAATTCAGAAGTGCACATTTCCATACCCTGCTTAATGAAAGCATGGCCCTGCTCTCAAACAGTCTGAAGGATCAGACAGGCCTGGAAAAGCAGCCCTACCCTCTCATGGGCATATCGTGAAACAAAGGATTTTAAACAACAGACCATGCTGGTATCTGAAACTATGGCTGGAGAGATGGCTCGGTGGCTAAGAGCACATGCTCTTCCAGAGTTCGGTTCCCAGCACTTCTATCAGGTGACTCAGTGTGACCACAGCTCTAGGGGACTTGATGCCTCTGGTCTCCAGAGGCACCTGTGTTCACATGCACACACAAACCTACACATCATTAAAAAAAAGGAAAAGTGAAAAGGAGTCTGAAACAACTGGCAGTGGCTGATGTTCATGGACTGGATCTATAGTCCAGCTGTGAGCTGTGGAGGAAACAGAACTACACAATAAACTTCCAGAACAAACAGCTTAACTCTATTTTATTGATATAAATACAACATATCTCACAGGCGTCCACTATTTTATCATACTACACAAGAGACAAAGTGAGAGCAATTATATATTAATGCAAAAAGAAAATACAGAAATGCTTTGTTACATAAGTCACCTATATATAGTAAAGCATCCTACATACTTTGTACAATTTATTTCTAATTGATTAAGTATTTGAAATAAAGCAAGGCTCAATTTATTCAAAGTTTTATTTCTCGGTGGAAAATGCTCTTTTCATCAGTGGTGGCTGCGTCTTCCCAACATCAAACATCATTTCCAAAGGTGGGTTGTTGAGAGAACACCAGTCAGGTATACGGCCGGTCTGATTATAATATTCCTTTGAAATGGAGCGGCTCCCAAGTATATCTTGCAATGCTCCAAAAACAGCACCTGTGTAGCAAGAATACTTTTATAGCTAAGATGCTATATCAGAAAACTGTAAGCTGCGTACATCCATTCTATGAAAAGACAGACCGGCAAATCCAGCAGTGCAGACCACATTCTCCATTTCAGTTCACTGGGATTTTGAATAACAGGATCAACCATAACTCCTATGTTGAAAGTAACTTAAATAACCTTTTGCAGATTACAGTGAATACGGAATTACAAAATCTATAAGGAAGTGAAATAGAATGAGGTGGAAGGATTTTCAACTTTAGGAAAGACCCAAGTTTTCTTTGTCACAACTTGGCTACATGTCATTTACTTAAGTAAAACAAAACTGCAAAACCCAACAGGTATCATTTAAAAGTCTTAAGATTTTTTTCATACTTTTTAATATAACTTATTTAACTTTTTATTTTATGTGCAATGGTGTGAAGGTGTCAGATCCACTAGAACTGGAGTTACAGATAGTTGTAAGCTGCCATGTGGGTGCTGGGAATTGAACCTGGGTCCTCTGGAAGGGCAGCCAGTGCTCTCAACCACTGAGCCATCTCTCCAGCCCCAAAAGTCTTAAGATTTTATACTGAAAAAGAAATAGTATTGCATTCATTTAAAAATCCTAACATTTGTTTTTCCTCTCTAAATGTATGATCTCAACACCGGCTCTATCATAAAATACACAGTGTACAATGTATACATGTGACTGTTTTTCTCTAGGTAGTCATTAGACTGCCTGCTTATCCAGCAGTAACACCATCTAGAGCATTCAATGAGCTCCATCACAGAGCAAGGATGAAGCCAAGAACCCATTTCCCCATTAACACAAGAGCTCTAAGTAACAGCAAGCATCTCTCTAGACTCCGGTCGCCACTTTCACTATTCTGAGGGACGACTTCAGATGGATGAAGTGTACTTAGTGTTTGAGACAGGGCTTTCCTATGTGGCCCTGGCTGGCCTGGAGCTCATTATGTAGACCATGTTGTCCTCAAACTCATAAGAGATCCACCTGCTTCTACCTCCAGAGTGTTGGTATTAAAAGCGTGTGCCACCACATCACGACCCGTCCCTAAGGATGAAGTTTACTTAAAAAAAAAAAATCACAGTGCAAAGGCCAACAGAAACAAGCATATAATTCTAAAAATTCAAATAATTTAGAGAAAAGTCACATTTTATGAAAATTATTTGTTCATTTAAAGGTCTAACTTTGCAGCTTAGACTGGCTTGGAATTCATTATGTAGCCCAGGCTTGCCTCAAACTCTTGATCCTCCTGCCTCAGCCTCCTAAGTAATTGGACTGTGGGTTTATTTCTCAGTGGAAAATATATCTTCAGCATCATCTGTGGCTAAGTGTTCCCAACATCAGACATTATTTCCGAAGGTGAACTGTGAGGGGACACTAGTCAGGTACATGACCCAGCTAACAGTTCTACCTACGAGATGGGCAGTTTTCAATAGTGAATCAGTTACTTCGATGCATTTACTAATGAGAACACCCAGGACTAAGTTCTTACCTCCCAGCCAGGCCACACAATTAGCCTTTGCAGGTGGAGTATGAATTCGGAAGGTCTTGGTGCCAAGTGTCTTTTTATATTTTGGTTTTTCTACCAAATACCGTATTTCTGCAAGCAATCTGTGGAGAAATCCTGGCAACATAGATGTGCCACCTATGACTACCAAATTCTCTGCCAGTTGCTTCCTGGTGTCTATTGGGCACTGGTATTGAAAAAGAAAAGAATTATTTTTAATTGGATAAATCCTGGTTAAGTAGACTTACTACACAGAAATGGACACTGTATACAGTATCAGCAGCAGCAGCAGCCGTAATACAAGAGACTGTAATGTTTCTCTGTTCAAGTGCTGGGATTAAAGGTATGCCCTACCACACTCAGCCTCTGCATTACCCTCTACATCAGTCTCTAAATTGTGTGTGTGTGTGTGAGCATGCACACCCATGCACACAGACAAGTATATAGGTGCAGTGCATGTGCAGAGATTAGAGGACAATTTGCAGGAGTGGGCTCTGTCCTACTATGGAGGTCCTAAGGCTTGAACTCAGGTTATCATGCTTGGTGGCAAGTGCCTTTACTCACTAAGACATCTAGCTGGCCCACAGTTTTAGACTTGAAAATAGTGTAAATTCCAAGTCATAGAGGCAGTAGTATGAGTGTACTCATTTCAAGACAGAATAAGTAAGTTGGGCAGAGGGTATGAAACAACAACTATCTTTTCTCATATAAGTAAGGAAAGCATGTAATATTTGACCACCACCCCTCTCTCTCTGTTAACTTGTTTGTTTTTTGAGACAGATAGCCAAATACAGCCAGGAACTCACCACACATCCTGGGTTAGCCTTGAACTTGCAATCCTCCTTTCTCAACCTTTAGAGTGCTAGGATAATAGGTGTGTGTACCACTGTACACACTGTATCTGGCTTAAACCCTAATTTTCAAGGTATTATGTTTCTACTCCCATACCTAAGGCCAGTTGCTGGGTGGGAAGCTCACTCTCAGAGTCTGTCTGGAGGTTCTCACAGGACAGCACAGCTGTTCATGTCCCTTGACTGGAGGACCCTCTCCTCTACTGAAAAGTCACAGGACAGCACAGCTGTTCATGTCCCTTGACTGGAGGACCCTCTCCTCTACTGAAAAGTCACAGGACAGCACAGCTGTTCATGTCCCTTGCCTGGAGGACCCTCTCCTCTACTGAAAAGTCACACTCTTGGCCCAGCTTCCAGAGGCCGTGCTTCAAAAGGAGAAAAGAAGTGAACTCTGCTGGCCAGTCAGATCAGCCTGGCAGCCCACGGGGTGCCAGATCATCCTCACTCGGACCCTCTGAGAACTGCGCTTCCTCATCAGTTCTAAGACTTAGGAACGATCTAGTTCTTCAGGAAGTGGTGCCTGAGAGGCAGACAGTACCTTTCCACAGTGATGGTACTTCAGATGGAGTTCTACAGTGGCATAGTCACTCAACAAAGATATATATATGCCTCAAGCACTTGAAAATTCACTACCATACAGAACAGAATTTGGAGGAACTAAAAGCTACTCAAGGTCCAAGTCTGGTATCTGCTCTGAAAAAAATTGCTTTGTTCAAACTCATTACCTGGTTTGGGATACCATATCTCACTCAGCGCCAAAGTCAAACTCATTAACTAGAAATGTTTTTCACATGGTTTTTACATTCATGTATTTTATATGTGTGTGCGTGTGCGTGTGTTGGTGTGGGCATGCTACAGCACGCAGGTGGAAATCAGAGGACAACCTGCAGGAGTGGGTTCTACCATGTGTGTCCTGGGGTTGAAGGTAAGCCATCAGATTTGGTGACAAGTACCCTTATCTGCTGAGCCATCTTTCTGGCCCTATGAATATTTTTAAAATACTACGAAAAACGTTTTTTTGATACAGGGTCTTACTGTGTGATCCATGCTAGCACGAATTCTTGATATAAACCAGGCTGGCCTGGAATTCTTCAACTGCCTTGGCCACTCAACCGCCACTATGCTTAGCAGCATTAACTGTAAAACTCCACAGAGAAGTTTAAGTAGGAAAATGTAAGCCAGGTGTGGAGGTGCATGCCTGTAACCCTAGCACTCGAGATGAAGAGGCAGAAGAATCTGAAGAATTGCCAAAATCCAATGATATATTGAGTTACAGGTCAAAACCAAAACAAAAAAAACGCAAGTAAAATATTTTTAAAAGATAACAATATTCTATAAAAATTACAATAAAGAGCCTAGAAAACTACTTCATTCTTATAAATAGTATATGATAAGGAAAAATGCAGAAGCCAACACTTCAATTTTTTCTTTGAAGGACCATTACAACGAAGGGAGACTTTATCAATACCTGCAAAAGGGAGTCCAGTATTAAAGTGGCGACAGATTTCTCCTCGTTATCTTGTTCAAAAAGGATTTCCACAACTGAGTCTCTATGAGAGTAAAAAGAAAAGAGAGCGCTTTATTGGCATCATACAACCCGACGTGGAATAAAGCATTAGTTACCCTGACATCATGTTTTTAAGTGGCAGTATCACCTTCATGAATCATTTAACAAAACACAAAGCTTTTCTCATCGTAAGTGGGGAAAATGGTAGTGTCCACCTCCAGGGGTCGAGAGGAGGATGCAACACTCTTGTCAAACAAGGTTTGGCACACAGGAAGCATTCCTCAGTGTGAGCTCCTGGGGAAGTAAGATTTGCATGTTTTGGATTTCATTACCCCTCCTCAAACATAACAACAGAAAAGAGGTTGTACTCTGTAAAAGCTAACAAAACCCTTTGTTTTTTAAGGATTTCTGAAGCACGTTTCCATGGAGCTGAAGCTGACTTCAAACTCCTTATCCTCTTGTCTCTACCTCCCACATGCTGGAATTCAGGTGTGAGCCACTACAAGGGGCAGCCCACACTTTTTTTTTGTCTTAAAAATCTACAATAAAAGCTGGGTACGGTGACCCACACCTGTAACCCCAGCACACAAGAAAGGTAAGCAGAAGGACTGCTACAGACTGTAGGCCAGCCTGGGCTACACAGCAACACCTGTTTTAAAAACAGGAAGCAGCAAGGTCATGACAGAGACTTAACAGAAGCCTACTTTGGCCAACATGAGAAAAGTCTTTGGGGTGAACAGTATTTTTCATTGTACATATTTAAGACATACAACATAATGTTTTGCTATACACACTCATACTGAAATGATTACCTATCACCTTCCACAGTTAACTTTTTTGTGGTAAGAGTAGCTACAGTTTATTCTCCAGACTTCTCGGTATATGACATACATTATCAGTTATAGTCCTCGTGTTACATGGTCAAAGTTTATGCCCTCTGATCCACTTCCCTTCACCCGCTCTAACCCAGTAGCCACTGTTGTAATCCGTTTCTAATAAAAGATTAAGCAGTATTTCCTTCTCCTATGTGGCGCAGTTCTTTTTAATCAAGCTTGTAAGATTTCATGTTTATTTGTATTTTTCAAACATATGCACATTAAGAAATAGGAGATTTAGTTCGAGGCCAGCCTGGGCTACCAAGTGAGTTCCAGGAAAGGCGCAAAGCTACACAGAGAAACCCTGTCTCGAAAAACCAAAAAAAAAAAAAAAAAGAAAAAGAAATAGGAGATTTACACCACACATGGTGCACATGCTTTTATCCCAGCACTCGGGAGGCAGAGCCAGGCAGATCTCTGTGAGTTCAAGGCCAGCCTGGTCTACAAAGAGAGTTCCAGGATAGCCAGGGCTACATAGAGAAACCCTGTCTCAAAAAAGCAAAAACAAATAAATACATGAATAAATAATGGGGGATTTACAATAGGAAATCAAAGCAAAGTCAAATAAACTAATGATCAAATCATACATGATCATGGATCACACATAATACAATAACCTAATGGAAACTAATTTTATCAAGGCAGTTTCATGGCCATAATAGTTTAAAACTCTATTGTTGAAGTGTAGATCACAGAAATCTACACATAAAATTACACAGAACTATACACACACTGTATACCAATACCAATTTACTACTTATTTAAATTTTGAGATAAAGTCTCTCAATGTAGCCCTGGCTGTCTTGGAACTCACTCTGTAGACCAGACTGGCCTTGAACTCACAGAGATCCACCTGTCTCTGCCTCCCAAGTGCTCGAATTAAAGGTGTACACCACCATATTCAGCTTCTGTATTTCCTTTTTCAACTATCTCTAAGTCTAGAATTATGTGAAAATTTAAAAGAAACCAAAACAGTGAACCTCTTTAAAAAACTTCATAAACACAGGGACTCACTATGTAGCCTAAGGTGCCCTTGAACCTATGACATACCATCTGCTTCAGCCCCCCACCTGCTGGGATTACAGGTGTGTGAGCACAGCTGGCTCACAGATCCATTTGTGGGCCGGGTGGATTGTGCCCCTGCCGTCAGCTGAACTACTCCTGTTTCCCAGCCTCCCGACAGTAGACAGGAAGCCGCAGACAGACAGAGCGACCCACAGGAGTTCTATAAAGCTCCTTACAGAGGAGAAGCAGCACTCCTCCTTTCCCTTCCCTTCTTAGGACTGCTTGCTTGCTGCATGAGACAGGGAAGCTATGATTCCAGCAGCCACAAGGACCCCAAGAAATGAGAAGATGGACGGATGTCCCATCTCTACTGGGAGTTGGCCTACTCTCTCAACTTGGATCACATGGCAGACACTCCCGCACTGCTGAGGCCACTCTCTTCAGGTTTGTGTAAGCTGGGCGGCCAAGAAAAATACCAGCCAGAACGACACACACCCAAGTGAACACACACACCACATCGGAGCTCTGCTTTTGTTTCTTTTAGTAGGGTCTCACTAGGTAGCATTCATTTATTGTGGGTCCCACTAAATAATCGAAAGAAAATTTAAAATAATAATTTAATAAAAATAACAACAGAGCCGGGTGATCCCAGCACTCGGGAGGTAGAGGCAGGGGATCTCTGTGAATTCAAGACCAGCCTGCTCTACAGAGCAAGTTCCAGAACAACCAAGGCTACACAAAGAAACCCTATCTTGGAAAAAAAAAAGACTACCAAGAAGTACCACATTTTCACACCAATGGGTCCTTTAATTTATAATCTTTAACTTCTATGTATTTATGTTCATTCTCTTGACATCTCACCCTCTGTTACCTTAACACTTAAAGGCTATCCAGTATGGTGACTGTTTTTCAGTCCATCTTTTGATATCATATCTTAGAAATGGAATGTTTAAGGCAGTCAGGTATGTATTCACAATAGCTGTACTCAAGAAGTTCAGGGAGGAGGAGAACCACTGTTTGAGGTCAGCCTGGGTTACAGTGTGATGCCCTGTCTGAAAACAGAGGGAATTTATAATCAAATTTCATAGGATATATATAAATTAGGATATAAATAAAATTACATTGCTAGCAATATAATTATGTTTATCAATATAATTATGTAAACCCTTAACAGTAATTTTTATTACAATATCTGAGAAATAATGAAATGAGTAACAAAATGTGAATCACCAATGGATTCTAAAGTTTGAATTTATTTGGAATGATAAGTTCATTCTAAGAAAACAAAGTTTTAAAATTTTACTTATTTTATGTGTATGGGTATTTTGCCTGCATGTGTGTTTGTCCACCATGTGCATGAAGTACCCACCAAGGCCAGAGGAGAACACTGGACACCCTGAAACTAGAGTTCTAGATAGTTCTGAGTTGCCATGTGCGTGCTGGGAACTGAACCTGGCTTCTCTGTGTTCTTTTTTTTTTTTTTTTAAGATTTACTTAATTATTTTATGTATATAAGTGCTCTATTTGCATATACACCTTTATCCCAGAAGAGGACATCAGATTCCACTATAGATGGTTCCTAGCTACCATGCTGGTGCTGGGAATTGAACACAGGACTTCTGGAAGAGGAGCCAGTGCTCTTAACCGCTGATGTTCTTAACTGCTGATCCATGCCTGTCTCTGGGTTCCAAAACAAAGGTTTAGAGCACAAATGAGCAAATGACTAACTACAAATAAAATCCAGCCACTCTCCACATGAAGTTTCTTTGGAACACGGGCATAGTATACATCAGTTTTGCACTCCATCTGCAGAGCTGAGTAGGTGAAAGACTATATGGACATCAAAGTCTAAGACAGTTACTACTTGGTTCTTAAAAGAGATTCCGACCCTTTTTAAAACATATTTCCTGTTGCTTTTCAAAACACTGTTAGTTTCATTAAAATAATTCTGAATTATTCTAATGAACAGGAAAGAATATTTTTAAGTATTTTTAAAATTTAAAAAAGCTGAATAAAGTTACAAAAAATGAAGCATCATGAGAAACATTTTACTGTTAACCAACACTCACCTAAAGGCTTATACAAGTATTTTTCAGAGCCAAAATGTAACACATTGTTTTGCTCGTAATAATACTGTCTAACCTGATTGATCCAAGCACATGTAAAATCTTCTCTCCATCCAATGGATAGTCAACATTTGGGGGTGGGGAGGGACGCTGAAACATTAGAAAAAAATATATATAATCATAAGCAAACACGTAAGTATCTTTCAAAACAGACACGATGGCTAGGCTTACCTCATTGTTGCCATCAATATTAAATTTTGCTGCTTGGATCTGTAGTCCACGCTTCAGATCACATACAAAGCACGTGCGCACTAAGGAGGGAGGAAACGGAGCCCTGGTTACTGCTTGTTGTTAAAGGGATGGGGAGCTTACACCTCAGAATAATTCCGTTCACGTGAACGTACAATTTCCATAGTCGTCTTCTGTAAAGTCGTGTATCATTTCACTGCTTTTTAATGACGCACAGTTGAGGTTTTTTTTAAGATTTATTTATTTATGTATTTATGTATATGAGTGCTCTGTCGGTATGTATGCCTACGTGTCAGAAGAGGGCACTGGGTCCTATTGTAGACGGTTGTGAGCCACCATGTGGGTGCTGGCAACAGAACTCAGGACCTCTGGAAGAACAGCCAGTGCTCTTAACCACAGTTGTGATTTTATTAAAGACATTTTAATACATTTTCTCTTAAGCATGAAGCTTAAGAGAAAAACAAGAGGGGCCAGGAAGATAAAGGGAGAGGATGGGGGAGGCAGAGAGATTAGAGGAGCCCAGGAAGAAAGACCAGTCAAGAACAGGGTGCAGGGTTCTTTCTCCACGGGAGTGTTGCCTACAAAACGACATTCTAAAAATACCCTTGCAGAAACTACTCTGCCATTGGACGGCCTTTGTAGACATGTAACAATACAAAGAAACTGCAGCACCATGAAGACAGCTCTTCCAATTAAACAGTATGTGTCGTCAGGTTTTCTGTATTCATTTTTCTCTTCTTTTGTTCCCTTAACAAAAGATCTTAGTGAAGACACAAACTCCACTTGGTCCTTAGCTTGAGTTTCTGCAGTGGTCACTTCCTGCATGGACACCCAGCAATACCACCTGCACGCTACGCTAGCCTTTTAATTTTTTTTTTTTTTTTTGAGACAGGGTTTCTCTGTGTAGCTTTGCGCCTTTCTTGGAACTCACTCTGGAGTCCAGGCTGGCCTCGAACTCACAGAGATCTGCCTGCCTCTGTCTCCCGAGTGCATGTGCCACCACCACCTGGCTAGCCTTTTAATTTTTGCATTTAATATTTAAGACTTTTTTTCTGCAAATACCCTTAATAAAGCCTTTGGACATAGGAGCAAGTAAAAATTTAAAATCTGAGGAAAAGTGGTGCTGAATGCAAGAAATCTAATGACTTTTGCCAGATTATTGTAGAACATTACAGACACACTTACAACTATGTAATGTGTTTACTATTCAGCTGAAGATAAATTCTGCTGGGGGCTGGAGAGATGACTAACAGTTAATAACACTGTTCTTTGAGGACCAGGATCGGTTCCCAGCACTTACAGGGTGGTTCACTATTATCCTAACTCCACTTCCAGGGAGTCTGATGCCGTCTGACCTCCACAGGCACCAAATACTCATGTGGTACACATACATACATGCAGGTAAAACATTCATACAACTAAAATAAATAAATCTTAAAAAACAATAAGTTTCTGTTGTTGAACATACTATTCAGTAACATGGCTGCTTTTTGTTTGCTTTTTTTTTTTTCCAGACAGGGTGTTGGATGGCCCTAGCTGGCCTGGAACTTGCTATGTATGTATGTATGTATGTATGTATGTATGTATGTATGTATGTATGTATGTAAGTAAGTAATACATATGTATGATGTATGTGTATATGTAATATATATGTATGATGTATGTGTGTGTGTGTATGTATGTATGTATGTATGTATGTATGTATGTATGTATCTGCCCCAAGTGCTGAGATTACAGGCACATGCCATCACACCTGGTTCCATTTTGTATATATTTTTATCTGTGTTTTTAGAAACTCATGCCCTTCACACTAACACTAAAGAATGAAAAGGACAAAGAGAACTCAGGGCCAGAGAGTGGATGGCTCAGAAGGTTAGGGCACCTGCTGTCAAGCCTACAACCTGAGCTCATCCCGAGGATCCACATGTTGACAGAGAAAACTCTGCTTACCTTTAATATCCTCTAAGATACCTTCTGGAACTGAACCTGAAAAAGAATTTTATTAAGAATTAAGGAACTTTAATAATAATTTTTAAAAATCCTATTAAATTCTATCCATTTCCCCATTTTTTTTCATTTAAGCAAAATTAAAAAATATTTAAGTACTACAATCGTTTTAAAGGCCTAACAGAAAAAGCAACTTTGCTTTTAGGGAAGAAACCTCATCATTCCAAGTGAAGAGAGAGCAGAGAGCCTGACCCCAGGAGGCTTGAGCTTGGACACATTACAACAGGGCCAGCACAGGCTCAGCAGCACAGTGCACGCACAAGGATGGGTCAGGCCCCAGCACTACGAAACATAACTAATTATCACCTCAAACGCAGTAGAGAAACTACGGAAGTCTCTCTTGTCCTAAGGAGCCTTGCTGGCTATCCTCAACAGGGCTTACAGTCGGGGTATTATTATTTTACAGAAAAGTTAAGTTCTGAGTTTGCATCTTTCATATGACAATAGCTGCCAGTAACATCACAAACCAGCACATATGCAGGGAGACAGGCATGTGCCATGGCACACATGTGGCGGTCAGAGGACAACTTGGAAGAGTCATTTTTTTCCTTTTACCATGTGGTTTCTCAAAGGTCAATTCAGGTCAGCAAGTGCTTTTATCCCGAGCCATCTTGCTGTTAACTGACCCCCAGCACATATTTTTAAAAAGAAGTACATACGCCGGGCGGTGGTGGCGCACGCCTTTAATCCCAGCACTCGGGAGGCAGAGCCAGGCGGATCTCTGTGAGTTCGAGGCCAGCCTGGGCTACCAAGTGAGTTCCAGGAAAGGCGCAAAGCTACACAGAGAAACCCTGTCTCAAAAAACAAAAAACAAACAAACAAAAAAGACGTACAATCTTTTAATCTTTTACTTCAAAGTCAAGGGTACATTTGATTTTTTTTCTTAGCATACATGAGCTGTACAAAACAATGGGATCGTAATGAACTCCATCTCCACACATGAACGTACAGTTTAATCACACTACTCCCCCAGCACCCTTTGCTGTCTCCTCTGCTATCTCCCAACCCTGTCTAAAGATGGCATTTAAAGGAACAGGAAAAGGCTAGGCAAGGTGGCTTGGAAAGCTAAGGCAGGACGACTGTCCCAAGTTCAAGGCCAGCCTGGGCCACATATTAAGACTATATAACAAGACTTAGCCTCAAAAACAAACAAGTAAAACACACACACACACACACACACACACACACACACACACACACACACACACACACGTACGTGAGAGTAAAAAAGTAACCTTTTGGATATGCTACCGATTATTTGTCAATTTCCTGAGGCAGAAACAGAAACACAACTTTCTAACCTTAAAGTCTTCTAATCTAGCCATGTGTGGTGTCTCACACCTTTAATCCTAGCACTTAGGAGACACAGGCAGACGGATCAATTTTAAGGGGGAGGGCAGCCTGGTCTACATGTTGAGTTCCAGGCTAGTCAAGGCTACATGGTAGACCCTATCTCAAAACAATATATAATAAAATACCATCTAAACCAATTCTCAAAAAGTATTCTGATTGGTGTATAAAAACAAAGAAGCTTTTGGTAAAGAACTGGATCATGATCAAAGGGCAAGTAGCACTGTAATTCCCACCTGCATCTTTACATCTTCTCTGGAAGAAAACTCTTTATAATCAACTGAATCTAAAACTACAGCCTCAAAGCACTAACCCGTGATTTGAAAAGTGGCATATTTAATCACATTGTGCTTGAAAAAGGGTAAAACATGTATTTAACATGACTTCAGTGGGCTGGTGTGAGAGCGCTCAGCTGCTAAAGGCTACAGCTCACAACTAAAACTTCAAGTGTGGCTAAAGAGGCCAGGGCATAACTCAGTGATAGAGCCCATGCTTAGTATAGACAAAGCTTTGGGTTTAACTCCCCGCACCCCACACCAACCCACCTAAGGGCAACTTTAGGGTTAGAGTTACTTCCATCAATTTTGTTCTTTTCAATTTCTTACTTTATGGTTCATAACATGGTAATACACAAGTTTATAAACATATATTAAAGGTACATGGTTCAAAGTGCTTCTGTTGTGTGAACCAAACAGTTGACAAGTCCTATTCTTCGACATTAAATTTATCCAGGTGTGGCAGCACATCTGTACTCCAGCACTCAGGCATTAGTGGCTAGAGGAGGGGAGTCAAGGACAACTTCAGCCATATTGTGAGTTTAGAACTTGGACTACATGAGGCCTCACCTCAAAGAAAAGGACAGACAAAAAAACTGTTCAAATTTACTTCTCAGGATAGTTAAGAGAGTTCCCAAGATTTATCCTGTCTACAAACAAATGAGAGAGATGGAACTATACTGTAAGATCAACAACCCAAGCTGGGCGGTGGTGGTACACGAGGTGGTGGCACATACCCTTAATCCGAGCACTCGGGAGGCAGAGGCAGGCGGATCTCTGTGAGTTCGAGGCCAGCCTGGTCTACAGAGCGAGATCCAGGACAGGCACCAAAACAACACAGAGAACTCTGTCTCAAAAGAAAAAAGCATCAACCACCCGAGAATAAGGGCTATAGACACAGCACTGTACACCTGCTGTCCTCTTTCCAGGACTCGTCAAAGAACTTCCAAGAAATGGCTGATAAGAGCAGTTTGCTGTTGGTCAAAGTAAAGATGGGTTGAAAATTAAGGGTTTAATTTAGTTGGATTTAGATGCTATTTTAAAAAGAGGAGACAATCTTGGCAAGTAACTACAACTGTTTAAATTTTCCAAGTAAAGAATGGAAATGACAGCTTTGTAAAAGTCCACTTAATTTCAGCCTTTTTAGTAGAACAAAAAGCATCATGTTTGATATATAATTTATATTATACACTTTCCAAATCAGGGTACTTAGATTCTCATTTATGGAGACAGGGTCTTGCTACGTGACCCAGGCTAGGCCTGAACTCACAATCTACCCGGGTTTCCAGAGTGCTGAGATTATTCATTCTTTTTTAAAAAGTAGGTTCTAAATGAAATGAAAGAGGCTAATTCAAAATCCATTTGAGGGCCGGGTGGTGGTGGTACACGCCTTTAATCCCAGCACTCGGGAGGCAGAGCCAGGCAGATCCCTGTGAGTTCGAGGCCAGCCTGGGCTACAGAGTGAGTTTCAGGAAAGGCGCAAAGCTACACAGAGAAACCATGTCTCGAAAAATCAAAAAAAAAAAAAAAAAAAATCCATTTGAGGATCTCCAGCAGACCAAAGATTTCATCTAAGCTTTGCTAAGGACTTCAGGGACAGCACTTTAAATTTGTTTATGGCTCTGGTCGTCCCCTGAGAGAGATTCAGGAAACAATGGTCTTTCTGACTTCTCAATGTCAGAAGTGTAATAATGATTAGAATTCTGAGGGGTATAGTCAGGAAAGATTAGAATAAGTCAAAGAAGGTTTACTATGGAGAGTAATCCCAAGAATGCAGAGTTCCTAACATTATAGTTAGAGCCTCCACCCCTAACCCAGTCAGGGCCTCCATATGTTGCCTGGGCTAGTTCAAATGCAAGTGGATGCTACCATGCATGGCTTATGGTCAGTTTAAAGTAATAGCTTTAAAAAACATTCTGGAATGATATACTTAACTTACTATCTTTGGAGATTTTTCATAATGTAACTGTCATCAATGATATACTAAGATAGTAACAAAATTTATTTGCTAAAGAAAAACTAATTAGAGTTCTATAATCAAATGAAAATTACTATCATCTTAACCATCAAGAAAGAATTATAAGAAAAGAGGAAAAGCAAGGCTAACTGCCCCTAAAAGTGCATATTTTTCTTTCCAACATACTTTTGGCACCAGATGCTCTCAAAAAAAAAAAAAAAAAAGACCAGGACCCTCCAAGTCTATGTTGGAAACAGTTAAGCAAATGGAACATGTCCTGTGAGGGTTTACTAGAGGAACAACCTACTCTGCTTAGGGAAAACCAGAAAAACCTTACAGGAGTCGCCATTCCAGCTGGGTCATGTACGGGAATAAAATCTTAAGCAGTGTGTGTAAGGGTGGGAGGCAGCTCTGAGGTCAAAACCTAAGATGAAGACAGAAGGCTGCACAAATAGGTACTCTTGGTGACCGGAAGACTGCATTTCTAGCTGAAATGAGGAGTAAAGGAGGTAGAGCTAAGGCTAAGAGGGAGACTAGAATGAGATTATGGGAAATGTGTGGCAGATATGACGTGTGGGTTAATCTACAGGAGCCCCAAACCTCCTTAGCAATTTAGGGAACAGTTCTCTCTCACAGCAGTAGGAAACACACCAAAGCTGTCAAGCACAGGCCCACAGGAAAACCAGCAAGAGACAGACAGCGGAGGAGGCTGAGGTACAGCGGCCCTGCCTCCCGAGAGACAGACAGACGGCGGAGGCTGAGGTACAGCGGCCCTGCTTCCCGAGAGACAGACAGCGGAGGAGGCAGACAGACAACGGGTGAGATAAGGAAGACTTTCTGAGGAAGAACGGGAAAGATCTGCTAACTCCCTGTTTTCTAAAAGGAGAAACAGAGATGATGTTATTACCTTGCTTGTGTTTGAGTCAGGGTTCCTCTGTGTACCCTTGACCGTCCTTGAAGACGTTATTGCATTTTAAAAATTAAAATATAATTATATCATTTTCCTTCTTCCCCTCTTCCCTGAGAAGTTATTACCTTTATCTAATAATGACTGAAAAATTACAAGAGAAGAGATGCCGTGTTCACTTCTGGGAGTACCGGTTTTGAGGCTTTAAGACGTGCACAGTCTGTATCTAACAATCCTTTGGAAACATACATGAGTGTCAAGTTCAGAAGGATGAGACCCAGGCTCCATCTGAGACTCAACAGCACGCAGAGGTGACTGCAGTCAGAGGAAGAGAGGACATCTACTGAAAAGTCAGTAGAAAACAAACCACACAAAACCAAGTCTCCCATGGAACCACTAGTAGAGAAAGGAAGAGCAGAAGGAACCAAGGAAGAATACTCAAATAAAGGAGGAGAGCTCAGGAGGAAACGATGACACCAAGAGTTCTAGAACAGACGACTAACACACAGCGGGACTAACAACAACGACTTATAACGGAGCCGGGTCAGAGTGACTTGGGGAGAGGGGCAGAGACGAGACGAGAAGTTACAGCAGGTATTTAAACAGCGCGTTGTTACCCATCACTGAGGGAAGGCTCTGTCCTTTAGCAGCACCAGTGTCAACAGTACATTGTTCCAACAGCTGAGTTTCCAACTCCCTGAAATTTGAAAAAGATATTGAAATTAAAAGACCACAACTGATAATCTTTTCTTATTTAATAACTTCACCTAATAACCATGATGTCTCATATAAAAGTGTTTGTTTTGAGGCAGTCTCTTGTAGCCCAGGCTGATCCTGAACTTCCTATGTAGTTGAGGGTGACCTTGAACTTGTGACTCCCTTGCCTCTGCCTCCAAGGTGCTGAGATTACAGGTGTGTATCACCATGCCTGGTGTCATGTGGTACTGGGGATTGAACCCAGGGCTTTGTGCATGCTGGGCAAGCACTCTGCCAACGAAGCTACATCTCTAGACCCATAAAAATGGCTTTATCTGGGGCTGGAGAGATGGCTCAGAGGTTAAGAACATTGGCTGTTCTTCCAGACGTCCTGAGTTCAATTCCCAGCACCCACATGGTGGCTCACAACCATCTATAATGAGATCTGGGTCCCTCTTCTGGCCTGCAGGGACACATGCAAACAGAACACTGTATACATAATAAATAAATAAATCTTAAAAAAATGGCTTTATCTTTAAAAGAGGAATACATTCAATCACCCCACTCATACCCAGACTTCCCACGTCCTCCTCCAGGGTCTAGCCTGGTCCCTTCTTTGCTCCCTCCACCATCCCACTCGACAACCCCACTTCCCAAGTCTTCCTTGAGGGCTCAGCCTGAACTAATGCTGGGAGTCCACATTCCCAGACTTCATTGAAAGTACACCAACAATATGAAAGATCAGGCTAGTGACCCTGCTCCAAACCACCAGCCTTGTAGAAATGCTCGCCATTGAGAATTACCTAGATGAACTCCAGGACACCGAACTGAAAAGAACCATTACAAACTTCATCAAAGAATTCAAGGAGTTTAAAGAAGACACAAAGAAGCAGCTCAATGAAATTTGGAGAATTAAACACCCGAGTGACGCCCAAGAAACACAAGCATAAGGCTGAGGGAAATGGGGAAGACCATCCCAGATTGAGAACAGAATTCTGTCAGGAGATAGAAAGACTGAAGAGGACTCAAGCTGAAATGAAGACAGAACTGAAAAACAGCCCAACTACAAAACTCAAAGGAAGGCCTTCAGGTGGAATGAACCGAGCAGAAGACAGAATATCTGGACTTGAAGATAAAGTCTGAGGATCTACACCAGAGAAACAAGGAACATGAACAATTAAAAGAAAAGGAGAACACACACATAGAGGAAAAGAACGCACAGGAAAATGTGGGCACCATGTCCAGGACCAGATGGATTTTCAGCAGAATTCTACCAGACAGTCAGATTATCTACAATCAGTCCTTCCTAAAACTAAAAGGGAGGGAGGGAAGGAGGGAGGGAGGGAGGGACTATCAAGCTGGCATCATTCTAACACCCAAACCAGAAAGATATAAAAAGATATAAAACCAAAAAGATATAACAACAAAAAGAAACCTACAGGCCAATATCCCTAATGAATGTAGACTAAAAAAATACTCAAAAAAAATTCGCAAACAGAATACTGACATACACTGAAAAGATTATACACCATGATCAAGTTGGCTTTGTGCCTGAAATGTGGGGTGGCTTAACACATGCTAGTCAATAAATGTAATAAACCATATAAATGGACTTAAAGACAAAGATCACATGAGCATCTCAACAGGTGCAGAAAAAGCCTTTGACAAAACCCAACATACCTTCATGATGAAAGTCCTAGAGAACGTAGGGACAGAGGAGACATACCTTAACATACAGAGCCATATATGAGAACCCACAACCAACATCGTTCTAAATGAAGAAAAGCTTGGAGCAATCCAGTTGATTCAGGAACGAGACAGGGCTGTCCACTGTCTCCACACCTTTTCAACACTGTGCCTGAAGCACTAGTTGGAGTAAGAAAGCAAGAGAAGGAAATGAAAGGGATATAAATAAGGAAGAAGTCAGACTATCCCTATTTGCAGATGGTATGATACTATACATTAGAGATCCTGAAAATGCTACCAGAAAACTTCTAGAAATGGTAAGCATAACTTAGTTTTCTATACAACAAACACACAGACTGGAGATCACAGACACACTCCCATTCATAACAGCCTCAAAGAAAACAAAACATCAAGGAATAAACCCAACCAAAGTGAAGGGCCTCTACAACAAAAACTTTAAACCTCTGAAGAGAGAGACAAGACAAGACACTAGAAAATGGGAACAAAAATCCATGCTCATGGATTGGTAGTATTAACACTGTGTGAAAATGACTATTCTACCAAAAGTTTTTACTGATTCAATGCAATCCCAATAAAAACCTCTACCTCACTCTTCACAGAAACAGAAAAAAACTATCCTAAAATTCATATGGAACCACAATAGAGCGAAGATAACTAAAACAATCCTGAGCAAAAAGAACAATGCTGGACGGTAGGGATACAATTCCAGATCTTTTGTGTATGTGTGCGGTTTTTGAAACAGGGTTTCACTATGTAGCTCTAGCTGTCCTGGAACTCACTCTGTAGACCAGGCTGGCCTCTAACTCAGAGATCCACCTGTCTCTGTCTTCCAAGTGCTGGGATTAAAGGCCTGTACCACCACGCCAGGCTACAATTCAATATCTTAAGATAGATTACAGAACCACTGTAATAAAAACAATACAGTATTGACACAAAAACAGACATCTAGACCAATGGAGCTAAACTGAAGTCCAACATGAGCACACATAACTTCAGCCACTTCATACTCAACAAAGATGCCAAAAACACACTGGAGGGAAAAAGTATCTTCAACAAATGGTGCTGGGAAAACTGGATGTCCACATGCAGAAGAATGCAATTAGAGCCACTGCTATCACCTGGCCAAAAAAACTACCTCCAAATGGATCCAAGACCTAACCGTGAAACCTCAAACCCTGAAACTGCTGTAAGAAAACGCAGGCCGTGTCCTACAGGATAGAAGTGCAGGAGAGGACTTCCTGAATAGGACTCTATTTGCCTAAGAATGAAGGCCAACACACGACAAGTAGGACTGTATTTAAAAAGAAATCTTCTGCACTGCAAAAGAATCAACCAGGTGAAGAGGGAGCACACAGAATCTTTGCCACCTATACATACTTCTTACTGGGGAGCAACATCCAGAACATACAAAAAACTATTTAGGCATTTGAATGGCTCATTCAAATAATGGGCCTGGGACCTGACCAGTGAGTTCTCAAAAGAAGGAAAATAATGACTGAGAAATATCTCAAAAACTGTTCCTCATCCCTAGCAATCAGGAAATGCAATTCCAAACAACTCTGAGATTGTGTCTGACTCCAGACACAATGGCAAACATCAACAAAAGAACTGCCATAGAATGTGGGTAGGGATGCAGAGAAAAGGGAGCCTTCTTTCACTGTTGCTGGGATTGCCAAGTGGAGCAGCCATTCTAGAAATCAGTGTACAGAATTCTCAAAAAGCTAAAAATAAATCTACCATACGACCCAGCTATACCACTTCCTGGCCCGCAGATACTTGCTCAGCCATGTTCACTATGGCTCTATTCACAACAGCCAGGAAATGGAAATAAACCAGGCTTGGTGGCACACTTGGGAGGCAGAGGCAGGTGGATCTCTGTGAGTTCGAGGCCAGTCTGGTCTACAGAGTGAGTTCCAGAACAGCCAGGACTGTTATACAGAGAAACCCTGTCTCAGGGGGTGGGGTGGGGGTGGGAGTGGAGCGAATGTAAACAAGGGAAAAATAATTTAACCAACAAATGGATAATGAAAATGTGGTAATGTATACTAGATAAAGTGTAGATGTAAAGAAAATACACTGAATACTATTCAGCCGTAAAGAAAAATGAAATCATAAACTTTGCAGGTAAATGGATGGAACTAGAAAAGATCATATTGAGTGAGGTAACCCAGAACCAGAAAAACAATGTAACGTTCTCTCTCATAGGAGGCTCCTGACTCTGAATCTTCAGATAGAATTGTAGTCCTCACCCCTCAACAAGGAAACTTCTCTTTGCAAGAGACAGAGACCACTACAGAAAACTACAACCAATCAAAATGTAGAGTTGTGGCATCCAGTCCCAGTGGACACACCTAAAAAACACTCCTGCACCTGGGCTCAGGGAGCACTACAGAAGAGGGGCAGAGAAATTGTAAGAGCCAGAGGACCAGGGACTTGCTGGGAGATTGTGTCTCAGCAATACCAGAAGCTACACCCATAGTCTGAACAAAAGGACTGCCCAAATGTGAGCTGAATAAAGATAGTATCACTGGGCATGCCAAAGTGGACAAGGCCACAATCCTACACAAAGAACTACAGGCAACTGAGGAAAGCTGGGAGCTGGAGAGGTGGTCTTCCCCAGAGAAGAGCATACCAGTTGTTGTCCAGTGCCAAATGGTCAGCCCTGAAAACATGCATACAGGTAACATTACAAGGACTCAACAGGTTATATTTAGGAATACACACACACACACACACACACACACACACACACACACACACACCCCATATGTAATAACAATAGTGAAAAAAGAGGCCATGAATCTGAAGGAGGGAAAGTTGATGGTAGGGACTGGAGGGAGAAAAGGGAAGGGTGAAATGTTATAATTATATAAATCTCAAAAAAAAAAAATCTGATGATGCATTCAAATCTAAAAGAGAACAGAATGAATTAAAAATCAGATTCTAAACATTGGCTTTTGTGGCACTGGTGAGAAAACATCCAAGAAACTTACTTGTGAAGAGCTTTTCCTCCTAAGGGGAGTGCTCCCCAGCAGTTCAGTACTGGGATGCCTTCATATATCTAGAGCGTAGTCAAGGCCATCACCATCTTAGGAGATACAATGTTTCCTTGGTATTTACACCACCCTCTACCATACTGTTCTAATCAACCTTGGTGGTAAGCTATTACTTCTTATTTTCAAAGTTACACAAAAGTTAGGAGCAAGTCTTTTACATAGTGTTCACCAAAGAAAACAGACTTCAGTGTGCACAGGCAGGCACATATCACCATCCATTAATTAGGGCAGAGGCACCCAACAAGGACGCCACTAGCAATACAGGCCTGTTGAGTGCTTAAAATTCAGCTGTTCAGAGCTTTGACATCTTTAAGAGCCCAAGTTACAAGGCAAATTCACAAAAGTTTAATAAAGGAAAAAATACTTGGATTATATCATAATTTTTATATTGATTACACAGAGAAATAATATTTTTTAATATACTGGGCTAAATAAAGTATGCTATTAACTTTACTGATTTAATTTATAAGAATTTCTTAGATATTTTTAAATTCCATGTATGGCCCACCCTGTATTTCTATTAGCTGAGCTGAAAGGCCAGCACACAAGACCAAACTCTGCATCTATTGCCTCACTTCATACACTGTTTTGGTTAACATTCGGTAAGTACAATACTTATAAAGGGAAAAAGAATACTGATGAGTGTGTCAGTTTCGGACACAAACACAGGTGTATAGTCTAGCCAAATGCTTATAGAAACTCACCCTAACTTTCAATTTTCTTACATTTATGAAAAGAATAGTACTTACATGGCACGATTGTTTTGAGAACTAAACACAAAGTACTTCATATTTGAAAAGCTACTGCCTAATTTAGTTCTTATTTCCCTCAGGTAAACGTTTCTTCTCATATAAATCTAGGTCTCAAAACTGCTAGCCTTATGTTCATGTACTTTAACTGCATTTTCAACAATGCAACATTCACTGTGACAATACTATAAAGTGTCTATCTATATTTTAAGTTTATATCGAAAGGAATATACCTATTTATAAAACCAGTAGTAATACTCTGTGACAGCCCGAATTATTAGCTGTCTCTTATTGGATGATATAAACTACATGTCAGGTCCTACATTAAAAGACACACAGCATTTCCATGAGATGGGATATCATCACTATTTTATAGATATGGAAACTGAGGCCAAGAGTGTAAGCTACTTGAGTGGTACCCTGTAAGGAAGAAGCACAGCCTAGATTTGTCCTTTCCTGCCCTAGCTCATTAATCCAATGTCCACAGATAGGAAAAAAATGCATTTTTTCTATAATGAAGGTCAATTTCATTCTACCATTTAAAATTTTTTTCTTAGTTTAACTTTCTCATTTTAGTTTGCCCAATTATTCTTTGTATGATTTCCTTTCTTAGAATTTAATTATCCTCATTAGCTGATAATGCATCTTGAAAACCGAACATAATATTGACTAGATCTGCTCCTGGAGCACAAACTAAGACTGAATCATAAGGATAACTTCTACAAGAAGTTGAAGTTTTACAAGTCTATGAACTTTATCACATGATTAACTTGTATTACACACAGTAATCTAAAATACTTCAATAACAAAAATCATTCTTATAACCCCAATTACTTTAGTTAAAATGAGTGGAAAAAAAAAAACCCACAACATGAGCTAATTGATGAAAAGATACAGGCAGCACCAGGCTTTCTCTATATCCACAATCCAGGACCATAGCAGAATTAATCCCCAGTGTCAGGAGAGCCATTAGATGACTTGGAGCAAGTAAGACAGATGGAACCTGGAAAACAAAGTAGCAGAGACCAGGGCTGAGTTCAGTGTTTAAAGATGTCTGATTCGTTTGCAATGTCCTGGAAAAATTCATAGGTACAATGCATTGATTTATATTGTTCAAAAACTGTTGGTGTTAAATGAAGAACTAGCTTTCTGATTTAGATGAATGTACTCAATAAAGTATATCACAATCAACAGAAGTAATTTAACTAGGTTGTTTCATTCCAAATGACAATTCTGAAGCATTTTTATCAACACTACCTTTTTTGAAGTTGAATATTGAAAGAGATAAAAGCCCAGAAAAATGTAGTCAGGGGAAGATGATACTAAAAAAATTGGTGCCTCTGCCATCCATATGAAAATACTGGAAAGAATTCCCCACCTCTCTCTACCCTCCCCGCCCCTTCCTTCCCTTTGGGGAACAGGGTGAAACAGCCAGGCTGTGGGTGAACTGCAGTGACCTCCTGCTCACTCTCAAGGGCTGGGGTCACAGGCATGCACTCTTATGCCCAGCTTTAGGAAACAATTCTAATTTATTTAAGACAAGAGTCTCATGTAGCTCAGGCTGTCTTTTTCTTTCCCTTTTAAAATTTAGACGGAGGGGAAGGGAGGGGAGGGGACGGGACGGGAGGGGAGGAGAGGAGAGGAGAGAGAGCGCGCGCAAGCGCACACATGCATGCACGTGTAGCAAACATGTGGAAGTCAGAGGCTAACTTGTGGAAATTAGTTCTTTCCCTCTACCATACAGGTCCTGAGGACTGAATAAACTCCTCAGGTTGTCAGACTTAAGGGCAAGCACCTCTACCCACTGCAGTGCATCAACAGTCCTCACAGGGTCTTCAACTTGCTATGTGGTTGAGGATAACCTTAACTGCTGATCCTACATCAACCTCCCATGTATTGAGATTATAGGAATATGCTACCACGCCCTGCTAGGCAAATAATGATTATCATTATTTGCAAAGTTTGCACTATGAACTATATTTTTAAAACACCAGGGGCTGAAAAAATGGTTCAGCAGGAACACTCACTTGGAGCACAAGCCCAGAGACCCGAGTTTGACCCCTGGAACCCACATAAAAGTAGAACTGACTCCAAAGTTATTCTTCACACTGAAACTGTGGCATGGCCATCCATCATCACGTGCATATACACAATAATAATACAAACTTAGAAGAAATTTAAAACCAGCCCAGTTGTGGTGGCATATTCCTTGAATTCCAGCACTTGGGAGGCAGAGGCAGGCAGATCTCTGAGAGTTCGAAGCCAGCCTGGTCTACAGAGCAAGTTCCAGGATAGCCAAGGCCACAGAGAAACGCTGTCTCAAAAAAAAAAAAAAAAAAAAAAAAAAAATTAAAATCCCATCATCCTATCATAACATAACAGTAAAAATTGAAAAGCAAAACTATAAATCCTTAACACTTTTTTTTTTGTTTTGTTTTGTTTTTCGAGACAGGGTTTCTCTGTGTAGCTTTGTGCCTTTCCTGGAACTTGTTTTGGAGACCAGGCTGGCCTCGAACTCACGGAGATCCGCCTGCCTCTGCCTCCCGAGTGCTGGGATTAAAGGCGTGCGCCACCACTGCCCGGCTAACACTTTTTTTTCTGTGAGAATTTGCTAGATTTGGTGATAGCACAGATATTTGATCAAAATATGAAAGTCTTTTATAATCAAATGACAGATAAAAAAGTTGTATTTTTTTTTTCATTTAAAAAAAATTATGTGCATTGGTGTTTTACCTGTATGTATGTCTGTGTGAGGGTGCCAGATCTCTTTGAACTGGAGTTACAGACAATTTGAGCTGCCATGTGGGTGCTGGGAATTGGAAGAGCAGTCAATGCTCTTAACCATTGAGCCATCTCTCCAGTCCCCAGATTATTATTACTTATACAGAGAAGGTATTCTAGTCATATAAGATAAGGATACCAATGTAAAGCCACTGAAATCCTTCAGTATACACGCAGACTTTTTCCCTCAGCTAAGAGCTGATCTGCCTTCCTACTTTGCCATCTTCCACTGCAGTGAATTCGAGTCATGGCATCAGGAAGGGCAGTGCTAGAGGACTTGTTTCTTCAGACTTGTCTTACAAAATGACTGACAACCAATCACCCTCGCCAGGGTGTTTTTAGTATTAAGTATGTTTTGACTTTATATATATATATATAAATAAAAATAAATAAATGTTTATATGTAATCAACTTTTTTTTCTCAGACAAGGTCTCAAGCAGCCTAGGCTGGCCTCCAATTCACTATGTACAGAGGTGCCTTTACTCTTCTGCCTCCACCTCCCAAATCCTGGGAGTTCAGGCAAGCATCACTGGTTCCTGCTCTTATAAAATGAAGATTACAAGTAATGTTACTAAAAGTAAGAGGTAATCCCCACTCCCGGGACCTCCCATTTTATGAGATAAAATTCGGACTTGGTTTAAACATTTCCTTAAAATGTAATAAGTAAGATTTATTTTATGAACAATGTACATGCCAGGCAAATGCCCTACCACTGAGCTAACCTTTAGCCTTCTTTCTACTTAAAAACAATTTACAAATTTCATTTAAAAATAGGTATCTCGGCTGGGCAGTGGTGGTGCGTGCCTTTAATCCCAGCACTCGGGAGGCAGAGGTGGATCTCTTTGAGTTGAGGCCAGCCTGGTCTACAGAGTGAGATCCGGGACAGGCACCAAAACTACAAAGAGAAACCCTGTCTCAAAAAAACCAAATAAATAAATAAATAAATAGGTATCTCAAGGAGTTGCGAGGTGTCTCCTCAGGAAAGTGCTCAGATCACCCCAGGAGCCATATAAATAAAGCTGGGCGAAGTGGCACACTCCTGTAATGCCAGTGAGAAGAGACAGCAGGGACTTCATGGCCAGCCAGGCTACCTGAATCCATGAGAGATCTTGTTTTGAAAACTAAGGTAGAGAGGCTAGGGATGTGATTCAGCTGGTAGGAGTATTTACTTAGTGTGCATGAAGCCATGGGTTCAATCTCCAGCACTGCACAAAAACAGATGTCAATCCTAGCACTTGGAGGTGAAGGCATGTGCTGGCTAATTTCATGTCAAGCTGACACAGGCTAGAGTCTCCTGGAAAAGGGAACCCCATTGGGAAAATGCCTCTATAAGATTAGGCTGTAGGCAAGCTTGTAGAACATGTTTTAACTTAATGATTGATGGGGTGGGGGTGGGGGTGCACGGTGGTGCATACATGGATAAATTCAGCTCACTGTGGACTATAAGTCCTGGGTTCTATAAGTAGGCTGAGCAAGTCATGAGAGCAAGCTGGTAAGCAGCATCCTTCCATGGCTTCTGAATAAGCTCCCACCTGCAGGCTCCTGCTCTGACTTCCCTCAGTGAAGAACTGTAACCTAGAAGTGTAAACAAAATAAAGCCTTTCCTCCCCAAAGTTGCTCTTCGTCATGGTGTTTCATCACAGCAACAGAAACCCACACTAAGACAGAAGCTGGTAGCAGGCTTGTAGGGTATTGCTGTGATGAACTGGAAGGACTTTGGAACTTGGAGCTAGAAAAGCCACTGAGTGTTTAGAGCTCAAATGGGTTGTTCTGTAGGCTCTTAGAAGATGTTGAAAGCAATGCAGATAATGAAGGCTTGGTCACGGCAGGAGGACCAAAAGTTCAAGGTCATCCTCAGCTATACAGCAAGTCTGAGGTCAATTTGGGCTTCATAAGACCTCAAAACTGTCAAAAATAAGTGAAAAAATAAGATGGATAAATGACTAAGGAAAACACTGGACCTCTGGCCTCTACAGATACTCACATACACGTGTACACAACAGGTACACATACATACACATTAAAAATAAAAATAGGTACCTCAAAATATTTGAAAAGAACACGAGTAAGTGTCTCTCTGAAGTGGGAAGGACATAATACCGACTCAATAACCACAACCCGGCGGTCTCTGGGATTCACCAACAGATGCCTGAAAAAAATGATAGTTTTGTTTTTAAAAGGAAATAAAGAGCTGTACTTTTTTGATAAGTAATGCAATTTAAGAATAAACTGTACTACCGTATCTTAAGATGTTTTATGACAAAAAGACATCTTCATTTTATTACTCCAGGAAGATGATGTTCTGAGTTCTTAGAGTATGCCAAGCACTGTAGCAGGAACTACAGTCATTATCATTACCACCATTAGCCATTAGACAGGTATTTTCTTGTTAGATTTGCAAAAGTAGTAAAGGCTCACAAAACTCCAGTTGCTATAGACATTAACTTGAAAACCACAAGAGTCTAATAAATTTATTGTTCGGAAAGTACAAGAAATGCTTTGTATTGTTTTCTCACTCTTATAGAGGAGTACGAACATTTAAGCAGGAATACACAATCCATAGTTGTCCTTTGAAGTGTTTTTTTCACTTTTCAATACACTTTACTCTTCTGAATCACTCCACACAGATACAGAACACTCCCCACCCCACCCACCCTGGTGCTCAGGACAGAATGCAGAACTTTGAGCATGCTAATAAGCAAGTGCTCTACCACTGAGCAAAGCGTCTCAGCCCTAATAACGACTGCATCTTTCACCATATGGATATCCATTATTTACCCTTTTATTAATGGACACTTGATTTGCCTTCAATGTTTTCTTACGGTTTTTAATTTTCTAATCTTCAAGTATGTTTTTCCAAAAGCTGAAGAGAGGGATGGTGGGATGGGCCCGTGGGTGAAGGCACCTGCTGACACGCCCGAGTTAGACCCATGGGACCCACGTGGAAAGAGACAACTGACTCCATACACATGCCCTGACACTCAAGTGCCTAGAGACATGCACATGTACACACATAAACTTTTAAAAACAATTTTACAAATTTCAAAAGGTTGAAGATAAACAAAATTGGCAATGGAATTCAACTTTCTTTTTTGCATCAGATGCGCTATAACCAAACATCCCTTCAACTGGCATTAGAGGAAAAAAACAATCTACCTAACTGCTGAAGTTAGGAAAAACAACCCTGAAATAAAGTTTCAACTTACCTGAAATACAGTATGTGGATGAATTCCTTTAAGTAGGAATATAATTCTTCTGTATTGATATTATACTGGACAACTTTGATTGGCTGTAAAAAAATTAAAATGATTTCTTTTATTAATAAACAATCTTTTTATGCTTTTTTAACTAATATATTTCCTCATAACAAATGGATTTATATTAATGATATAGATATCAAGAACAATTAACCTTGGGCTACACCTGTAGCTCAATTAGCAGACCTACATAGCATATATAGAGCCCAAACATGGCATAAATACATAAAACTCGCTGTGGTGGCACATGTCTATAAACCGGCATGAGGATCCCAATTTAAGGTCATAAGAGTTTAAAGCCAACCTAAAATACATAAAACTTTATCTCAAAAACAAAAAAACCCCAAACAAAACAAATCTCCCTCCAAAAAGTGTTAGGAATTCCAAATAACTGGCAATGGCTAAAAAAATGGCAATTTGAATTGTAAGAAAGAGAAACATACATTTATAAGTGAATACACAGTGCTGTGTTTATAAGCTTTTTTAAAAAAACATCTGGGCATGACTGATGATAAAAACTCAGAACAGCTTAAGAAGCATGAAAAGGCTGGAGAGAAGGCTGAGCAGTTAAGAGCACTGGCTGCTCCTGCAGAGGACCCAGGTTTGGTTCTTAGCAAGCACATAAGTAGCTCACAACTGTAATGGCAGTGCCAGAGGATCTGACACCCTCTCTGGCCTCTAGGAGCACTGCATGTATGAAGTGGACTTGAATGAGTGCAGGGCAAAACACACATACACATAAAATAAAAATAATAAATCTTAAAAACAAAAAACAGCAAAGGCCTCCTCAAATATTCTAGACCTGGTTCATTCCCTGGATTATATGACTGTTGCACATCATGATTAAATTCATGTCATATAAAATTAGATAGACCTTAATAAAGTTGATTGAAAAAACAAAAACAAAACACTCAACCAGCAGTGATGGTGATGACTTTTTAATCCTAGCCCTCAGGAGGCAGATGCAGGTGGATCTCTGTGAGTTCGAGGCCAGCCTGGTCTACAGAGTGAGATCCAGGACAGCCAGGGCTACACAGAGAAACCCTGTCTCAAAAAACAAAAAACCAAAACAAACAAACAAACAAACAAAAACATACACACAAAAAACTCACAAAAAATTCTCCTGAAATCATATTTTTCTAATTTGCACATCTTATTAATATTAGTGTGGGGTGGGTTGCGCATGTGTGCAGGGGCGTGCGTGCATGCATGATGTATGAGCGTGAGTGTCACAGCACTTGTGTGGAGGTCAGATGACAACTTTGTGGAACTGGTTCTCTCTTTCCACCTTTACATGGGTTCTGGGTTGACCTCAACTGCCAGGCTTGCTCTACAAGCACCTTTATCCACTGAGCCATCTTGCCCCCCTCCATAGTTTGTTTTTTTTTTTTTTTAAAGATACCTTAGACATGCCAGCTCTTTTTATCACACTAGGAATTATACATCGTGGACCAGTTTCTCCCGCAAATCCACACCTGCAAAGAAATGGAAAATAAACACTCGACTTATAACATTCTTTCTAAATATGTGCCAGAGAAACAATGGCCACAAAACATCTGGAGATATGTCTGCTCACTTAAAGGGTCACAGGAAAAAATCTAAAAAGATATTAACACCTATTGATAATTTGATAACACACTATAGGAAGAAGCAAAGTATATCAAGTTTGTTACACCAAAATAAGCCAGTGTCTCATTTATTTTTACAACCCTGCATATACACTATGTGACTTCCTTCAAGTGTGATAGGATATGAGAAGGGCATTGGTAGGTGATTTAGTTACTCTGTAGCATTGTAAGAGTGTACTTACATAAACTTAAAAACACAGCTGTGTGTGACTGTTGTTAGACTATACACTTTTATAACAAGTTATTATACTAAATACTGCAGGCAACTCTAACTCAATGGTGTTTTTCTATATAAAAACACAGAAAAGAGTAAGTATTTGTACAGCTAAATGCATGGAAACACAGAATAACGGGAACTACAATCATTCAGAATAAAGAAACTCTGGTCAATGACAACCCACATGTTAATGAAAAACCATGACATCATATATGTGGTCTTTCACTGACTGAAATGTCATTCACTATATGACACATGACTGATTCACATACACACTATCAAATAATTTTATAATTCTGTTATTAGCTTTAACATTGATAAATAATAAAGTACTATTGCTAATAAAGTAACTGCTAGCATGCTACTTCTCAAGACTGTTCTTTTTAAAATATATATATATATATATATTTTTTTTTTTATTTTATGTGTATGAGTATTTTGCCTGTGTGTATGTATGTGCACTATATGTATGCCTGGTGCCCAAAGAGGTCAGAAAAAGTCATTAGCTTTCCTGGAACTTGAGTTAAGGATGGTTGTGAGCCACTATGTGGGTGCTGGGACCTGAACCCAGGTCCTCTGCAGGAGTAGCAAATGCTCTCACCCACTGAGCCAGTTCTCCAGCTCCAAGGCTATTTTCTTAAACTATGTGAATCTGACAGTTACAATAACTTCATACACTGTGAAATCAAACACGCTTACATTCACAATAGCATTGCTATTATTTTTATTAATATTTCTTTATTGTGTGTATGTGTGTGGCTGTGATACAGTGGACACAGGAGGTGAGAAGACAGCTTGTGGGTTCTCTCCGTCTACTCTGGGTCCTGAGACTAACTCAGGTTTTCAGACTTGGCAGCAAGAACCTTTACTGGGTGAGTCATCTCATTGGCCCAGGTTTGGTTATTTATTTTGATTTTATATTCATTGGTATTTTGCCTGCATGTATGTCTGTGTGAGGGTGTCAGGTCCTTAGAACCTGAGTTACAGACAACTACAAGCTTCCATGTGGTTGCTGGGAATTGAACCCAGGTCCTCTGGAAGAGCAGCCAGTGCTCTTAACTGCTGAGCTATCTCTCCAGCCCTGGCCCAGGTGTTATTTTTTAAAACTGTATATTCTATCCTTTTAAAAATTAGTATTTAAGCCAAGCATACTGGGCATATATGCAGTAACTTAGGAGGGCAGAGAGAGTAGGATCATGAGTTTGGGGCCAACCTGGGCTACATCAGACATGTTTCCAAAAAAGAAAAAGAAAAATCAGTAGCCAGTGCCATATCTCTTTTGTGTTAGTAAAACAAATTTTGTTTAAAAAATTGTAAAAATGATTATAATGCAAATTTACCCTTAAATCACACCTTTTGTTCTCCAGGGTACTTTTTTATACTGTTCTCCTATGCCCAGGTATCTCTCTCTCTCTGTCTCTCTCTCTCCATTCCTTTTTTTTTTTTTAAACCCCTGGCTGTCCTGGAACTCACTCTGTAGACCAGGCTGGCCTCGAACTCACAGAGATCCTCCTGCCTCTAAAGGCACGCACCACCACCACCCAGCTTCTCTTTCCAGCTTCTTTCTCCATTCTTATCTCCACGTTATTTACACACAGTGCTCCTCAAAGTCCTCAAGACACACGTACTGGGGTAGTTTAAGCTCTCCTTGACATCATTCTTAAACGATGTGTTTAATTATATTCCTACACAATAATTTATTTTTCCAATGTATAGCCAAAATAATTATTTCCAGGTAGTAATCTCTAAGTACTTACCACATTGTTTTTAAAAAAATAAAATATGAATATGAGAGGGCCAAGTAGAGAATGAGAGAATAATAATCAAGAACTATGTATGATCCAATTCTGTAACTCCTAAGGGGCAATTTTTTTTTTTTTTTTTTTTTTGGTTTTTTCGAGACAGGGTTTCTCTGTGTAGCTTTGCGCCTCTCCTGGAACTCACTTGGTAGCCCAGGCTGGCCTCAAACTCACAGAGATCCGCCTGGCTCTGCCTCCCGAGTGCTGGGATTAAAGGCGTGCGCCACCACCGCCCGGCTAACGGGCAATTTTTAAGTATGTTCCTGTGGCTATTTACTCAGTAGTTACTTGATATTTACTGAGGTGAGACAGTGCTTACAGATGTGTAAAGGAATAATTCAAGCATCTCTATTTCATAAATAAATTTACCTCATACATACATATATGTGTGTGCATATGATGTAATTCTGTCAGTTTTCTCTTGAGCCGAATATGTATTTCAAATTTAACATCACCTTGTATATGCATATATGTGATATAATTCTGTGTTTTCTCTTGAGTCCAATACAGGGCCTCCGAAATGGATGGTCCAAAGACCTCAAAAATCTCCATCAATCCCGACACTGTCCAAAAGTTCTAAGGTTTGTGTATCTGTGTCTTTCACCTCTGCCCTTGAAAGAGATCTCTGCATCTTTGAGGACCACTACTCCAGTGTTTACAAAGTGTTTTTTTTAAAGTGCAAACTATGGTCTAAGAGTTTAGGTTAGGTAACCAACACGATTTCCAGTCTTATCTATACGGTTTCACGTCTTCATGTGCCTGGTCTTCCTAGGAGCAGGGTTTCCTACACTCTTGGGGAACAATCCATTTCCAGAGAACCCACAGGGCTCCCCACTCCATACATGTTTTATGACGGAAAGAGTCAGCAAGATCTCTTACAACAAGATCTTACAACTCGATCTCTGCTTTCCTATCTGACCCAGCCAGAGGTAGAAAGCCGACTCCGGGGCATCGCTGTCAAACCCTGCAGTGATGGCCCGTGATCATCTTAGGCGGGGGCGAGGGCAGTTCCCGCAGCTTCCCGGGCCTCTCGGCCCACCGGATCCGCCCGAGAGTCCTCTTGGACAACACCTCGGCACTGCGGACCGAGCTTTGCCTCGAGGCAACGAGGGCGGCGGTCTGCGGGAACGCCGGGGGAAGGTCCCGGCTGCCCAGCGGGCCTACCGACAGCTGCCGGGCCGCGACCACCCGCCCTTCCCTGGGGCCCGCAGCCACCCCAGGGCCGCTCACTTGGTGAAGGCTTCTCCCAGGTCGATCACGACCGCCGTCTTTTCGCCGCCGCTCCCCAGGCCCTCGTAGAGCGGCATCGCGGAGAGACCGTGCAGACGTCAGGCAGTCAGCTGGGCGAGAGTTAGCCTCGGCGCGGGGGCGGGGCGGGGTCCTCGCGTGGCTGAGGACCCGAACTGGCCAAGGAGAAGCCTGACGCCGTAAGCCTTCCTCGCAGACGCTCTCATGTGGAGGTCCGGGGAGGGCGCGGAAGGCCCAGGCGCTCAGGCGCGCCGGACACCTTAGGGGGCGGAGCCTTCCGGGTCCTTCCGCCCTGCGGCCTGGGGCGCCTGCGCGGCCGGCTCTTTCCCGCCCTGACGGTGGAGGCGGGAACTCAAAAGCCCTGGCTCATTCCGCAGTTCTGTGTTGGAGGTCTGTCCTGACATTTAATCGCCGCAATAAACACGCAAGATAGAGTCTGCTCAGGAGAGACTGACTTTCACTGTTCCCGCAGCGGTCCTAGAAACGGATCCTAAGGTCTGAATTCAAAACCTGCCTTGGGGAGGTGGAGACAGGCGGATCCCCAAAGTTCCCTGGCCGGCTAGCCTTGGTGCATGGGGAGCTCCAGGCTGAGTGACAGATCCTATCTCAAAAATAAGCCATTGAAAACGACGCTTAACGCTACCTCTGGCCTCCACACGCGTGTGCACCGGCGCCCAGACAAAAATCTTCTAACATAAGTACAAGTGATGTTTTGTTTGGTACCGAGTCATCTAAAAATTTTAATTCCAGATAAAGCACAGTTAAAGTAGCATCTGAATCTGTGGAGCCTCCGTCTGGATTAGTGGAAACAGTGCTGAACCAGAGGGTGCTTTTTTCTCCAAAATTTTGTGTAAGCTGCGGAGAGATGCAAAAATCTTTGTGATAAAGTACAAATTGGCACTCTGACAGAGGACTGTTACATGCTTCACAGCTTACTATGAAAATAATTTCTTTAGAATTATAGCTTAACTTGGTGTAGTATTGAAGAGATTGTCAGAAGGGCACAGAGGAGAGAGGTAACACAGGAGATCTTAGAGCTGCTGGACTGGATGGAATGGTAGACCTACCAAATTTTTGCCTACCAAGAACCTCAGAAAGAGATTTTACTATAATCAGGGTCTTTGCCGATGTAATTAAATTCAAATGAAGTTATGATTAAGATGAAGCCTAGTCTACCAACGACTAACTAATGTTGGTATGCTAGGTTGGGTGTTATCTCTATGACTGTAGGAAAAGGAATGTCCTGATCATCCCCAGAATATCTTTCATAACCTGCCTCTGAATTGAGCAGGGCCAAGGTCTTTTCTGTTAAGTCTGCACAATGCTCAACTTTGGAAATTGTGCTGCTAGTAAACATATTTACCTGCATGTCTGATCAGTGATCCTCCTGAAAGTAAATTTTTGGAAGTAATTGCATGAAATAGGAATTTGTGATGGGGAAGGGAATTTCAAGATGAGTGGAGAAGCCTGGTGTGGTGGCACATGCCTTTAATCCCGGCACTCAGGAGGCAGAGGCGGGCGGACCTGGGCATAAGTCCCTTGACGCTTTGGAAAACCTCTTCCTACTTTGAGCAAACTACATGCTCCAGATGCTTTTAGTGATGCGCCGGGGTTTGTTATGATTTCTGCAGAATCGTGAGAACTAAGAGTTGCTGGAGAGATGGCTCAGAGGTTAAGAGCACCGACTGCTCTTCCAGAGGTCCTGAGTTCAATTCCCAGCACCCACATGGTGGCTCACAACCATCTATAATGAGGTCTGGCATCCTCTTCTGTGTACATAATAAATAAATCAATCTTAAAAAAAAAAAAAAAAAGAGTTGCTGGAGTTGCTCTCATTGAAGGGCCCCAGCATACTTGCTTAGCCTAACGCCATTTTTGAGCAAGGCCTGAAAAGTACGGGGAAAGTTCATGGGCATAGGAACAAACAGGGTATCTGCGGTCGGTCACCCGGCCCCAGAACAGGGTACTAAAGGTCAGAAAAACAACTTGTACCCTGGATAAGAGCCAAGTCAGCAGGCGTGTCGAGCTCGGGGAAAAACCACGAGCTGTCCTGAGTTTGAACCTGGCCTCATATGAATCGTCCAATCAGAACCCTGTAAACTATGCTTCCTGCTTCTGTACCCGCCCTTCCGCTGCCCAACCCTATAAAAACCCTCCACCCCAGCCGGTCGGCGCGCCAGTCTCTTCAGCCTCTGGAGGGACTGTATCGCCCCGGGTACCCGTGTTCCTGAATAAAGCCTCTTGCTGTTTGCATCTGACTTGTGGTCTCGGTGTGATCTCTGGGCGAGGGTCTCTCCAGAGGGAAGACTCCAAACGGGGGTCTTTCATTTGGGGGCTCGTCCGGGATCGGAGACCCTCGTCTCGGGACCACCGACCCACTGTCAGGAGGTAAGTTGGCCGGCCATTGTCTGTCTGTATTGTCTCAGTCTGTTTACTTGTCTTTCGTGTTCGTCGGGCGTCCAAAGTCAGCTCTGAGTTGGTGGGGGCTGAAGGAGCTGACGAGCTCGGACTTCGCCCACCGAAACCCTGGAAGACGTTCCACGGGTATCTGAAGTCCCCTCTGGGGCACGGGAAGTCCCCTCTGGGGCACGGGAAGTCCCCTCTGGGGCATGGTTTTTCGGGGCCACCCACGCATCAGAAGGATACGTGGTACTGGCAGGGGACGGAGAATTCAAACACTCCGCGTCCCCATCTGAGTTTTTGCTTTCGGTTTTACGCCGGAGCCGCGCAGCGCGAAATTCTGTGGTCTGTCTTGTCTGTTTGTTTCTCGTTGTGTGTTTAACCCTTCTTTATTTAGAGACCACCATGGGACAGGCTGTCGCCACCCCATTGAGCCTAACCAAGGACCACTGGTCCGATGTTAAGGCCCGAGGAAACAATGAAGGTGACATTGTCAGGAAGAAGAAATGGATCACCTTCTGCGAGGCCGAATGGGTCATGATGAATGTCGGCTGGCCGCGAGAGGGATCTTTTAACCTCTCTCTTATTTCGCAGGTGGAGGGTAAGGTTTTTGCCCCTAGCCCTTATGGGCATCCCGACCAGGTCCCATATATCGCCATCTGGAGATCACTGGTCGAGAACCCATTTCCATGGGTTAAGCCTTTCCTTCCGCAGCCCCCTCCAGTCTCTGGGCCTTCTGCGCCCCCCAACCCGGACTCCTCCCTTTACCCCGTGCTCCCTCACAAGGAGACTCCTAAGCCTCCAGTCCTTCCCCCAGACCCCCATACCCCCCTTATAGATCTCCTGACGGAGGACCCACCACCATATCGAGCCGGACCACCTGGAGAGCCGGCCGAAGCGGCCCCAGCCGCCGCCCCGGTGGCGGCGTCCCCGGCCGTGCCCGTGGCAGATCCGGAAGTCACCTCGACTCGCAGGACCCACGGGGCTGAAGAAGAGGACGCAGCCCCGTCCCCCATTGCCGGCCGCCTCCACGGCCGCCGGGATGGCCCCCCTAATGAGTCCAGGGCCTTCCCGCTCAGAGAGGGGCCGAATCGTCAGTGGCAGTACTGGCCCTTTTCAGCCTCAGACCTCTATAATTGGAATCAACATAATCCCCCTTTCTCCAGGGATCCTGTTGCCTTAACCGGCCTAATTGAGTCCATCCTAGTGACTCACAGGCCGACTTGGGACGACTGTCAGCAGCTCCTGCAGACCCTCTTAACAGTAGAGGAGAAGCAGAGAGTTTTCCTGGAGGCCCGGAAGCAGGTTCCGGGCGATGACGGGAGGCCAACCCAACTCCCAGATATCATCGATGCAGCTTTTCCCTTGACCCACCCAGACTGGGACTTCAATACACCTGAAGGTAGGGAGCATCTACGTCTCTATTGCCAGTTGCTCTTAGCGGGTCTCCGAGCGGCCGCCAGAAGGCCTACCAATTTGGCTCAGGTAAGGAATGTGATACAGGGAAAGGAAGAAACACCCGCTGCATTTTTAGAGAGGCTGGAGGAGGCTTATAGGATGTACACTCCGTATGATCCAGAAGACCCAGGGCAAGCACCAGGTGTCATCCTATCATTTATCTATCAGTCTAGCTCAGATATCAGAACCAAATTGCAGCGGCTGGAAGGTTTACAGGCGCTAGGGTTGCCAGACTTATTGAAGGAAGCAGAGAAAGTGTTCAATAAGAGAGAAACTCCTGAGGAGCGAGAGGAAAGGAGATGGCAGAAACAAGAGGAAAGGGACAAGAAACAGCATAGGGAGATGAAAAAGGTTTTGGCCGCCGTTGTGTCTCAGGGACAGCGGAGAGAGGGAGATAGGTCGGGAGAGCGAAGGAGGCCACCCCTTGATAAAGATCAATGTGCTTACTGTCAGGAGAAGGGACACTGGGCCCGAGAGTGCCCCAAGAAGCCACAAGGACCCCGCCGGCCCAAGCCCAAGACCGTAGACCTCCTTAGTCTGGAAGACTAGGGGAGTCGAGGCCAGGAGCCCCCCCCTGAGCCTAGGATAACCCTCAAGATCGGGGGGCAGCCCGTGACCTTCCTGGTTGATACTGGTGCCGAACATTCAGTCCTAACCCATGCCGGAGTGCCTCTTAGCCGGCATTCTGCACTGGTGCAGGGGGCAACTGGAAACAAGAGGTATTATTGGACTGCCGAGAGAAAAGTCCAACTGGCATCAGGGCAAGTAACTCACTCCTTTCTGCACATACCTGAATGCCCCCATCCGCTGTTAGGACGGGACCTATTGACCAAATTGAAGGCATAAATCTATTTTGATGAGAAGGGACCGAGGGTCACGGGTCCTAAAGGAGACCCTCTACAAATCCTTGCCCTCAGTTTAGAAGAAGAATACCGTTTGTTTGAACCAGAACCCCCGGAGAAATTACCTGAGGAACTACAGAACTGGCTGAGAGAGTTTCCTCAGGCCTGGGCAGAGACTGGAGGCTTGGGGCTGGCACACGATCAGCCACCGCTGGTGATCTCACTAAAGGCCTCCGTGACTCCCGTTTCAATTAGACAATACCCAATGTCACGGGAAGCTCATGAGGGGATCAAGCCCCATATTCGAAGGCTCCTAGACCAAGGGGTGCTAAAGCCCTGCCAGTCCCCTTGGAACACCCCTCTCTTGCCTGTTAAGAAACCGGGGACAGGGGACTACAGGCCGGTCCAGGACTTGAGAGAGGTCAATAAGCGGGTGGAGGACATACACCCCACGGTGCCCAACCCCTATAACCTTCTGAGCACCCTCCCACCGACCCACGTCTGGTACACTGTGCTAGACCTGAAGGATGCCTTCTTTTGTTTGAGACTGCACCCTCAAAGTCAAATGCTATTCGCTTTTGAATGGAGAGACCCAGAAAAAGGGCTTTCGGGACAGTTAACCTGGACCCGGCTCCCTCAGGGCTTCAAAAATAGCCCAACCCTCTTTGATGAGGCTCTACATGCAGATCTGGCCGGATTCCGGGTCGAACACCCAACCCTGACTCTGCTCCAGTACGTGGATGATCTACTCCTGGCGGCCAGGAGTCGAACCGAGTGCCTGGAGGGCACTCGAGCCTTATTGGCCAGACTTGGACAAAAGGGCTATAGAGCCTCAGCCAGAAAGGCTCAAGTATGCCGAGACAAGGTTACCTACCTGGGCTACACCCTGAGCGGGGGGCAAAGATGGTTAACAAGAGTGAGGAAGGAGACGATAATCTCCATCCCCCCTCCTCGGAACCCCCGCCAAGTTCGAGAGCTCCTGGGTACGGCTGGGTACTGCCGCCTTTGGATTCCTGGCTTTGCCGAACTGGCAGCCCCATTGTACCCCCTCACTAAACCAGGGGCCATGTTCCAATGGGAGGAGAAGCATCAGAAAGCGTTCCAACAGATCAAGAAGGCCTTACTCGAGGCCCCGGCTCTGGGTCTGCCAGATCTAACCAGCCCTTTGAGCTGTTTGTAGATGAGAACTCAGGTTTTGCCAAAGGGGTACTGGTGCAAAGACTGGGACCTTGGAGGAGACCTGTAGCGTACTTGTCCAAGAAATTGGACCCGGTGGCTACAGGATGGCCATCATGCCTCCGCATGGTGGCAGCCATTGCCGTATTACTCAAGGATGCCGGGAAGCTGACTCTGGGACAGCCGTTGACTGTGCTGGCCTCCCATGCAGTGGAGGCCTTGGTCCGACAACCACCGGACAGATGGCTTTCTAACGCCAGAATGACTTATTATCAGGCCTTACTACTGGACTCAGACCGGGTAAATTTTGGGCCGACAGTTTCCCTTAACCCTGCTACCTTGCTGCCACTGCCTAGCCCCTCCGAGGAGCATGACTGCCTCCAGATTCTAGCCGAAGCACATGGCACCCGCCCTGATCTGACAGATCAGCCGCTTAAGAATCCAGACGCTGTCTGGTACACAGATGGGAGCAGTTTCCTGGAGGAGGGGAAACGCAGAGCCGGGGCCGCTATAACCACCGAATCGGAAGTGGTATGGGCATCGTCACTCCCGCCCGGGACATCGGCCCAACGCGCAGAACTGATTGCGCTCACCCAAGCTCTCCGGATGGCAGAAGGTAAGAAGCTCACAGTTTATACTGACAGTAGATATGCCTTCGCCACTGCGCATGTCCACGGGGAAATCTACAGACGGAGAGGCCTGCTGACGTCCGCGGGTAAGGAAATCAAAAACAAAAAAGAGATCCTAGACCTCCTAAAGGCCCTGTTCCTCCCGCTCCAACTCAGTATTGTCCACTGCCCAGGGCATCAAAAGGATGACTCTGCGGTAGCCAGAGGGAATCGGCTGGCGGATCTGACTGCCCGAACAGTGGCTTCCCAGCCAGCAGGGAGCAGCCAGTTGATGGCCATACAAGAACCACAGCCTGAGAGAGACCCCGTGCCCTATAGCCCAGAAGACCATGAGCTAGCAAAGAAAATGGGGGCGGACTGGGAACAAGGAAGACAAGCATATATACTAGGGGACCGGATGGTCATGCCAACCTCCCATACCCGATACATGCTGAGATTTCTCCATGCATTGACCCATTTGAGCAAAAACAAGATGAAGACCCTATTGGACAGAGAAAACACCTGGGCAGTGCTGCTGAACCAGGATCAGGTACTCCAGCAGGTAACTTCTACCTGCCCAGCCTGTGCTCAAGTCAACGCAGGAAAGGTTCATCTAAACAAGGGGGCCCGCCAAAGAGGCCATCGTCCTGGTGTTCATTGGGAAATAGACTTTACAGAAGTAAAACCCGGACTCTACGGGTACCGGTACCTCCTGGTCTTCGTGGACACTTTTTCCGGATGGATCGAGGCATTTCCAACCAAGAATGAGACGGCTAACGTGGCAACAAAGAAACTGTTGGAAGAAATCTTCCCCAGGTATGGGATGCCTCAAATATTGGGGTCGGATAACGGGCCTGCCTTCGTCTCTCAGGTAAGTCAGAAGGTGGCCAAACTATTGGGGGTTGATTGGAAACTCCATTGTGCATACCGCTCCCAGAGCTCAGGACAGGTAGAACGAGCTAATAGAACAATCAAGGAGACTTTAACCAAATTAACGCTTGCAACTGGCACTAGAGATTGGGTGCTCCTACTTCCCTTGGCTCTCTACCGAGCCCGAAATACTCCTGGCCCACACGGCCTAACCCCTTTTGAGATCATGTATGGGGCCCCACCTCCTGTTGTAGACTTTCTCCATCCTGATATTTCCTCCTTAGATACCACCCCTACTTTAGAGGCACATCTTCAAGCCCTCCAACTGGTGCAGAGGGAGATCTGGAAGCCCCTGGCCAAGGCCTATCAGGAGCAGCTAGACAAGCCGGTGATGCCCCACCCCTTCCAGATCGGGGACTCCGTTTGGGTCCGACGACACCAGACCAAGAATCTGGAACCACGGTGGAAGGGGCCCTACACTGTCTTGCTGACCACCCCCACTGCACTCAAGGTCGACGGGATTGCTGCATGGGTCCACGCCTCGCATGTGAAGGCTGCCAGGGAACCCGACCCAGCAGGATCCAGAAAGTCAACATGGACAGTGCGCCGCACACGAAACCCCCTAAAAATAAGGTTGGCCCGCGGCTCCTCTTCCTCCCCCTCCTCTTAATCTCTGCCTACCCCCAGGGGACTAGGGCGGCAGAGAGCCCGCACCTAGTTAAGAGGCTCACTTGGCAGGTTATCTCACAAACTGGGGAGACGGTCTGGCAAACGACCGCCCTTCACACCCCCTTCACATGGTGGCCCAACTTGCATCCAGATCTCTGCCAACTAGTAGCAGGGTCAGAGGACTGGGACATCCCTACCACTGACCCCATGAACCCCAGAGCACCAGACGTCTGTCAGGATGGTAAGGGAACTTGCAAATGTAGTGACGGGAGATATGGATGTGGTCACCCTGAAACCAGAGCAGCCCTGTCACAACTATCCTTTTACGTCTGCCCCCGGGATGGTAGGGACAGAAAGATGATTAGACAATGTGGGGGTTATGAAAGTTACTTCTGTAAAGCATGGGGATGTGAAACAACTGGTAATACCTATTGGAAGCCTTCATCCACTTGGGACCTCATTAGGGTAAAAAGGACTACCCAAAGAGAAAGCCACTCATGGCGTCCTCTTACTCAAGGACGTTGTTGGGGAACTGTCACGTCAGGAAGAGATAACGCTTACTGGAAAGGGGAGGGGCCTTGTGTAAATTTCACCTGCAACCCCCTGAATATATCTTTTACTCAAAAGGGAAGGGAGATAACACAAGACTGGATTAAAGGTAAAACATGGGGACTTAGACTTTACATGACGGGACGGGACCAGGGAGTCGTGTTTACGATTAGGCTTAAAATCACGGAGCCCTCCGCCTCTATAGGTCCCAACCAGGTTCTCTCTGACCAAAAGCGCCCCTCTTTACCCACTCCGGCACCCCCGAGGGCTACCCCCCGACCCAATTCGGCCATTCGCCCAAGCACGGCTCCGAATGCTACTGTAACCCCGGTCACCCTCCAGCCACCCAGGCCCGGTACGGGAGACCGGCTATTGAATCTTATAGAGGGCGCTTACTCAGCCCTCAATGTTACCAACCCAAATCAGACTCAGGAATGCTGGTTATGCCTAGTCTCCACACCTCCCTATTATGAGGGGGTGGCCGTAGTCGGAAGCTTCACCAATTCTTCTTCACCCCCGTCAGGATGTGCCTCGACACCTCAGCATAAGCTCACAATCTCCGAGGTGTCAGGACAAGGACTATGTCTGGGGATAGTACCCTACACCCACCAACACCTGTGTAATCGTACCCAGGCACTTGCTCCAGGACCCCACTATCTCGTGGCTCCCAACGGGACTTATTGGGCCTGTAGCACTGGACTTACACCATGCCTCTCCTCCTCAATACTAGCCAACACGGCCGATTATTGTGTGCTCATAGAACTGTACCCCAAGATAGTCTACCATGCACCTGAAGATATCTATGCCCGATATGAAACAGGGGTCCCCCGTATAAAAAGAGAGCCAGTCTCGCTAACCCTGGCCCTGATGCTAGGTGGATTAACTATGGGAGGAGTCGCCGCCGGAATAGGCACAGGTACCACTGCCCTCATGGAAACCAACCAGTTCAGACAACTCCAGGTTGCCATGCACACCGATATCCAGGCACTGGAGGAATCCGTGAGTGCCTTGGAAAAGTCACTCACCTCCCTGTCTGAAGTAGTTCTGCAGAACCGGAGGGGATTAGACCTCCTCTTCCTGCAGGAGGGGGGGTTATGTGCCGCCCTTAAAGAAGAATGTTGCTTCTATGCGGATCATACTGGGGTGGTGAGAGATAGCATGGCTAGATTAAGAAAGAGATTAGAACAAAGACAAAAACTCTTTGAAGAACAGCAGGGATGGTTTGAAGGATGGTTCAGAAGGTCCCCCTGGCTCACCACCCTCATCTCCACCCTTATGGGACCCCTTCTGATTTTATTGCTCCTTCTGACGCTCGGGCCCTGTATCCTAAACAGACTTGTCCAATTTATCAGGGAACGCGTTTCTACTATTCAGACCTTGGTATTGACCCAACAATACCAACGACTCAACCAGGTGGAAATGGAGCCACGTCCCTATTCTTCCCCATGAATGGAGGATTCCATTCCCTGAGATAAGAAAATGGGGGAATGAAGGGCCCCAGCATACTTGCTTAGCCTAACGCCATTTTTGAGCAAGGCCTGAAAAGTACGGGGAAAGTTCCGTTAGAGGACATGGGCACAGGAACAAACAGGGTATCTGCTGTCGGCCACCCGGCCCCAGAACAGGGTACTAAAGGTCAGAAAAACAACTTGTACCCTGGATAAGAGCCAAGTCAACAGGCGTGTCGAGCTCGGGGAAAAACCACGAGCTGTCCTGAGTTTGAACCTGGCCTCATACGAATCGTCCAATCAGAACCCTGTAAACTATGCTTCCTGCTTCTGTACCCGCCCTTCCGCTGCCCAACCCTATAAAAACCCTCCACCCCAACCGGTCGGCGCGCCAGTCTCTTCAGCCTCTGGAGGGACTGTATCGCCCCGGGTACCCGTGTTCCTGAATAAAGCCTCTTGCTGTTTGCATCTGACTTGTGGTCTCGGTGTGATCTCTGGGCGAGGGTCTCTCCAGAGGGAAGACTCCAAACGGGGGTCTTTCATCATGAGTTGGGCCACACATTGTCTTCCTTGTTCCTCTGCTGGTCTAGCCTGGACCACACATTCAGTCTTCCTTGTTTCTCCTCCGCTGGTCTAGCCTGGACCACACATTCAGTCTTCCTTGTTTCTCCTCTGCTGGTCTGGCCTTCTTTCCTCCCAGATCTAGCAACTGTTCCAACTATGTGGTGAAGTCATTTCTAAGAGAGCTGGGACAGCTAGGCCAGCACAGACATTCTAGTGATCACAGACTACCAGGATGACATGGACATTAATTTTTGGAGTGGTTCCAAGCATGAGGCTGCCTATCGTCACTGCAACCAGCAACTGGGGCCACAAGCTATTCCAAGTCCTCAGCTATCAAGTGGAGGCGGGCCAGAGCCAGGGGCAGTCTGGTCCTCACACTCACGTCAGGGAGGGCAATCACATGATGAAGCTGAAACCAAACACTGAAAATGTGACTGTTCACCCTACCTGCCCAAACTGATCGGGAAGAACCATCCCACCACCCCTCTGCGGGCTTCCTGTCACTAGGTCTTATTTCCTTCCAGGACATTACACGCAGATTCCCTGTGATACAAAAGTGCCACTTTCTGGAGTGTGTAAATTGGAATCTGTTGTTTACATGAACTTACCAAGTTAATTCTGCTGGTAAAATAAATTTTAATTAAAGGCCTGTTTGGAAATAAAGGAGAGTGATTGCACCCAGCTACATTCACTATTGTGAATGATCTCATTTTTATTTTATTTTTTTTTATTGTGTGGAAGGCAAGGCATTCAGTTAACTCCCCCAACAGGTTCATTTCCCAGAAAACTAATAAAGTCAAGCTAAGTGTGTGTAGCTGTAAGCATTGCTGCTTAGGGCCACTCAGTGTCCCTAGCTCTGTCTAGAGTCCCCTTTCTCTTGGGATTTATCAGGAGCAGACATTCTTTGGATCCCTAAAGGTTGTAGACTAGTCTTAGAGAACAACTCAGTTCAGAGTTATAGCATGCCATCCATCTCCCTCAGATAAGTACATTTGCCAGAAGAACAGGGTTTCTTTTCCTCAATTTTTTTTAAGTTTAACAAAAGTGATAGACTTGATCTGTGAGAGTCAAATTGAGAATTTTCCCGTTGGTCTGCAGAACCTAGTCTTATCAGGCTTGGGAATGGGAAATTCACCTCTGTTGAAGGCAGTGATGGTGATAATCTTTAAAAAAAAATTTTAAATTATTTTATTTTATGTACATTGGTGTTTTGCCTGCATGTGTGTCTGTGTGAGGGTGCCAGACCCCCTGGAACTAGAGCTACAGATAGGTGTGAGCTGCCATGTGGGTGCTGGGAATTGAACCCAGGCCCTCTAGGGAGAACAGCCAGTACTCTTAACCGCTAAGTCATCTCTCCAGCCCCTGGTGGTAATAATTTTAAAAGTGAGTTGGACCATGTTGCACTCACATCAGACTTCTAATGGGAAGAAGCTGAGGTTTGGGGCTCTGAGGCCTTGCATACTAGTGTGCCATTTAGTCAAGTTAGAGCAACAGGAACTAGATTTAAAATGTCCTGCCTTGGGGCTGGAGAGATGGCTCAGTGCTTAAGAGTGTTTGCTGAACAAACATAAGGACCTGAGTTGGGATCCCTGCACCCAGTCTTCAAAAAAAGTTGGTTTGGCTGTACATCCACCTGTAATCAGTGCTGGGGCTATGGGTGTGTGTGGGATGCAGAGACCGGAGGATGGGTGTGATTTGCTGGCTACCAGCCTAGCTCCAGGTTCAGTGAGAAACCCTGTCTCAAAGAAATAAGGTAAAGAATGACAGAGCAGGGCATTCTTAACCTGATAACCTGTTTTGGCGCTCTTGAGCGCGCGCGCGCGCGTGCGCGCGCGCGCGCACACACACACACACACACACACACACACACACACACACACACACACACACAGTGAGAGAGAGAGAGAGAGAATAAATTGCAAAATGCAAGTTTGAAGAAGAATAGGAATGAAAGAGGTACCTGATGTCAAGACTTCTTAGGGTTTCTATTGCTGTGAAGAGACACTATGACCACGGCAACTCTTAAAAAGGAAAACATTTAATTGGGGCTGGCTCTCAGTTAAGTCATAGTGGGAAGCCTGGCGACATGCAAGCAGACATGGTGCTGGAGAAGGAGCTGAGAGCTCTACATCTTGATCTGAAGGCAGCAAGAAGAGATTGAGACACACTGGGCCTGGCTTGAGTTTCTGAGACCTCAAAGCCCACCCCCAGTGACGCACTTCTTACTCCAACAAGGCCAAATCTAGTCCTACAAGACCACAGCTCCCAACAGGACCATTCCCTGTCACCAAGCATTCAAACGCGAGTCCTCGGGGGCCATTCCTATTCAAACCACCCCAGCTTACAAAGCTGTAGTAAGGAGTTGGTAACAACGTAATGATAAACACGCAGAACCGTGGAACAGAAGATGACAGAGACATCAATGCACACACCTGGGCAGCAAAGGTGCAGGAGAAATCCCATGGAGAAAGGGTGGTTTAAATAAATAGCACTGGAAAAATTAGATGCTCATTTGCAAATAAAGAAACAAGGACTGTATTTCATAAAAAATAATGAATTGTAGGCCTAAAAACAAAATCCAAACCACAAAACCTCAAGAACACAGAGAAAATCGTCTGTGGCTTTGGGCTAGGTGAAGGTCTCTTAGAGATGATACTATCAATAGTATTTAATTAAAATGTAAAAGACCCATCCAAAGGCACTAAGGAAATGAAAAGGCATTGGAAAGAGTAACAGGAAGTATTTGGAAAGCCCCGTATGTGATAAAGTATCCAATATGAAAAAAAGGATTCTTAAAAACAGAAAAAAAAAAAGCCCTCATAAAAGTCAGTGTGTTAACTTTCTGCAGCTATAGTGAAAGAGCTGGGCTCTTTAACTTAACACAGAGAAAAGATTTCTTCAGATCAGTTCGGCAAGTTCTGGGCCATGACTGGCCCTCTTGCTTGGGCCTGTGGGAAGCAGAGCATCATATTGGTGTTATGGCAAAACAGAGCTCTTATCTCCTAGTCAGAAATCGAAAAGAGAAAGGGAGTAGGGTCCCATGAATCCTTCAAGAGTACCCCGCTAAGGGTCTAAGGTCCTCATAACAGACCTCAACACACCACCATCCGATATAGCGCCACCTGGGGACCACATCTTGTTTAGCACATGGATTTTTGCAGAACTTTCGAGATCCCAGCAGTCAACTAAGGAAACGCTCGAGTCTTAAAATGAGAGTGACATTTGAGTAGACCTCTTTAAAGAAAATCCGAGTAGACATCATTAAAGAAATTACATGGAGGCCGGAGAGATGGCTCACTGGTCAAGAGTCCTGGCTGCTCTTCCTCAGCACCTATACAGAGGATCACAGCCTCTGTAACTCAAGTCCCAGGAAACCTGACACCCTCTTCTGACCTCCAGGGTACAGCACACACATGGTGCACAGGTATACATGTGGACAAAACACCCATATACACAAAATAATTATATATACATATATATGTATATATATATATGGGTTTTTTTTAGATTTATTTATTTATTTTATGTATGAGTGCTCTATCTCCATGTATGCCTTTATGCCAGAAAAGGACATCAGATCCCACTATAGATGGTTGTGAGCCACTTTGTGGTTGCTGGGAATTGAACTCAGGACCTCTGGAAGAGCAGTCAGTGCTGCCATCTCTCCAGTCCCCAGTAATTTTTTTAAAAGACATAAGAGGGGCTGGAAAGATGGCTCAGTGGTTAAGGGCACTGACTGCTTTCCCAAATGACCAGGGTTCAAATCCCAGCTCCCACATGGCAGCTAACTGTAACTCCAAGGTCTGACACTCTCACACAGATTTACATGCAGGCAAAACAATGCACATAAAATAAAAGTAAATACATTTGAAAAAAAAAAAGAGCAAGCTTTTACCACAAAGAAGCAACGCTTAGATCCATCACAGAAACTTTTACATCAATGTTCTTAGAAGTGTCATTCATAAAAGCTCCCAAATAAAAATGCAGCTATCCTTTGGCATCCTTAAGGGATTGGCTCCAGGGCTCCAAGATCTCCTGCAGACACCAAAATCTGTAGATGCTCAAGTCCCCTGTTCAAAGCAGCCTAGAACTATCATACAATCATACAGTCAATGTGCATCCACTGTGTGATTTAAAGCATCACTCAACCTAACACAATGGGAATGCTGGGTAGATAGCTGTTAAGCTGTGTTGCCAATGGAGTAGCACAGGGAAATACCTGCACATGCTCAGTGTATGCACATTGAATTTGAGATTACAGCGGGTGGAGGGCTCACTGAAACCCAAATGTCCATCATCAAGAAATGGTGGTGTATGCACAGAAAGAAATGTTCCTTGATAATGAAGAGGACGGTACTCACACACACTGCAATGTGCATATCCAAATAATTAGAACGAAGGAAGCCAGTCAGAACTGAGAATCTGCTGTATGCTTCTAGTCACATAACTGTATAAAATGGAAGCGGTGCTGGAAGCAGATCAGTGGGTGGCTGGGAGGAGCTGTATGGAGATCTCAAAGGAGCCTTAGGAAATGGACAGGATGACAGATGTGTTCATCATCTTGATTGTGGTGATGGTTTCGGACGGAGGTTTATACAATCAAAACTCATGTTTTATACTTGAAATATGTGCAGTCTGTTGCATGTCAAGGATGCTTCCATGACATTGCTTAAGGGAAAGGCTTGTGTTAGAGGTGTATCTATGTGACCAGAAGCAATATTCTTGAGCTCTTCACGTGGGAGCTCCCTTGGGGGTCAAAAGAGGGCAAGAAAACACGTACCTCACAAGGTGCTTTAAGCTCTGAGCACAGCGCTGTCTGCATCCATGGTGAACACAGCATCTTGTCTCTTCTGTAACAGATTTACTTTTCCTCTTATTTCCTTAGCAAAATGCTTGTGTTCTCTCTCCGTGTGTTCAACCTTCAGAAACAAAAGGATAGGTTTTGTTTTGTTTTTGTTTTTTTTTTTGAAGCCAAAAACTCATATGGAAACAAGAGAGAACTCACAGAATAAGCAGGCAGCCATGTGAAGAATGCCTGCTCATTGCTGAGCACTCCTGTGGCCTGGGTTCGCAGACCACCAAGGGAAGCAAACATTTAAACCATGCAGCTTATGATGTGTGGATCCCCACCCCCATATTCACCATGATAAAAATTATAAAAAGAAAATAAGTTTTGAAAAAATAAAGACCACATACTTTAGAGTCAGGCCGAGGGTCAGGTCCTGGCTCATCACTTGCTACCTTGGGCAGCCTCCTTTAATTTTGCCACGTGTGATGGCTAATCTTGGTTGTCAACTTGACTACACCTGTGATCAACTAAAGCCCAAGATGCTAGGTACTCTTGTGAGGGATGCTCTTAATCAGATTATTTGATGCAGAAAGATCTACCTTAAGTCTAGGCCACACCTTCTGGTGGCATCCTAGATAGAAAGACATGGAAGGAGGAGGCTTTGTTTTTTTTTTTTAATAATTTATTTATTTTTATTTTATTTATTTGTTTTGCCTGCACATATGTTTGTGTGAGGGTGTCAGATCTTGGAGTTACAGACAGTTGTGAGCTGCCATGTGGGTGCTGGGAATTGAACCCGGGTCCTCCGGAAGAGCAGTCGGTGCTCTTAACCACTGAGCCATCTCTCCAGCCCCGAGGCTTTGTTTTTTTGCCTGCTGGCCTTCATTCTTGCTGGCGAGTGTCTATCCTGCTGCTGTGGCTGGTATTAAACCCGGCTTCACCAGGATTCCAATGTAGACTGAAGAACCACAACTCTTAAGGAATCTTCCAGACTCCAGCCTCAGATGAGGACTGCTGAAACATCCAGCCTCATAATCTAAAGAACTACTGGATTCTCAGCCTTTCTGACGTGAGACAGCCATTGTTGGACTACCTGGACCACATCCTCCAAGCCAGTCTAGTGGATCCCATTTTATTTTATCTATCTATCTATCTATCTATCTATCTATCTATCTATCTATCTATTTATTTATCTTTGTTTTTCGAGACAGGGTTTCTCTGTATAGCTTTGCGCCTTTCCTGGAACTCACTTTGTAGCCCAGGCTGGCCTTGAACTCACAGAGATCCGCCTGGCTCTGCCTCCCGAGTGCTGGGACTAAAGGCGTGTGCCACCACTGCTTGGCTCCCATTTTAATAATTACATAATATACAGGGAAGATGCAGGGGAAAGAAATACTTAGCAAAGGCTTTCTTAGCCTATGGCCGGCCATACTTGCACTTACCCCTGGACCCAGATGGAGACCCCTGTCTGTCACCCTCTGATGTTAGCCTACCTGTGTACCATGTGGCAGAGGGGCAGTTAAATACCAGGTGTCTTGGCTTCCAGTCTGGTGTTCCTGCCACGGGGCAAGGGTGTTGTTTTTATTAGACTACTTCAAATCGGAATCCATATCTACTGATAAAACCATACTAGTTAAGAGACCAAGAAAAACTCCTTTGGACCCACCTCAGTGCTGTTAACATTAATGACCGTTTTAGCCCCCAGTGAGACACTGGTTCACTTTGTGCTGGACCAGATTTCTTCCAGATCTCTGTGCTGGGTAGCCCTGGGGCTGGACTGGAGGTTAATAGCCATTGAAGTGGAGGCTATCAACCACAAGATGGCGCTCGGTTCTCGTCTTTCAGAAGTGCAAAGTTGGTCAAACTGGAAGCTAAAACAGCATTTTTCAACTCAGATGATAAAGTACTTATTTCTCAAAAATTGCCTCCCTCCCTTCTGAAATAGTAAGGATATGCCAGAGAACACCAAGAAAGCTCTGCTTGGGATGAGACCTGAAGGGTGGAGGGAGATGGAGTGTGCAGGCCTTGTAGAGTGTCTTGAAAGAGGCACAGCCTGCCTGTCTACCTTGAGGTCTTTGTTCCCACACAGGCAAATCTCCTAACTCCAACAGGGGCCATAGGGAGGCTCTCTTCCCTTGATCAGGCAACATCCGAGCCCTCATGAGGCTTTAAAATCCCCAAATTCCTTGCCAGATGTGATGGCTCACACCTGTAATTCCAGCACACGGAGGATCACTGTGGTTTTGAGGTCACTATGGGTTACACAGTAAGACTCTGTCTCAACAAAACAAAACAAAACAAACCCCTTCCTTGTCTATCATAAAGATTAGAATATATTCCTTATTCCTTCCCCTGCATCAAAAGCACATGTTTACATTTCTCTCCGTGTTCTTTGCTTTAGCAAGTCCATACACATACACCACCTATCACCTGTGGCCTTGCCAGTACTGGGGATAGAAAGTGTCCTTTCTCAGACACATCTAGGCCTAGGCAGAAGTGACTCTGCCAGGCCTCAGAGCCAAGGCTCCCTGTTGCCTTCTGCTGATGGGGTGTTCATTTTCTTTCCAAGTCCTTCTTTCTCGTCTGCGGAAGGTGGATTAGGAAACCCAGAGCATCCTCAATGGGTGGCTGATAATCTCATTCTTCAAGCAAGAGAACATTTGGGCGGCACGAGGTAATCAGAAGCCTAGAGCTTAAGTTAGGTGACGTCATCTTTCCTGAGAAACTGCAAAACGTGGTACAGATGCATGCATACGTGGTTGGAGAGAATACACCCGGAAACAGATGGTTAGAAGTGATTCCTAACAAATGGATGGGTTGAGGAGTGGGGCTAGGGTGAGAAAAAAAAAATCTTAGAGGGACACACTGACTGGAAGCAGGAAACTGCAAGGCACCTTGGGGACCACAGCAGCTTCTGTGCTGTGGAGAGGACCACAGAGTGTGACGGAGAGACTCATGCCAGAAACAGTTGCAAGATCACACAGCACCTTGTATACCCCACCAAAGCGCTGGAGCCCCTGGAGATTTCAGGGCAGGCAGTTAAAATGTTCATAGATTCCTCCAGGGTAGGGAGACAGATTTAGAGGGGTATTTCTGTACTCAGGATGACACGACAGTAATTTAGAGACAAGACAATGGTTCTTGTCCCAGAACCAGGGTGATGGTAATATATGTACCTAGGAACACCTGGGAGACCCACAGAAGAGGGTCTACTAAATGGCAACTGTCAAGTACCAAGTGTGACGTCTGGGCAAGGGACAAAGCTCCGAGGGAGAACAGTAGTGGCCCCACAGGCATGTGGCTCTGTCCTCAATCCCCAACACTGAAAAAAAAAAGTGTTATTTCCAAGTTTCTGGCTTAAAGGGAAAAAGAAACAGTGGCCTCACCAGCTGATAGGGAGACTCCCAGGAGGAGTTGGTTTAGAGGTGAATGTGGTGATGCTGATCTGGAGTGCCCTGAATACGTTAGGTGGAGGTGACTAGCGGGGCAAGGCTGGGGACTGGGGTGAGGTGACTAGGTTTCATTTGTTTTGGGGGACAGAACCAGGTAGGTGCAGTTCAAAGCAGGAATGTGGATGAGATGGGCCTGGATGGATGCAGAGGCAGAGTAGAGACAGTCAGGTGGATACCTTCTGGATCTCTATGAAAAGGGGAAGATGGGCAGAGGGATGAGGTGGGACTGGACAGAGGGCAGAAGAATCTTTTATATTTTTGTGTTTCACTTGTGTGCTGGTTTAGAAAAGGAAAGCTTTTGTCATACTCCTGGACTGAGAGGAGGGAGTGAGTATGGGGGGATGGGTCAAAAGGATATGGTCCTAGCCGGGAGGTGGTGGTGAATGCATTTAATCCCAGCGCCCTGGAGGCAGAGGCAGGCAGATCTCTAAGTTTGAGTCAGCCTGGTCTATAGAGTGAGTTCCAAGACAGCCAGGGCTACATAGAGAGAAAAAAAGAAAAAAAAAAAGAGAAAGAGGGAAAGCAAGCAAGGAAGGAAGGAAGGAAGGAAAAGAAAAGAGAAGGGATATGGTCCTAAGAGGGAGGAAGAGAAGGGGTGGCAATGAGTGAATTTTGATTGGCAGGTGTGCATGCAATATTGTCTGAGGCCAGAGGAGAGTGTCAGGCTGAGTGAGTGGTTAAAGATAACGTCTAAGGTGAGGGAGTGAGGGCTGGAGAGATGATTGCGTGGTCAAGAGCACTGGCTGCTCTTGCACAGGACCCTGGTTCGTTTCCCACATGGCGGTTCACAGCAAACTATAACTTCAGCTCCAGGGGATGTGACACACTCTTCTGGTCTCCAGGGCACTGCACAGATGTGGTAGATCTGCAGAGATGCAAGTAAAACCCATGCATAAAGTGAGAAGTAAGTCTTAGTGAGCGCGTGATAAGTTGACTCAAAGCAACAAAGCTGTGGGAAAAAGATTGGAGATGAAGTGCTCAAGGACCGTCACCTGGTGGACAACAGTGTGAGCAGCGAAGAAAGGCTGACCTGGACTCTGGTGCCGGGGGATCTATTTGACCTTGGGCAAATTATCTGATCTTCCTTGAGACTCAGTTTCTCTTTTGTAAAATGAGGATAATGAAAGACCCCCACCACCACCCACCGGGTGGTGGTGGCGGTGGCACTGGCCTTTGATCCCAGCACTCAGGAGGCAGAAGCAGGTGGATCTCTGAGTTCAAGGCCAGCCTGGTCTACAGAGTAAGTTTCAGGATATTACTGTCTTAAAAAAAAAAAAGAAGAAGAAGAAGAACCCCCCTCATAGAAGCGCTTCAAGGGTCAAGTAATTTTTATTCTATGAATGAGACTGGTTGGGGCGGGGGATCCATTTGGAGATCAAAGCCTTAAACCTACCGGAGAAGTCCATGGGTGGCAGCTCTTGGGTTCAGAGTCTTCCCTCTGTTTCTCACAGGACCAGAGATGACGAGAGTAGCGGTCATCCACATACCTTAGTTTGCTTTGTCCTTCTAGCATCCAGCCTGGCACCGGCCTTACAGGAGGCCTTCTGCTGTATGCCAGGTGACCTGCTAAATGAACTGCACACAACCACCATCGAGCCCTCCAGACTCCCGGCTCACAACTGCTCACCACAAGGGCACTGCTCTTACCTTCTCTGCCTTCACGGCCCAGGAGTCACCAGACAGAGCAATAGTCACTCCTCGAGATGGATTCTGGGAATATAAAGGCTCTGTGTGCTTTAGCACGAGGTACAGCTGATCCAGGTGTGTCGCTTAGGAAACCCTGAAGAGCCTTCTCATCCCGTGAGTGACCACGAGTTAGGAAGTTGAGCATGGTCTGGATGGTGAGGGAGCTGCATGGGGACCCAGTGGAAGGGGCCAGCCCTATAGCAGAGCCAACTCCGTCATTCCTCAGAAGTGGCTTTGGGTGCTCCAGCTAGGTAAGTACCTGTGAGGGAAACTGAAAAGAAAAGAAGCCGTGGTCTGAATAATAAGCTACCAACGCACACCTTCCACACCAGCTGGAGGTGAACAGGGAACCAAGGAATCCATAAACTGATCCAGCCTCCTCAGCTCGTCCCAGTATTGACAAGAGCCTCTGTGAAGTTCAGGTGGGGTTTCCAAGCCTATCACTTATTTTCCCCGGGAGTTGCTCTTGTGAATCACTCTCTTTGACCACCAAAGGTCAGGGTGCAGTCAGGAACAGGCAAGATCCAGGAAAGCCCAGCTCCAACTGAAGCCGCTCCCCAGACCCCCACCCGCTCTTCTTTTAGATTCTCACAGGTTTGCTGAACACCCAGTAGTGATGGCAGGATTCCTTTCCCATTTGGAGCTGACATGAGCAGACCCAACAGAAGCTGCCTGCCATCAGATTAAGGCTCCCGAAAACCTTTCCCACATGCTATGCTTGGGAGCCGCTCATCTGTCAATCAAGGAGGTGAGGGAGATGTTCTATAAGCCAATCCCTTGCCTTGCTCACCGTTCTGAAACACAGGCTAGAACCAGAAATCTGTATGCCATGCCATCTCTGCCTGTGGTTTTTTTTTTTTTTTTTTGGTTTTTCGAGACAGGGTTTCTCTGTGTAGCTTTGCGCCTTTCCTGGAACTCGCTTTGGAGACCAGGCTGGCCTCGAACTCACAGAGATCCGCCTGGCTCTGCCTCCCGAGTGCTGGGATTAAAGGCGTGCGCCACCACCGCCCGGCTTGCCTGTGGTTTTGTTCATCATTCCTGAACAGCTATTGCTGTGTGCTCACCCACCCAGGGCTGTCTCCAAGCCGAGCCTTTGACCGGGGACATGCCAAAGAAGGAATCACTGTCCCCTCGGGCCCCGCAAACCACAGAATGTGAGGTTACCGGAACATCTGAAGATGCACAATTGCATTTGGTCACAACAACGCCCTGGCTGGGGTGAAAGAGAAGTCTCGCTGTCCTGTGCAGAGTGAATATAAGGGGAGCTGGTCCGCCCTCCCCGGGTGCATGTGGTGTTGTGCTCCTTCCGGTCTCTTCTGAGAGCTGCTTTCTTTATTTCAACCTATTTGATGTGCTTTCGTCTTCTCCAGTGCTGAGCAAAAGCATCTTGCATTGTGATGCAGCTAAGCTGTCTGTTCAGGATAATCCTTGCTTGTTGTCCATAGGCGATAAAACATAATCCACAACACCCTGGCACACCAGCGGCTTCCGCGGATGGAGTTGGAGGAACATTAACATCAAGTAGGCAAAAGCCATCCTAAGATTAGCCCCACTCCGTAAAAAACAAAATGTAACTTAGGATGAATACAAGGTTTCTTCTATAATTGAATGGTACCGTATTCACTTACCCAAATCCATCACACACCTGCTGTTCTACATACCTGATCCAGAAGCTGGATGGGGTATGTGTGCACTTGGTACAGCCGGTTTCTAAGAGGGGTCAGAAGGATGGATGGGTGTGTCACTGCTCTGGGCTGCACCTCTGGGAGGTAGGATTAGTACTTCCATTACAAAGCCTTCTCAGAGCCTACGCTGTGACTTACGAGGAGACCATCAGAGAATAACAAATAAATGGGTTAGTCGGGATCGGAGTTTAGGACAGGTGCTATTGAAAACCTCTACAGGGTAGGGCCACAATAGAAGCTAACGTTAAAACTGGTGGGCAGGAGAGAACGGTCAGAGCAGAGTCACCAGAGCTAAGACCAGGAGAGATGGATCAGAGGAAGGGTCCCAAGGGGAGACGTTTTGGTCATCTACCCTACTCACCTGGCTCCCTGACATGTGGCTCTGGAACTTCCACTTGTTGCTAAGCTCAGTATTAATTAGGTCCCTTCCTATGCCAGGCTCACCACTAACTATGTCTTTAAAGTGTCACTGCAAATGGGGTGGTGGTGGTGGTGGTGGTGTGTGTGTGGGGGGGAGGGGGTTGTTCCTGTATCTATGTGTACAACTTGCTGCAATTTTTAAATAAAGAAGGCTCTGTTAATCTCCACCATCTAATAAATGCACCACTTCACCTTCCCTGGTGATTCCCATGCCTCCCTTTTCACACCATCGCTCTCTGGAGATGACTGGGATGAAAGATAGCAACTACCTAGAGGAGAAGCCCCGCCCCTGGGCATCTATGCGCCCCGCCCCGCCGGACCAATTGCACCAATTCATCACAGGCGGAGGCTATTGGGCGGGATTTCAACCTTCATCCCAGACCCTGTGCGCAGAAAGTTCCCTTTGTGTCTGAACTTAGGGACAGAGGGAGAGAAGAGAGAACTCAGGTAGAGGGGGCTGCCTGGAGCCGTAGCCAGGTTGTGTGCATCTGGCAGGCTTCCGAGAGGGGTCAAAGGACGGATGGGCGTATCACGGTCCTTGGCAGCACTCTTGGAGGTTCTGATTGGCATTTACAAAAGCTCCCCATGTAGCTTCAGGGCCTCCTTTGTTTATGAGCCCTTGAAGTAGGGTGGACTGGCTCACCAACTTGTGGTGAGCATCCCTTCCCTCAACTCCAGGCACCCCCACCCTCTGTGTGGGACCCAGCTCCTCCCTCTGAATACAGGGTCTCAGGTTCCACTTTTTGTCCTTAGCCCCCCCAGAGGCTTGAAGCTGAAACTGGAGGCAAAGCCAGCCCCAGTGCCAGGTGGAACAGTCAACTTGGGTCCTTTCAACAGGGGCGTCGGGTTACCAGACACCCATCTGCTGGAAGAAACTGGAGCCAGATGGTTCTCAGGGGCATCAGCGCCACGCTTCCTTGCCTGCCCAGAAAAGGGGAGCCGCCTCACCTTCTGGCACCTTCCTACCAACAACTCCCATGTGACCCCCCAAAGGCCTTTTCATTAATATCCCAACACCTCGCAGAAGAGCCCGAGTTCACTGCCAGGAAGAGTCGACCTCCGGAGAAGAGGCAGCCGCTACGCACCCACTTCTTATCTTTTCTACATAAACACAGCAACACTTCCCAGACAGAAGCCATGTCACCACCTCATAGCTGCCATCGCCTCTTTGTGGCTTTCGCTAAGAGCAGTTCAGTGCTTAGTGACTGAAATAATTGTGATCTCTCTGAAAAGAAAAAATTAGCCGGCCAGTGGTGGCGCACGCCTTTAATCTTAGCCCTTGGGAGGCAGAGGCGGGTGGATCTCGAATTTAAGGCTAGCCTGGTCTACAGAGTGAGTTCCAGGACAGCCAGGGCTACTTAAAGAAACCCTGTTTCAATCAATCAATCAATCAGGAAAAATAAAAAATTGTATCTGAGTGGTACATTAGTATAATTTAAAAGGCAAAGACTCTACTAGGCAGCATCTCCACACACCAATGCTTTCAACTCACAAGGTGGTTTCAGAAGAAAAGGATTTAATCCATATTTTTAAAATAACATTTTTATAATATCTGCCTTCTGCTTTTTCATGCTTTTTCATTCCCTTTGGCCTGTTAGCAGCTTTCTAACAGGAAAGGTGAGACTCTCCCACCGCCCTATGTACAGGTTCTTCCCGCGGACACAGCTCCCTCCTCCAGGACTAACACTCTGCTTCTGTTAGCAGTGTTGGCTTTGGGAGCGGGCAGTGTTTTCTGTGAGCCCCGCAATCCGGGACGGTGTCCTCAGTTACTGCTCCTTTGTTTGCCCGTCTGAGTTTGTATCACCCACAGAACTACAAACCTCCCGTATCATTCTTTAAGAACCAAACACACTATGAGACTTTCCAGGGTTTTTGGAAATTGCCTGGTGAACTTGGAATGTCTTCATGACTTGTTTTCTGGGTGTTTCTTCATGACTTGTTTTCCGAGTGTTCCTTCCTATTTTTTTGTTTGTTTTGTTTTTTATTTTCTAGTTTGGACAAGCCTGTCTTCATTCGGAGTCATTTCTTGTAAGCCTTCTCTCTCCATATTGCTGGTGTGCACCAGCTGGCTTTCCAGCTGCAGGTCCTGGATGTCTGCGGGTCCTGGATGTCTGTTGGCACCCTCTTATTTTTTTTTTCTTTTCCTCTTGCCCTCTTGGCCTTCTGCTGCTGCTTTCTGGGGGACTCCCTTTCTCTCCCAACTCTTCCCTCGGAACAGCCATTTAACTCTGTTCTGTGGAACGCTCTCACTTCACTGTGTGGCAACTCTCTCTACAATTCTGCATGCAACACACTCTACCTCTGACAATATTCTCCAAAAGCTATTCACTCCCTGATTTTCTACTTTTAATTTTTAAAACTTACATTTATTTAACGAAGGTATTGTGTGTGTGTGTGTGTGTGTGTGTGTGTGTGTGTGTGTGTACATGTGAAGGGCAGAGAACATCATGTGGGAGTCAGTTTCTCCTTCTATTTTGCAGGTTCTGGGGTTTAGACTTGGGTCACCAGGCTTGGCAGTAAGCACCTTTGCCTGCTAAATTACCCCTCCAGCCTAGGATCTGTTGTTCTAAAACACTAATTTCCTGAGAAGAACAGGCAGTTTAGAAGAACCCAGCAGCGGTCTTCTTTTCAGGTCTTTACCTCGCCTCTTCAGAGTTACTCATGACCATTTGTCATGCATTAATATGCAAACACACACATAACCACGTGACTTTTCCCATACCGTGCTGGTATACAGGATTTGTTTTCGCTCACTAAGAGGTGTTGGGGAGGCAGGAGAGCTGCTCACATTACAGCAGCCAGGATGCACACGAAGAAGGCATGTCTTCACTTGTGCCTTCAGCCCATGGGATGGTGCACCCCACATCAGGTCTAGTTCTTTGCCCACTAGTTAATCTTCTCTGAAATGTCCTCACAGATACACAGATACACTTACTAATCTAGGCAATTTTTCAATTCATTCAGGCTGACCATCAAGATTGTCCATCATAGACAGCCTGGGAGCCAAAACCAGCCTGCTACCTGTAGTTTTGTTTTGTTTTGGTGAGTGCGTGCCTGTGTGCGTGTGTGTGCGTGCGTGCGTGCGTGTGTGTGTGTGTGTGTGTGTGTGTGTGTGTGTGTGTATCTCTTTATTTGGAACAGACCCATGATCCTTTGTTTCTATGTTGTCTAGGGCTGTGCTGACGCTGGAATTGCAGGGGTATGAAGTTCTAACATACTTCACATGATTGACAAAACCTAAAACGTTAATTTCTTGGCCTTTTATAGAAAACAATTTCTAGTTCTTTTGATAGTATATTTTCCTGGTCTTTGTGCTATTATGGCCAGACACCTTCTTTCCATACATGCTTATAAACTTCATAATACATTGCTTTTGTTTTTGTTTCAAATAGCCAATTATTTTGAAAAGTGTAGCATAAATCTTAAAATGTCTTATTAATAAGATCAAACCTGAAGTCAGGTATTGGGGTGAATGCTGGAAGGTCAGAGAAGCAGAACAAGCCACAGCCACCTCACCTTGCTAGTTCCTCAGCTGATCCTGTTTCCTCACACTGGAAGCTTCTGTGTCCTCATCCACAATGAATCTCAGCTGAACTGTTTGTTGCTCAAAAGCCTAAAAGCTTAACCAGCCTAGTTCCTGGTTTTCACGCCTTATATACCTTTCTGCTTTCTGCCATCACTTCCTGGGATTAAAGGCGTGAGTCACCATGCCTGGCTGTTTCCAGTGTGGCCTTGAACTCACAGAGATCCAGAGGGATTTCTGCCTCTGAAATGCTAGGATTAAAGGTGTGAGTGCCACCATTTTCTAGCCTCTGTATCTAGTGGCTGTTCTGTTCTCTGACCCCAGATAAGTTTATTAGGGTGTACAATATTTTTGGGAACACAATGCTACCACAGTAAAGGGTTTCAAACAGTCAAATTATTAAATGTTTAAACTGTTTAAAAAATAACATTACTATTTGTAGGTTTCTTCATTCTTTGTACAGATTGTTTTTCACAAATAAAACTTTACCATATATGCCTATAACCTTATTACATTTTTTTCCCTTAAAGATTTTCACAAACACTTCTTATACAGGTCTGCTGGTGTTAAATTCTTTTAGCATTTAACGCCATGAAAATACTTTCTGTTCGTCTTTGCTTTTGAAAGAGATTTTTGCTGGGTATAAAATTCTACGTTGTCACGCCTCCCTCTCGATACTTAGAAAGGCTTGATTTAGAATGGTTAGGCAAGACCACACAGCAGCCTTCAGTCTTGAGTTCCCTCTCAGTGTTACTACTCGTCTCCCTGGGCTTTTTCATCCCAGCTGGCAGGGATGCAGACTGCTCCTGGCCCTGTCTAAGCGCCAAGATTTTGTTCATTCTCCTTTCTGTGCATTCTTTTTCAGTCCTAAGTGTGTTCCTTCTCAGTGTGCACTACGGTTTCAGTTCTGTCTTCCCCCTCAGTACTGAGCCCTGTTAGCTCTGGCCACTTCAGTCTACCCATCTCCTCACCTTTCCTTTCTCCTTCAAGAGGACACTGGGCTCCACTGGGTGCTCTCCACCCTGTTGTGGCCTGGAAACTCTCCAGGCAGTGATCTGGGTAATGAAAATGCCTGTTTCCCATCTCTGTGACTTTTTACTCTACTGCCAATTGTCAAATATCTAAAACATAGTACACACACAAACACACACACACACACACACACACACACACACACACATTATTTAAGGTTAGATGGGAAAGCCAGTCTGCATTACTCCATCATGGCTGAAATGATTTATTTTGATTGGAACTGATGGAAATAACACACCTTATTGCAGCTTTACATTTTAGGAACACAGTGTATCAACTCCTTTCGGCCTTCTATTAAATCCTCCCCATGCATTTACCTTACCCATTGTGTTCATGTCTTTCCTTACTGCTGTGATGAAATGTGACACGGACAGCTTAGAAGAGGTTTATTTGGGCTCACAACTCTGGGGATACAATCCATCCTGACTCAAATGACAGTGGGACCAGGTGCTGCCTGTAGCAGCTGAGGACCGCTTGTTTACTTTTGACAGATGAGGAAGTCTTTTTTTTTTTTTTTGGTTTTTCGAGACAGGGTTTCTCTGTGTAGCTTTGCGCCTTTTCCTGGAACTCACTTGGTAGCCCAGGCTGGCCTCGAACTCACAGAGATCCTCCTGGCTCTGCCTCCCGAGTGCTGGGATTAAAGGCGTGCGCCACCATCGCCTGGCCAGATGAGGAAGTCTTAAGACAAGCATTTGGAGTCAATGGATGGACGAGTGTGAGTGCTGAAAAGTTCCCTGGGTCTGCAGGATGGTGTCACCTGCATTCAAGGTATGTCTTTCCCTTCAGCTAACCGTCTCTGGAAAAGTCCTCAGAGGCACACCAAAAGGTGTGGCTCACTAATGCCCAGGGTTTTTAATTCATCCAATTAAGCTAAAAATTAATCATCACACCCATTCATATTGATGTTACATTTGAAAGCTTTCACATAAGTTTAATTTTTCTGGAGAGCCTCCCCTACCCAGAGAAAATTCAGGGATAGACTCTTAAGGCCCTGGGCAGCTCCTAACCCTTCCTTTCACCTCTGTGGATCAGACAATAGCATTTTCTAGACCATTCTTCCACGATGCCAGAAGATCTCCAAGTGCTGCCCTGGACTTGGGGTGGGTGCTGGAAACAGTGAACATTCTTCAACTCCAAGATGGACAGGGTTTGAAGAGCTTCGTCCGGCCTGGCTTACCTGATGCCCTTTTCTACATGTGTTATAGTTGGGTATGGAGGAACTGTGAGAAGTAAAACTTGAGATTTCACTCTTGCCCTGCAGGGTCTGCTGTCATCTTGGCATCTGCTCGTGGGGTCGCTCCACCTGCCTTCTTTGACAGATGGTTACTAATGCACAAGGCACAAAACAACAACAACAACAAAACAAAACAGAAAATCTCTAATAATACCCCTGGATGAAACAGGCGGTTGCAGGCTAGTAAGGGAAGTGGGGAATTCGTGTTCTAAATGTCAGACAATCAATTTAGAAGCAAACTTGGAACACAGCTCCTTTCCCTGTTGAGAGCTGGCTGTTCCAACAAAATCAACCTCTTGCAGTAATGACAGCAGAGCGTGGAGGAGACCTGGGCTGATTACAGTCGACATCAGATGGGTAAACACCCACCCTATGTAATGAGTTGATTAATTATAGCTCTGCCATGTGTAGAGCATTCGATTAATCTCATGAGAGTATTTTAACTTTGTCACCTACAATGGCTCAGGGCATTTGAGCCGGACTTTTCAGAAGTCACGCTCCTCTGTTGACTCTACATGCTTAAGAATCAAAGGACTAGGTGGAGTAGCTTACTTTCATTATCCACTGCTTGGCGATCAACCTACATAAAGCATCTGAGAAATGATGGAGCAAATAAAACAGCAGCAGGGCATTTGAGAACATCTGGCAGCACTCCCTGGTCCCCACCCTTACACTCAGTTAACAGCATGTGACACTCCCCCCACCACCCCGTGAGGGTGGATGTACTCAGATGTCCTGACACAGTGAGCCCATTGCCTCATCTGAACTTCAGTCCCTCTTAGCAGTTGTATTGACAAAAGGAATGTCTTCTCACAAAATGCAATCTACATGAATGCCCTGGAGACTTAGCCCATCCCAAGTAAGACTCATGGTAGTTTAGGGACAGTAGCCTGGTTTTTATTGCCCAGGTCCAGCTCTCCCACAACAAGCTCCACTCTTTGTTTATTAGTTTTACCTGCAGAATCACCCTGGATGAACTGGCCAGATGCCCCAGGCCAGCCCTGGGTCATGGCTGGTTTATGCTCTACAGGTCTTTGCAATGAGCAGCTGAAGCTGAAGAGATGGGAAAGGGTAGCCACTGGGACTATTTTCAACAAGTATTCATGCAGCGTATACGTCACTAACAATACAGAGTAGTAGATAACTGTCATCTCCCCAGGGCCTTGGCCAAGTGCACAGTCGCCTGCTGTCTCCTATTTAGTGGGAGAGAAGACGAGTGTCTAACAGCCCTTTGATTCTGCTACCTCATTGCCACATCCTGTTCACACTCTCACCATCCTCTCTAGTCTTGCTTCCCATTCCTAACCATTTGCAAGCACCACCCCGCTGTTTACTTCAAACCAATACATATTTTCTCCCTTCTACACTACCCTTCAGTGACTCCTTCTATCGAGAAAACAAAACAAAATCCAGTGTCTTCTCTCTGCACTCGAGACCTTTCACGGCTAGGTAGAAATTACTCAAGCCAACAGGTCTCCGGAGGTTCGTCCTTACAGGGACCCAGAGGACCACGGTTGTGACTTTTAAGCCTTTATTTGGCTAGCCCCACCCTCCCAGAAAGTCCCTATTCAAGCATAGTCTTTCCCCAAAAAGCCTCTCCTCTCCCACTCCTCATGCCCAAGCCTTTACTGCCTTTGTGCCAAGACAATACCCGTGTAAGCCTGGTATATTGGGTATTAAAAAACAATCAATTGGCAAATATCACTTTCACTCCCAGAAAGTTTCTTCTCTGTGTCTGTTTTCTCTAAGGTCACTGGTTAGTTTGGCATGTACAATAGGAAAGGTTTTGTATAGATTTGGGTTTAAAACTGATTCATGGGGCTGGACAGATGGCTCAGCAGTTCAGAGCGTTTGCTGTTCTTGGCTGGAGTTCAGTACCTGGTACCCACGTGGCAATACTGCTCATCTGTAACACCAGCTCCAGGGGACTGACATCTTCCTCTGGCCTTTGCTGGCTTTAGGCATGCACATGGTACTCATACATATATGCAGACAAAATTACTCAAACATTCAAATTAAAAAAAACATTTGAAATGCCACTGTACCATTCACTAACTTTAGGATCTTGGGCAAGATTGACTGTTTCCTCAGTGGCGAAATGAGGGTGACTACTTGCTAGAATGGTTTGAGGAGTAGACAAGATGGATATAGCACTGGATAAATAACAAGTGGCCTGATTTTTTTTCCCCCTCCACTTCAATTTATGTAGGAAGTTTTCCTGTCCTGACTGCCTGCTTCCAAATCACTGACAGAGCCTTAATATCAATTATAAATGCTCGGCCAATAGCTCAGGCTTGTTGCTAACTAGCTCTTACAACTTAACCCATTTCTATAAATCTATGTGCAACACCAAGGCTCGTAGCTTTTACCTCTGCCCCATTTTGTGTGTCCAACTCTGTCTGACTGGCGACCCTGACCTTCGCCCTTCCTCATCCCATATTTTGAGTTTGATTTTCCCACCTAACTTTAAGGTCAGCTTGTTTATTAAACCAATCATAGCAACATATATTCACACAATGTACAGGATTATTCCACAGAAAACTTACTTCCGTTTACTGGGTTCTCCGCAACATTCATGAATAACAACACCCCCCCCCCCCCCAGAATCTTCTGGTTTTAACTAGGCCTGATGATACAGGCCTATAACTCATCCAATAGGCTGAGACAGGAGGATCATGAGTTTAAGGCCAGCCTCAGCAACTTAGTGAGATCCTGACCAGAAAAAATAAGAAGACTAGGGAGGCAGCTCAGTGGACAAAGCACCTGCTTTGCAAACCCGAGGACTGGAGTTTGGATTCCCAGAAGCCACATAAATGCTGGGCAGGTATGGTGGTCACCCGCAACCCCAGCACTTGGGAGGCACAGGCAGGGACTAGGCCGTCTGACTAGCTGGACCAGCTGAGGTTAGTGAATTCCAGGTTCAGCATGAGGCCTGCCTCAATAAAGTGGAGAGAGATGAAGGAAGACAGTCAACATTAACTCTGGGCCTACACGTGCATTTGTGCACTCACACAGACACATCACATGTAAGCAAAAAGAACCTGGGATGTAGCTCAGTGCTTGCTAGCATGCTTGGGGCCCTAACTCCAAACCTCAGTGTTATACACACACACACACTCACTCCCCCACCCACCCCACCTCTCGTTTGGGATTCTAGGCTTCTCAATGGCTCTATTCCGTAAGAGTTAAATGCCTGTTTGAAGTTCTGAAAATTTGTGTCTCACCCTACTCACCAGGGCATCTTATTCCCTTATTTAATTTCTCAGACAGTCCTTTGAATTATTACTGTCGCTTTGTAGCCAAGAAAACCGGAGCAGAGGGGTATGGTCTTGTCTTTGATGGTGAGCTAGGCTTTGCAGAGATCATCTCTAGATGCAACTCTTGGCTCCTTCCCTTTATGCCTCGGGGCCTTTACCATTCAGCCTTGCGAATGCAACCACTTAAAAACAACTGATAATTTTAAATGTTTATGTTAAAGTTGTTGCTTTAATTAAAAATTTTTTTTTAAAGTAGCCTTTTAAGAGCCAGGGAGGCGGCTTAGTGGATAAAGGTACTTCCTGCTGACTTCCCAGAACCCACACGATGGAAGACTCAATCCCTGAGAGTTCTCATCTGACCTCTACACAGGCACCGTGGCATGTGCCCACATGTGCACACAATATATAAACTAGTCCTTTGAGCCTCTGATGGCAGGAATCACCGCCTCACGGACATGAGGATTACCATGAGCAGTCCTAACCTGGGCGACACGGGCCCGGCACACGGCAGAACCCGGCGACATCTCTGATCACCATCAGCACAAGGTTGCCTTAAACATCCTCTATTACGGGACGGGAGAACACAAAGAAAACACACGGGCACTTCTTCCCGGTTCTTGCTTAACTGAGAAGTCTAATAAGAAAAGACACCTGAAAGGCTGAAAGTTAACTTTATTGACTGCCGATCTTACCATGAAACACCTATAAGAAATAATTACAAAATAATGCAAGTTTTTTTTGTTTTTGTTTTAAACATACTTTCAATATCAACCCATCATGACGATCCTTTCACAGAAAGGACTATTTATAGCTTACTTAGATATAAAGCTCACTGTTGCGAACACAAACACAGATGATGTGGGAAGGTGACATACACCAAACTGGTGTATTACCAGCAACCGACATGTTAACAAAGGCAGCATAGTGACAGCTGTACACTTTTCCTTTATTCTTAAAAACAATTTCCCCAATACAAAAATGTCAATTATTCAAAGTGGATTTTCACAAACATATCTGTGTACGATTCTACCATGGATCAGAAAGTGAAAAATGTGCCCTAGCACTTTTCATCTTTGAAAAAATCCGTAAGGCTATTCCCAAATCCAACCAAAGGAGAGTGAATGAAAAGCAACTCCACAGGCAAAACCCTGGAGACTGGATTCTGGAGCAGAGAGGGGGAAAGGTATAGAACATGACCTGTTCAATGAAGCGACCTTTTTATCTTGGTATCTGCAAGTGATGCTGAGGGCTGTGGGAACACACAGCATGGCAATCTGGGCTTTCGAGGGTACAAACTTCACCAGGGTCTGGCCCCTAAGGGTCTATAAAAAAAATGGTGAGATTATGTAATGATTCGTAAGCAAAAGAAGTCATGAGGTCATCCCTTTGACATTCATCCTTCTGCAAGGAGACTGAGATACATTCTGGTATCAGAAACTTTGGTTCTTCTAAAAGCATTAGGCAAAAGCAAAACAATGTCATGATCACAGAACTTTTTTTTCTTCTCTTGAAAGGGTCAGGTAAGAGTTGGTGGGTGAGACTCTGTTGAAGCTGTGTCTGCACAGGAGGGCAGCTGGGGGGGGGGGGCAGGATTGTGGCCCCCCCCGGTTCTGTAACACTGACTCCCATCCACAGGGAACACTGCTCATGTTCTGCCGTACCCTAAATCTATTTCTTCATTACTTGAAAACATAATTTTGTACAAAAATATGAGTTTCTTTAGAAAATAATACATAGTTTTTTTTTTTAATAAAACCTGGCAGATAGCAAAAATGGAGTATCAAAATATGGTAAACAAATGCTGTAAAATACTAACTAAATCATTAAAAACATCCCCTAGAAAGACATTGTGCTATGAGGTTCTCTCCTGAAGTGGGAGCAACATTTTCACTGCGTATCAAGTTGATAAACTCATTTTCCTGGCTTGGTTTCATTACACATTGTAACAGCAGCAGGGCAGTAACTTGTCTTAAAAATGGCCCATCCACAATCACTAATATCCTCTGTATACTTTTATTTCAAAATTAATAAAAAGACACTCTTGGATCAGTGGGCTCTAATCCTACTGTGCATTATTTCTACCTGGTAAGCTTTACAAGAAAGGACAATTTCACCTGGGCCCCACCCCCAAGAGACTGATTTAAATTGGCCTGGGGTAGGACCCAGGCTCGTTTTAAAAGCTCCCCAGATAAGTCTTAGTATGCAATCAGGGTTGAGGATCTTGGCCAAAGGCACACAAGGAAAGTCGCTCTGAACTCTACATTTATCAACTGATTGTCTGGCTATTCTTTCAACAATGTGTCCTCAACATTAAACAAGGAATTCGATGTGTGTAAGACATACATGGAAGTCCAGATGAAGAGTCATTAAGCTTTAAACACATATAAACACACATAGTCCCATGTATCTATATATGTATAACATATACATACAGTTAGGGTATCTTTTTAAAGCAGAAACTAGCAGTACCATCTGTTTGCCAGCATTAAAAAAACAACCAAGAAAATACCAGCAAACAAACTTTTTCTAAGACATTTCCATTGTTTTGAACATATACCAGCTTTGTAAACTCCACAAAACGCACCATGTCATGAACACCAGCGAATCCCAGAGCTTCCTGGAAGAACAGCGGCTGTGGCATTCATTGTCCGGGTGTGGAGGAGTCCCGGCACACGTCTCCTGTACTCCGAGGAGCGCCTCCGTTACGTACTCATCTTTGGCTAGAACCACAGGCTCCCATCACTTCAGCAGTGTTCATTCTTGGCCAACCTCTGTGAGGCAGCAATGGCTATGTACTGAGAACGGCTCTCCATGAAAGAAGAGAGAGCTTCCCTCCGTCCTCCCTCAAACCATAAGCGCTCCATGGGGGAGTGGCGGAAAAACAAAAAAAAAAACAAAAACAAAACAAAAAAACAAACAACAACAACAAAAAAAAAAAAAAAAAAAAAAAAAAAAACCCTCACAAGCAAACAGATAAGCCGGACATCTTTCACGTGATAAACATGATTTGAACTAGAAAACAAGAGATGAACACACACACCACAACCTTAACAGTCTGGAAGCTGGGTAAGCTCTAAAGCATACTTCCTTCCAAAGGGTCAATAAACATCGGGCACTTGTCTCCCTTTTACAGTCTGGGTATCTTCTACCTCTGCATAATACTTAAAGTGCATCGTCCCAAGGCTTTTGTTTCCATCACGGATATTATAAAGAAAGAGCTAAGTTTGGGGGTGAAAAAATATGGCACAAATAGTATGTAAAGAACCCCGGACTCCACAGCCCCCAGCAGACAGCAGCTGCCCGCAGGGCTGCCTACGGGTGGGACTTACACTACGAACTCTGGGACCTCGTCGTGAGTGAGGTCCAGAGAGAAGTATTTGCTGGTTCTTTTGACTGGAAAAGCATCTTGGATGTTGACGCACTGCTGAGCTAAGCAGCTGTTGCAGTAGAGGCCATCCTCGTCCAGTTCATGGCCACACCCAAAAGTATAGCTCTGAGCAGTGTCCTGACACAGGCCTGCGATGCGCAGGAAGTCTTTCTGGTACAGTCTGATGTCGTCAAGGCTCAGGCTATGTCGGTCGGTGGAAGTCTTTGGTTTTCGACATATAGTCTGCAAGATAAGGGAAGGGGGAGAAAATGAAATAACACGGATGACCTGGGAAAGTAATGTCTTTGGCCGGCCGAGAGGGTTGCTGCAAAAATCATAAAATGCTAAGTAGTCCTTACGTGTTAGAAAGTGCTTTCCAACCCGTGGCTTCTGGGGGAAGTACCTTTCACTGAGTAGTTCATTGTGCCTGTTCTGCCTAAACACTCAGCTGGTACATGCCATGTAGTGTTCCTCCCCAGTACGTACAGCCAACACAAAGACATGCGGGCAACTACTCCTAGCATGTGAGAAATCCAGCAATTACTGCCAAAGAAGGCTATAAAGATAAAAACACTGCTTTTCTTTCTTTCTTTTTTCCATCAGGATAGGGCAGTTCAACTTGCTAACACCTTTCCTGCTTAGGCCTATTAATATTTTAATAAGAAATGGAAAAGTAATTATCACTCAAGAAACACATCTTGAAGAAGCAAGTTTTAAAGAGTCCAGAATATAAAGTGCTCTTGCTGCCGAAGGCTGGGAGGAAACTGGTGCTGCAGAAATGGCTTATCCTTTAAGAGCACTGGCTGCCCTCCCAGAAAACCCGGGTTCGGTTCCCAGGGCCCACAGCAGTGGCTCACAACCACTTGTAAACTCCAGTCCCTGGGGATCTAACACTCTCTTACGGCCTCCACAGGTAACTGTATGCATGTGCACATACATGCACACAATTAAAAAATAATTTTTGAAATGCAGAGTGAAAAGCAGCAGTCCTGGCCACTCAGAGAGGTTCTGTCCTTCCAAGTGCTACCAGTAGGTGGCAGGCTTTTTGAATTCATTATCCCAAGTGGTCCTGGTGGAAAATAGAGACATTAAAGATAAACAACACAAATGGGAGATGCTTACTGGGTAAAAGAAACTCGATAGTCTAAGTTTGCTGTCTGGCACCACAAACATCTTGTTGGGAAAAGACACCACTTTACTAGACACAAACCTTCCAGGAGTACGTGTTGCTAAAAAGTGGAATGGCTCCTTAAACTTCCAAGGTCTCAAAAGGACCTCAGACATGGAATTATTTGATTATTACCACAAACTCTCAAGGCACACAAATGTCCCAGAGCTGTAGGTTTGGCATTTGCTGCTCAGCAGTGATACCTGTGGTGTCTAGGGACATCTGTGTACAGTGTACGCAGCATGTATGGGGTGACAGAACTTGGGCTCCAACTTTCCTCGCTACACATACTGTTTAATATTGGAAATTTTAGAAAAATGTTTAATAAATGTCATTTTCGTAGTATGGCTTCTTTTACAGAAGTACCAAAAATGGGTACCCCCCCCCCCCCAAAAAAAAACCCAACAACGTGAGGGTAAAAAGTCCAAAGTGAGCCACAATACCAGAGAAAGAAAGAAAAGAAGGGGAAAGGAGTGTATATGTATATAGAAAGTCTATACACATTTTTAAAGAGTTGCACCAGTGGCCACAGGCGGCAGATAGTGTAACTCGCATACTTTGGAAACTCAGTGAAACTGCCCTGCCATTTACCACACTCAACAACGATCTTCCCACCTGCTGAGGTGGCCAGTCAACCCTGACACACACACAAACACACACACACCCTCTTAGGTGCAAACAGCTAACTAGAAGCCTGATGACCAGAGGCTCCCACTACAACAGAGTACACAGTTATCCAAGTAAACCCCAAATATAAGTGGAACTAGCAAGCGTGATGAAAATATTCAGAAAACAGTGAGGCTGTATGTAACTGGTCGTTTCTTTCTGGTTGTTCTTTGCTCATCTGTATGAAGTGCAGTCCCGTGTAAGCATGTGTGGTGGTCTGAATAGGAATGGCCCCCACAGACTCATTTGAATGCTTGGCCCATAGGAAGTGGCACCATTAGGAGGTGTGGCTTTGTTGGAGGAAGTGTGTCACCGTGGAGGTGGGGTTTGAGGTCTTATATGCTCAGGCTATGCCCAGTGTGGTCCACAGCTCACTTCCTGCTGCTTGCAGACCAAGGTGAACTCTCAGCTCCCTCTCCAGCACCATGTCTGCCTGCACACCACCATGCTTCCTGCCATGATGATAATGGACTAAACCTCTGGACTGTAAGCCAGCCCCAGTTAAATGTTTTATAAGAGTTGCCGTGGGGGGCTGGAGAGATGGCTCAGAGGTTAAGAACACTGGCTGTTCTTCCAGAGGTCCTGAGTTCAATTCCCAGCACCCATATGGTGGCTCACAACCATCTGTAATGAGATCTGGCTCCCTCTTCTGGCCTGCAGGGGATACATGCAGACAGAACACTGTATACATAATAATAAAAAAAAATCTTAAAAAAAAAAAAAAAGAGTTGCCGTGGTCATGGTGTCTCTTCGCAGCACTAGAAACCCTAACTAGACAGGGTCTGTAACTCCAGTTGCTAATACAAAGGTTTCAGTGCCCCGTACCTGCGGAAGGGAGTCGGTGCTCTGGCCACGCAGCTTGACAACCGTTTCTGAAGAGCTGGAGGTGGAAGAACTGATTTCTTTCACAATTAGTCCTGAGGTAAAACAGAAAAAAACAATGAGCCTCCTCCACATTTTCTGACAAGGCCAACTGTGATCATTACTGAGGACTTTCATGGTGACTCCTCTGGCTCACAGCTGGTGGCACCCACTCTTTGGTAGGAAGCAGAGGGCAGGGAGTAAGGGTCGACTAAAGTGGGGAGGTCCAGGAGTAAGCTGTTTATAACATTAGATGGAGGCCTTAGGAGTAAAGAGGCCTCTTTACCTTGTCTCCATGTCTCCCTTATCCTCTCCACATACCATAGTGTGGAGCACCAATATAATCTCCTAGCTTTGGCTCTATGTGGACATCAGGTGTGAGGGTGTTGGCCTCTGTAATCAGATGGGCTGGGGCTGGAACCTGCCCACATAATTAACTGGCTGTGTATCCTGGCCAGTTCTTACAGAGAAGGCACTTGGCCCTGTGATCAAGTGACCTGAAGTGGCTTTTCTCCCTGGTTGACCAGGCGTCCCCACCACCTTCCTATTCTCAGAGGCACATGCTTGTGGGCTTCTGGAGGAAACAGCTTGCTGCAAGAGCTCACCAGAGTGCCCGTTCAGCTTCCTTGACAGGAGCATGTCCTCTGTGATGTAGATACACACGTCGGGGCTGACTTCCAGCGACTCTTCTGTCATTGGCTCCAGGTCTCTGGGGTCATCGACCAACATCTCTATTTCTGACACAGAAGTAGGGAAGAAGACATTTAATGACCCCAAGGAAGAAGCAGCCACACTACACTGTGAAGGCAGCCAGGTAAATATGCGCATTTGAGAATAAACGCAATTCTGCAGTAGAAAAGTCTAGGGACATTCTCAGGATGATGTGCTCCTTTTGAAGGATTGCTGTTACTGCCAAAGCTCTGGTGCCATGATTTGGTGTCAATTGCTCCACTTTTCAAGGGAGAGGAGAAGCCGCCATGACCTGGGGCTAACCCACGCTGATGGGTCGGTCATTAGCACCCATCAATAGTTTTGTTTTGTTTTATTTTTTCCCATCAAACTCCCGATGCTACAGATCTCGTGTGAAACAGAAACACACTCAAAAGAAGCACCCAAATGCTAAATCCGGCTGACACAGGCTGGGATCTGAGGCTTTCTCTCAACAGAGAGTCATTTCTTAGCGGCCAGGTTCTGTGTTTCTTTTATACTCCCTATAGTCCTGGTGACCCGGGGGACACTCAAGGAAACACTGTGGGAGTTCATGGTATGTACTGGATGCATTCTTTTTTTTTGAAGGAAGAAGAACACAATCTGCCAACCTCGAGGCTGCAAAGGTCCTTGACAGACACAGGTAACTCAATCAGGTCACTGGGGAGATTCAAGACTTCTCTATCACCACTCTTAGCCACTAACCAGATACCAATTCTACAGGACCAACATGGAAAAGCTGCCCGACAGACGTTACCATCATCCTGCGAGTCCTCTTCCAGGCGCTCTTTGCCGCCACTCTCCACCCCTGAGGTGTGCGAGCTGCCATGGCTGGTCATGGAGCTGCAGGTCTTCAGCTTGCGGTGCATGGCGCTGCCTGAACAGCTGTCTTCGGGGCCTGGGTCCCGGGGCTTAGTGTCGGCTTCGATGCCCGAGGTGTGTGAGCTGCTGTGGCTGGCAGTGGAGTGACGGGACAGGCGCTTATGCTTCACGCTGCCCGCGCTGCTCCCGCTGGCGCGAGAGCGCTTTTCCAGCTGGTCCATGTCAAGGTCCAGGTTGTCGCTGATGTAGGATTCCCGGTACTGCTTCTTCTCTGTGGGGGAGACCATAGGTCAGCGGCATACTCAACCAAGGCAGAAGAGCAGGAGAGTGTCAGGCTGAGATCAACAGCGGTCTCTCTCAATCTAGCGACTGAGGGATTCTGGGAACTGGAGCTTGACATAGGAACACTACACGAGGAATACGCATCGGTGTAGCAATCCCTTGGGAGGACTTTAACACGGCCAGTTACGAAGCTCCAAACACCAGAGAAGTGGGCTCTGCGGAGTGTCATGGCAGGTCACTTACTTCCTGTCTGCACACTGCTACCATTCCCCAGTGAAACAAGTTCAGTGACTGAGAACACCTGACACCTGGTAGAGCAGTGTGATGTTGCCACGACAGCCACTGTGGGATTTTGCAAAGCTGGCAGATAACAGCATGTTAAATATCAAAATCTGGTCCTCCACAAGTGATTCTAGAAACATTCAATGAATAGTTACTCAATATGCTAACTGCTGTTCATTTTGTGTGTCCATTTGCTCAATGCGGTCTCCTGTTACCTTCAGTGATCAACAAGACAAAGATATTCAGACCATTGCCTTCAAAGATTCTAAAACCTAGCTTCTCAAGTAATTCAAGACTGGCTTTCTCCAGTTCGGCCAAAAAGTGAGGCGTTATCTACCACGGTCATCACTAATGGTTTGGTGCCACACCCAGGCGGTCTCTGATTGGACAGACTGGTGGTGTTGGTTGATGCGGTCAAAGACACTGGGAAGTCAGATTTTAGGAAGTTCTCTTAGCAAACACTAAGTTAAATATACATGGAGTTAGAGCCGCTGCTGAACTAAGAGGTGGTGCTCACAGCAGAATTCTTTTGTTTTAGGTGAGAAAAATGTAAAGGAAACAGTCTAGCTTCCCTGTCTTAATACTGATGAAAAGAAACACAGTAGAGCAATGTGAAGGACAGAGTACATTTGGGGAACATTAAATTGATAGAATTTTGGACCAGCAGACTAATTGGGATCTCGGGGGGCCTGTTAATGGACATGCTTGCCTTGCTTCTTGGCTAAATGGAAACACTTGCAGCCCTTCTGTCTGCACAAAGCCATGACCTGCACCCCTACCAGCTCTCCGGAGGAAATGGGTGGCAGGAGAAAGAAAGGAGGCCTGGGGGATGCAGCTCATGGCCCCTTGCCTCCTCCTGATCACGAGAGCCCACAGCCAGATCATCAGAAACCAACACTTCTTTCTACAGAGTAAGCCTGGAGAACAGAAGATTTTGGACTATATTTTGAAATATAATCTGGGACCTAAGAATCTGTTCTAGTAACTGTAGGAGATGCTTTTTTTGTTTGTTTGTGTTTTCAAGACAGGGTTTCTCTGTGTAGCAGCTCTGGCTGTCCTGGAACTCACTCTGTAGACTAGGCTGGCCTCTGCCTCCCAAGTGCTGGGATCAAAGGTGTGGACCACCACTGCCTCGCTCGATGATGCTTTTAACGACACAAGGCAAACTTTCCTCCTCTCAACCCCATGGAAGTATTCTCGTGAGCATTACTCTAAAAATGGTGAAACAGCAGCGTCTTCAAAAGGTATGAAGAAATGAAATTGGAGAATACCCCTTCTTTTATGCTTAACTAAATGCCAAAAAGGGGCTTTTCTGGTTAAAATGATGGAGCCCTTACATGTGGATTAGTGAATCTGCATCAGAGCTAGCTCACCGAAACTCGGTGTGAGGATTTCTTCCGGTCTGAAGGACCTCCAGGTAGGAAAAACAAACAGACAAACAAAAGGGCATCTTTTTTGTAAGAATAATACCCCCATCATTTATTTAAACTCAACCAAATAAAAGATGCAACATACACCTTTATCACTTCTCCATTATGCTCTGAATGTCCCCTCTCAGACTCAGGTTGAAATTTCCTTAGTGTTTTGACAGTGCAAGATGTGGGGTTGTTCTGAGGTGAGTAGGCCTTGAGAGCCCTGCCCTTATTCATGGACAAATGTTACTATGGGAATCTCCTCTGGTCCCTGCACCTGCTCCTTGCTCTTCCAGATGATGCATCAGAAGTCCCTGCTAGATGCCCAGTCTTGTTTTGGACTTTCCAGACATTCTCCATGCATCGCCAGCTTGGGATGCTCTGTTCCAGCAGCAGAGTGGACTGAGATATTTGCTCACTTAAGCTCCAACACATCAAGGGGATGGTGCCCTGGCCTCCAAAAGCTCAGCATCCTTTGCAAATTTCCCTTATCTCTGCAGAGAAGAGGCACTAACTCTATCAGCCTCTCAAGGGTCCCCTCAAGGTCTTCTGCATTACTACGATGCCTTGGGCTGAGAACTGAGGGCATAAATGAACCTCTCTTGAGGTTCCACAGTGGCCACTCAGGAGTGCGGCCGATTTGGGAGATCACAGGCTCTGCACCCAGTTGGGCCACCTGCTCTCACAGGCTCCTCCTTGGTGCTTTTGTCCCTAAGATTCCTAAGTCTCTAAGAGTGGGTCCCTAAGATTCATGCCAGCCCAGGTGACATATGTGTTAGGCGGATGGGAAATGGGCAGCCCGCACCAGCATCCAGTACACCGCATGGTGCCACAGGAGAGTCACAGTGGCAGATGGCAGGGAGTGACTACTCATGGTCTCACCACTGTAGACATAAGGAATTTCCGCACACATCTGGTCACATCTGGCTTTAGAGAAGGTGATCAGATGCACGTCTTCTTTAAGGCTGCTTTGTGAGAGGGAGGACAGGTCCTTGTCCCTTTCCACAGGAGCACTGGGGTCAGCACAGTTTAATATATAGACCCACAGCATGAACCACTGTGTCCTGAGGCCCAGGCAGACATTCCATTTCGAAGCTGACCGCTGTGACACTGACCACAATAGGGATGAGAAGGGGGTACTTACTAAGCAGAGGAGCCCCAGGGCCCATAACTGACGACAGAGACAGAAGCTGTAAACTGAGGTCTGCCACCAGAGGCCCCGACACTGCCTCCTTCCTCACACAGCTCGCCCTCTCCTCGGGAACAGTGCTAGGACCTCAAACACACTGTTCGGGTCCACTGCATCTCCACAAAGCCACCACAGGGCTGTGGGCAAAGTCCGTGGGCAGAAAAGGCCTTCTCCATTTTTATTATTATGGTGTCATCCTGAGGGTCTCCCTGCTGTCAACCAGAGCAGCTGTGACTTATCTTCACTGTCACGTGGGCCTAAGGAAAGCATCACGCTGGCCTGGGGCACTCAGCACTCTGATGCAGAAGGGGTCCACCCTAGTCCTTTGCAAGCTTTTCAAGCGAGGGGCCAAAGAGACCAGGCTGGGGCGCTGTCAGAGGGCCTCCTGGACTGAGACATGAACGGAACTGAGCTCGGAATTTCCAGTCTCTGTCTCTAAAGATCCCATTCTGGAGGTGTTTAAAAATTCCTGTTCCTGGCAGGGAGAGGAAGAGGCCAGCGGGGGACGCACAACATCCCCTGACTCGTCCCACCTTCGTTCTCCTCCACCTTCCGGAGGTGGCGCAGGACAGGCTGCAGGTTCATGTACAGGCGGTGGCTGTTGCTCAAGAGCTGCAGGAGATGCCGGGAGCGTGTGGGACACCCCGTGTAATAGACCAGCTTCCTGGCGGAGGGAAGGCCATCTGGCAAAATCTCAAACTTCTTGCCCTGGGGAGGAAAAGTGCAAATTGAATCATGGCAGAAAAAAAAAAATCTCCAAACTGCCAAAGTCCCCTTCATTTTTAAACTAAGATTCTCTGAGGGACAAATCATTGTTTTCCTCTCCCCTTCCAGAGCTGTCGAAGGACAGAGAATACCAAACTCAGGGAGGGCTGCGTTCATGTTCTTTGGCCCAGCACGAGACCCCTTCAGATGCGACCCCAACACTTTAAGGTAGCAAATGAAGCAGGTGGAGCTGGAGCGAAGCATCAGAGGACTGTGTGGTAGAGTATTATTTTAAGGTGTTACTTTTGTTCATGTTGCATTTGTTTAACTCTGTGAAACTGTGTTACTGTGCCTGTCTAAAATACCTGATGGTCTAATAAAGAGCTGAATGGCCAACAGCAAGGCAGGAGAAAGGATAGGCGGGGCTGGCAGGCAGAGAGAATTAATAGGAGAAGAAATCTGGGAGAAGAAGGAGCAAGAGAACAAGGAGAGGAGAACATCAGGGTCCGGCCACCCAGCTACACAGCCAACCATAGAATAAGAGTGAAAGTAAGGTTACTGAAGTAAGAAAAGGTAAAAGCCCAGAGGCAAAAGATAGATGGGATAATTTAAGGAAAGCTGCTAGAAACAAGCCAAGCTAAGGCCGGGCATTCATAATTAAGAATAAGCCTCCGTGTGTGATTTATGTGGGAGCTAGGTGGCAGGCCACCAGAGAGACAAAGAGTAAGAAAACAGCCACCAACAGGACTCTAACTCACACAGAGATGGTGCTGTTTTTAAACCACTGGCTCCTGAATGACCCCAATGCTGGGACAGCAATAACTGACACCCAGCGAGCACCACACATGCAACAATTCATGGAACCCTCACAAGACAGCTGTAGTGAAGAGCACAGGCTGCTCCCATCTCAGACAGAAGCCAAGGCAGAGAGAAACTGAGTGTCTCTTGCTCAAGATCTCAACGGTCGGCAGGGCCGGGAAACGTTTGAAATGGATTCCTGGTGTCCATGCCGAATCAGAAAACGTCCTGGGGAAGGGTGGTGTGGTGAGAGTTTCAGGAGGTCTAAAGTTCCCTAAGGAATGCATCATTTCATCAATGCATTTTAGCACCACTGATTCTGGCCATGAAGGAGGCAAATGGGGTTATGATTTTCAAACAGTTCTGGAAAAGGGCCAGGCCACGAGAGCACCACGGAGGAGTGGGCAGAGCAAGCTCCACTGAACACGAGTGAGGCCAGGGCAGACAGCGCTCAAGGAATTAAGGCAATGCAGAGTCAGACTGGCAGGGCTGCAAGGCTCCAAAGGCAAGATGGCCCTCTATCGTCTAGGCCTTCTGGTCTACCCAACTTTAGCTACAGTTTTTCTGGTCAACTTTTCTCAATTGCTTCAGAACTCAGTAGAATCATGGATTTTAGTGACCTCCACATAGACACACACAATAGTAACTGTAATCCTTGGAAGGCTGCCGCACAGTGAACATGGCTGGCAGAGTAGAGACATGTCGACGAGTCAAGAATTTGTTCTCACAGAACTTATATCATCTCAGAGCTTTCCCCATTGCTTATGGAGGACTACTGAAAACGAGGAGCAGAACTGTGAAATCGTCTGGCATTAATGGAAACACCTTTGTAAATTTCACTTTGCATTCTTCACTGGAACTAGGTAACTTCCTAGGCCAACAGTCAGCCTACGTGCTGAGTCACTTACTCCGTGGGCCAACAACGCCTCTGCTGTGGATTTTTAAACGTAATCCTATTTGGTGGGTCCACCTTGTGTTTTTCCCTTCACTTTCCCCTGCAATCCAAGTTACTTACAGCAGTGGCAAACACTGGACACACATTCAATTCTGTGATTTTAATTTGCTTCTGACCTAAATAACTCTGGTTATGAGAATACTTAAGAAAGCAAATTGTTGTCAGCTTTTTTACTTTTTAAAAAACTTTTAAACATTTTTTTTTCCTCCCAGAGCTGAGGATCGAACCCAGGGCCTTGTGCTTGCTAGGCAAGCGCTCTACCACTGAGCTAAATCCCCAACCCCCAAACACTTTTTTTGTGTGTGTATGTTGTGAGGGGTACAAGCCATTGTGTGTGTCGGGGTGGGGGAGAAGAACAATCTGTACGAGCTGGTCCTCTCCATCCACCTTGTGGGTCCCAGGGATTCAACTCAGGTTGTTAAACTTCACGGCAGCCCTCTGTACTGAGGCATTTCACCCAGCCCTAGCTTTGATTTAACAACAAAACAAACAACCATCCTTGACCCCACTCAAAAAAACCCAAGATTCCTTTTGCTCTTAGTCACAGTATTTTTCAAAACAACCCGCCCCCCCCCCCCCAAATTCTCAAAAACAACCTGAAAGGCTTCTTTTGCTCCTCCTCACCCCTCTTTTCTTAGTTACTTTACACTTACCACAAACACCAGCTTCCCAACATTTGTCCAGGGGAAATCAAACAGCAATTGTTTCTCTTCTTCTAGATTCTGTAGAAAGAATTTCAGCACAGAAGGAGTTAAGAGGAAACACAACAGATATCCTAAAACTGTCTTCTAACTTCATAGTAAACTATGATTCAGTAATTAAAAATCTGAAAGGGTCCTCAACCCTCTCTGGAGGAGGGCCGACGGTAATTAAGATGATCAATAAAACCCTGCAGCTCCCGTGGACGGCATCCGCTGGCTCTCCAAAGGCAACTTTCCCTTTGGTCTAACCCTGCATTTAAACAGGAAGTCTAAAAGACTCACAGACACTCAGCAACCAAGGAACTGAGAGTTCCATAGTTGGATATTCTGCCTGGATCAAAGATAAGACATCTTTCTATCTTCTTCGAAGGGAGCTACTTCCTCCCAGTCCCCGATGTAAGCCTAAAGGGCAACACTGTTCCACCTGTGGAAGGGAGACAGTCCCCACCCACTTACAGGACATCGTGTGTCAGAAAACTGTAACGGACACGAAGCACTGGGTAGGAGCTTTCTATGGTGGGAGAGAGGAACACTGATAATCCAGGAGACCCAAGGAGCCAAATTTGGATAGTGAGGCTCGGGAGTGCCTGACTGGACTGATCTTCCGCCCTGCATTTTCTGTTAAGGGGGACTGACCACTGTCAGGGCAGGAGGAGCCTCTCCATCCATGGCTGACATCACCCACCTCTGTGCCGACAGACAGGAAATGAGGCTGAGCCTGTGGCAGGGTCACACAGGCATTCTCTGTAGTAAGACCTGCTCAACACCACTTGATACCCCCCCCCTCCCCCCATTTACAAACCTGGAAAATCTGTATTCCCCGCATGGTCAGTCCCAGGGTCAGTGAAGCTTCAACTTCCCTTTTATCCTGAAGGAATACAATTCTATGAAAAACCATTTTTCCTTGTATAATAGACCACTGAGCCATTAAGAAACAAAAAAACACATTTCAGAATTAGGTTTTTTCTTTTTGTTTTCTTAATTTAAAATAAATGCTCAAATCTTTCCACATTCTTGATTTCCTGCAAGGCTTCAGAATATCGTGAGCATTTATTAAACCAATTACTCTCTTTATTTCTGACTCCTTAGGTTTCCAGGTTTTAGTGTTCAGCACTGTATACACAACTTCCACTGCTGAGGCTATTCTAAATGCTCATGGCGCTAAGAACTCCAGCAGCAGCAAGGCATTTCTTACTGCCTTCCCACCCAGTGACCGTTTCCCCTTCTCTTTGTGCTTACGTGCTGTGTGGATGTCGGCCTGTGAATCCAACGGTCTAGTCATAGTCTAAGACACATTGACAGGCTGGCAGGCTTCAAATCAGGGAACACCCCGCCTCCCTACCTATCCCTGATGCCAAAAGGAGAGGCAAGTGACCAAACACTTAAGGCTCTCCTGAAGAAGCTTTATGTTGTTAATTTGCAAATACTTGCTGACGAGATACACATTCACCTTATGTGTGTACATATCTAAACTGTAAAACAGGCCATTTTAACTATAAGAAAAAGAATGCTACAATTAAAAATGTACTCAGATTGGGCAAATCTTTAAGGACTTATGTGTAATGAGTAGACATGACACTTTGAAATTTACTATTAAACATTTTCTTTACAAGATATCTCAAAACAATAAGTGAGTATTATCGAATCTTTATTACATTTAAAAGCAGCAGTTTTAGATTTCTTTCATGTGCATGGGTATTTTGCCTGGGTGTAGGTATGTGTACCCCATGTGCACCCAGGGCTGGCAGAGCTGAAAGAGACTGCTGGATGCCCCGGAACTGAAGTTAGGGAGGGTTGTAACCACGACGTGGGTGGTCGGCATCTAACCCAGGCCCTCTGAAAGAGCAACGAGTGCTCCAAACCACTGAGCCATCTCTCCAGCCCCCTAGGTCTTCACTAAGTTTAAGGCCAGTTTTCTCAGAACACAGGGAGAAGTATTAGAAAACACGCTCTTTCCTGGAATAGAGAAGAAGCTGGCCTGTTACGAGCTTGGATGATTTCTTCCCAGCTAATCCGTTTTCATGTCAATAAAGGCACATGCGGTGTCAGGTTCACACGCCTGCCCCATCAGCACACCAGCTCAGGTTGGTTTCTCCCCAGGCTCTGCCACGCTTTCTGAAATAAGGCTGGGTCCAAAACAGCGCTGCTGTGCATGCGGAGTGTATGGAGAAAACAGGCACACAGAAGAGGCACAGACTCTCCTTCAGAGAGTTCTCTGGTCTGCCTTTTCCCTTTTTATAAGCCGCCCCTACTGAAGCAGACTGAATGGATGCCATGTGAATTCTCCAAACAGGAGGTGACCATCAGGTCGCGGTATCTCCTCCACCCACTTCAGTGACAGCTCTCTATTAAATGTCCTTTTTAAAACAGACAAGGCGTTTTCTATGTAACACAGAACCATATCAACTTTAGTGAAAGACTAATTCCTTCTCGGGCTTCTTTAAGCCGGCCAGCTTCCCCAGCAAATAAGATAAAACGCAGCGGTCACTTTCTGAACGCTTGCTAATGTCACAAGTGTCCTGCTATTTCAGGCCTGTTACTGCATGGACCCCTCTGGCCTTCACAGGACACAGCGTCATTCTTAGTCAACAGATGGCCCGTGACCAGTGCAGCTGCCCAGGATCCCCAGGGTCTCTAACTGAGATCTCATTCCAAGGCCACAGTCTGTCCAAAATACCACTTATATTTCTAATGCACTTCAAAGTATGAACGGATTGTCTCAAATGCCACTTCCTGAAGTTTTCTCACGTGAAGTGAGGTGTCACAAAGATATCTTAGGAAAAACAAGTCAACGCTTTAGGAATTTAGACAGATCTTGGGGAACTCCATATGCCTTCCTAGGATGGTGAGGTATTAACTGTGAGAGCCAGAGCAAGGGAGGGAGAGGATGCTGAGTTCTGCAGTATGTCGAGTTTTGCAATCGGCTGGGAAGACTACCCAGCAATATGACTAAACACACACACACACACACACACACACACACACACACACACACACACACACACACACACACACAGGTCCAGTTATACTAATCCCATCACAAAGGGTGTGGTAGGGACAGCAAACATATCAACGAAGTAGCTTGCTGAACACTCTGCGGGACATGTGACAGGCACCGTTTCAAGCGTGGTTCACTCATCAGTTCCTTTACACTGCAGTCCTCCGGGGTAGGTAGGTTCTAGCATCCTTTAAGCTACGGGACAGCTGAAGCACAGAGATGTCAAATGCTTACCTAGGGTCACACAGTAAAGAGCCGAACTGGGGTTCAATCTCATAGTGAAGGCCGACGGACCACATTTTAACAACTTCATCCCAGTGGGTTTGTAAAAACACCTTGAGTGCTCAGGAGAACCCAATTCTGGTCAAGCAATAGCACTTGTAAGGGCAGGGAAGATGGGGGGAGGTGGAGCAGGGAAGAGAAGGCAAGAAGATGCTGAAGGACAACGGGAGTGTGTGCGGAGTACCCCCTCCCCAGTGCTCTGTGAATGTGTGGCCCATTTCAGGCCAGAAAAATAGGGCTAGGGACACACAGGCTGCAGGAGAGAATAAGGGGCGCCTGCGTGTGAGCAGTGCTTGACTTACACACACACACACACACACACACACACACACACACACACACACACACACACACACTGTCATCGAGGAGCCTGGGCTGGATTCACGTTCTGTCACTTGGTTTTGCAACCCTGATGAATTATTTAACTTCCTCAAGTTTCCTTCCTGGCCTATAAAATGAGCGTTTCCTACAGAGTGGTGGGGGTCTGAAGAATAAACCAGGAATACAGCGCTCTGTCTGCACTGGGTCCTGTGGGGACATTCCTGTAACTCAGGGAACACATGGAGGGTGAGTGAGGGTGGAGCTTCACCTGGAGGAATACTAAAATCATATCCACCAAACGGGTGGCAAGGGCTACTCTCCAAAGCCGAAAAAGACCTACAGCGTAAGTACGAAGAGCCAGAGCCACGATCTGTAGCCATTTGTTACCGACGGTTACCAACGGTTAAGGGATCCTCCATCCTACTTCAGGCGAAGTCATGATGGCCTCCAGGCCTGAGCCCTGGAAACCAAGGGGAGCTGAAATCTCGCTCAGGAAGGAGCAGAGCACAGCCAGGGGCTGGGCCGAGGACTTTCCTACCTTGTACAGTCTGTAGTAATGGATGGCCACGTCATCCAGCCGGACGGCCTCTTTGATGTACTTCAGATGCGCCTCCGAGGCCGTCAGTGCAAACTGGTCTTTGTGCATGTTTGGAATGTGCTTCAGGATGTACTCCTTCCCCCTCTTGGAAACAACCTGTTGGAACACCACCCCCAGAGGACAAGAGGATGAGAGGCTAAAACAGGCCACGTAAACTGGCTCGTTTCCATCAGAAATTCTAATTTTATTCTACTTTCAACTCTCTCGTTGTGCTACTGGGTGGAACGGGCTAACATTATAAGCTACAAGTCCATTTGGGAGAAGAAAAATCCCAATGGGAAAAACAGACTCTCTTGGTTTTAAAAATCACCGAAGTGGGGGAAAACCCTACACAAACTGGTGTAACTTCACACGGTTCATGGACTGTACTCCCCAAATGACGGGCACCATAAAAAAACACGTGTGTCGGAACACGGCAGCCTCTGGCTCCCACTGGCTCCTCAGTCACACACATAGAACATGACACTATAAACGTTCGTCTGGGGAAGGTAAAGGATCAAGCAGGATTCTTTGGAACATTTGGTTTTCACATGAGAGGACAGGACCTCTACATGGACACCGTTTCAACTCAACGTTCACTGTGACTTGTTGAGGCTTACATTCAGATGGTGTCCACCTGCGCTTTAAGGTGACAAAGACACACAGTCCCCAGCAGCTGCAGGCTAAGAGGTGCTGAGAATGCCCTCCCTGGTTTCACGTGGAGTTGAACCCATGAAAAGATGGCGGCACCTTGAGCAAAGGGAAGGGTTTCAAGTAGAGTGAAAACACCATGAGTCTTCAGCTGTGACGTGGCTTCTCAGACACAGCATTCGTTTCTTACTTTGAATATTTCAGAAAGAATTTATGAAATCCCAGCACTCGGGAGGCAGAGGCGGGTGGACCTGAGGCCAGCCTGGGCTACAGAGAGTTCCAGGACAGCCAGGACTACACAGAGAAACCGTCTCCAAACAAAACGAAGAAAATTATGCATGGGAAATGATAGGGCCATTATCAAGTTTTGCTGGAGTTATATAGCCTCTGCTCTGTCTGTATGGAGATCATCTCCGTCAGCACACCAAGCTTGTCTTTGCCAGGCCCCGAACACATGGAGACACTATGTGTAAGGACGTTCAAGTGGATGATCTGGATGACTTCGAGGACAGGAGAACTGGTACCCTGGCCACTGAGGCTATAACATACTAGGGAAGCTCTGACTGAAATGACCACACTTGAGTATCTGATGACAGCCAGAGAATGCAAAGCCTGCTACCAAGAGGTAGCCATATCAACAGCAAGAGGTGCCCTATCTCACACTTTCCCTTTGATAACCAAACACTGAATGTCAATCAAAAGCAGAAATGGCTAAAGCCATCCTTGTCCCTTAAAATATATGAAGATACACTACAGTAGTCGGGACAAGGGGTAAACAGGTTATCTGGGAGCAGATGACTAGTACTTATGTACAAGACCTTCTGTCCAGAGCTGGGACACCAGGCACAGTGCTGGATACCCCAGCAGGAACACCCACCCACCCAACCCCAGGAGCTCATCTCCAGAGGATCAGGAGGCAGCCAGCTGAAACAAGGAGAGAGGCCCCACATGCTAAAGGGACTATAAGAGAGGCCCCCGCTGGGTGTGGTGCTGCACGTGCATGCCTTTAATGCCAGCACTCAGGAGAGTTTCAGTGAGTACCAAGCCAGCCTGGTCTACACGGAGAGTTTCAGGAAAGCCAGGCTACATAGTAAAAGTCTGTCTCAAAACACAACAACCAGCTAAGCAGGCAAGCAAGCAAGCAAAGAGGGCCAGGAGTGAGAAAGCACAGTAGCTATGCAGACACATCGGTAAGTCAGTAGGCTGGATGTTACCAGAAGACAAAATTGAAGGTGTAGGGCAAGCAGCTGAGAAAAGCTGGAGGGAGCGGGAGCCAGATCCTGGCGTTTCGTACTTGGGGGGAACCCGGACTTCACAGCACAGGCAACTGCCGCCGAGTTGCTGCAGGTTTGTCTGAGACAGAGGAGGCTCAGTCCTCTCAGCTGCAGGCTGGGGAACACTGAAGCAAGGCCGGCGTCACAACAGTGTGCTGAGATCCGGGACTCAAACGGAGGGACCGACCGCTGAGCGGAGGGGATGCAGTGGACCCGGAAGGAAACCAAGTCACATGATTCGGGACTAAGCAGGGTGACAGGTAATGGAGTGGCCATGCCAGAGGACACTGCTGTGGCTGGGTGGGACATGGAGGGGGCAGAGTACCAAGCAGAGTCCATGGGACACCAGCCAGGTTCTGGGCAACTGGGCTGATGGCCATGTCCAGCACTCTGATACCAGGAATATGGAGGTGGGGCTACTTCTGTGGAGGTGGGGGGAAGAGGAGTGTGATGTGGGGTGCTGAGTCTGTGGGACGTACGATTGCACAGCCATCTCACTGGACCGTGTAAACATATTTAGGGGTCACCTGCATATTATGAAGGTGGTCATGAAAGGCAGTGACTAGGATGAAATCTCCCTGGGGTAAACGGCTAAGGGCCAAGTGAGGTAGAAAAACTCAGAAAACGAGAGAAAAGTGTCTACTAAACAGGCAAGGTAAAGGCCAGCATGTGTGTGGCTGAGGGACACAGGCAGGCGGAGGTGGGCTGAGGAACGCACACGGGAAGGAAGAAGCTGGAGAAGTCAAACACACTTGGCTCCCCTGGGATGGGAAGCACACCAGGCGGCTGGGCTTTGTGGATGCAGGTGACCCACTGTTCTGTGAAGGTCGACCTACTGCAGGGGAGAGTCTGAGCCCGAGCGAGCGGAGGACCCAGAAGGGAGGGCCAGAGTGGCCTGCAGGGAGAATGGCAACCCAACAGGGTAGGGAGCCTGTTGACCTACATCTATGTTCTCACCGACAGCAGGGGGTGGCTCCTCACCTGGCAGGGAAGGACACAGAGGTCAGAGCCAAAGGGGGTTTCAGATTTGTTTTCTCAGCCCATGAAAACCATGAATGACCTCATCTCTTGAGAAGTGATCATTTTTTCCTCAAAGGGGTAAAAAAATGCATTTCACCAGGGGGATCATGAGTGTCACTGCCATGCACACCCCAGCAGGGGGCTGGGGACACTTGAGTTCCCCTGTATCTAGGATGGCCAGTGAGCCTCCTCAGCTGTGAGGAGACTAGCAGAGACACACAGTGTGACAAGCTCCTGTCCATTCTTAGACCTGTTCGTGGGCATCGTGAGTGGTTTCCCTGTCCCCAGGATATGCAGGCTCATCTCTTGAAGAAGCTCATGCCTGAATGGGCAGGCAGGTTGGAGGACGCAGACAGTACCTACCCATGCAGGGAAGTAAGCCTCCGGGTCAAAGTACTTCCCGCGGTGCTTATTCCTTTTGAAGTTCCCGAGATCAGCCTGCAGCGCAAAGGCCGCCAGCATGAAGTAGGCCTCTTCTCTGAGCGCACACTGAGAGTGCAGGACTTGCTTCCTCAGGTGCCAGTAATAGTAATACCTCGCGACTCGGTCACTGGGAGAACACAGGCAGACAGCGGCCGTGTTAGGGCGGAACGGTACACATACATGTCAACAGAACCCCCATCTCCCTCTGCATCTGCTGGCAGAGGCCCTTGGCCTCGGCTCCCTGTGCCCACTTCACCAAGGCGGAAGGCCCAAGCTGGGACCTGATCACCACCTCGGGAGGCTGCGGGGGTCGGAAGGCTCAGATGCCAAACGCAGGGAGGTCTGAGGAATTGCACTCCAATAAGGCAAGTAGGTCACAGAACACAGAACGGACATGCCAGAAGCTGGGCACTAGCAGTCTGTTTAATTTCCTTTCTCCTCTCCACGTCACTGCTGTGCGTACCACTCAATGGGAACACGCCCGTTTGACGGTACTGTTCCTCTCTGCAGGGCATCACAACGCCCTGAAGCACTTTAAGATGCTCGTAGACCACCACACACGAGTGGTTTGTTGTTTTCCTGCTGCTCTGAGGACGAATGAACCAAGGCTTTCCTTCAACCTGCCTTGTTTTACAGGAAGAGGGTGCTGTTTCATGTTTTCCCAGGCACATGAAACGACAGCCACCACGCTCCCCACAACAGGAAATACTGACAGTGCACACTCTGAAATCCACTCCAGGCAGAAACAGACTCGCTCTCCACTGAGGAGATGAACAGGAAGTGCTGGCGGCAGGGGTGGGCGGGTCACAGGACATCTAGTCAGCTCGGAAGGAATGTCCACGGGCAAATAGGGTCGTTTTAAACGAAGGAAAAACCATCGCAGACATGCACACGTTCGGCGAGGTCACTGGCCTCACCACTTCAGACCGTTTACCGTCACAGCTCATCAGCAGATCACAGAAACATAATGGTCTGTCTATTTTAACCAAGACCAAGGCTAAGAAGGAAGAGCTCAAAAATAAAGCACCTATGGGATTCCTTTCCCGTGGACAGGGCACTTTTCAGTGTTGCCCTTTAGCATACGGACTACACGCTGTTGGGTGGTTTAATGGCGAGGTGGTGAAAAACCAGCCTGACTCCATCTTACAGTAAGGGCAAACCAGGTTTGGTCCTGTTTGTGAGTAAACTTCTACTTCTCAGAGATTGGGTGGGCTCTGCCCCACCTGTAACCTCCACTGCAAATGGCTCTGCACTGTCTGTTCTGGGAACGGCAGTTGTGTCTTTGTTTCAAAAAGTTGTTTATAACCATCTTGCAACCCTACCTGTGTTTCAAAAGGTTACATGACCACCTGTAAGTACTTTGTTGTGACTGCCTGTTGTTATGACTACCTTGTTATGCCCACCTGCAACCCTGTCTTCGTTTCAGGAGGTCGTTAGGACTAACTTAGTATGCTTATGTTCTGCTCCTGTAACCCTGCCTGTTTTGCCCGCCAAATCCACCATTTGGAAACCCCTTACCCCTGAGTTAAAAGCCTTGTCTTCCTCACATCCAATGCTGACCTCTCAAACCCTGACTTAGGGGGAAGACAGCCCATGGACATGAATAAAAAAGCTTGCTTTGATTAATTTGGCCATGATGATTTGGGCTGGTCGTCTTTCACCTCCCATCTTTGGGGTTAACAGTGTGTGTGTGGGTGCACAGGAGTAGAGTGTTAACAATTCATTAACCCTATGGGGTTTATTAGTGGCCAAGTACTCTATTTTTCTTTCTTACAGGGCATTCCATCCTACCAGGAAAAGCAGGTGAGCACTTCACACAAACTAAAGCTAACTACTGAAGTGTTTAGCCTCTAGAAACAGTCTCCGGGTACCAGTGCTTCTTACTCTTACTGTGCATCTGGTAATAGTAGAAACTATCAAGTCCTAATTTTTTACATCACGTTGGTCTAGCATCTTTTTTTCCTTTCATATCAAGTTTCTCAAAGTTTCAAAGTAAAGGGAAACAGGTTCATATTTCTTACAGTTTCTGTCAGCCAAAAATGTGATCTCTTCTCGTTCTCTAGGAAGAGATTCAAAACCAGTTCGTTCTGATTCACACCATGGTGCTCATCACACTTCCATCTCCACGAAGAAGAAACCTGTCCCCTGCCCCCTCAGAGTGTACCCTCGATTCCCATAGGAAGCTCCCTGAGGCTTGCTCTTAGTTTTCAGACTACTGAGAGTGCAAACAAGACCTCAAGTGAAGATCAAGCTGACATAAAAATGGGTGGCTTCAGAGTGTGTGGCCCCATCCTGACTGGAAAAGAATATAATTGCCGGGAGTGGTGGCACACGCCTTTGATCCCAGCACTTGAGAGGCAGAGGCAGGCAGATCAGTTCAAGATCAGCCTGGTCTACAGGGTGAGTTCCAGGACAGCCAGGGCTACACAACAAAATCCTGTATCGAAAAAAACAAAACACAACAAACGAAAAGAATATAATCATACCTAAGGAATCTCTTTTTACAACAGTGACAGTTCCTTCTTGGTGACTGTGAGTGAAAATGTGAGCCAGTGACATTAACATTTTCACCTTTAGTCTACGATTTATTTAGCCAACAAATACTTATTCATTAACAAATATGCCTCTGTGTTTTAGGCACTAAGAATACATGAATGTGCAAAAACAGGCAAGCAAGCACACAACAACAGACCTGCTGCTGGTGCAGAGTTCACACTCCAACAGGCTGAAGAACCAGTGAACACTATAGTGTACTGGTGTATGTCAGAAAAAAGTGCTATGGAGGAGAGCAAGGCTTAGGCTCGTGGGTTCTTCCTACCTGATCAGTCTGCCATTCTCCACATAGTACTGCACCCGGAAGTGGATGATCATGGGAGGCCCGAACTGGTCGATGCCCTAAGACAGAGACACGTGCAGTGAGCTGTGTTTAGTTATCTCCAACACAGGCTCCATAGCCAATCATACTGCCATCACCTGCAAAGCACAGAGAGGCTGGACCTGCTTGTAACGTGGGGCTTGTAGCAGGCACAGGTGTCCCATGTGGACACCAGGTCCACATCAAACCAGAAAGTTACAAAGCAAAGCAGGGCACCCTCCCTCTCTGGATTCCCATTCGCCGTGATGCCAATGGGAACATAAGGGAAGATAAAAATAAACGCCATGGAAATTTCTAGCTGAGCTCCGGCTTCTGGCCCAGCTCTGTCTCCTGTGGTGACCATTTGCTCCCTACTACAAATGCTCTCTTGTTTCCTCAACATTCCACACACCACAGTCTACTACACTGCCTGTTGACTTAGACGCTGGACTGCTTCGCTCTGTGGTCAGCTTTGAAGTCGACTTCCAGTGTAGCCCCAGAATCCTGCGCTGCCACGGGAGAAGCTGGGATTAGATGGGTGATTTCATTCCTGCTTCACCAGGGCGATGGGGGAAACCACACAACCCCCCTGTGCCTGCTCCCCTGCTCAAACGGAACTGGTGTTTACTACACAAAGATGCCAGCGTAATAAAACAACAAAGGCTTGAATGTCAGACTGTAAAAAACAAATTTAAATTGATAAAAACAAATCCTACAAGCTTTGACAACACTGTCACAGGAGAAAAGCAAATACTTCCTCATGCCTTTCACTTCCGAGCATTACCCCCATATTACTGAAACACTGTTACTTATTGGTTTACGTTGTCAGACATTCACACCCCAGCACAACACATTTCAGCACTTATAATTCATTTCCTTTTGTCATTCTCCACTGGAGAAATTATTGCTTATGACTTTTTTTTCTAACGTGACAGCTAAAATAAACATTTTTAAAGAATAAAAAAGAATTTTGTGCATAAATGTAATCTCACCCAAGTGACTTCGTATTGTCGTACCTTGCTGGCCTCTTTTTTCCATTCTTTTGGACAATACTTATAAAGCTTTTGTGACAACTCCATATATACGTGTTCATTATCTGCACATTAAAAAAAAAAGACAAGATGCTAAAGAGAAAAGATCTGTTTCAAAGAAAAAAAATTCAAATCTACAATTCAAAAAGTACAGCCTCATGATCTGTGAATGCATCGTGAGTCAGGAAAACTCAAGAAATGAAAAAAATCCAAGGTGTATTATTAGCTAGACTTTAATGAGGTTATGAATTCTCTTGCTTCTGCAACACAGAACCTGAGATTCTAAAACATACAATGCTTGGAAGAACTGTGGCTTCTAACTCCCACACATGCTCGGCTTCCAGGATCTTCACACACCACCATCTAGCACTCACTCCCGTGGACATGAATCTTAGAAAATATAACATGTTGGTTTGGTGTACAGAAGACTCTTCTCACAGACACAAAACATTGATAGCAGCAGCAGCAGCAGCAGCAGCAGCAGCAGCAGCAGCAGCAGCAGCACCACCACCACCACCATCACCACCACTCCAATCCTCTGCGAGACACTGAACATGGATGGATTTCCAAGTGTGGACGTGACACCTGCTTTGCGGAGAGCTGGCTTTAAAAACATCCCTTCCGTGTTCCCACGCCAGAGCACAGCTTGCCAGAATGACAAACCGTTACTGGCTCTGCCTTTGGGATCTATCCTATCACAGAAAATATGTCCCCTGGAACTTATGGGAAAGGAGTGGAGCGTAAGAAAACAAGCTGGCCCAAACACAAACATTTCCATTTTTCCTCAAGAGATTGTTTCCCAAAGATCTATCTCGTAAGAGAAGCCCGTAGCATTCCTATCTTGTACAGAGTTTTAATTACCCCCCCAGCCCCCAGCTATTATTCTCCTCCATCACTAAAGTCAACCTCTCCTGGGTGTTCCATAACAACTTTCACAATGAAAGGACATGTACTCCTTCCAGGAAGACTTGAGCTGACTCCATAGTGAAGCCCCAGATGAACACTGGGTTTGACTGGAAGATGCCATTGGTAAGAATTGCTACTCTGGCTATAAACGGGTTCTTCAGTCCTCTTAACATGAAAGAAGGGATAAGACACCCCAAAGAGGAAAGACAGGGAGGTGCCACTCTAGCAGGCCGTGAACGCCGTCGCCTGGCCTCTCATTTTTACTGACTGAACATGACTGATGGGTATGTGGTTGGAGCTCCTGTCAGAAGCAGCAAAATGAGACCCAAGTGAGACTGCTCAGAGTAACACATGCACATTCTCATTTTACTTTTTATTGAAAATAATTTTGTCATACAATGTATTCAGATCATGGTTTCCTCTCTCCCATTTCCTTCCATTTCCTCCCCACCTCCCCTCCCATCCAACTCCATGCCTTCTCTCTCTTTAGAGAGCAAGCATGCGAATAAAACAACCCAAAATATTAAAAAGAAGAAACAAAAACACAGACACAAATAAAACCCATAAAAACACAAAATCAGAAACCATAATATACAAGCAAAAGACCAGTTAGGATAAAAAAAAATGCCCAAGGCAATATGAGACAAAATGTCTTCAAAAATACCATTGAGTTTGTTTTGTGTCAGCCATTTACTGCTGGGCATGGGGCCTGCACTTAAGTGGTTTGTATTCCCAGTGAGATTCCACAGGAGAAAACGAATTTTTCGTTTGTGAGAGGTTAATTAGAGATAGCTTCTGGGTTAGGGATGGGAACTATTCCCATCCTCTCGGGGCTGGGACTCCACCTGGCTTAGATCTGTGCAGGCCCTGTGGATGCTGCCACACTATGAGCTCACGAGCACAGGCATATTTTAAAATTACCTTTATGTGTCTCTCACTCGACAGTGTGACCAGAGCTGTCTAGCTTAAGAACTCTGGGGATCTGAACACGTGGAAATTGGTAGGCCCAATGAGAGCAGATCTGTGTCCCCTTCCGTACCTTGTCCTGGAATCTGTGCCTCTGTAACACCCTTTATAACACACTCTAAATGCCTGAGCAAATAAGCCAGGTCTCTCACCGTTGAAGAAAGTTGTTGAAAATAACGGGAAGAAGAGGGCAGAACAAATCTCATGGAACTAGATTATAACTAGAAGTGTTAATATGAGCTCACGAATATCAAGGAACGTATGTGGAGGAACTTTGGCCAAAAGCTAACATCACCATAAAGTCATAAATAACTATTGTATGTCTCATGATACTCTATACTGAGAAGGGCTCATTATCATCTATCTGATATCCCCACCCAAGTCATGCATAACCTGAATTAATCATGAGGAAACATAAACCAAATCCAAATGAAAAGACATTACACAAAGTAACTTGACTCTTCTCGTTTAAAAAAAAAAAAAAAAGCCAAGATCACAGGGCGGGGGGCGGGGTAACAGAATGGCTGAAGAACAGACCTGAGCCAGGCTACCTCGGACTATGATGGGTATTGCCGGGCTCCTTGGCAGAGCTAAAAACTACTTCCTGATAGTGAAGTTCCCACCATAGTTATGTAAGAGATATTGCTTGTCTCTAAGAAATTTCCCTCAAGTTTGGAAAGACGGGAAACAGGCTGGTAGATCACAGATAGAAAGAAGATATGTGCTCTGGCATTAACAACTGAGGAAATCCTTATTGTCTTCTTTTTTTTAGGTGGGGGGTTCAAGACAGGTTTCTGTGTGTGGCTTTGGAGCCTGTCCTGGAACTCACTCTGTAGACCAGGCTGGCCTCGAACTCACAGAGCCTGCCTCTGCCTCTTGAGTGCTGGGATTAAAGGCATGTGCCACCACCACCCAGCCTTATTGTCTTCTTACACTGCTAGAAGTTCGAAATTATTTCAAAACAAAAGCTGCAGAATTGGGGTGACACCGAGGTTCCTGGTGTTTAGGTGGTTTCTGAGAAGAGTGTTAACATGCCAGTGTTTGAAGTGCTCGAGGATTACATTCTTTCCAACTATTCAACTGACAAGGACAATTTCTAAAATAGTGGTGGCTTCAGGGCGGTGAGGCCATTCTGCACAGTCTGATGGTGGATACATGCCATACATCTGTCCAAAGCCATGGGATACAATCACCAGGAGTGAACCCAAATGCATATGATGGACTCTGGGGGAATAAAGGATCCGTGTAGGCTCACTGATTACCACGCATGCTCCACCCGTGTTGGGGCTGACACTGGGGAAGCTGTGCCTGCATGTGCATGGCTTTTTGGAACTCTCTATACTTCCTGCTCAACTGTGCTGGGAATCCAAAACCACCCAACCAAACAAAGCCCGTGAGACCAATTCTCAAGCACACATTCATCCTGCAAAGCTGGTGTGGACAGCAGTGTCTATCTGACGTGAGACAACTTGACAGTGACAGAAGTCTAGTGGCATGTCTGAGAGTTCACTGCTAGCCAGCGGTAGAACCGGAATCAGAACCAGGTCACCTGACTGCTGTTCCAACGTTCCTTCACCACACTGTCCACTCTCTTTTACAGAGCATCTCAAAAGCTCCACTTGAAAACTGAAGGAAGCTAGGAACTGGTTTTCTTGGATCGACTTGTTGAACCACAGAGTCTGGCTGCAGGTGCAAAAGGTAGAATGAGCTTCGAGGAGACGGCAGCAGGAGCCACTTGGAGTCCGTAAGGCGCCTTACAGCTTCTAGACCAGTGGTTCTCAACTCATGGGCTGCGACCCCTTTGGGGGTCCAAAGACCCTTTCACAGGGGTCACCTAAGACCACTGGATATTTACATTACAATTCACAGCAGTAGCAAATAGCAACCAATCATTTTCTGGTTGGGGGTCACCACACCACGAGGAACTGTATTAAAGGGTCACAGCACCAGGAAGGTTGAGATTCACTGTTTAGACAGAGGTCTGCACAAATGCAATGATGGATCCTTCCTGTTATCACTGCGTTGACTACAGCAGAAACAGAGCAGGGAGCACATGGCTGGTTTGCAGGCCTCTCATTCTCCATCCCGTGTTCCCAGACAACTGAACACGGCTCCCACTTTGGAGGACAGGGAGCTGGCTTTATCTGTTGACCATAGTACATTTTCTAACTTGGCAGATGCGAATATTCATAGCACAGACCAGATTCTCAAGCTATCATAATCCTTTAGCTTTAAACTGATTCAAGTAAAAGATTATCCACATAAACATAGAAAGCATAATTAAATACAAGTCAATCTCCTTGAAAAAGGTGAGCAGAGATGCTAAAAGACTCTGGGGTTTAGAAAACTAAGGCAGAGAAATTTCCAGCTACAAATTGACATAAGACAGCTTTTATTAAATGGATGCAGGTAGTCCCAGGAGTCTAGTGCTAAGTAAGGGACATGAGAAGGCAGCCCGTCTATGAAATCCTTCCTTGCAAATTTCTCATATAATGGAGGAAGAAAATGACTGCATTTCAAAGTCAAACAGCCTGACTAGAAAAAAGAAGAGCACGAGGAAAAACAGAAAATGAAATTTAATGAATCCATCACTGTTACACTGCGAACCACAAGAGAACTAAACAGAAGAAAGGCAGCTTTACTGTGTTCAAATTTTCTGTAATGTCACAAGCCATTATCATTTATAGTATTATAGACTGAATGATAAATGACAAAAACATCTGCTTAACTCCCAGCTACAGCTGGTCTCTGTGTATAAGAAAACAAAACAAAACTCAAACTTGGTTCATTAAATAAATAAATTAAATAAAACAAAAATGGGGAACAGATGCATAAGCATCTAGATTCCTATAAAGGAATCAATATTAATAAATTAATAATATAATAAAAATCCTAAATCATGTAAAAAATACATCATGCTGATATTAGAAAATAAATAAATACTAGACTAAGAATGATGATTAGCTGATGGGTATGTAAACAATTAGTTTACATAGCATGATGGCTCTAGGCTTTAAAATGTCATTTTCTCAGGGACAGTTGACTAAACATACCAGAGAACAGACTGAGACTTACTTTGTATAACACTGAGACCAAAGAGGTGACATTCCTTTAACCTGAGCAGGTCACACACCTGGACCAGCAACTGGTGACACAGAATTTTAACCTGCAGGAGGGAAAAAAGGACACTTAAGACAATTCAATTCAGCTTACACTGTGAACCACAATCAGCCACTTTAAAACTCTGTAAATATGCACCTTCTCAGGACGTTCGAACATCAGCAAAACCACTGCTGGCTTATGAACACAACCTGTGGCTGTGTTTCAGTGATTATCACAATATAGTCATGATTTACAGCATGCTAACAGAGTACCAATCCAACCTTGCACAAGACTCAAATCTTACGACACATGGTCAGGTTCTCAGATCCTGCATGAAAACTGGGCTCCTCAGAAGGTCCCCAGAAGAGCTTACTCCACTGAAGATGTTTATTTGGCAAGTATGTTCTGTCCTTGAACACTTTTTCTTACTTTAATGATACGTTTTTACACAGTATTCCATGTTTTGGTGTAGTGTATGCCCTACAGAACAGATTAACCGATGCATCGCCTCACATACATATTATTTCTGTGTGTGGTAAGAACACTTAAAATCTACTCTCAGCCAACGATAAGTTCAGGTATCAGCACATGACTAGTTACGGTTGCCATTCATAGGTTTCCTGAATTTACTCATCCTACAGCTAAAACTTTGGATCCTTTGGCCAACGTCTCCCTGCCATCTTCTTCAGGCCCCAGGAACTACGGTAACTACCTTGTACTCTGCTTCTCTGAGGTAGCCTTTTTTTGGATTCCACACAAATGAGATCACACAGCCGGTGTCTAGCCTATGTTGTTTAGTAGAACGCTCTCCAGATTGACCCATGTTGTTGTAAATGACACGCTCTCCCTCCTGGTGTGGCTTATGACTCCAGCATGTGTGGACGCACCACACCTTGTCTTCAGTCACCAGTGGGCACAGCTGACTGCTGTGAACAAGGCTGCTGGGAGTGGGAGAGTACAGGGGCACATCCACCACAGGGATTTCACTGCCTCGGGCTACCCAGGAGTGGACCTCCGAGATCACATACTCATGCTGTAGTTATTAAAATTTTATGTGCACTGCTGTTTTGACTGCATGTATATGTGTGTGAGGGTGTCGGATCCCCTGGAACTAGAGTTACAGACAGTTGTGAGCTCACATGTGGGTGCTGGGAACTGAACTCAGGTCCTCCAGAAGAGCAGCCAGTGCTCTTACTATATTTACTGTTCGGAGGAACCACATGCCGTTGGCCCCAAGGGCCCACACTGCTTTACATTCTAATCACAGATGACAAGTGTTGCTCTTCTCCACGTCCTCAGGACCCTTGTCAACCTCGTTTGGCGACAGCCATTTTAACGGCTGTAAGGCGGCACTCACTGTTCTTTCGATTTAGGTTTTCTTGATGCTCAGTGCTTCCTGAGGCCGAGCACCTGAGTGGACACCCGACCGCCATTTGTGCACCTTCCCATGAGACATGTCTCCTTAGGGTCTTTGTTCAAGGGACGTTTTCTTCTTAAGGGTCTAAGCAAAATATTCACCTACTGCACAATGACAGACTGCCCAGATTTTATTTATTTTAATCAGTCACTGTTATTACTTATTTTTCCCTTTGAGTCTCAGTATAACTCAATAACCACACTAACATTCTGGAGATGAGCTATTATTGGGAAGACATCGCTTGTTCCTTTGCGTCTGTGCCCATGCATCTGTATTTGTGGAGTGTGCATGGTAGGGGAGGGGACAACCCTGGGTCAGTCCTCACCTTCCACCTTGGTTGAGGGGTCTCTTTGGTGCTGCTTCTTTGCATGCGCCTCCCCACCTCCCATCTCCCTGCAGACACACTGTAACAGACGCTTGTGCTGCTGTGTCAGGCTTTTACCTGGGTTCTGGGGACTCGAACTCAGGTCCCCAAGTTTGCTCAGCAAGCACTCTTACCCTCTGAGCCAAATACTCAGCCCCCAGAGACAGTTCTGAGGCTTTCTCAATTATGAATGAGATGCCAGGTGGGAGGAGAGCGGGCCTGCAGAATCCCCTGAGAGACGGCCCAGCTCCATCTCTTCAGGTCACAGAAGAAAAACAAAACTGCTCAGGCACACAAGTGAGCAGTGACCAAGGCAGACCCTCCAAACTTACACGCATTAACAGTTACATACAGTCAAAACATGTGCGACACAACCTTTGCGAATTTTAGCTGCATACAGTCAATGATGGCACCAACTGTAATTTTAGTGAGTATAATTTGCATAACTCTGAGTTGATGATTTTATCATATTTTTTTTTTTTTTTTTTTTTTTTGGTTTTTCGAGACAGGGTTTCTCTGTGTAGCTTTGCGCCTTTCCTGGAACTCGCTTTGGAGACCAGGCTGGCCTCGAACTCACAGAGATCCGCCTGGCTCTGCCTCCCAAGTGCTGGGATTAAAGGCGTGCGCCACCACCGCCCGGCTTTTATCATATTTTAATACAGCACTAAAATGCAGAAAAGGAAAACATGCAAAATCCCACTGGAAAGAGCAGAAGACACTCAAGGCCAGAGGGACCTGTTCAGTTCTTCCAAGCACCAGGAATTAAGAAAGCTGTGGGGGCTATTTAGTTACTTCTTGCTGCTGTGATAAAATACGTGACAGGAAGCAGTTAAGGAGCTCATTCCGGCCTATAGTACAAGGATATATATACAGTCCGTTGTTGTGGGAAGGCAGGGTGCGGGGTAGCAGGGCAGTGTGAGTGGGTAGGGGGTAGGGGTGCAGGAGCTTCAGGCAGGGTCCCGTGGCATTCACAGTCAGCAGAGAAATGAATGCTGCTGCTCACTTTGTCAGTTGTATTCAGTCTGGGATCCTAGTCCATGGGGTGGTCACCCACATTTAGGATGTGTCTTCCTGTGTCAACGAACCTAATTCAGATAATCCCTCACGGGGACGTTGCAAAGTTGCTTGGGTGATTCTAGACCCTGTCCCAGTGATGAACTGTCACAGGCTGCGTCAGTTTACATTCAAGGACCCAATTCCCAGGGAGCTCCTGAGCACCTGTGCTGTGGTCCGCCAGAGACGTCTCCCTCAGTGACCCCCATGGACACTCTAGTTTATCAGTGCGTCATCCAGCAACACTGTAACCATTAATTTTATGTGTACGGGTGTTCGGCCTGAATGTATGTCTGTGCATCACATGCGTGCAGTGTCTTCAGAGGCCAGAGAAGAGCATCGGGTCCCCTGGATGAGCTCTCAGGTGGGTGCTGAGAACTGAATGCGGGTCCTCCGGGAGAGCAGCCAGCTCTCCAGTCCTGACATCCAGTAATTTCATAACCATGTATCCACGCGAGCTCACCTCACCGCTGGAAGACCCACCCCAGTCCCCCTGTGCTGGTTTGATCCCACAGCTTGGGGTACTTGATTTGTGTCCTGGAGAAGTTCTATTTATTTCCAGCATTCACTGTAAACGCTGGGTTTGTATTTCACGTCATGCCTATACTGTTGCAAAGAGGCTAAAACAGACAGAGAGCGAAGAGGGAAAAGGCTCACATGTACAGACGACTCTTACACTAGCTAAGCTCCACAAACCTGAGACTTACTTAAACTGTCACACTGCTCTGGGGCACTTTTAACCCTTGGCTGGACTGTGTTTAAACTCTGGTTGGCCTGGCTGGATATGGAGCAGCCAGGATGAAATGGAACAAGCAGCTGGATTCCAAACTACAAACTAAACGTTTGTAAAATAAAATCTGTGGTGACTCTTGACTAAATAAGGCCGGGCCTCTCTTCCAGGCAGCCCATCTAATTATTACTGTTCCGCTACTTAAATCAAGTATCTGGAACCTTCTGCTAAAGCTCTTTAACAATCATCAAGTAAGTATAGTGTTCTTGTTTAAAAACTGTAATTAAATAAGGATGTGGCTTCAAAGTTACCTGCTGTGAAAACAAGCAGCGGCGTTGGGTATTTGCAGAGTCGAGTCTTCAAAGCCACATGGCTGATTGTGAAATTTCTGAATTCCTCTCTCATCTTCAGGGGCAATGGGAACTTTACAAAGTACTGCGTTCCCAATGGCGGCGTGGGCTTTATCTAAAAATACCCTCTGTGTGGAACTCTGAAGTGGAAGGGGGTTTGATCCTTGCTGTGCCAATGGCTTGTTACTGTGCAAGGATGTTTGAAATATTCTCTGGAGGGAAAGAATTGTTCGCTTTGCCACAGGAAGGGAGGTGTAAGCTCCTGGCTCTGCGATTTCTGCCACTCAAGGACTTTCTGCCTCTTACAGTCACCGTACTTTTATTTTTAAGTTTCCATATTTTATATCTGATGATTAAGATTAATTGAAAATCTTAGTAGAATTCATGGAGATTCAAAATGACTAAAACATTAAATTGATTCCACACGCAGAAAATCAATATGAAGTCACCTATACCTGTCAGGGGAAAAAAAGTGTATATGAACCACACTCCCCACTGCTGGGTGTGTGTGTGTGTGTGTCCGGGAGGCCACTGCCAAACATTTTTTGTTACAATTAATTTGTTACCCCCAACTCTGCAAACATCAAAATCACCATTCTCAATTGTAGGGGAAAGGGGTTCTGGGCAGCTCTGGATTCTTTTTCTAGCAGTGGACAAGCCTCCAGGCTACTTAACCCCTTCCTTCCTGAGGTCCCAGGGCTTGCTGGAGAGGAGCCCCGGCATGGCAGAGGACCTATGATCCCTGGGGTAAGAAGTCTACTGGGGCAGCATGGCGCCCAGACGCTCCGTTCTGCTTTCAGTGGCAGAGCCCCCTAATGAAATGGAACCGACAGCTCAGGGAACTAGCCAAGTGAAGCACTACTCCACAATGACTGACTGACTGAGCAACTCCCAGGACATACACCACCAAGGGCTTTACACACAGAGTGTCTTTAAACCCGTGCCGTGTTCCCACACGAGTCATAGAACAACCCCTCTTCATACGGGGAAAACAAACCAAATAATGAACGACAGACTGAAGAAGCATGCCCAAAGCTGCAAAGAAAGTAACAGAGTAGACAGTTCAGACCAGGCCCCCTGACGGCAGCAGCCTCAATCACCAACACACGCCCTGAAGACCAGTGAGTGACGGGGCTCTCCAGAGTGGGGCTGGGCCACAGGATTTCCTGTCTGCCTCAGGAGTTCATCCATCTCTGGTCCCTGCTGAGGATTTTGCTAAATCAAAATTCCAGTGTCCTGCCCTAGACCTACACCAGCATCTCCATGGGTGAAGCCCAAAGAGCTGGGCATTCGTTCACCAAGCCCCTCCCCGAATAATTCTAGTAGACTTTAAAGCCACTGATCTACATAGTAGGATATATGTGGGAAAACTAACCCACAGCACCACATTAAGGCAATTTTTGCTCAATTCTATCAGACTGCAATTAGGTGAAAGAAAAAGTATGAAGGATGACAGCAGGAAACCTTTTAAAAATGCTAGGTATGATACCATAAAAACATGCCATGAACCTGCCTGGAGTCTTTTAGTCTGCTCTCCAAAATTATTTCCCTCAGTTGAGACTCCAGTACCAATGAATTCCTTTAGAAAAGGTATCCACCTCCTAGCATTTCTCACGATGACAGATCTGTTACGAGTTTCCCCATCCTGTCCAGGCCACACACTCAGCAACATGCGTACACACTTTCCTGGGTAACATGACAGAAAAGGGCAGGAGAGTTTCCTCAGTGCTTAAGCTCTATGTCCTGGATTGCGTGCACTCAAAACATGTAAAGAACATGTGTGTTATATACCACCAAGGGTACTCACTGGGGTGGTCTATGATTCACATATCTACTCTGATTAATGTGTGTGTTTATAGGTCTACCCCCCAAAAAGTGTCACAAAGGGTCTGTCAGAGGAGATGGAAACCAGTATCTTCAGCTGGGCAATGGCTACGTGGACATATATACTAACAGTATATATATAACTGGGCTGCACACTTAAGAGACTTCTATGCTCTGCAATGTGTAAATTACAATTTACCTGTCAGAAGGAAAAAGCTACAAACAGGATCCCAGCCCTCAATGTCCTGGTTAACTAAATATCTGATTCTTAAGAGCCAGAGGTTAACAGCTTAGCTTATCCACAGCCCTTCAGCTCACTCTGGACACTGCTTAGGCTGACTGATTAAACCAGTCAACATGCGTATGAGAAACTCAGCCACGGCTACCATTTTACTTACATGGGTGACAACTCTGAGCATTTAAAATGGACACAAATGGACAGACTTAAACAGAAATTTTATTCAGGGAGCCAAGCAGTTTTAGAGGCAGAAACCAAGGCTCAAAAAAGGTTTAGATTTGTTTTTCTTACTCCATCTAGAGTCTCCGAGTCCCATCTTGTTACATTACTTTTCAGCTGAGAGACAGGCTTCCTTACAGTACAAATAGCAAAATGAATCCTTTCTAACGCAGAAACTAAGGGCAGAAGAATTCAAAAAAGTAATTGAGTCTCATGGTGGGATCTGAGGGGGTACTGTTGCTGAGCACCGTGAATTAGAAACCTTCCCTAGACCTGAGTGGAAATGTGGAAGGTATTCCAAATGATCCCAAATGTACACAAGGCTGAACACACAGAAAGATAAGAAAACAGAGACATCCAATAAATTAATTCAACTGAAAAGTTACTCAATAAAGTTCAAAAACAGAAACTTTTTTTTAGTGTAGTACCCATACTCCTAATTTTACGTCAAGTCAGACACTGCTGAAGGTGGCTGAGGAGAAGCCATAATGCTGTTCACAGCTGTGTGGGTGCCTCAGTGTAATAAGCCTGCCACATATCCCTGGTTCATTCTCTAATGATTTCACCCTGAACTGCCTAACGTGGGTGTGGTCTGGCAGGGGGACCACACACTGAAATACTCCTAGAGGGGACGACTCACGTTTATGATGATGTTCAGGGACTCATCATTGGGAAGGAAAATGCACACGCTTCGACGGTCCTGCATGACTCTGTTGTTATGGAAGGTCAGTTTGTTCATTGTGTGTTGTGGGCTCTCCAGGGGGCAGGCTGGGGGTACCGGGTGCTCAGCAGTTGCTCCCAGCACTCCAAAGCCAACTTGTCCTCATTCTCCTGTGGCCAACAGGAGAAGCATCGTGGCGGCCCACTATGTAGGTTTCATAGCTGTAGAGAGTCCACGGGGAGACCTGTGGAGAAAGGGGAAAGTCTGGTCAGAGCAGCGGCAGGCCAGGGGTACACCACTATTCATCAGGCACAGGGAAGGTGCGTTTCAAGCGAAGACTGCTGTTCTCGGTACACGAGAAGGTGCAGATTCTGCCCCTGAACAACCACCTTCACACTCCACTCTCAGACACGAGTTAACAGACATGGTGAGAGCCTGGGCATTCACAGACGACCAAGAACCACAGGCTCAAGGCGATGATGGATCCTGACTGAGGAGCTCCCGGCCTCTCAAGGGAGACGACAGGGTTCTGGAATGAACTACAAGAACGGCATCAACAAAAGCCTCGCTTCCGGGACTCGGGAACACAGATGAGTGTTCTATCACTTTCCTGACCAATCACTCGTGACCTTCATCACTTCACTGGCTGGCTTTACAAAGGAAGCCCTGGCTGCTGGACCACCCACGGGAGCCACAGTAGCCACTGCAATGGATTTCTCCACAGCATTCCCACGGTTATTAAGTCTTCCTTAGTTCTTATGTCCTGCTTCCTCCTAGTTCTCTAACTAGCTGATGAAAATTTAATTCATTAGTTCACTGATCACATAACATACAGCAAGAAGAATGCTGTATGACCAAACCATGTACACACATAAAAGAACTACAGGTCTTAGAAACCGCTCGTATTTTGTCAGTTAACTAGACATTAAGCTGTCCATCCCCGCCCAGAGTTTTGAAGCGTGTAACCTTGCTTGCAAGTACTGAAACTTTTATCTCTGGACTTCAGTAATTCCGCCCTTCCTTTCTGGTTTCTGCCTCCTGGTGTTGGTGAGACCCCGTAGAATCATTTTAAAGCACTGGTGAGTTTTTCCTACTCTTAAGGAGTGTTTCACATGTTGCTGCTGGCAGGACATCCTTCAACTGCAGTGTTAAGACTAGCTGCCTCTCATGTCATCGGTATTTACATTATGCCCCGGCAGCTCTATTTGCAGTCCAGGAATACGAAACTGAATTCCAAGACAGAATCTTGACCCATCTGCTCCTTATAGCTCATTTAAGAAAGACTGTATTCATAGCTGGTAACAGGAGTAAATATGATCTAGTGATTTTTTTTAAACATAAATAAAATACAATCTTCAAGAGAATTATTCGAAACTAAAATTAGGTGGCTAATCTTGTATGTGGTATTTTCTTCTTAGGAAGGGGACTATCCATTGCTCAGACATTCTGTCTTCCTTAAAGGAAAAGGGTAAATGCCTCCCCTTGGTTTCTAGCACACCTCTGGAGGCCACTCTCTACAGTGGATGCTCAGTCCCTGCGTCCCAGGAGCCACTCCCCAAATGCAGTCGCTCATCTAGAAAGTGTTCCTTTTCTATCGACGGTGCCCAAGTACCAGCTCGAAGGATGATGTTGGCTGCATGTGACTCACACCTGGGGGTGGAGACAAACGCAGTGTCCAGGCCACAGTGACACTTTCACTCACGACAACATCCTGCTGTGGAGCACATATGGAGACCACCACTTCATTAAGGGAAGGAACCTAGCATAGTGCTGGATTCCACCCAATTCTCGGGGCATGCTGGGAGAACACCCTAGGAACTGACCCACACCAGACAATGACCCCTCATTGCTACTGCTGGAAATGTTCTCAGCATTTTCAAAGGTATACATCCCTAAAGCAAGCCAGGTACATGCTGGGAGTCTCATCACTAAAGCATGAGAATTTCAAGTTCAAGGCCATCCTGGGCTACTATACATTCCCATGCAGTTCTATAGACAGCAAGTCCCCATCTCACGGAGCCAAACATAAGCCAGGTGTGGTGGTGCACACTGGCAATCCTGGCCTGCAGAGGTCGGAGATGATGGCTGTGCACACTGGGGCCATCCAGCCGGGGCTACACAGGGAGACTGTCGTAAAAACACCAAAACTACGAAAACTCCTAAAACGGTCAACTGTGGGGGCTGAGAGCCTCCCACTCGACCCTCTCTTAAAACTTCAGAAAGTATTAAAGACTCTGAGAAATGAGAACATTGCACACACTCACTGCGCACAGAACACTCCTCTCCCCAAACACTGCTGTTAAGGTCCTGGAGAACAACATCCTTAGGCATACCATATAAACTGAGAGAGGCAGTTCTGGACAGACTCTCCATCATACTACTAAATTCCACGGCCAGTTTCCCTTATCTATTGGAATATTCCTTTAGGCATCTCTTCACTACACAAACTAGAAGCTGTGATTAAATATATCTTACTTAGATCAAACCCTTAAGTGACATGAATCCCACTATAATTCCTCATATTTAAATCTGCACTTCATATTGAGATAGTCCTATGCATTTCCATTTTTAATTAAATCAATTAAAGCAGGATGTTTCTACTGACCTACTTTTTGGAATTTAAAAGTTAAACTGGGCGGGGGGGGGGGGGGGGGGGGGGGGGAGGTGTTCCGAGGTTTAGGATGGATCCAGCCTCATTAAAATTTATCATTTGGGTACAATTCTTATTTTATGGTTCGGATACAGTACAAAAGTCTGGACAGGGCTGGAGAGATGGCTCAGAGGTTAAGAGCACAGGCTGCTCTTTCAGAGGTTCTGAGTTCAATTCCCAGCAACCACATGGTGGCTCACAACCATCTATAATGAGATCTAGTGCCCTCTTCTGGTGTGCAGGCATAAATGCAGACAGAACACTGTATATATAATAAATAAATAAATCTTTAAAAAAACAAAACAAAAAAACCGCAACAAAAGTCTGGACAAAGACGGTGGCGGCAAATTTATTGATAGTCACAGTTAGAAGTGTCACGGCCTCACTTAACACAAGGGTGACAAATCCAAACCCCCTGAACAGAGACGGGATGAAATTAAGCCTTCACTATACCAAGACAGCACTGAAGCGGATTTAAAAGTTCCATGAAAAAGGTAAACACAAATCAAACCAAAACCTATCTCTTACACATACCAGTATAAAATTTAATCTTAAACTGGACTGTCCTGGGAAACAGTCTAGACAGAATTCATACCAATTTGGATTGCAGAAATCAGGTAGAAATTACCAGCTACTTGTTCTGTGGTCTATGCTGAGCCCCAACTCAGTCCCAGGACATTGCTACCCCGAGCAATGCCCTTTTGTCACAGTTTACGGACAACCTAGAGACTGTGTTGACAGTGATCACATCCCCAGCCCTTTTCCCAAAGAGACTTACAAAAAAGATACACTCCACAATCTCCAGCCTTAAAATTTTACCCACATAATGTAGTTTCAGCTTGGATGGAGACAAAAAGGATTCTCTTTCTGGATCTACCTCCTTAGAATGTAAGAAGATGATGATCCTTGTCTTAAAGGCAAACATGATTAGGAAAGACCCCAGCAGCAGCCAGTGTGGTCACTTTATTATCCAATGAAAACAAAGGACGCTATTTTGGAAAGTGGACTATGGGAACCCTACTTACCTTCAACTTAACTGGTTCCCATTCGTAAGGCTAAGGTCACACACAGACTATGTGCTCTCTGCTCGATGAGCAGCAGAACAGCAGGGGCAGCCGGTCCCTCTGACATGGTCAGGGACGCTGTCAAGAAGCCTGAACACTGTTCCGATGCCCAAGAGCACATACATGGGTGGCAACGGCATGCCAGCTCAAGGAAGGTGCAGTTGAGTGGCAGCTCCAAGTACAGAAGTAAAGCCTATATGTAAGCTATACGATGTGATTAAAAAGTCATTCTAAAGCAGTGGTCCTCAACCCATGGGCTGCGATCCATCTGGGGGCTGAATGACCCTTTCACAGGGGTTGTATAGCAGATAGTTACATTATGATTCAGAACAGTAGCAAAATTATAGTTCTGAAGTAGCAAGGATATAATTCTACCGTTGGGCATCAGCAGAAGATGAGGAACTACATTAAAGGGTCACAGCATTAGGGGTGTAAGTACACTGTCCTAAAATGCTATCACATGTCTTCCATAAAACAAGTTCCACACTGTTTTGCTCATGTATTTCATTCATACAAAGTACGTGTGAGAAGCACCCACTAAGTGACAGACAGGCAGTGAGCACACACTGTAGGCCAGAGTGGGTGACGGGACCTATGCTGGCCATGATGTGTGGACGTGTGTTAAGTCAGGCAATGGGACCCCTTGCTGACGGGCTGATATTTGAGCAAACACCTGGACAAAGAGCAGGATGTCGTGTCCTGCTCCGACCCACCCACCCACCCACCCAGCTGTCTCAGGGAAGAACTCCCAGACAGAGGAAGGTAAATGCCAAGGCTCGCTTGATGCCCGGCACAGGTGAAGTAACAGTACCGGTGATGGCTAACGCTGGCTACGCACTTGCTGGGTGCTGGGCACTGCTGCTAAGCACCTGTGGAACAGGGAAGACAAGAGCCACCTCTTTGTCATGTTCCCAGTAACAGGCCGTCCTTTTCCCCCCCGGAACTGTGGTGGGCTGTGTGAACAAGCCACGCTAGGGTGCTTTGCACCACAGAAAACCAACTTTTGCAGACATCTGTTTCTTTTTCTTCTTTCTGGTTTTTCTAGTCAGGGTTCTGGGGGCTGGAGAGACGGCTCAGTGGCGAAGAGCATGGGCTGCTCTACCAGAGGATCTGGGTTCAATTCCCAGCACCCACATGGCAACTCACACCTATCTGTAACTCCAGTTCCAAGGGATCTGACACCCTCACACAGGCATACATGTAGACAAAACACCAATGCACATAAATAAAAATAAGTTATATATATATAAAAAAAAAAAGACAGGATTTTGTTGTGCTGTCCTGGAACTTGCTCTGTAGACCAGCTTGGCCTCTAATTCACAGAGATCCGCCTGTCTCTGCCTCCCAAGCGCTGGGATAAAAGGCGTGCGCCACCACTGCCTGGCCTGATAACTGTTTCTTGTATCAAAACATCACCTCTACTTGAATACTTAGCTCAGCCACTTCCAATTCTGCCTTTTCTTGTCTTGTCTTTGCAGATGTGTGAGTGGGGCCACTATATTTCCCCAAAGGCCAGACTCATGGAATACCATTCATCAACTGCTGGCTGTCTGCATACAGCAAACATCCCCGACCAGTGAGGCTCCCACGGAAGACTGCTCAGCCTTGGCACTTGTCATGATCTGAATGTGCAATGGATCCTAGGCACCCTTTGGGGACATTGTGGAACTTTCTCAATGTCAGGCACAGCTGGACGGGGGGAGCACCTAAGAAAGGCCTGTGGAGGCTAACCCATCCCGGGCTGTTTCCGTTTCTCCCTGCTGCACCACCACAGAGGACACTGCCGTGGACCCTGCGGGACGGCCTGCGCCTTCTAGATCTGTGAACGGGAATAAAGCGTCCCTCCTTCAAGGTGCTCCCAGCAGGCACTCCATGACAAGGAGGAAATCAACTAACCCAGTACTACTGTTATTTGGGGGGGCCAAACAGTCTCTGTAATGGGGTTCATCCTGAATCACATGTGTTTAGCTACATCTTGCCTCTGCCCATTAACTGCCAGAAGTCCCTCTCTCTATCAGCTGTGACAACCCAAAATGTTAATGGACATTACCAAAATTTACCCTGGGGCAAAATTATCCATGGTCAATACCAATGTTCTATAAGTTTCCATATAGAATTATTATGGGCTGCTTTTTTTTAACCACCCACCTATTTTTTTAAAGTAATAAGCTTTTACTAAATACATGTTAATATCTATTTTTAACTGTGTGCATGTGTGCATATGTGTGTGTAAGCAGGGCCCTCTAAGACCAGAAGAGGGAGTTGGATCCCTGGAGCGGGAGCTATAGGCAGCTGTGAACCACCTGACGTGTGTGTTGGGAATTAAACACAGGTCCTCTGAAGGAGTTCTTAACCCCTGGGCCATCTTTCCAGGTCCAAATGTGTATTTTTAAAAGTAAATTAATTTAAAACTAAGTATTTTAAATTAAGTTTAAATTTAAAATTAAATTAAAAATCAGGAAAAAAAATCTGGTTGGAACTCCTAAAAGTCAATTTCTTGAATGAACATGGCCTGCAGCTGTAGAATAGCTTTGAAATTCAGCTATGTGGCTGTGCATTATCAGACTGCTCATACAGATACGCCCATCACTGTGCACGTACTCCAAGGAGCTCTCTACTTTGAAGACCAACCTGGAAACATGACATTTGACTTGTGATCTGCCTGGATATTTTATCTTACAAAGGATTTTAAGAAAGGGTTATTTGCTTCTAAGAGATACTAGAGAACAATAAAACTTACTTTTGTCATTTAGCTAGAGGAGTAAGTGGGATAGTTTCTGTTTATGGCCAGTTTTTATGTGTATGAGTGCTTACCTGCACACACACACACACACACACACACACACACACACACACACACACACGCACGCACGCACGCACGCACCACATGCATGCCTAGTGCTCATGGAGTCCAGAAGAAGTCCCCTGGAATTGGAATTACAGAGGTTCGTAAGCTACCATGTAGGTGTTACAAACCGAACCTGGGTCTTCTAAAAGAGCCCTATGGCTAGTTTTGTAGTGACTATTGTGGTGAGAAGAGAGTGCCTGGGGGCTATTACCCACCTGCAGCCAAACGCTCTGGAAGAACATCTGTTTCCTGCTTGCTCATCTGCACTTTCCAACCTTGCTCCAGTAGAGAAATAAGCACTGGGGGAAGGGTGAGGCTACATCTCCACAGAGCTGGCCCCCAGGAGTTTTACAGCATGCACAAAACAGAGCAGGACAGACCCGACCTCATCAATCAGGCAAACCTAGGTCTTAATCCAGATTCCACAGAATACCAGCTGTGTGACCACGTGCACATTTCCTAATCCGAGGCCAAGTCTTCATTTGTAAATCCATAATATTGGCCTCCTAAAATACTGGATAGATTAAATGGCATAAGGAATATAAAATATTCAGTGTCAAGGTTTTTTTGGGTAGGAAAGGACGTTTGCTAGCAGCTATGAATTTCCAGGTAGGGAAAAGTAATAGCTACGACTGAGCCATGTAATAAAGTCATCCCACAGAGAGTGCTTCATTCCACATCTTCATAGCCAGCTAAATTACAGGAAGTTTATCCCGGGAAAGCGGACGTGCATTGCTGGTTGTACACGGTATAGTGACATTGTATTAGGCCATTACCCCTTTGAAATTCTGGAAAAAGAGCAAGGCATTGTGGGCGTGTGTATTCAAATGTGTGCTGGCTAACCAAAGGATGCACAGAGGTAGATTAGTTTTTGACTTGAGAAGAATATTTGAAGGACCAAATGTGTCATACCGTGATACAATAAATGTTACAATCTCCTACATTATGGTTGGCATGGCCAGTGAATACAACCTATATGGCTCCATCTATGACAGGCATAAAGATGTTTACATCACAGAACTTAACAATTCCACGTCTGGAGCAATACTCTGACCAAAGCATAATACACTTTTGAATGAAAGCATCCAGCAAAGTATAACCATGGAAGTGAGGATGGAAGAAATGAGAAGTCTACCCACAGCAAGGTGCTTGTAAACTGTAGTGCAACGGAATGCTGTCAGTAAGAGCCATTTGCTACACATCCCTTCAAATCACAAACACCCACAACCATCCACAGCCACTGCAACTACTGGAGTAATATAGGGACCCAAACCAACAAATAAGCCAACGCCAGCCGGCACCCTAGTACTTGGTAACATATTGCAAGTTGCATATTCTGTATTTGAGATTCTTGGAACCAGAGTGTTTCTGTATTTGAAATTCTTGGAACCAGAGTGTTTCTGTATTTGAAATTCTTGGGACCAGAGTGTTTCAGATTCTAGAGGTTTTACATTTTTGGACACCTGCACAGACTTACCAGCAAATGTTCCTAATGTGAAACTCTGACTTTAAAACCTCTGGAGCATATGTTGACAGCTGCCCATAAAGCTTCCTACCCCCGTATTCTGGTTTATGACTTCATGTTAGAGATGACATGTGAGAGCCCGTGTGTACCCCTGCTAAATTCTGCCCATCAGAGCTGAAAATCTGTGAGGAGTCCAAGTTAACACAGTAGAAAGAACAGAAATACTATGACATCCCAGTTAAATGCTAAGTGATGCTATACAATGAGACAGCACACTCATCAGGTTGACGTCCACCAACTAGTCGCCTGCTCTAGCTACCCTGATGTTTTTGCACCCAACTGTTGCTATTTTGACTTCTGCTCCCAAGCTCTGCCCTCTACCATTGTTATTTTCTGTAACGTTCACACTCACTTGAGTGAGAAGGTTAAGCAAAGGGCAAGATTGCTGTGGTACTTGGGGAAGTAACATGACTTTTCTTACCCTAGAGACTAACAGCACAGTCCTTCGAAGCATGACTTGGATGCCTGTTCTCTAGAGTGAGGAGGAACAAGCATCATACTATTAATCAGCGATTGGAAGGGCTTTGTTCCTGGAGTCCATGAAGGGAGCCAGGGTGACCTCCTGCTCTTCTAAAACCCTGATGGAAATGTCATATTCACCCTGGTCATACCCCAGAGAAAACGAAGTATCATTCAGTTAATCAGCCCTCTTACCATCGGAATACTTATTGGGAGAACACAGTTTCACACGCCACGGCGATAAAATGAGAACAAACGTCCTAATTTGTTTTGATAGATAATCTTTCCAAACACAAAGAATGAGGGGAGGGGGGTAAATAACAAAGTGATCTTCAAAGCTTGAAAGATCTGACTGCCATACATAAACACTGAAAAACAATCTCAGAAAGGAAAAATAATACTCCTCTCCTGCCGTTCACCCCTTTGATGAGCTGCTCCCCGATTATCTGCTGTTCTCACCCAGATTCCGGAGTTCTTGGACTGTATTACTCCTTAACCACACCCTCCCATGCGACTGTGTTAATAAACACCCCCCCCCCCCCCATCACGGCTAACACACCCACTCATATTCTGTAATGGCTCAGCACTTCTCTGGAACACGTGACTGTCTGTCAAGGGACTGTGATCCCTGTCACTCACATTTTGGGTCACCGCAACTCATTTCACGGGTTTTCTCTTGCTGTTCCGTCTGCCCAGGATAGCCCCCCTCGCATCCTGTCCCATCTGTCAACTTCTTCAAGAGAACAAACACCGTCCTTCCTGCTCCTTAGAAAGTGCAGGTGCTGGTCTAGAAAGCCTGTCTTCTCATCCCCGGGTGGTGAGCAGCTGCCGCTTCCGCTCGGGTCGGGGAAGACGATTTGTCTCCAGGACAGGTCTGTATTAGCCTGGAGTAGCTCTATGTCTGTCCTGGGAACCCAGTGAGACTGACTTGCCAAAGAAGCAAAGAAATTCCTTAGTAAATCACAGAGTGAGGTCCTGTCTCAAACACCAACCAATAAGCAAGCAAGCAAGCAAACGAATCCTTTCTTTCCTCAGTGGTATGAAGTACTGACCACAGCTTTTTGAACATCTTCTACAAGGGTTATAGACAAAATGGCACATCTTTTCTTTTCCTCTAAACGTAACGGGCAAACAGTGAGAATACTATTCCCCAACACTATCAAGAGAGAAGTTTTTTTTTTGTTTTTTTTTTTAAAGTCTCCACAACTTCTGGTAACATCAACTTGGATTCGCTAAATTGCAAGTGCCAAAAAATCCTCAACTGAAACCTGACCGGTGGAGCCAACTGCTGGATTCTTTGTTCCCTGTTTCCTAACTCATCAGCTACTCACCAGCTCTATGACTGTGGGTAAGTGCTATCACCTTTCGGAACAGTCCATGTGCTGTAGGGTACTGTAAGGCATACGGCAAGTTCGACGCAAATCTTACTATTGTTAAGAAACGTGACTCATTAAATAATTTAAGGAGATTTATAAAGCCGATGTCTTATGTGGGTTTGATGCAGGAGCACACAGTATCATCTAGGACCTAGTTTCTTCCTGATATCCCGAAATCAGTCCCATCTGAACCAGCATCTCTTAGAGGGGCTACCATCAGCCAGCATGTGGTAGGTGGCAAACAAAAATACTTAACTAATGTCATGGGTCACAACGCCCCATCAAAAGCCAGGAACAAGTCCGCCTCCAGATCTGGAGATAGAATCAACTTCCCTGCAAGCAAATGGCCTTTTAAAACCAAAATTGAGTACCGTGGGGAAGCTGAGATGGTGAGGTAGATAGGCCATCAGCAGGGAGGGCAGAAGGAACGCTGAAATTCATGAATTTTAAACCACAGAAACATTATTTCCACAGCCATCTGCATTCAAAAGTCATACCAGGTTTAGCAACGAGGCACAAAAATTCCTTTCAACCAAGATGACCTTCCAGTCTGACACTGCCAACAGAAAGGCTGCTCTCAGGGAAAATACTGGACCGAGACGCGTCTGCTTCTAATTTCTACAATGAAATCTTTGATTCCTCATTCACGGGGCTTGCACTCAATTCCATCTGCCACAGGAATTATGGTTTTGTAGATGATGATTTTTGTTGTGAAATTCTCATTATTTGAGATGTGTGTGTGTGTGTGTGTGTGTGTGTGTGTGTATGAGAATATATATGGAATTCTAACATTAACTTTTTGGATGTTTCTCCTGAAATACTTTTGTCCAAAGAGAACATAATTGTAACTCCTTTAGGAAAGACTGAATGAAACATCTGAGAAGTTGCTAACTTTCTTGGAATACTGCATATTTTCCATATCATGTATTTCCTCCTAACAATACACATACTAGTTGGAAACAGAGACATCCACTACCAAGAGTAACATACTCAGCATTAAAACCACTCATAGGGAAAATGAATGAACTACAGCTACAGATGAACAAATATACATTTCAAAAATGATGAACCAAAAAAAAAATCAAGTTAATAGAAAGCTATATGAGTCTATCTCTAGGATTAGCAAGTTCAAAAATAGGCAAAATTAACAAATGATTCATTTAGGAAGGACGGGACGCACATGGCCAAATGACCAAGGGAAGCAAAGGAATGAGTCATCTCAAAACTGTATGAGAATTACATATAAACACTTTATTCTATGTGTGACTTTCCAATTATAGAAAATAAAACCAATCCACGGGGTATTGATGAGAAAAATAACCGCATTATTAGCGATCGAGTTTTTAAAAAGATATACAAAGGCGGGAATATATGTGATTCTGCTATGACTGCTTGCCACACTTCACAAGGCGATCCACTGAGGACTGTAGGCAGTTTATCGAATTCTAAGTTACTATCAAATATTTCACCTAGCACATAATGGTTATCATGGCTTTGAAACTGAAAAACAGCCTCAAGGGCACTTATGCTAATGAACACTTAGACAATTTTGTGACAACATGTGTGCTCACGTCTTGAGTTTCCAAGTATACTAAATGGAAACACTGTAATAAAGTGCCATCAGTGAAATCTTCACCACTGCCTCTTAGAGACTAGCTGAACTTGAGAACTTGACAACTAAGATAACTGGCACTTGACCAAATGACCCTGTTGGTGTGGGTTGGGCTTCTCCTTACAAGATTTTCCTTCCCTAGTTTAAAACAGTAGTGGACATGAGGTAATTTAAATTTCTTCAGAAGGCACAACAGCTACATATTTAATAGAAAGTTAAGAAACATCTGGAAGTATTTAACTACCTCAAACATACTCAAGTGCTAATACAATGTCTTTTCTACCTTGACTGCCACAGAATTATACCGGGAAACTTACGAAGCTAGAGAAAGACTCTGAGGTGCCAGAAATTCAATATCAAATATATATATATATATATTTATGAGACTGAGGTTTACTGTTAACAGACACACCCAAACATGTGGCAGTTCCACAAGATACCATCATGTACATGCACACATATACACGTGGCCTGTACACATGTAGTCTGGGGACAGACACCCTTTTCAGTAAAAGATCAAAAGCATAATCTACAGGCTTCAAAGGAAAATTTTCTAACAAAGCTTTATATTGCTATGAAGTCTTGTTTTACACCCCCTTGGGGATTTTGCTTTGAATACATGAGTTGGAGACAAAAATGTCATATACAGACAGAACTGTGATTTATGGCTTAAAGAGCTCTTAAGAAAAACGATAAAAGTGTTTGCTCTGTGCATGACCTATTTTTCACAGCTTCACAAAATAGTCCCTCGCACACAGGGATTCTCTACCAGACACATTAAAAATGTCTGCCCCAGCCCGGCTTTGGTCAACAGTCCCTACAGTGTCATTAAATCCATGAGCTGGTCTGCTCTGAGGAAACCGAGGTGGTTTGTGTCCCTCTTAGAGTGGCTGATGGGAGATGGTGGGAAGCCACAGCTACGGCCTTTATGTTGTCCCTGGGGAATCTTCAGCCTGGAGCTGTCTCTTTTACCCAATAGCCAGTATTTAATTCCTTCAGCTTTCTCACTTCTGGAAGGTAATGGCCAAAAAAATGCCAAGTCCACTAGCTGGAATGTCATTTTTGAAGGGTGCTTACCTGTGGGGTAATGTTCTGCTTCCCCCTACGCCAATTCACAAGTCTTATTTCTCCAACTCTTTTCACTGGGGTTTTGAATCAAGATAAAAATCAAGGGCAACTCCATGATTATCCATTTCTTCTAAGGCGGATGGAAAGAAAGCCATGGCCTGAACCTCTGTGCCCTATGGTATGTGAGGCTGCCAAAGTACAGAGGTGAGTCACGAACAGCCTAGTCAAGTTCCCTGGGCCTGACCCACCTGCTCACTGCATTCTGGTTGTGTGCTGTGCATCTCCCTCTACACTGCACATTCCTTCTTACAGTAATCACCCACTGACACTGTGGGAGACTTAGTCTGGCTTTTAAAGGGTGTGGAGGAAGGAAATCAGAATCACACCTTACCCTACACTAACATGGTTAATCTTCCATGAAAAAAATGGGACCATCCCTCAATCTTGAAGGTTACAGTTTTAAAAAGTCCCAAGCCAAACAAAACCAGAAACTACCCCACCTCGGCTCAGTACTTTTTTCATAAGACTGTGATCACACCGGAAAGACAACTATTCCTGAGATGAGCCAGGGACTTTCAGCCCAGGCAAACTGGATGTGCGGCTTATCTGTGACCAGCTGTCACTCACGGCAGGGCCAATGCCTCACACCGGTGGCACAGTGCCACCCCATGAACTCCCTCAATCCTAACCAGGACAAGCCCGTCTACGGCTAGTGCTCTCAACCATTTCATCTGTGCCTTCAAAAGTACTCATCTTGCCAGAATAGTGGCAAGTACCGGCTTTAATCTCAGTACTTGGGAGGCAGAGGCAGGCAGATCTTTGTGAGTTTGAAGCCAACCTGGTCTACACAATGAGTTCCAGGACAGCCAGATCTACACAGTGAAACCCTGCCTCAAAGTAAAATAAAAATAAAAATGTACTCTTGATCCAGGGAGATGGCTTATGCACAAACCTGACGACCCCTGAGTTCAAATCTGGTGCAAGGACAGAAGCCACTCCTGAAACCCACCCTGACTCTGACCACCATACAAGCACCACGGATACACACACCCCAAATAATTAAAAATACTTGAGTGTCTAGACTGGGGATATGGCTCACAGGCAGAACTCCTAGCTAGGGTTATGTTGGGTCCTGGGTTCAAACTCCAGCACCTAGGGATGAGGAATGGGTTAAGAAAGCATGTCACCCCTAATGTTGAGCTTCCTACTATGGAGAGCTGGGTGAGGATTCTTTCTCATGTATAAGATCTGCAAAATGTCATCTGCTGTCGATACAGGTCACAATAATCAGATGATCCTAAAACTTCCCGTGACAAGTCTTCCTTTCAAAAGCCATCTTCCAATTAGAGTTTGGAAATGATTCCTCTGAGGGTAAAGGATGGCAGTTTCCCAAGCTGCCACGCATGGTAGCCAGAGGATACCTGTGCTCCAGGTTATCAACATTAGTGATAAGACCTTCATTTCAGTCTTACCTTGGCAACACTCAGGATGAGACATAAATTTCCTTAGCAGATGAGTGCTCGCTGGAACCATGCTTCAAAATCAGCACAAGCACAGAAATTATGCATGAAACACCCCGGAGTGTTTTGTTCTCCATATTTTCACAAGTATTTCTTCTAGTTTGAGGAGCTTTAAAGATTTAAAAACAAGTCAAAACCACCGTATCTAGGAATTTCTAGTTCTTGCTGATTTCCATCTCACTGAGACGTGGCGATTGAGATCAGAGCTGGAGTGGGAGAGGCAGCTGGGACCTGGGCAGCACAGAACACTAAAGAGGATGTCGAGGTGCAAAGTGAGGGCCAAAGATCTATAGGGTGGGGGGAACATGCTGGAAATCACCGGCCAAGTACTGATTGGTGCCTGTATGGAAAAAAAGTCCCACAAAGCCAAACACAGCATCCTCAGAAAGCAATGGGCCAATAATCCCCAGAGTTCACTCACAGGGTCTGGGAATGGCTCTCGGTCCCATCAGCCAGGGAGAACATCTCCCTAGCATGCATGGTAACAGATGGCTTACTCTGAAGGCCCTCCCCATTGCAAGTCTCCGAAATAGCTATAGTGTGAAAGCAACTCTCCAAATACCTTATGAGCTTCAACTCTTCCGAGGACCAAATGGAACTAGCATGCTAGAATAGAGTCCAAACTCAAAACCCGGTAACTGGTACAGATGTTTAAGTTGACAGACTCAACAATCTAGATGAAATCTTCAGATGTTTCAAAAGACACCATCTACCGAAGCTCATTGGAGAAATAGGCTACCTGAATACACCACTATCTGTCACACAGATCAAATTTCTAGGAAAATTGACAAAGGAAATGCCAAGTGCAGATGCTGTCCCTCCAACTACTATCATGTTTAAAGAAAAAAAAAGCCAATTCTATACAAATTTTCTAGGAAATTAAGGAGAATTATTTCCCAAATATTTTTATGAGGACAGCATTTTCAAAACCTAATCATTACAAGAAAAACAAACAAAATGACCAACATCTCTCATGGACATGCTTAACAAAACTTGGTGTATTGAATCCTGCAAAATATAAAGGACAAAGATGAAGCTGGACATGGTGATGTACACCTTTAATCCCAATAATTTGGAGACAGAGGCAGGTAGATCTCTGAGTTTGAGGCTAGCCTGGTCAACAGAGCAAGTTCCAGGACAGTTGGGCTAGTCAGAGAAACCCTATCTCCAAAATCCAAAACCAAAACCAAACAAAAAACTCCAACCAGGAGGAAATACAGTAAGTTTAAGTCTATAGCATAGATAATAGTATTATGCCAATGTCAAGTTCCTGGTTTTGAATATATATATATATATATATATATATATATATATATATATATATATATATAGTTATGAGATTTTTTTCCAAGTAGAGGGGTTATCAAAGGATACAATGAACTACTATTTTTGGACTTTCTTGTGGCTCTCAAATCATTTCAAAATAAAGTTTTAAAACCTTGCAGTGTGCTTTTTTCTCTACAAAACTAAACAAGCAGATATAAAATTGGCTAAAATGATTTTGAAGACAACAAAGTAAGTCTTACGATCTCATTCATGGAATTCTTAGGAAAGCTAGAGCAAGCAAGGCAGTGTAGTACATGCCTAAAGACAGGGGCCTAAGGACAGGGGCCTAAGGACAGGAGCCTAAGGACAGGGGCCTAAGGACAGATGCAGGTCAACAGAACCGAACAAAAGCAGAACTCTCAACAGGATAGAATAGAATTCAGGAAGAAAGCCTTACAAAGTCATCCAGCTTTTGACAAAAGCCATCAAATGATTCAATGAGGAATACATTTTTATCAAGGTATTGAAACTATTAGGCCTAACTACATGGGGAAAAATTACCATAGGCCTTACACAAAAAATCTTCCACAGAACTCTGCCCCTTGAAAGTCACCTTAGAGATGAAGAAATCTTCAAACTGGAAAAAAAGTAAACATCTGCTTCAAGACAAGCCCAGAAAACATAAATAACACAAATAGCTCTTATAACTAAACAAAACTGACAACTTTTTAAAAAATATGACCAATAAATCTGAATGGTCATTTCAGCAAAGACTAATTGGGAAGGACAAATAAGCACTTGAAATGACGCTCAACATCATTACTCATTAGGAAACACAAATAAAAGCCACAGTAAGTTACCTACATTCTCATAAACCTGACAATAGCAAGACTTGGCAAGAGTCTGAAGCAAGACGAACTCTTGGTCACTGCTCATAGGACCTTGAGATGGCACAAGGCACTTTAGAAAAACAACTAGGCAGTTTCTCTATTAAGGTTACATATTTAGATACCACGCAACTAAGACAGGAAATAAACATGGGTATTCATAGTAACTTTATCACGGCTCTAAAGCGGAACAACCCAAGGCGTTTCTTCATCAGTAGGGCAATGAATGAGCCAACTGACAAATGAATGCTACCCAGGAAGGCAAAAGGAACTACTGGTTTGGGCAACCAACAGTGAATTCAAAGCATTAAGAACTTTTCCTCTTCCCCCACGCCCCCTTTGGTTTTTCAAGACAGGGTTTCTCTGTGTTGCCCCGACTGTCCTGGAATTTGCTCTGTAGACCAGGCTAGCCTCAAATTCAGAGATCCTCGTGCTTCTGCCTCCCAAGTGCTGGGATTAAAGGTGTGCACCACTACCGCCTGGCTTTGTCTTTAAAAAAGATCACTCATGAACACGTTCACCAAAATCCCTAACAAAAGTTTATATTCCCCAAACACACATACTAAATGACAGAAGAAACCATGTACAAAAGGAAGGTGAAAGAAGGCATGGGGTGGAACTAAAGAGGGGCCACAGGAAACATTTGGTCCCCATAGAAATAGTCTATATTTTAGTTCTTTTGTTGGTTATGTGAGTAAATACATTTGCCAAAACTCAATTATCTACTTATAATTTGTGAACTTTATTTCTCATGCATGTTATTTGTCATAGGGAGGTAAAGTGTTTAAAAAGGAATCTATATATCCACTAGTGCTTATATGTTAAGTAGCAGTTGTTACCTCAAACCTCCTGTTATATGTGAAATGAATACAATGTAAGATCGGCTCAACTGGTAAAGCCGAGGCTTTATCTTAAACCCTGAGCTTAAACTCAATCTTAAAACTGAAATGTAGGAAGTCATGGCAATTTGGTAAAATAAAAAGAAGAAAGAATTCCGAACAGCAAAAGATAAATTCTTGTCAAACAAAAACAGGAAGGCAGTTGTATGTAGCATTCCCCTTGCCATACTGTGTTAAGTGTACGTTCAAAGACAAAGGTCTTTCTGGTCGACCTGTGCTAGGCTCTTGCCTTGCTCATCTCTGGCACACAAACCAGTGTTGAGACAAGTCATCCATGTTTTCATTTTCAAAGTGACCTGTGAGCAAATGTACCACTATAGAAGGTATGTGGTAGAAACGCTTCCACAAAATGCTAGTTAAACTATCTCATGAGCTCCAGAGCCTTCTGCATATCCCAGTTTTTAAACTATGAAGTTGTGAAGAGTAGATGAAGTCTAATCTTTAAATACATAACGTGTACTCATTTCAAAACGCTTTTCATTTTAGATTCCTTTTTAGCCAGTTCGATAAAGTAACAAGATAACAGCTGCATTCAACAAAGGATCCACAGTGTAAAATTTTACACACATCTTTGCTTTTTGTGGTTAAAGGACAACGATTTGGAATTCTGTGTCAAGTTGAAAAATGTTTGAAAAGATAGACTTTAGCCTGAAATAAAACTTCTGTCAAAATAAACATGAGCTAAAGAAAATAAGTTGCTAGTATTTGGCAGAAACTAAAATTGGCTTTTTAAGGTATCAAGAGTACTTAGCAGATTGAGGCAGGATTGTGGCAAGATAGAGGCTAGCCTCATCTAGGTAGAGTGGTGGTTTCAGGCTAGCCCAGCCTATGTGGTAAGAATCTCTCTCAATAAATAAATAAATATATAAATTTTAAAGGGTTTAAAAAAAAGAGGGGGAACAAAAAATGTTAAGCTACATATTTCAAAACTGTAGAAGTCTTCAGACTCAGTTCTCAGATTCCTTAGTGTCGCCCATGCTGGGGTGAGCTTTGGTGATGCATTTGAGTCATTTCTGCTCTTGCAAGTAACCCCTCACTCATATTCCTGTAAGTAACCCCATAAAACTCACTGGTTTACCAAGCTGGACTTTGGCGGTATCATTACTTTGGTCTGTCATGGGCTCTGAATCTGGGGTGAACAGATGTGTGTGTAGCATCTCCCCAGGTTTTGTCGCACAATATTCCCAAACTTGGGCATTTCAAAAGATAGATCTCACATTGAGAAATCACAGATAATTTATATTGTTATCCTCTATCCGTAGTCATAAAACTCAGTCTCTACTTAGGGCCTTTTGAATATTTAAGGAGCGAAATTTGTATTTTTTTCAATGCAAATATTAAGAGCTGAATATGTATCACTGTAACAGGACGACAGATTTCACTCATATGCCAGACTTTGGACAGAATACACTCCCTCTAGTTGTTTTTGAACTTCTGGGTCAGCAGGTCACAAGTGATCTGCTAAAGGTATAAGCCCAAATGCCACCTGAATGACCTCACACTGCTCAGAAGGAATACGGCGGCGATATTGCCAGACGCAGGTCAAGAAGCAGCAGTGCTCCGAGTGGCAGGGAAGGGGTGCTCCAGGTGGAAGGGAAGGGGTGCTCCGGGGGGCAGGGAAGGAATGCTCCAGGTGGCAGGGAAGGAGTGCTCCGGGTGGCAGGGGTGCTCTAGGTGGCAGGGAAGGAGTTGAGACGGGGAGAGCAGGAGCCTGTCTGCTGTCAAGCTGCCTGCTGCCTACCTATTAAGCTGCAACAGACCTCCCAACAGTATAGCATCCCTGTACGAGACACACGAGACACATGAGTCACCATCCAAAGTCTCACCAGGACTCGAGTGCCCCAAAAGGCAGTATGGCTGACCCCAAGGCAGCTCCATTCCCCAAAGCCCTCAAACTAAATTTCACATCCTTTCCAATCTCTTAGGCAATTTAAAATACTACTTCAAAGTCTATTCAACAGAAAACAGATTCTAGAACAAGAGGTCTTAGTTTAGACCTCTGTCTCTACCATTCTGATTCCCATGCTCCTGACAATGTACTTCTCGGGAAGCTGGTCCACTTACAGGACAGCCAGGCTGCTAGTAAGGGGGATTTTATGTTCTATCTTGGGTCACTTCCATTAGCTTTCTGGACTAGGTTTGACTCTGTGACTTCATGAAAATTTCTCTTTTAATGTTTCTCTGGGCACCTGTAAAAGCAAGTAATTTAGTGAGTTACAAATCAACCAAATGTCCGTTTTCAGTTATTTAAAATGACTGTAGGCTCGAAAATAAACTCTGGAGATTAGAAAGGCTGTATTTTAAATGGACTTAATTAGAATTTACTGCAAATTCTAGACACTGGACATTTCTGGAAAAAACTGTTCCTTAATTTGATTAAAAAAAAAAAAACAGAAAATCTCAGGTTTACTTGAAGTAACACTCCCTAAAATTTGTCCATTTTAAAAAATCTTCTATAAGTGACTTGAATTCCTTAACAAATATTTCAAACTAGCACCCTGAAACTGACTTTACTATGAAAAAAAATGAACTTTAACACTGCATTTGGATAATTGGTTAAGCACAGAATTCTCTTTTCTCTGGAGAAACCAGGAGCCATTTGTGGTAGTGGTGATGAGATCCACACAAACACAGAGACTGGTGTGCACCTTCTGTAGGCCGCACACCACTGGCTTTACAGCTGAGTCCTGTACCACGATACTCATTACTTCCCAAAGAAATCAGATGGGAAGAGAATGGTATTTTTCAGTTATGAGCTTGGAACCATTAAATAAAAGGTGCTCCCACTTCTCATGGGGGAGGGTGTTCATTTATTTTTACTGTTTTTCCTTCTGAGAGCAATGACTGTTAATATCTTTGAAATAGTTAATAGTTTCATAAAATAACAATAAAATCAAAAATAACAATAAAATATTTTCCAAATTAGCTATGTCTTCCATTTTAAGCCTAACGTTCCCTTTGTCTTTTATTTGCTTTTGAGAGCAGATTCAACCACCAAACAATTTCTACGGTCCTAAAGTATTATTTTCTTTAGCATCATTGCAATGACCAGAGCCTTGGAAAACTCTGTCCTTTTCTGAGCAGTCTCATCCCCTACCCCCTCATTTTTAGTTACATCTTCATTAATTTTTTCCCCAAAGCTGTATTTTTATATTTCGATTATTTTAAAATCTTCTGTGAGAGAACAGAAGGAAAGGCGAAGGAGTTCAGAGCCTGGTCACTATTATATCCCTTACTTTTGCCCCTCCCAGACACTAAAGCTCCCTACTAAGATCTTGTTGTAGACTTTTTTTTGGGGGGGGGGGTGTTGAGACAGGGTTTCTCTGTGTAGCCCTGGCTGTCCTGGAACTTGCTCCACAGACCAGGCCGGCCTCGAACTAAACAGAGATCCTCCGCCTGCCTCTGCCTCCGGAGCATTAAAGGCATGTGCACCACCACTGCCCGGTTTGTTTATATACTTATTGCAGTAATTTTCATTATGTATTCTAGTATTTAAAACCTACCTTTCACGACCAGTCATGGTGTTGCACCCCTGTAGTCCCAGTACTCACAGAGGCAGATGCAGGCAGATGATTTGTGAGTTCAAAGTTAGCCTGGCCTACACAGTGAGTTCCAGGCCAGTCAGGGATACACAGTGAGACTCTGTCTTTAGAAACAAAAACAAACTTGGGAGGCAGAGGCAGGAGGATCTCTGTTTGAGGCCAGCCTGATCTACAGGGCAGAGTTCCAAGACAGCCAGGCCTACACAGAGAAACCCTGTCTCAAAAAGCCAAAAAAAAAAAAAAAAAGTAATCTGACTTCTAGTTAGAATATAAGATTTTTAGGAGTGGATACAATAATGTACACATTATTTGTCAAATGAATGAAAAGATTTGGACTTTTGAAAGTGCTCATTGTTAAGGTGAAGCATACATCTCCCCCCCCAAACTGGTAAGCAATAATAACTAATTAATCTGGAAATGCTATGCAATACGACAGAGCATCGAAGGTAACCAAAGGATTAGTGAATGAATACTCGAGCAGATTACGCCAAGGATATCACAAAGGCTGGGAATAATACACCTAAAAGTACAATTTGAGGGAGATTTTACGTAAGACTGCGATTTTCCAGTTCTATACCACCACTGTAATTATAGAGTACTATGTACTAGAAACTAACCCAAAATAACTAATCCAGTAAATCTAAAATAAACTTTCTTGGTGCTAGTAAATTATATGGGCTTTGCTTTCAAGAAACGAACGAACTGGGCTGAGCTAGGTAACGCGTGCAAAGCTGACTGTACCAGGTGCCAGGTTTCAGCCGTGAGGGGCGACAGCACAGAGCCAGCTTCTGGAAAGAGATCCCAGAAGAGGAAATGTGGTGGTGATGTGTCATATAGGCTCATGGGAAAGGCCATTTAACTAGACCTAAGACGCTGTGAAATGACACTGGGAAAAAATAACCAGCTACAGCACACACCCCGCAAACGCACAGCCTACTGGATGAGGCAGGCTCCCGTTGAGACAAAGAGGTCCAACTCCAGGGACGTGGACACGGCTCTCTGCCGGGCTCTGTGGGGTTGCAGAGTACACGCCCACATAAAGAAGGTCGCCATCAGGGGTTCTGACTTCTCAAGGGAAAGTCTAAAATACAATTTTTAAAATGTCAAATTTCCCAAGTTTTACATGTTGGCAAATAAACGTGTTAAAAGCTAAATTACGTCTGCTGCCAATCTTGCTGGTGGGCCTCGGGCACACAACTTTGGTTTGGCATGAAAAATGCCCATGCTAAGAAATCTGGATAGCATCCTACAGTCCCTGACAGAAGAGACTTAACCATGGAAAATACTGCACTGCAGAAACATTTCACACTGGCCCGGTGTGTTTTTCTACAACACGTCCATTATAACCATTTAACCAACTGTAGAGTGAGTTGCAAGCTTCAGCTGAAAAAACATGCAAAAAGATAATAAAAAAAAGTGTTGACAGAGCAGTGCTTAAGAATGTTGACATTAGATGCCTAAACCACAGTCCACTGTAAACAGGTTATAATCAGTGGTGCTCCACTATTCAAAAAACGTGTGCCATAACCCTCTGCCAATGAAGTCTTTGCCCTTTTCAGCATTTCTGCACAATCAGGGACTTTCTAAAGAATCTTTTATTAACAACAATAGTCAGATACGTGTAACAAAGTCTTAATTCTCCCAATCACTTATAAGCTTTTACCGCTCTAAGACAATCCGTGTGCATTCAAAGCTTAAGTGTTTAGGTTTTAATACGCTTAGAAAAAGAGAATTAGTATCAGAGAATTGTTTCTTCATTCTGATAACAGTATTACATAAAATTAGCATTATAATCCAAAGGTAATTCCAGGAAGGGAAAATTCTTGGTGCTCAGTTATAATATAAAACACGGAATTACAACAATTGCTTAATCACAAGCTGAGATATGGTCATGATGAAAACCATTAACAAAGGATAGAGCAAACACTAAAGAGAATTTTATTCCACTCTGTGAATGACAACTTCCAGAGTAGTCCCTATGCATAGTCTGGACACCCCAAACCTACGGCTATTTCAGAAAACGCCACCTCAAAGCACACATCTCTTTTCCTATAAAAGAATTCATATACTGAATTCAAGAACAGGCCATTGGACGGATAAAATAAAGACTCACGCAAAGTGCTTTCAGGATACAGTATTTAGCCAAAGACATTCAACTGGCAACTTCAAAACTGCATCAGAATAGTTTTCTTACTTCCAAATAAGTAGACTACACACAATCTGAACACCAGAGTCTTAGCAACAATAACTGGGGGCGGGGGGGGGGGGGCTTAAAGGTACCCAACTCCTGTCAGAGCTCACTGAAGCCCTCATGGCTCCCAACAATCCCGTTTCTGAACTACTGTCCCATATTAAAATATACACACAACCAATATTAAATGTCTGTAAGTGTCAGAACTACACACAGTTATCTTTCATGAACTTTTCATTCTCCTGTGGTTCTCTCCAACTGGGTTTTTGTCCCAACCCTGCTATCGCCACAGCTTTTGCCTTGGTCTAGAGTGATTTCAGGAGTCCAAAGAATGACTCTCCAACCTTACCCCGCTTGACCTCCGAGCAACACGTGACACCACCACTCACTCACTCACTCTCTCCTCTTGGAGACATTTACTTGACTTCAGGGACATGCCCTGCAATCCTTCTGGTAGCTCACTCTAAATTCAAGTCTGTTGATAAAGCATCCCGGAATTAAGCTTGCCCATCACCACAGTCAGAAAAACAACTCTGCCCATGGTGTGGACAATGGTGTCAGTAACAATATCAAACACTCAAGGAAGGGCCCACTCGGTTGGAAATGTGTAAGTTCCTTGGCGTAAGATCCTCCCTTGGACTGTGGGTTTCTTCTCTATCAACTATGAACACTTATCTGCTCCCATGGCTTTGTTCAGCGGCCTCTCTCTCTCTCTGCACAAGTTATCTCATGCACATTCTGTTGGCACCTTCCAAACTCTGGACCCTTTCCCTGGACCCCAGATTCCACAGCCAACCTCGCTCCTCCTCAGCTTCTCCACTTGGAAGTCAGTCAAAACAGCTTCTGGGAACCCTGCCCATCTCAGTCACCATGGCTGGGACAATGAAGCAAAACGCTTCGGTGCTGCCCTGATAGCCTGGTCTTCGGGCTGAGACGATCAGAAGATGCTGTTTCTTACAGACTTCTTCCCACCTCCTCTCTGGCACCTGTCAGGCGTGATTACTGACAACGGCTACTAACTGACATCTCGGTTTCCACCGTTGACCACTCCTGCATTTTCCCCACAATAGCCAGTAATTCCATCAAGACACATGTCAGAGCACCGTGCCCCCCGCCCCCCCAAACCCTCATGGCTCCCCACTTCACTCAGTAAAAACCGAAGTTCTTCTAATGGCCCAGGCTGGCCCTACCTGATGAGTCACCAAAGTGCTCTGATTTCCGTCACTCTTCTTGCTCACTAGCCTCAGACACAGTCCACCTGAGCCTTCACCAGCCCTCGGCTGGAATGTTCTTTTCAGAACGTCTGCACGGCTCCTTCAGGTTACCTTCTCAACGCGGCCTATCTAAATTGCACTGCAGATAATCTGACTTTTTTTTTTTAATTTTTTAACTGTGATGCAAAGTTGATATACAGTAAGCTAAACCATGTTTCAAGCTTTGACTTTTGATCCTTCCCGGGCTGGCCACACGCAGAACAACTTTCTCTCCCGAGGCTGGAGCAGTGCGGTTGATCTCGAGACACGGCTCACACTCCCCAGCCCTGTGCAGCTAAGCGCTGCTGTTCAGTAAGCGAGGTACATTGAAGCACACTTTCAACTCCCAGCATCCTCAGCTTGAACATATCGGACACAAGCCCAAGAGCAGTCTGTACCTCAAGCTCCTTGGACTAGCATTTCTTCTGACCTCCTTTGGTTTCATACTTACGACCTTCTAAACACATGAAATGTATTTTCTTCCTGGTCGTCTCTTAATCGACTACAGGAACCATGGAGCCTATGTTCACTTACATGCCTCTGGGGCCGACAACAGAACCTGGCCCATGCCAGCTGTGTATTATGTTAAATGAACAATGGAACTGAAACACAGAGTCATTTCAATGTCTTAGTTTTCTTCTAATACTTGAGGCTTTTTCCAGAAGCCCAGGAAAGTTCCTGAAGATGGAGCGCAGCCTGGCTTCCTACCTAGCACAGGCTCAGCACCCAAAGCTGGGGCTAGATCTGGTACACTTGGCCATCACCACTTGTTACCTAATAACTGAGGCTCAACTTAACACCTACCTACAAACATCTAATCCCTTTCCCCGTACACGTATTTCACTGGCCAGGCAGACATGAGATCCTTCGGCAGGAACTGCAGGAACTATTTAGCACAGCTCTGAACACTCCATAAAGACACGGAACCTATTTTCTGCTGGGCCTAGTGTACACTTTTAAAGTGTTCGGTTTACTCCAGTCTGGGATTTCCAGAGTGCAGAAGAGGCAGGAACAGGTCATGTGAGGTAGCATTCCCTCTTCCAGGAACAGAGCAGAGTGATACAGCACACGACTCATCCTGGCCTAGAGCTGAGCTAGTAATTATGCTGTTTAGATGTAAATGTATCTTCCCAATGTGCTGAAGCTAAGTTCCTTTTTGTTTAAATGCTCCCTCTGAAACTTCCAGACTATTAATTTCCTCTGAATGAATGGTTTTAAATCTTAAAACTCTGGGCCCAATAACAGAAAGTCATTAAGGGTTTGACTCACAGTATATAAACTGGGCCGATGGGGAGGGGCTGAGGGATAAACAACTGCCTCATACCAGTTAACAGGGGCTTTCTTTGAAAGGGCTCATGGGAAATTCTGCAGGGTCTATGAGCAGAAAGCAGGGTCCTCTGCCACTCTTAAGTTTGAAAGTACTTTACCCAATACATTAATGACATAGAGGAATATTTTTAATATGCAGATTTACTTTTTGGTATCTGTAAAAACAAAGAAAATAGAAAAAAAAAACAATTAGACGAGAACTCGGGAAAACTTCCTCCCATGAATGATCAATCAGTAGGAAAGACCACCTGTTCTTCCTATAGCAACAAACTGCCCAATATTTGAACAGCAATCGGTTTTGTTGCCTGCTTTTCCTGAGAGGAAAATCCAATGAACTAGTTGTCAACAAAGGCGACCTCTGAGAAGTCCATTAATCTTTCTATACATAGTTTCCTCTTCAGTGACAATGGCTGAAACCTGATTGCTTGCTGTATGTCAGACACCAGGCCAGCTGTTCTGCACGTCCCATTCCATCTTGTGATCACAGGAACTCTATGGGGGCAATTCATACCATCACCCATCCGTTTATAGGAGGGAAGGACATGCAAAGCTCAAGTCATTGCTCCAGGTACCCAAGGAGAACAGCAGAGTCTGACGGAGTACCACGGAGTGACTTCAAAGCTACCTGGTGGAATCTGGGTCAGCATGCTAGAGACACTGCTCATGATGACTGTCACGGTGTGGCGTTCGCCTAAGTGCTTATGAGCAGATGAATAGATGGAGAAAAATTTGATGTGTGTGTGTGTGTGTGTGTGTGTGTGTGTGTATGTGTGTGTGTGTTTTATCCAATCATAAAGTGTATCATTTGCAGGAAAATAGAAGGAATTTGGACATCACCAAATTAAGTGAAATAAACCAAACTCAGAAGACTCATACATTTTCTCTAATATGTGGTTTCTAGATCTCATACACATATATGAAATCATTCCTATGCCAGTGTATGTGTGTGTTACATGAAAACAGAGGCAAGGATAGCTAGATAAAGGAAGGACGTGAAGGGGGAGGGGTAAATACAGTCAAACCACATGGTACACTTGAATGGGAACACCTTATGAAACCTATCTCTGTGTACAATGAATACATGCCAACTTAAAAAAGACAAACGGAAGTCCGCATCTTACCACCTCACGTCCCCACTTCTCCTCTAGACAGTCCTCAAACTATAACGGTCATACCTTTTGTCATTTCACCAAGCAACATGTCAGGGTTGAAGATCTTTGGTCAGCATCTCTGAACATTTTTCCAAGATTACACATGACAAATTTGTTCTGTTGAAGGTAATGCCTCATTCCAACAGGGCTGATGATGACATACTCTTTACTTAAAATGTCTGTAATTCTACCATCCACTACCACCTTTTTTTTTTTTTTTTGGTTTTTCGAGACAGGGTTTCTCTGTGTAGCTTTGCGCCTTTCCTGGAACTCACTTGGTAGTCCCAGGCTGGCCTCGAACTCACAGAGATCCGCCTGGCTCTGCCTCCCGAGTGCTGGGATTAAAGGCGTGCGCCACCACCGCCCGGCTTCACTACCACCTTTTTAATGAGCCTGAACTGAAATGGTAAGCCTCGTCTGGAACCAGGAAAATGTCCTCTATTCTTCAGGGAGACATGAGAGAGAGAAAGCATCTGCATCCTTTGCAGGCTCTTGGTGTTATCCACTGGGTCTCTCAGTGAGATCACAATCCCGGGCTGCTTCTTCGTAAGTGCTTCCTGGGACAGGCCACAGCACTCAGTGTCAGAGTGTCACTGCTGTTCTTGGTGAAGACTGGCTGTCTGTGAGGATGCTTACTTGCTGGGGGGAGGGATCGGAGGGGGGGGGGGACTGCAGAGAGGGAGAAAGCAGAAATAGAAGGATCCAAACGGTGAACCTTCTTTAGAGACAGGATCTTCTGAAGTTAGAGTCCATCTTAGACCACTTGGGACCAGTAAGTCAAGAAATCAACAGGGTTCGAGATACCCACTCAGCTGCTTGCAGCCCAATATACCACTGGCCAGCCTAGACAGGAGGAAGAGGAGCTAGGGAAAGGGGAAAGAGAAATCCCAATAGTTCAGTGTGGAGGACACAGCCAGATGGACAGAGATCCCACCTTACTACAGATCCATTCCGACAGGTTGGAGGGTATGGGTGTGTGTGTGTGTGTGTGTGTGGGTGTGTGTGTGTGTGTGTGTGTACATGGACACATCCGGACGGAAAGAGATCCCGCCCTACTACAGATCCATTCCAGCAGGTTGGCTATCTGAGCAGAGCCACACAGCACCGTGGGGGTGAATCAGAAAATGACATCCACCCTCTAAAACCTGAGCCTCCAGGCAGACTAGCATGAGAAGCACTGGGTTCCAGCCCTGTGTTCTCCCCTGCAGGGCAAAATCTGCACCGCTCGGGACAGCAGCCCCATCTGTCTTGGCTGCTGGCTGGACTCCACTGGGTCCCGAGACGCTCCCATTATGGCATGGTCATTAGGTGAGACGTGGTGTGAGTCATTCTACTTCTAAAAGTGATGGGTTAGCCAGTATGTCACCTAAGGCCCCTTTCACTACTTCAAGGCTTAGCTGAAGTCGGGCACTGTTTAGCTGTGTCTTCAAACTGTGTCCCATAAATTGAGTTCCCTGCTGTATCTTCAGTGTTTTTGTTGATACCGCTTTGTTAAAAATCATTTCATATTCTATTTCTGAAGTTATTTTTGTTGCTTTTAATCTTAAGATTATACTCTCAATTCTGAAGTACTCATTTTTTTTTTTTTTTTGAGGTATCAAAACAGTCAACTGTCTGTCAACAGAATGGAAAAGTTGGATGTATTAATTAGTGGAAATAAAAGAAAAAGCATCACCACTATCTACATCAATTTCTACGTATTATGTGACATTGTTGGGCTAACCACCCAAGCCCCCAAAAGGAAAATAGGCAAGAAAACCAAGCAACTTACATTTGATTGCATTTAGATGAAATCTAAGAACAGATTAAACTAGCTTATTGCATAAGAAGTCAGAATAATGGTCCTCCTTAGACCAGATTGCTTTGTGCTAGACGATTCTGAGTAGTGCATTCCTCTGGTTATATATATAATAAGTGAGCAACAGATTCAAAGAGATAAAGCAACAAGGACTAAAAGGTGTGAAAGAAAGCCAGCCAGCCACTCAAACGGTACAGCATATGCTGTTTCCTGTGGGGAGAATATTAATTACATTTCATTCAGTGTGACCAGAGAGCCAGCTCCTGAGTTAACTTCACTAGGGGAAGACTGTGGCTGTATGCTAATATAAAACACCGTTTTATATAAAGCATAAAAATGTTGGAAAACATTTGAAGGTATACCAGGGTAATCCACTCAGGATACTGCGTATCTAAGTTGATGCTTTTGATCAGAATCTCGTCCTGTGAGCACATTAATACAATCTCCCGGGTAGTCTGCATCCCTTCCTAGTTTCTTACTGTTTGAACTCTGCCTCCATGGCCATACAGGTGGGAAAAGAAAAGTGAGAAAATGCCAAGCTAGAGACAATGACAGGGAAGCCCCAGGGAAACACTGCCTTCTCCTGTGGGTGACACTTGGCTCATCTGGGAATGTTTCAACACATTTTTTCTCTTCCTGGAGCAACACAGCCAGCTGTGAGATCAGTTATTCTCTCCCCGCTTCTCAGTGTTCTGTAATCTCTTTGATCAATATGATATATTGCAGGATGGCGCCACTCGATGCATATAAAGAGTGACCATATACAAACCTGCACTAGAAGTAATTACACCATTAAATCATGAAAGACAATGAGATGTACAGAGTGCCTGCCTCTACCCCAAACTTTCTAACAATGTCGGCCGTTACCGCTAAGAAGCCTTTGGTCCCACAGTTTTTAATTAAGTATGTATTAATAGCTTTCCCAAATGGTAGAGACCAATTAAATATCTGTATAATCATTAGCATTCACACACAAAAATTTTCCATTCTTTAAAACCGGAAGTGACTGGGTAGGGGTGAGCAATAATGGTATTTGGTTCCTACGCATTACTTAACAGCAAACTAGTGAATCAACGTGAAGGGAGGCAAGGTTTCCAGGACAACAATCAATCAGCAGCCAGTCCCATCCCAGGCTGTATATAGACCCTAGGCATGGCAATTCCAAATCCGTCCTTTGTGCAGCTAAGAGAGACATTATTCTTTTCATTTCTACTTTCAAATCAGAAGTTCTCCCTACTTCAATGCTGATTTTCACGACTTATCCTTCTAAGTTTTAATTCTCCATGCAACCCAGTGCTCAGTACTCTGCTGTCTCGTTCCTCTCAAATTATCCCTTTAACTTGTTTCTGCTTATTTACATAGGTTGGCAAGGCCTCTTCCCTGGACACTGTGCGACTTTAAAAGCCCTCTCAACTATCTCATCCCCATGGAAGTTTAGTCACTAAGGCTGGTACTGCTACTCTTCCCACTTAGCTTTGGAGAACTCATAAAACTCCTTTACAGAGCTGCACAGTGGTGGCACATGCCCTAAATCCCAGCACTCAGGAGGCAGAGGCAGAGGCAGGCAGATCTCTGAGTTTGACGAGAACAGCCTGGTTTATAGAGGGAGTTCCAGGATAGCCAGGGCTACACAGAGAAACCCTGTCTAGAAAAAAAACTCAAAACAAAACCAAAACCCAAAACAAAACCCACGCATAAAAAACAAAAACGAAACTCCATCACAGACATCTCCTGTTTTGCACACAACCAGAACATAGCAAAGTTACAAAATGGGTAATTACACATACAAAATAATCATGGAAAAGCCCAGTGTGGTAGAGCATGCCTTTAATTCCAGCATCCCAGCACTAGGAGGCAGAGATGGGTGGATCTCTGTGAGTTTGAGGCCAGCCTGGGCTACATAGGACAGCCAGGGCTACCTAGTATGGCCCTGTCAAAACAAAACAAAAACAACAACAAAAAAACCTGTCTCAGGTTTTATTTAAAAACAAAAACAAAAAAACTAAAAACAAAGACCCCATAATCATACAAAGACTCCTAAAACCCAAGGTTGGAAATGTGCATCAGAGTCTTTTTAACATAGGTGTAAGTTAGGAGTCTGGGCAGGTGGTGGTGGAGCACACCTTTTATCCCAGCACTCGGGAGGCAGAGGCAGGCGGATCTCTGTGAGTTCCAGGACAGCCAGAGTTGTTAAACAGAGGAACTCTGCCTGGAAAAACAAACAGATCAATTTTCTTTTCTAAACTACTTGTTCAGACTAAGAAGGGGACAGAGGGTTGAGGCTAGTCAAACAAGAACCAAACACACATGAAACCACAAACTCTTACAGCTGGATTCCATTGAAGACTGTAAACACCTGAAACATTTTTTTTTTCCTGTTAAAGAAAAGCTGGAATCGGATAACTAATGAGAAACTTTTGAAGGCTAGTCATCTAAATGCTCTCTACCTCCTGTTTTGACACTAAGGAACAGACTGCATGTACTGCGTTGGGGCACTGGGAGGCTGCTATGCGAATAACAAGCTCTCTCTCTCTCTCTGCAGACGTGCAGAGAGCTTTCTATTTGAGAAGATTTAAAATAACATTAAAGTGACTCTGGAGAAAGCCCATGAAATTCGGTCCTCAATTCAGAAACGGGCCTATGGGATAATTTGTGGATGCCATCTGGGAGCCAGGCAGTCTCATCAACAAAAGGGAAACTTGTTGAGATCATCCAAATCTAAAATTCACATACATTTTTACATCTGGACTGAATTAATCTTTTCTTGGTACTGGCTTTCATGTAATAAAATAATTGGTTGCAGGTTTCATTAAAAAAAAAAAAAAAAACCACAGCTTTAGAAATCAAAATGTGTAACATCCAAACTGAAAACTACCAAGAATTCCTTTATCAGAGAGTTTGCTGTGAGACAGGAGTCATTTACACACAACTCTGACCTGTCAGCTCAGTCAAAAACAATTCTATTTGAAACTTGCATTCCAAGCAGCTACCACAAAAGACTACACAGCCCATTATGTCATAAGTTCTGAAAGCCAAAAGCTCTATAAGCATAGTTAAATGTGGAATGGCCTACAACAGCCCCCAATTCAGCCAGCCCAGCTGAATGACAGATTTTTAAAAAAAACAAACCTATAGCACGCTGGCATGTTGCCTTATTTAAAAGCAAGGCCTCATGCCTGCCCAGGTTGCTTTCGGGCATTTTCCTGTAAAGCCAGGGGCATCTTAAATCGACACGCTCACACTGCGTACTTGAAGCTGGTGTCTTAACCCTGTTAGCCCCAAAAAGGAGGGGATGAAGAAGACAAAAGAGTTTCCTGTGTCAGTCAAAACGTTCTGAGCCCTGCCGGAACTGCCCATGACTGCGGCCCATCAGCGGCCAATCACAGGTATTCTGCAAGCAACTCAAAACTGTTGGGGGAATGAATTCTTAGGTCAGTCCACTTTCTGGAGAAGATACCCTGCAGAGAACTTGATATGGGATATGCCCCGGGGAACCTCCATCTAATAATCTTACCAAAGGTCTACTTTACTAAGAAATACGAAGTCAGTATGTTTACAAACATACCCACCACCACCCCCCAAAAAAAAAACCACCCCACATTTCAATGTCAACTGCCTTCAATTGTGGAGTATTCTCATTTTTAAGGTAAAACTGTAATGTCTCAAAACCACACCCAAGGAAAATGATTAGGTGCTAAAAAGTTTTACTACAGAGGACCGGGAGCCAAAGGCATCTGTTTTCCTGGCCCTTTCTGCTTTCTTCCCCTCCCCCACTCTCCATCCTGCAAGCCATTTGTAAGTCTTGCTTGTTAAAACTTTCTACAGCAGTCTCAATACTCTAGATTCGGGACAAGGAAAACCAAAAAACCCTTCTTGTCCCTTTAACAATGCTGGGCCTATATTTATGCACTGTTCTTAAGAAGAAAACCCAAAAGTCACAAGCCCTTTAAATGACAGATGTATTACGGAAAAATTTCCCCACAGAGTTTTGATGCTGTGAAATATCAACTCCCTGAAACCACAGAAAGGAAATGACTTACATTCTTGGAAAATGAAGCCACTAGCAGCTTTCTCCCAAAGCATTCTCTAATCCCCAAACTACACCCTGTGGCAACAGGGGGCATATTTCGCGCAAAAACTAAATGTAAGTAGATGCTTAGAAAACCAGTAAACAAACATCACCAGGTCCCAAAAAAGGAGGGAATCGTGCGTGGAAAATACGGCAAGGTACACTTTCCCTCCACACTTAGAAGTGCCCAGAACCCTTGCGCAAGTTTTCTCTCCCCGCTGTGGGCACTACACAGCTCCCGAGGGCAATGCTAGCAAAAACAGACCGGCTGCTTAAATAAATAAACAAACAACACCAAAAAAAGGTGTAAGGGGGCCAATGAGGTAATATTTCTTCCGACACTAGCCACACAGCTGCATGGTCTGAAAATGGTGCCAGCTTTTATTTCAACTTTAAATGTGCTTGTTTTGACAGCTTTCCATCTACCCCTGCCTTTAAGAAAGCGCCCCACCATTAGGCTAAGCCCTCCTGGAACTCCCAAGTGTTGTTTTAATCCTGTAGACCTCACATGGGTGGCCCCCAGCTGTCCACATCCCCGCCTTCCCGGAGAGGAGGCTAGTGGTCTTCTCTGCCTGGCCATGTTAAGTTCCTCCAGAAACCCAAATTCTGCAGGCCGCACCCCCGTCTTGTGCATCCATCCCTGAGGCCCCCTTCAGGGGCTTCCCACACTAGGCAATTGCGGGGACACCGGACGGCCGCGCTGGGGTGCCTTCCCGAAGCCGGCTGCCCGGCCTGCGCGCACAACAGGCAATACGGCACCGCGCTCGCGGTGGGGGGGAACACCCGGCTCACGACCGGTCCCAGCTAGTCAGACGGGGCGCTACAAGCAGGCGCCCCACGAACCGGGGTCCCGAAGACTGGGGGCGCCGGGAACGCAGCTCCCGGCACCCCCAGCTCCGCGCCTCCCTCGCGGCCGCGGCTGCCCCGGGGCCCCGGCCTGGGCGAGCTCCGACTCGCGCGGAGAGGCGACCTGCCCGCCCGGTGCCCGACGCCCAGAGAGCCAGCCCCGTGAGAAAGAAAGACAGACGCCGAGAGCGGCACTGCCGGGAATCACACTTTAGTCCAGCAGGGGGCACAGCGGCGGCCGGGGTGCACCGTCCCAGAATGGGGGCCAGCAGGCCCGCGTCCTCTCCCGCTCCCGCGCATACCTCCAAAGTCGCCAGCGCCAGGCGTCCGACTCGGGAACCGGCGTCTGCTCCGGCGGCGCCGAGCCTTCTCGCTGCTCCCAACCCCTCTGCCGCCGCCAGACCAACGCGGCAGCGGCCCCGCCTCCCGCCCCCGCCTTCCGCTCCGCCCCCTCGAGCCCACGCCCACGCCCCGCCTAAGACACGCCCTCCCGCCCCCCCCCCGAGGCCCCGCCCCTTCCCGAGCTGGAAGCGGAGGCCGAGCGGCGGAAGAAGCCGAGAGCTGGTGGATCGCGGCCGCACGTGGAGCGCTGCCCTCCCTGCCCCGCCCCGCCCCGCCCCGCCTGGCCTCGGACCTAACCAAAAATCCCGAGGAGGGATGAGACGACCTGGGGGCGAGGGATTGCGGGGGAGATCCGTCCCTCCTCTGAGCCCCGGATAACCGAGCCAGGCTCTAATAACATATATAGAGTGGACTCTGGCTTTGCATTCCTTTCCCCCCCCGGGCGACGGAGGCCAGGGCACGAGGGTAAATGTCAGCTCCCCCCTCCGTCTGAATGGTCCACTTCTCCGCCCCGCCCCCGCACCCCCACCCCCCCTTGACGCACCCTCGTGGGCCTAGACGGGTTACCTGTGGGTGGCTGTTTGACCTGAGCTCCCGTTTGATAATTCGGAACAAACAGGGGCGGCCACTCCGAGGGGAGGCGGTCCCCAGTGGAGGAGGCTTCGTGACTCCTCGGTCCCCTCCTGTCCCGCGCCCACCTCGCCCTCACAGCTTTATCCTGCATGCAGGATGTGGGCGCGGCCCAAGCCCATCCGCCCCCGCTCAGTCTGTCTCTCCAGGTTGACACAGCCTCCTCTGCCTGTGGCCCTCCAAAATGATGTTTGCCCGAGGTGAAGGTGGCCCGCTCGGCGGCGAGTGAGGCAGCAGGCGGCAAGAAAGGATTTCGTTAGCCCTAAAGACCTCAGCAGTGCGTGGAGGTTTCCTTGCTCCCTTTAGTAGTAAGGTGGAGAAGTCAAGTCCACTTCTCTGTTCTGCACCGGTCTGTCTCTGCAGCGGTGCCCGGCAAGGTTTAGGGAGAGCGACCCCAACTGGCCACGAGGCTTGCCACCCACAGAACTACACGCTGGATTCTGTGGTCTGTGAGCGTTGCTCTCAGAGGGGGCGGTCTGTATGTCTGGCTTTGCCAGGTAGCCGAGAAGCAACACTTGATACCGGTAGAAGCCAGCTCTGAAATAGTCCTCTTCTTTCGATCCATACGTAACTATATAAAGCTATCTGTTATTGATTGAATAGACGTGCCTTATCTGTGTGACTTGTTTGCATACAAAGATGGTCAATTTGGGGTTCCTTACAGATGCTTGAAACAGCTTCTGTCCTAGCTAGGGCTTCTATTTCTGTGATTAAACACCATGACCAAAAGCAAAGGATTTATTTCAGCTTACAACTCTCAGGCCACACTCCATCACGGAAGGACGTCAGGGCAGGAACTCGGTGCAGGAACCTAGTATCAGGAGCTGATGCAAAGGTCATGGATGAATGCTGCTTATTGGTTTGGTTCAGCTTGCTACCTTATAGTATCCAGGACCACCAACCCAGGGGTGGCACCCCATCCCCGATACATACACACATATGAGCAGGGCCCTCTGATATCAATCATCAATTAAGATAATGCACCAAAGGCCAGTGTGGTGGGGGTGGGGGGAGCATTTTCTCAATTGAGGTTCCATCTTCCCAAATGATTCTAGCTTATGCCAAGTTGACATAAAAACTAAACAGCACCCCCCACCCAAAGCATTTCCTATTTGGAGAGCATGAGTATTAAGGATTGTGATGGTTACCTTTTCTTAGTTAGGCAGTCCCTAGGAAAATCACAATTAGATCTTAAAGTGATGGCTCGTTGGTGGAAAACAGAACAAAAAGTGTTTCAATAAAAGCCTTTTACGTACTGTATATACTAATATAAAATAATAGTTAACGTTCACAGTAGTGAATCATGATGTCTTGTATTGCATTTAAAGTAGATAATGGGGTCAGCGAGGTGGCTTATCAGTTAAAGGCAGTGGTGGCCATGCCTGACTGTAGGACCCACCTGTTGGTAGGAGAAAATCAACTCCTAAAAGTTGTCTCTGACTCCCCACAAGCATGTGAACAAAAGACTTTTTCCTCTCACTTTTTATACTTACTCAGGATGGGTACATACTGGGTATTAGTTGGTAATAATTTAATTGGAGTTTAATGAGATAAACCAGCATTTACTGTATATGATAAATGAGAAACATATTACTGTTTTGGAAAAGGGTTCCTAAATCTGATTTGTTTTCAGGTTTCATGTATCAAAGTCTAGCAGAGGAAAAAAAAAAAGAAAACAACATATTGTTAGATTGTGAAACATAACTGCAATTATTAAAACAATTAGGCAATCCAGAGAGCAAAATATTTTAAATAGCTTTAAAAAATGTTTAAGATTGGACTTATTGTCCAGGATTAGATTGTGGTAAAATTTACGATGTGAGTATTTTTCTGAATTGTAATGGCCATATTATCAGTGAACCGCACAGTAATCCCACTCTTACATGATACATTTTGTAAACTACTTCAAACTTTGTAAGTAAGTTTTATAAACCCTTGCAACATAAAATGCCCAAAGAGTTGACTTGGAAGCAACACAACCCACTAAAGATAGAGAGGGGATTGAGAAAGGATGCATTTCTTATCACATGATATGGTTTTAATGTGCTCATTACGATGAGGAATGCAGTTCTGTGTGTAGTCTGGTTTCTCCTTTGATGCTGGGATCTAGTTTATTTTCACTGGTACAATGAGCTGTTTCTCTAACGTGGAATACTTTACCAGTGACACATTCTGAGCATCTTAAATTATTACTTTTTCCAAAGCATTTAAGTATCAGCATGATACAATTTTAGTTTTGTTTTTCTTTGGATCTATTCCACGGGTGTATTAAATATTCCCAACACTGGGGCATAGGGCTAGCCGTGGGATTCAAAGATTAAAAACTCACTCCTGAATCTTAGAGCAGATTGGGAGAACAGGCAGAAATTTAAGCAGTTGCCGTGGGATGCAAAGATTAAAAACTCACTCCTGAATCTTAGAGCAGATTGGGAGAAGAGGCAGAAATTTAAACAGTTGTGACATCCTCAGTGCCGTGGTAGAGTTACTCTGGAGGAACAGTGCAAAGGCCTGGAGCCTTCAGGGAGAACCCTGGGACCTGAGAGGGGAAAGAGGAACAGACGTTTGCCTGGGAACCAGTTTAAGGCAGTCCTTCTCAAGCCTGTCAACATATTGGGACCATCTGAACTTTGAAAAACTAGCAATGACTGTGCACTAGGTCTGGACTACAACCTTGGCTTTGGAACATTTTTTTTTTTTTTTTTTTTTTTTTTTTTTTTTTTTTTTTTTTTTGGTTTTTCGAGACAGGGTTTCTCTGTGTAGCTTTGCGCCTTTCCTGGAACTCACTTGGTAGCCCAGGCTGGCCTCGAACTCACAGAGATCCGCCTGGCTCTGCCTCCCGAGTGCTGGGATTAAAGGCGTGCGCCACCACCGCCCGGCTGGCTTTGGAACATTTTTAATACCCCCACATTAAGTGAAGAAATACTTGGGATCAGGAGCTACGGGATCTTAGGTAGGGTAACAGAATGAGGAAGAATCCAGAAGCATGCCATGCGTTTAAAGCATGATAACCATATCGCTTGCCCTTGAAAGTCAAGAGGCTTATATTTTGGTGTTTGCCTCTTGTTTGTTTGACAAGATCTTGCTGTGTATTCCTGACTGGCCTCAACTTGTAGTAATTCTCCTTCTTTCTCTGACTACTGAGAGAGAATCAAGGAATCAAGAGCAGGAACACCACTCTGGGTCTTTTAAGATCCGTTCTGTGGACACCGATGTCAAACACTATGGATTTCATGCAGGAGGAATCCGTCCCCATTCCTGCTGTGAATTTTCTGTACTCAGCCCTCTGCTCCCCTCCAGCACCTGTGGAATGCGAAGCCTCACTCATAAGACAGCAGGCCTAGCTTCACAAGGACTCAGCTGTGCTCCAGTCAGCAGTGGCACCCCTTCAGCTAGCCCTGCTGCTGCCACTGAGTCTTTCAACAACCAGAACTCAGAGCCAGCCTCCATCCTGGGTCACACCTTTGCAAGAAAGAAGGACTGGGCGGGGTCCTCCTGGCCTTATCTATGGAGCCTTTCTTCTCACTCTGTAGTTGAATATTCTAGTTTTCCAGGACTGAGATTGGGATGTTTGTGGGGAAACAAACCGTACAGACTGTGTGTCCTCTATCCTGTACATGCTGTATAAAATCAGTCTTTGTCCCTCAATAATCAAGGTATCCTATTGCTAAAGATTTCCTCAAATATTAATGAGCAAAGCCAAGCATGGTGTTGCATCCCTGTAATTCCAGCACGTTGAGGGACCGAGGCAGGAGGACAACTGAGTCTACTCAGTCTACATAACAAGATCCTGCCTTATACCAAATTTGATGAGCAAGTGAGAATTTAATGAAATTGTGTTTCAGTTTTGTGCTGCTGAACTGGATAAAGGTAAGTCTTTTGAAGTCGATTGCTCAATAGCATTAATCCTTTTAATTAATCATTGAATGGTGCACACTACAGATTATATTCTGGTTACTCTGTGATCATGTGACTGGGGTGTGTGTGTGTGTGTGTGTGTGTGTGTGTGTGTGTGTGTGTGTTGCAGCTTTCTGGACCCTAGTATGACAAGAAAGTAAGTCCTTATCACGAGCTCAAGGGAAAATCAAAGCTCAAAATCGAAATGGCATGTGGGTTTTACTGAACACAGACAAGTCACTTTTACAACATAAAGTGAAAAGGTCCCAAATCACATGAATTGGGACCACCTGTATTTACATTTCTAGGTAGGTGCCCCTAGGAGAATAATTAGATAGATTTAAATACCTGAATTCCATTTTCTTGACCCAATCACTGAAATCTCCTTCAGTGTTTTTATTTTGCAGAACGCAGTGATGAAGCAGCTGAGGTCAGTAAAAAGGGCATTTTACATGTTAGGGTAGGAGAGCCAGCAGGGCAGGGCCACGCTCTTTAAGTGTCTGCCATAACGTGTCTTTATCAGCTACAAAGACATTCAAAAAACCTTAGACAGGACTTAAGTAATCTCATTCAGAATGTATTTTAGTTTGCTTTAAAAACGCATCTCGATAATTACCAAAACGGAAAGTGAGCTTAATCTGCATGACCTTCAGCCAGTATGATAAATAGTCTTTGATTTGGGGAACATTTTCTTTAAAAGCCAGTATGTCAAAGTACTGACTTTTCTTTTAGACCAGAACAAAAATTTCAGCATTAAAATAAACTATGAATCCCTTAAAACCTTCGAGTACATAATAGATGAAAAATTAAAGTTTTTCTTCACTATCTGGAACTGATCTTAACTGTTCACATATTATTCTGGTGTCTAGAAAGCACATGTACAGGCATGCTTACTATAGCAGATGCAATCTGGAAAATGCTCACACAGTTAATTTTTATCACAATTTAATTCTAAACAATAAAATAATCTTAAACATTTTTTTAAGACTTATTTGTAGTATTTTGTTTTTTCAATTTTCTATACACATGTATTCATTCCTTACTTCAAAATGTGAAAAGCTCAAGGCAGCTGGGATGGCCTCCCTGCACTCAGAAGGCAGAGGAAGAAGGAGAATTACCACAAGCTGAGGCCAGTCAGGAATGCATAGTAAGACTTTGTCAAAACAAACAAACAAACAAGTAGCAAAGTTTGGTTTTATACAGCCAAGTACAGGATATAAGAGACAGTCTATGGCTGGTTTTTTATACAGCATGGATAGGATGTAGGAGACAGTTTGTATGGTTGGTGGTATACAGCATGGATAGGATGTAGAAGACAGTCTGTATGGTTGGTTTTTTTATACAGCATGTACAGGGTGGATATAGGACACACAGTCTGTTCGGTTTGTTTCCCCACAAACATCCCAATCTCAGTCCTGGAAAACTAGAATATTCAACTACAGAGTGAGAAGAAAGGCTCCATAGATAAGGCCAGGAGGGCCCCGCCCAGTCCTTCTTTCTTGCAAAGGTGTGACCCAGGATGGAGGCTGGCTCTGAGTCCTGGTTGTTGCAAGACTCAGTGGCAGCAGCAGGGCTAGCTGAAGGGGTGCCACTGCTGACTGGAGCACAGCTGAGTCCTTGTGAAGCTAGGCCTGCTGTCTTATGAGTGAGGCTTCGCATTCCACAGGTACTGGAGGGGAGCAGAGGGCTGAGTACAGAAAATACACAGCAGGAATGGGGACGGATTCCTCCAGCATGAAATCCATAGTGTTTGACATCGGTGTCCACAGAACGGATCTTAAAAGACCCAGGGTGGTGTTCCTGCTCTTGATTCCTTGATTGCTCTCTGAAAAGCTGAAAGAAAACACACCCTGCTTCTAGGTAACAGCCCCACCTAAAGTTAGATTAGATGAAGGAAGGAAGCGTGTGGCTGGCCAGTACACTGATTCCACAGCCTTATTTGTGCTTCAGGATTGTCCTATCTTCTGTCTGCTATCTGAGATAGTAATCCTAGGAGGAGTCGCTTTGAGACACAGTGATAACATATAGATATCTTGGGCCACTGAGGTTTTATTCACTGTTTTATGACATAGTATCACTTTGTGCTTACAACCGCCGTGAGAACAGTAGGAAACGGGAACACGGATCTTCCAGAACTTGTGTGTGCTGCTTGGGGAATGCTGGCTTTCTAGAGATCACCCGCAACAGTGCGGTTTGTTGAGAGGCCTCCACAAAAGCGCCCTCCCCCATCCATGAGTAGGTTGTAAGCATAACAAACCCGCTATTAAACTTGGCTTTCAGTGCTTAAAAGAGATTGGTGAAGTACAAGTGAGATATTGGGGCTCTGGGGAGTCATTTCACTGAAGTCAAAGGACTGTTGGTGTGGCCTGGCACCTGGCGTATAAAACATGGCCCTGCTAGGTAAAAGGAAAGTAATTTGGGACGTCTTCATTAATTCCCTAACTTCCTTTATCTGTAAGTTAGAAAAAGAAATCAATACTCACCCTTCCTCAGTTTGAGTATGGAGTTAAATGCCAGATAAAGTCTTCTACAAGCAAAGCAATGCTTACACTTTTGTTTTTTAAATGGTGGCCTGACAAAGCACCCTGGAGTGATTGCCTCTGTTTTTGAGAGAAGAACTCTGGCAATAATACTGCAGATCCTGAATTAGAAATCATGGGCGGGGAAATTATTCTCAAAAACCTCAGATCTGCCGGGCGGTGGTGGCGCACGCCTTTAATCCCAGCACTCGGGAGGCAGAGCCAGGCGGATCTCTGTGAGTTCGAGGCCAGCCTGGACTACCAAGTGAGTTCCAGGAAAGGCGCAAAGCTACACAGAGAAACCCTGTCTCGAAAAAACCAAAAAAAAAACCCTCAGATCAAGATGTTGACTTTTGATAAGTACAAAGACAGGATAATATTGGGCAATACTAGTTTCAACTAACTGACTTTGAAGGTGAGATGGGGGATGCATTTGTGAGACACACTCTTTTAAAAAGTGACTATGTATTTGTGATTTGCGTGTAATTAGAGCCGAACATTCCACTTGGTTTCTTGTTTTGTCTTTTTTGAGGTATCAGACGTCTCCTGTAGCTGGGGATAGCCTGTGCTTCGTGCCTCCCTCTCCCAAGTGTTGTGATCACAGGTGGCACCATGGCCAGCTTCCCTGTGGCTTCTTGAGCTGGAAAAACAGAAGGCGATTCTTCTCATCTGCCATTAATCTATACTGTATAGTAATTTTTGTCCTTGTCTGAAAGGATAATGGGCACATGTATATAGCCTATGATAATTTCATATAACATAGATTTATTAGAAATCAACATAAGATATTCATGATCATGTACATTCATCTTTTTCGTAACACTTCTCCCTCTGAAATTATTTATGAATGTGTTTGTCTCTTGGAGTTTAAGCTTTGCATGAGCACACAGCTTATCTCTAACTGCTGTGGCCCTAGTCTCTAGAACATGCCTGGCATATATTTACTGAATGAATGACTCTCATAACTTATGTGGAGGGAGGAAGAATGTGTATGCACCATGCATTTGTGTTTGTGTGTTGAGGGTGGGGTGGAGAGCAGAGTGGCATTCCCAGATGAGAATGTGGAAGGAAAAACAGCATTTGAGATGCTTTTGGGGCAGAATATCCCAGAGGTTGATGAAAAAAAGGAATTTTGATTGGCATGAATAGGATGCCTTAAGTCAACCATAATGTTTAGTTTTTCAAGTATAGATATGGGGATAATGATTAAAATCCTGTACCAGTTGATGTTGTTCCTTATTATAGACTGCTTCTACCCTAACCTTTCCTTCTGCTTTCCCTAATCATCTTACAGCCTTTCTACATCCTAAGATTCTTGCTGAAGCCACTTTACTACAGGTACTTACAAACTGCTGAATTCTTTACCAACAAAGCATGCCCATGGGATGGCCTTGGAGACAGAATGGCTTGAGTTCAGCCGGGGTGGGGTGGGGGTTGGGGTCGGGGTTGGGGGTTGGGGGGCTTGCTTCCCCTGGCGCAACACCACCTCCTCCAGGTGAAGTTAGCGCCTGTGGCTCCACCTCCTAGCTCTTGCTGTAAATCACTAGGTCTGCCACATCCCTCCTTCTCTCTCTCCCCAGACCAGGCAGCTCCCTAAGCTCCCTAGCCTACCCCCCCCCCCCCCCCAAGGAGCCTCTGTTCAGTTTGTGGTTTTTTGACTTCATTTCTTTTCTTTTCAGTTTAATCCCTGGGATGGTCTTGAGTCCTGGGCCTCTCGACCTTCTAATCCAGCTTTCCTAACAAAATGAAGGTCAACTCAGCCATTGCTTCTCTTGCATTTTACTTTAAAGTTAGCGAGGAAGCCCAAGCAAATCAAATAGACCAGCTGATTAATCAGCCACGTCACCAAGACAACAGTCCCATCAGTGTTCCCACAGATGCTTGGTCAACTTTGTATTCCTCTTTGCTTGGCTCCCTTTCCTCGCACAATGACTACTTAGAAGTTTCTAGATAGCATTTGCTCTCTCTCCCCTCCCCTCCTCCTCCTCTTCCATGTTTCCTCCCCCCTCCATACTAAACACTGCTGCTCAGGGGAGTTGGGTCCATAGCTCTCTTCACATCCCTCTTCCCGCCACTCTCAACCCAGCCTTCCTCTTTGCTTGTCAGTCATAGACAAGGTTTATAAATGTAACCTTGCTGAATCCTCACAGTAGTTCTCTGAAGGAACTACCATCATTATCCTCATTTATTGATGCCCAGAGTTTTACAGAAAACTGGTAGGAAATCTGAACGGAACCTCACGTTCTTTGTCCCTCTGTCCCTTCTTTGTCCCTCTGTCCTGTTTGTGGCCTCCACTGCAGAAGCTGGTCAGGCAATTTCTCAGGTGTGGTCATTTTCTCCACCTCAAGACTCATCTGTGTTTTCCCTTAGGCCGTTCTTTCCTGATGCTTCTCAGTCTCCCTACCGAAGCTCTTCCAGCTCCCTCTCCATCATGTTACTGTTGCCTCATTAGCGGATCTTTGTTAGGGACTGTCATGCCAGGTATTAAGGACTCAAGTACATCAAAACCCAGCATGCAAAAAAAGCACCCCTTGTCAATCAACCTAGAACTTTTCATTTGAGCAATTTGTCTTAAGCATCCACTATGGCCCCATGCCCCAGATCCCTCCTTAGTCTGCAAAGCTGTGGCTGTTAATCCCACAAAGCATGGGGCATGCACGTGCTTGATAGGTAGACGAGATAATTCTAGGTCCAGTGAGCCACGCTTGAAGGTGTCATCTTCCTTTATGCCTTTTAATAAAAAGCTGCATATGTCAGTGTTCAAATCCCTGTAGCTCCTGCTCTCCTCATTTCAGACCCAAGAACATTCTGAGAAGCAACCCTTTGCCGTTATGGAGGGATTTGTTGCCTTGAAGGCATTTCAACACCTGAAACGTGGGGCACAAAGCAAGTTTATATTTTGCCACTTCTGGTGGTCCTTATGCAGAGGGTAATTTTGTCCCCAGAGAACATTGGCCATGTCTAGAGAGGTGCTCTTAGCCCTCAGGGAGGAGAGGAGAAGGGCAGTGGTAAGGCTAGCAGGTAGAGGCTAGAGACTCGGATAAACACTCTATACAGTGCAGAGGACCTCACCTGCAATGAAGAATTTTCACTGCCGGTTGATAATCACTGATCTAGAAGGTAAATGTCAGCAGAATAGTGCGCCTATGTTCTAGGGTGGGGTGGGATCCATTTGGGGACCCTGAGTGAGCCTTCAGGAAGCTTGGAACAGAGCCACTGAAGGTGAAGCCCACATTTTTGGGACCCACAAAGTGGCTTGGTAGAGATATATTTAATAGATCAAACAGTCTGTACGTTAAACAAGCAGCCCCCACTAAATACATAAACATTAACCTTTGTTTTTATTCATTTCTAGGGATTGAATGCAGGACCTTGTATACGGCAAGCAAGCAAGCACTCTACCACTGAGCCGTATCCCCAATCATTTAAAATTAAACTCTGAAATGACTGAGAGCTGTCTAAAGTTGACTATGTAAATTATACTGATCACTTTGTTATTGACTAATACTCTCCCTTAGCTCTAAGTTTCCACTGTGACTCATATCTCTATCGTTTATGATAAAGACTATAAATGTTATATACTTAAGTATGTTGAAGATCCCATGAAAACAAAACCCAAGAACAGCTATGAAAAGGGGAACGAATCGTCTTGTAAAAATATTGTCTGATTTCCACTAAGATGTATGAGCTGATTTCTTCTTGACAGTGGTTCCCGAATCTGGCAGTGGATCTGAACCACGTAAGAACTGGCGACAAGGCTGCGAATCTTGACTTAAAATAGCAGCGACCGACTCTAAGTGATTGTGACAGCCACACGTGACCACATGGGTAGTCGGCTTGTGGAGGCTGATGCCAAAGCAAGTTCGACATGAAGTCAAGATTTTGCAGTGTTCAATCTGAAGGTTGAAAACGCTGCAGGCACCGCAGCTTGCCCACCCCCTTCCAGGGAAATAAAGCCTGCAGGAGAAGGGGAATGTGTTAAGACGCGATTAGTAATCTTTTTACCACAATAAGGGCATTGACGTCATTGCAGCCAAGTCAGGTTGAGAAAGGGTTGTCTATTTTTAATTTCCTGTGATGTGAATAGAATAATCAAAATTGATTATTAATTTGGGCAGTAAGAAGCTGTTCAACTAAAGATAATGAGGTGGAAACTACCAGTGTCTCGGTGAATAGCGTAATTGCATTTGGTCCCTAGAAACTGCCACATCAATCTAATTATGTATAAACGAACAGAGCTTTAATTAACATTTTGAGAATATAGACCGAGCAGGATATATGAGCATCCCACTGTTTCCTACTCCGAAGTTTTCTCTTTTGACGTAGGACATTGGCCATGTTTATCTTTTACACCTGTGTACCTGTGTAAATGAATGTGTTTCGTTCCTATTGTTCTTCCCATTATGGACTTCGGAAGGAGACAGTTCATAGATAAATAGACACAAGGGGGCATGGCTAGAAAGTGGTTTGTTGAACGAATGACAAGGGTAAGGGTTTCTAGGAATGTGTTGCGTTTGTAAGTAACAGCTGATTGTTTATGGTCATTCACTGTGTCTTAAAGCTTGTGCCAAGTTTAAGTGTATGGTCTTCTTTAGTCATAACAGCAATCTTATGAGATAGGCACCATCATATATTTTGTTTTACAAATAAGGAAACAAGACATTAGCAAATTACCCAAAATTGAATAACTCGTTAGTAATTGAATGCCTTAGTAATTTGAGAAGAGAACAATTCTGTCTGTCCAATGGAAACACCTGTTTTTAATTGAGATCATAGGTGACACTGAGTGTCTGTCCACCTTCTTGGCAGAGTGTAGGGATTTCAGACAGCAATCTGTGTGTCAGAATACAGGGGAAACTACCCAAGGTGTGTGCCCACTCACCGATTTAAACCCACGTATGAATATGGAACAGGAAGGGCTGGGGAGAGACTCTCAGCCGATTTCCAATGGGCGGACCTCTTTAATAATAATTACAAGGAGCCACTGGAGGCCATTTGGCAAGAAGGAGTCACTAGGCAGAGCTTGACGACACCACTTCCTCTGCGACAGCTCAGGCTTGCCTGGGTCTTGAAGGGAAGGGATTAAAGAAAGGACCAGACTGGAGCTCTCAAGTTGCCACACCCCTGGGCGTTCTATTTGGAACTCAGCTTTTGTGCTTTCAAACCTCCAGCTACTACAAGTAACACACACACACACACACACACATACACACACACACACACACACACACACACACACACACACACACACACACAGAGCAAGAGAGTTTGAACGTTCATGTTACAGATGGAAAACTGTCAGTCCCTCAGTCAGCGCCGTCAGTCCCTCTGGTTTTGTGTAGTCTTGCTGGAGCCACGTGGTAAAATCCCCCTTGTGACAAGAGCCTCTCATGCCAGCTGTGGCTCCCAGAGAAGTGGCCCAGCAATGAGAGTCTCCAGCAAGAATGTGAGCAATGCAGAACCACCCTCTTCTGGAGGCTCACAGGCCAGGCCGAGTGAAGGCGAGCATCCGTTCTTCCCCTGGCCTTGACTGCCAGGCCATCCCGGCCCCTCCAATCATTAAGCCTGGAGTGAACTTGACAAATTTTCTACTTTTTACAGACAACCCTGCTGCTCTTAGCATCTTGGAGGATTCACAAATATCCTCAAGTCTCAAGAAGAAGAAGAAGAGAGACAACTATTGAGATCTTCTGAGAGCTTTGAGTGGGGAGGGTTGGGTTGGGAGGGCTGTGAAGAGAACTTGGCCGGATGTACGTATTACGATCGTGAACACGAGAAGACATCCGCATCTGAAAGTAGTCTTTAGTTTTACTACTTGCTGTAACTTCAGATGAAGACCCTCTAGTGTTGTGACGGGTCCTGCTGATTGATGGGGGGTGGGGTGGGGTGGGGAGAGACAAACTTTCCTTGTTCTGAACTTTTATTTCCCTAGGATACACTGCCCTGGAAGTCTGGGGTGGCCAACAGTTGTGAATTTTTCTGCCCTCTGCTGCTGATGGCATGCCATTTGCTTTAGCTCAGACACTATTTCCGGGCAGTGTTACCACTCTTGTTACGCTTCAAAAATACGTTTATATTTCTAGCAAAGCTATGTTCCTAAAATAAAGGAATGACATATGACATACTTGACATCATTTACACGTTAAGCCAGAGCACATCAATTAATTAGTCGAGTCAGGCTTTAAAGGATTTTGATGTAACAGCTTCTACTTAAAATGTTTATCCTTGACCTTAAATTGGAATCGTAGTCACATAAGAAGAATTTCTGGACAATTATCTCAATGAATAAGTGAAATTTTATTTTTAAATGCGAAATGTATCTACTCTTATGGTATTTATGAGCGTGGGAAAGTGGTTCCAAATGAATCTGGACTTTTCTTCCCTACAGTTGTCTCTGCCTCACCGTTGTTTCTCAGCTCTCTTGGGAATGAACTCTGCCGCTTCCTTCCCAGAGTGCATGGGGGACACCGAACTCCAGCGCACGTGTAAGTGAGCACGTGACCTCGTCACGCTGAGAGAGGTTTCAGGTATCACCTCCCACATTTTAACCTTGAGGGCCTCGCACCGGCCCTTACCATACCAAGTCACACTTTACAGTTTTAAACCACAGATATATCTCTTGTAGCTTGCCAAAACACGGAGACACCGGCCAATAGAAGGGCATTCTGAGCCAACCTCAGCACAAATCGGTATTTCATGCAGTAACTTCTCTGATGGAAATATAAGGGGCCACGGTACAAAGCCAGACAGAAGAGGTACCGAGGTAAGCGGATGAGTTGATGCAAGCCAAAGATTGGTTCACCGCGGAAGACTCTGGTCTTCCAGAGAGGGGTGGGGAGAGCTGCCTGTCAGTCAGTGACCTACCGTTGCCCTCCACACTTCCCACAAAAGGCATACTAACTGGACAACATGAAAAGCTTAATCAACCTAAATGGAGTGGGTTTTGGTTTGGTGTTTTTGTTTTTGTTGCTTTGTTTTGAGACAGGGTCTCAAGTAGCCCATGCTGGCTTCAAGCTCTATTATCCAGTGGTAGTAGAGGAGGAGATTGACTTTTACTTCTCCTGTGTCTACCTAGAAAGTGTTGGGATTACAGGTGCGTCCCACCACACTCAGCCCAAAGTAACAGAACTCATGGTAGTTTAGCAGAAAAAATACTGTTTTTCTAGATAAAGGGACTATGGAAAGGGTCAATTATGGAGCTTCATCAGTTGATCACTGTGTATCAGGTACTAAAGTATTTTCCTTTACTTCTTAAGTCTCCTAATAAACTCATCAGAGAGTACTCTCTAATTTAATAATAATAATGTTGAAGAGGTAAAGTTACTATGGCATAGAGAAGTCCTCTACCTAAAACTAAAGCCAAATTCAAACCCAAAGGGTCAGTGGAAGAGATTATAGTCTCTATAGCTAAAATATGCTGCCCCACAGCAAAAAAAAAAAAAAAAATGAACATTTGAATTTTTTTCCCCAAATATACTTTACACAAAACCTCACCAGGCAAGTGAGGATTTTGTGAGCCAGTGTCTAGGTTTCCGTCATTTTTGATGTCATTGGGTCCAAGAGCAGGACGTAGGCAGACTTCCTGCGAGACGGTGCTGGCGAAGGAGCTAAGCTTACCGCTAAGCACAGGCTAGTCCTCGGCTAAGCACAGGCTAGTCCTCGCTCGAAGGACAGCGGGAAACTGACTGCAGACCTGAAGGAAGCTTGCCGATCTAAGCCAGCATCTTCATTTTGTACATGGAAAGCAATGAGGTGACTTGACTGGGTTAGGGACAGCCAGTGTGCCAGGGCTGTCTCCAGTTTTCCTCACTGCATTCTTTCAGCTACACTAAGTTACAAGTTACCTCCAGATTCAGCAGAGACGGTTTTCCACTTTTTTTTTTTCTCTAGGGTTTTTATTTTGTTTTGATAAAAGCTAATAAATTAATCTTTAAATTTTTCCTTTGTTTTTCAGAAAAGGAAAAAAAAAAGGTAAATGAAACGTGTCCGGATTTCTCAAGAGCATTTGAATTTCATGAGTTGTGCATCTCCTACAAAAGGGGCCAAGCCCAGCAATTTAATTTTCTTAGGCTAAGAGCTTTGATTAAAGCCTTCACCTTGACAAATAATTGGTTTGGGGACTAGGGGAGTAGAGATAATTCGGAGATATGATAAACAGTCACTCATTTATTCAAGCAGATCCTCGTTGCATGCCCAACATGGCTGAGACACCATGCATGTTAGGTACGGGTCAGACAAACATCATTTCAGCACAGTCCTGTCCCTTGAGGGGAGAGTTTCCCCCAGTCTCCCCTCTGAGCAAAGGAGCTGCGTATTTACTCTTGCTTCACTTAAGTTAGACCGGTGTCTCCCAAGGTGCAACAGGAAGGCTCTGTGTGGTATTCCACAGGACTTTAGGTGGCAAGAGGCGAACATTTTAAAGAAATAGTTACGTATTATTTCACTGGATGAAAATGTGCTTGTGTATTCAGTGTGGTTCTGTACTCATTTCAACGCAGAAAAGCCCACGTACATATATTAAATAATACTAAGCATCTATAGCGTAGGCTGCGGCACTAACTCTTTTAACCCACTTAGCTCAGGTCATGCAAGCTGTTATGCTTAGGCATGCTCTCTTTGTTTTGTTTTTGTTTTTGTTGTGCTTTCTTCTTGTAGCAGTGGGGGCTGAACCAGGGCCCCATGCCACCTTGTCGCTAAGTCTTCTGCTCTGACGTTTCATAAATATGGCGATACAGATTTTTAAGAATACAGAAGATTGAACTCATAGCTCGGACTGCGTTTGCTGGATTTCTCTGTCAACTCCCTACATTCATTTAAAGATATATAAAAATAAAATGGGGGGGGGAATCCCCCAAAATTTAAGAAGGTGTGTCAGAATGCTCCAACCTTCTGTGCTTCTGAAGGTTGACAGTAGTTCTGTGTGTGGAATGTGTAACCACTCAACTGTTAATTCTAAGCAGTTCAGTTCCCTCTCAGGAGCATGTTTTTAGGTATATGTGTGAAAATTGATTAGCGTTATTTTGCATACCATTTGATTTAACATGCTTTACTTGTAAAAACACACCATTGCTTTTTATTATCATTCTATGGCTACCTTCTAATTAAGGCAAATAATTACTCACGTTCTCATTTTTTAATTCAAAGATGTGCAGCTGCGTTTGTATTACAAACAGCAAACACGTCGGAACTAATCAGCAGTAACAAGCCGTGTTAAATTTCCCTGTTCAGTGAGGTGGTTGATCGGAGCGCTAGCATCGCCGACCTCACTCTGTGCATCTGGATAACAGATAGGCTTTTTGTTATGTCCTGGCTAGCTCACACACTGGCATCACTGCTTTGCGGGCTCCCGATGTGGGCCCAGACTGTGATGTCTGGATATATACGAAACCTGTAACAGTCTGGAGGCGACCTATATGTACCTCAGTGTGCCCAACCAGAAAACCCTGGAAGTGTGGAGAAAGAGAGGGAGAAGAGGAAAAAACAGAGAAAAGAAGATAATAACACACTCCCTCCCAGCCCAAGCTCCAGTGAATTTGATTTCTTAGATTTGGGGCTAATAGATCAGCATTTGAACTTTATCATGGGGTCTGGGGAGATGGTTCAATGGCCAAGAATGTGTACACTTTGGTACTCAACAAAGACATTCACTCAGTGTTCCTCAAACTTATAATGGAGTTGGGGCCGTCTAGCCCATACAGATCATCTCTTGAAACACAGTTAGGGAACAGGTTGATCTATGCCACACCACTGCCTTTATTAACTCCACAGTTGGTTCAGGAGAACGTGAAGTTTCTGTCCAGTCCTTCCTCTTACCCTTAGGCCCCAGGTGTTAACTAGTAGTTTTATATTCATTTGATTCTAAGTGTTATCAAGTACCTGAGATGAGCCAAGTAGCAGGATCCCGCTGGAGTTGGGATTTAAATAAAAAGCCCTAACATGGAAAGACTTAATTGCTAACATACAAGTAATCCTCCATTACTGAAATTGGTGTAGGCTGTAATAACTAGAAAAAGTCACTTCCTAATATATGATTCATAGTCTCGTCTTCCGTCCCTTGTCTCACAATCCCAAACTAAGCATGAACAGCTCCTGACTTGATTCTGTAAGGAACAGGGGAGCCAAGGGAACTAGACAGCCTACAGATAATGGATGCCTTCTCCGAGAGGGCCCCATAGCTCCTTCTGTGCAAAACATCCCTTCTGCACCCTCCTCTGGAGCCACCACGCGGAGATGCCAGGTGGTCGTGGGTGGCAGTGACATCAGTAAAAATTCCTCTTACCCGAGGGAAGCAGAACTATTACTCAAAAAAATGTACCAGTTTAATTCTGGAGCCTCCCTGTTTCTCACCTTGGGTGGTAAAAATGACTCTGTGGATTTTCTCTGTGCTAACTAGGCAAGGACTCGGAATGAACAATCTTTTCTTAGCCGGGAGAAAAACGAAAATGTCTTTTCAGCACTCAGGAATCCCACTCCTCCACGTTCCTCCTGGAGATGCCAGCTGGACCCTCGGGCCCCAGGGCTTGAACTCCGCATTGTGCATTGCACCAGAGTGTGCGGGTGAGGAGCCCTGCGCCACGAGATAATTGCTGCGCACAGGGGGGATCATGATTGGCAGTTGAAAAGCTTGGAGTCGGAGTTCCCGTTAGCTGACATTTATGTGTGCTTTCCATTAAAATCCTGCCTCGTTTCTTTGTTCTTGGCATAGTGAAGTTCAGCTTGGAACTAAGTGGTGGAGGCTTGGCTCTTAGCTTCACCTGCTGTGTGACCCTTTGTGATTTACCTAACCTCTCTGGGCCTGTGTTTCTTCACTTGTAGGATGATGATTATAAAACCAACTTAAGGATGATGAGTTTTGTGATGTAAAATATGAAAATGTTCATCTCAGACCTGGCACGTGGGCAATTAATGAACAGTGAGCCCCTTTGTCCCCCCCCCCCCCCCACCTGGCATGTCAAACTTTGATCCAATCCCATCATTTTGAGAAGAAAATCAAAAACAAACGATTTCTTTGATTCTGCTTGTTTTCTTTGAAATAACAACACAGGCTACGAGAGGCTGATCCTGGAAGGCCCTACCTCAGTTTGTAGGAACAAAGCAGGTCTTCGATAAGGAAGCAACTGCCCAGTTGGCTGGGGAAAGGAGACTTGCCGCCAGTACCTCATTCCAGCATCTGCCACAAGCTCTAGGTCTCTTCTCCCCCTTTATTCTGGGTGTCTGACTAAACACACATTTTCTACCTGTGTGGCTCCAAGCTGATGAATGGCTGTGTGTCCCTGAGTGTCCCTGTGCGGTGCTTATGACCCCCCCAGTGCGACCGTCATTGAAAAGCAGACACTAGGACATGTGAAGCTATGAAACAACTGGGCCCCTCAGACAAGGCTAGTGGGAATGGGGGATTCTTTTCACTCCAGAATGCAACTCGGCAGTTTCTTAACAAGTTAAATTTATGATATCACCCAGCCATTCAGTTCTTGGGGATGAAGAGAAATGAAAACATATCCATTCTAAGACCTGTACAAGAATTTTTTTTCCAAGACAGTGTTTCTCTGTGTAGCCTTGGCTATCCTAGAACTTAGTCTGTAGACCAGGCTGGCCTCAAACTCACAGAGATCTACCTGCCTCTGCCTTCCAAGTGCTGGGATTAACGGTGTGCACCACCACCACTCTGTGTGTATGAGTATTCTTAGCAGTATTAACAATGTCAATTGGAAATGCCTTGATGCGGGGAAAGGGAAATCTATTCAGAATAAAAGGAACGATGGCTGACACATCATGGATGATCTTTAAAGCCAGCGTACTCAGTGAAGGGAGGGAGATACAAAAGACAGACTGTAAGACCCCATTAAATGGGAAACCAATGGAAACAAAGTATTTAGAGACTTCCTGTGGCTTGGAATAAGAGACAGGACTGACTGGGAAACTGTCATGGGACTTATCTGGGGAATGTTGGAATTATTCCCAAACTGGATTGTGGTGATGATTATACAACTCTTAAAAAGTTCCTAGAACATTTCCATATTTAAAATTTATGACCTTACAACTGTACTTCAAGTTGTTTGGAATGTCGTACTACTATATAATTCATAACATTCTCTTATCAAATATAGCAGTCACGGTAGTGCGAAATCTCGTGATCTTGTATTCCTGGAAATGGATGGTCTTGCCGTCATTCTATAGCTGTGCGGGTAACGGCGCCAGAGGTGTAGCTTTTAAACTGGGCGAAGCACAGATCAGCGGGCAAAGCAGAGAAATAAGCTGAATTGGCTACAAAGCCGAAAAGAGAGAGGATGCGGGGAAGCAGGGAGCAGCAGGCCAGAAGCCACTTCTGGTCTTTAACATCATCCATGCAGATGGCAGGGCAGGTGCCACAGGGTCTGCACCCGGCACCCAACACGCCCATATGCCACTTCCTGTCTTGGCTCTACAGCCTCTGTCTGTCCTCTCCTACTTTTGATTTGGCTTGATTTATAATGATCTCCAATGGTCCATTCTTTTTCCTCTGCTGCTCCTCAGCTACCTGTGCCCTGGAGTGTCTCCTCTGGAGAGGCCTTTCTGACGAGGTCCCTGTGTGCCACATTTGAAGCTTATGAAATGTCTTTCTGGGTCTTCCAGACATATACCTAAGCTGGCGGCTGGGGCTATTCATTTGTGATTGATGTTACAGCAGGAAATAAATGTGGTTGAGGATCTCAAAGAACAGCAAATGAATTCTAGCTTTGGACTGGATTGTTTAATACTGTCTTCTTTCAACTTCATCCAGTCTCAGTTTTTTGTTTTTTTGAGGCAGGGTCTCACTGTGTCGTCCTGGATGCCCTGGAACTCGCAGAAGAGACCTTCCTGCCTCTGCCTCCCGAATGCCAGGATTAAAAGTGTGTGCCACCAGTCTCGGCCCATTCTCAGTCCTTCCAAGTCTGACTGAGCTCCAGACCATGCAGATAGATGCTCCCAGCACTGATGGGTGCAGGGTTTTGTTTGTTTGTTTATTTGCTCTGCTGTGGACTGAAGCCAGGGCCTTGTCCATGTGTGGCAAGAGCTCTGCTGCTGAGCTACATTCCCGGCCCACATGGGTGCAGTTCCAAAGACAGGTAAAGAAGAGTCAGAGACTGTGTGAGTCATCTAAGTATTAGCCCATTTGGCATACAAATGAAGCCTACTTAAAACCTACTTAAAGTTGAAAAGGTCCTGCAAGCCTACCTGGCAGCTAAATAATTGGGATTTTGAACTATGTGAGTCTTTTACTATAAGAAGCTTATAGTACTTGGGAAATTATGGTTGATAATTATCAAGTAGCCATGATGGCCCCAGCACCTTGTTTAATCTTCACAATGTCCCTGTACAGTAGGTGCAACAATTATTCCCATTTTACAGATGAGAGAAATGAGACCCATTGAGGTTCTCCGCTCAAGGAGATAGCTGACAGCATAACCAGGATTCAAGCCCAGGCCTTCCTGACCCTAAAGCCATTGCCCATTGTCACTGATAACTGTCTTATGAAATAGTCACCCTTGTTGTAGACGGGAGGCCATGAGAGGACAAAGAAATGTGACCCTAAGAGATGAGTAGGCAACAAGGTGCCTCTTTGTAGATCTCTGTTCTTGAGCACACCCTCCTCCCAGCCCCCACCCGATCTTAGCACTGCACTAATTCCTCGCCAGTCCCTCAGACTGTCTTAACCAGTGCACTTACCCATGGCCCAGCTATAGCTTCTCAAGTCAGCCGGAACACTTCGGGCTCTCCCTTTGCTGGAGATCACCGGTGCACCTGAAAAGAAAAAGACCGTTTGTATTCGGGGCACCAGGTAATTAGAACCAGTAAAGAACCAGCTTTGTCTGGCTTCCATGTAGTTCAAAGGTCTTGGCATTTGCCTCACTGCAGAAAGACAAAGGATTGGAGATGAAGACCATTATCCCACAGCACATCACTGCATAGATTTTAAGTAACCCAAACTGGTCATTTGACTCAAGGTAAACGCTTACGCGGCAGATTCCTTTAAGATCTCCCTTTGATGTGTCTTAGAGGTCTTTGTCTTAATTTGACATCAGACTGGAGGAGCTTGGGGGAGAACGATAAGGACTGACAGTGAGTGAATGACCAGCAGGACAAGATCTCTGGAAACTTTTCCTCATGAAGATATGACCTGTGCTGCATTCACCCTAGTCCGGATCCTAACGATGAAGAGAAAAAGTCACACAGGGAAGGCTGCCACGAACTGCAGGCTTTCCTGTGTTCCCTCCCCTGATCCTTTCCTCCTGAGTTCAAATAATGTTACTCAATCATTTTTATTTCCCTGAATAAGAAATGCCTCAAGACCACATTAATCTATTTGGCAAACTCGTGCACAAGAGGATAATTATCTTCCAAAACTTGGTGCATAAACAACTGCCAATTGGTCCAGAACCTCTTTATAGAAGGCACAATACCTGCTGCTTATTTGAGAAACCTCATGCCTCTACCATGGCAACAATGAAGAAAATGGGGGCCATGGAGGTTAAAAAGCCCTGTTGGATGCAGAATGCCTGTTCTTTCTTTCCACTGTGCTATCTCTCTCCTCATCAGACCTTTGAGTACCACCAAGGATTGGACACACAAATATTTATCTTGCATATTTAATGCCAAGTGAAAACCTAGGACAGGACAATTCGAAAGAATAAGACACGGGCCTTGTTCTTTGGGGTTTCATAACTCAGTCGAGGTGAAAGGAGAGGAGAATAGTATTAAATTCTGTAAAGACTGATTCTGAAAGTAAGTGCTAGAGAGTTAGAGGAGGACCCAGTTAACACGAGTGGAGTGGGGGTGGCTTCCCTATGTAATGGGACTCCGTAGAGAACCTAAAGAAGGCAAGATCTTTAGGGAAGGAAGAATATTTTACAAAGACCTGGAATGAGGGATGGACATTGTATATAACCTCCTGGCTGGCGTGATGAGGTTTCTGCTGAGGTGCTAAAAGATTTGAAGGCTGTAGCTATCTATCTATCTATCTATCTATCTATCTATCTATCTATCTATCTATCTATGTATATTCAATGAAACTATATGTATACTTATTTAATAATAGCTCTATGCAACACTGAATGAATTCAGTTCCAAAGTTTAGGCGAGAGTTGTACAGGCACTGCTTTCTACCCTGTCTAGAATATGCCAGTTTTCAAGCCATCATGTTAAAAAAAAAAAGAAAGAAAGAAAGAAAAGGGGAATTCCAAATGGGCCATGAGACAAATATAGGCTTAGAAATATTAGAAATCCTAGGTCCTGTTTTCAGGTTTTGTTTCACTGATTCTCTAAAAATGCAAACAATAGAAATTCTTCAACCTCTCCTGAGCTCATTTGTAACGAAGAAGGATATAGCACCCTCTCATTTCTGCCCCTAACACACGGGTTCTAACTACCAATCTTGCTGGTGAAGTTTTCCCTCCAGCCTTGCATTATGCCTGAGACAGAGCAGGCAGTCAATGATGGTGCTGTCAAATCACGGTAATGTTGGCTCTTTCAGCAATCAGAAGAGGTGATGTTAACTGTCTTTCTGGGTTTCAAGCTGCACAATGTAACTTTTATTATCATCATAATTTTTTCCTTCTACCTGGATCATTTAAAAGCTTCCTAATGTGTTTAATTACACAGTTTTAAATTTGTACAAGATTGGGCTGAATCACCATTTAAGATTGGTATTAAATAGGCAAGTTGGCATCCCAGACAAAATTTCCAACCTCCCTTAGCTCCAATTTGGATTAAAAAAAATTCATTTTACTAACTCGTGGAGCGTAAAAGATTTGATGCTGATGTCTAGCTATCTCAGCCTTGAAGTTTATAAGGGCAAAAGTTTATAGGGGCGTGAAAAACATCCCTGTGGACTCCTGGGGCAGCATTCCTAGGGCTCTGATCCACTGGCTAAATAAAGCCTAGGACAGTTCATGTCATGAAAGACATAGAAACAGAGCACATACACACACTAATAGAATGATACACTCATGTGTACTTACACACACATACACTATAATAGACTGATACACTCACATGTACTTACACACACATTCTATAATAGAATGATACACTCATGTGTACACACACACACACACACACACACACACACACATACACACACACACACTATAACAGAATGACATTCCCCTACTGGCCATCTCATTACTAGGAAGGCAACATATTAAAAACTAGGAATATGCCGGGTAGTGGTGGCACACGCCTTTAATCCCAGCACTCGGGAGGCAGAGCCAGGCGGATCTCTGTGAGTTCGAGGCCAGCCTGGGCTACCAAGTGAGTCCCAGGAAAGGCGCAAAGCTACACAGAGAAACCCTGTCTCGAAAAACCAAAAAAAAAAAAAAAATAAATAAATAAATAAAATAAAAAACTAGGAATAAAGAGGGGACAGCTGTGAAACTGACAAGTCCAATTTTACCATTTATATGTTCTTCAGAGTCTCCAAGACACTCGATTTTTTTTTCTATACTCCAGTGTTTGACTAGTACACAAGGTGTTCCCAGGAAAAAATGAAAAACTAAGTCGATGGGAAAATTTCTGACTTTCCAGCAAACCACAGCTCCTGTCTCCACCTTATGTGTGCTGTGTGTTGCTATCTTGCTTCCGTTCGCTTGTTTCTTCATCCGGTGTTACATGTAGTCTCTATGCTTAGATTGCTCAAAGTGTGATCAAAGAGACCGGGGAGTCAGTGAGTCTGGCTCCTCAGCACAGCACACGGCAGCTCTGCTGTGACTGGGGACCAAGTGCTCGTGGTGACCAGAAGTCAAAACGGGCAGAACGTACAGTGGTACCTGGGGAAGGAGAAGGATGATGCAGAGTCACCCAAACTGAAAAGACACGATGAGGCTTTGTCAGCAGGGGAGACAGAGGACGTGCATTTGACCTGGCAAAAGTCATTGTCAGAGCCGGGAGGGGGCTGAGTGATTTATGGGATGCCAGCATTCAGAGTGACCAGTCAGGGGTCTAGTTTTCATATTCCACTATCTCTGGGTGTTTGGGCATGTAGAATTCCAGGGTCCTTGTTAAGGCCATTTCCTGGGTTGACTATGAGGAAGCATGAGGGCCGACTGGTCCACAGAGACAAAGATTCTGCAGAATGAAAATCTCATTTCATTTCCTAAAACATGAGCAGAACTTCCACCAGGATCATTTGTGTTTTCTTTAATACAACCTAGTCCCTCCCTGCCTTCCACACGCCAAAGCATTGCCTTCGCTTGTCTATTGAAGTCGGTCACTTGGAAGTTTTCTTCTGGCTTAGTGGTGCTATAGCCTAGCACTGGGAATTCAAGGCTAGCCTGGGCTATGTTATGTGGGCTCCTTCCTTCTTCGTGGTCTATTGGTCACAAGGCCACGAGGGCAATGGGAGTAGACGTGAGAAGCAGGGCCTTGTCCAACCTGTGGTACAATGGAAACAGCCTTCCGGGAGACCGCTTCAGTGTTACAGCTCAGCTTTCTTCCAGCGTGAGGGGAGATATAAAGGCTGGAGACAATGGCTGGGCATCATCTATTTGCATGAAACACCACACTCCTACCATAAGGCTCTGTATGTGGCATCAGGGTCCTATAGCAAAGCTCCTAGTATGATGTCTGATTACCATATGGGCAGCAGGGGGAAGCTCTCGCAGGGAACTGTGTTAAGGGCCACACTAGAAATAAGCTAGGCATCTGGGCCTAGAGACATTCTCCAAAAAAGGCCAGGCAGAGAACAGGAAGCTTCCAACATGGGAAGGGAGTCCTCCATGGTGCACCAAGCTCCCAGAGAGCTGCCAGGCCATGGTAGACTATAACCTCTGACCAGCAGTACCTTGCAACAGTATTATTGCAAGACTTTGTTTAAATAAACACATAAATATTTTGATCTCACCCTTTTTTTTTTGAGGAGCAGTTATTATTTATTCTCACTGTATAGTCAAGATCTTAATGTTAACTAACAAAGCCATAAGATGAGTTTGTGCTGAGAAAGAACTAGATTGAAGGACTCTTGAAGATTGGTTTGGACTGAATTTTGGGGGTTCTGCAAACAAGAATCGACCAAAATTGAGTGTGCTGTGTGTGTGAGTCTGACTAGGGAGTGATGCCAAGTGAAGCTGCCGGGCAGGAAGTATCACAAGCATCGGCTACAGGAGAGGACAGACCAATGGGCCATTTTCCTCACACAGCCAAGGACAACTGCTGTTTGTGTCTTCATCTGTGACCCTCAGCTGGAGCTGAGAGATTTGCTTGCACTTCTAAACTTTCGTGAGTGACCATCTCCTTCTACTTCCACCATTATAAATAAGGTACCATGAGAAGTTGTCTAATTTGCCCCCTCTTGGGATGACGCTGATTGCTCTTTTCTCTCCAGACCATCCCACCTAAGCAGGTGTCCTGGCACAAGTATGGAACCTGAAGCTTATGCCATTTGGATGGTAAGTAGGAGGGATGTGTGTGGAGGGTTGATTTTTTTTTTTTTAAGATTTGTTTTAATTTGTGTCTGTCTGTGTGTGTGTGTCCATGTGAGTGTGAATATATACTATGTATGTGTGGGTTCCATGGAGGCCAGAAGAGAGCATCAGACAGAGCTTCAGGGGACTGTGAGCCATCTGACATGGGAGCTGGGAGCTAAACTTGGCTCCTCTGGAAGAGCGGCAAGTGCTCTTGACCACTGAGCCATCCCTCCAGCCACAAACTGACTTCCAGGAAGAGGAGTAAAAACATGCAAACCGGACCAGCAAATGAATAATTACTTAGGACAATGAATGAAATCTGAAAGGTTTATCGAAGGTAAGTGCCTGGAAATGCTTCTACAGCAATGCTTCCCAACTGCAATCTTTCTGTCCGCTCCCTACTCCAGTTCACGGCCAGCACAGCACTCACAGAGTCCCTCACAATTGAATGACCCGAGCCATACAGTCCGCTGACCTCACGGATCACCCGGATGCGCTCCCACGGGCAAAGGTTACAGGAGACGTTCTGCTAAGTGTTGGCTGGCAGACAAACTGTACGGCTTAGTTGTGGCCAACGATTCCTGCTGTGTTCTAAAAAACCAGCCCCGGTTTGCATGATGCTTGGTGTGGTCCCGCTCCTTGCACTGGTCCCCTCTGTGACCACATGAGCTTGACCCAAATGGGAAGGCTTTTCGGCTCTAACTTTAGCACCTCTAGGGTGCTGGCGCTCTGCCCTAGCCGTGTCTGCCAGAATCTGTTTCCCAACCTTAAAGTGGGGGTAATCATATTGACCTACTTACAGTGGGTTGCAAGGAGGATTCTGTTACACGGTTTTTCTATAGTCCAAAAAGTTACTGTTTCCAGATTACATACATTGAAACCAATGGCTTGAAACCAGTCATTGCCGATGGCTTCCTCCGTTTAGAGATCACAGACACAGTGAGGAATAGCAGCTAACTGGTAGAGTTAGCCCGGTGTGTCCTCATGAGGCTCTGCCCATCTTCCTGAACAGCCTGCAGGGTGGAGCAACCAGACATTCAGGTCCCTTCAGAAGCTCCTCTGGACGAAACAGGTCATCTGGATGTGCTGTGGCCCTACAGAAGTTGATCCCAGAGGTCACTTGGCCTTGGTGGGTGGCACAGGGGTAGCTCAGAACCAAGAAGGGGTGGCCTTAGTTGTTAGTCTCAAGCTCTCAAAGCCTGGAGCCCCATGCAAAGTTGGACCAGTGAGGATGCCAGGGCAGTTCTCTAGTGAAGGCTACACATCCAATTCCACACTTAGAGCCTTTGAGTCACCCCAATGAGCACAACTAACCAGGCTGCCGAAGTCACATGTGGTGTCGAGGAACTTCAAAAAGTTAAGGCTTAAGAGGCAGTTTCCTGTGAGTGCTGATTTGGATCCATAAACAGTGGCGTGGTTAAATGCCACTCTGTGTTTAAAGTAAATTATACTGCAGCCCTGGAATGTGGTGATATGAAAGCCCCACGACAGCAAATCGAGTCGATTCCATCAGCAAACTGGTAAGTCAGCTGGCTTGGGTGCTGCGTCTTCCTCAAGTTCCTACTTCCAACTTGGAGGCCATCTCCAGAAGCATCAGAACGTGACGAGTGTGAGTGTGCTGTTGAGCTCTAGAAGCTTCCTATGCCAGCATCCTGTGTCTGCAGCACGGCTTGAGGACCTGGGTCTATAGGAATCTTCATCTGTGGGTCCCGAAAGACAACTCAGATCTGTTGTGGCAGCAGACGCATGAGTCTGGACAGATTATTCTATCTTGGCAGATCCTGAAGGGAGAGGGCTGTAACTATTCTGCAGGGGTGTGTGTGTGGGGATATTCAACAGGAAAAGGCTCACAGAGAGAGGAGGTTCCCAGGAAGAGCATCCCTAGGATGGTTGTGGGCTCAGGTTGTAGAAGTCCATGTTGAGGACCCAGTGTGACTGAGATAGCTTAACTTCTTTCTGAACAGAAAGTTATAGGAGAATCAGACCTTTCTTATTTGGGACACACTTGGGAATCATACTTCCTCAGAGAAAGAGACACAGTCATCACCCCAGCCCCCACACATGTGCCAAATCTGTGGAACCTTTTTTGAGGTCTGGGGAGAATCGTTTCCCCATACCCTCACAGAGCTCTCTTGGTCAGCCACTGCTGGCGTGTGCATCCCTGCTAATTAGTGGCCCTTGATGGATTTATTTCATCCAGTTGTAACTTTTAGAGACGTTCCCAGGCCAATTTAAAAGTGGAGTGCACAAACCAAACTGAGTGGAAACCAGGTTTGGATGACCTCCACAGAGAGGTCAGGCCCATTCCCATGGGGTTTGAACTCTTCGTTCCCAGAGAGCACTGAAGTTGCAGAGAGATACTTCGGGAAGAAATCTCACGTAGACCATTTCGTTCAGTTGTTTCATTTTGCAAATGAGGGGCCCAGGGGCACATAAAGGTGAAGAGCTTATCAGGCAGAGCTGGGCACGCTGAAAGTGAGAAGAGCATGGAAGGCAGTAACAACTACAGGGGAAATGTGTTTGCCATTGGGACAGTGTGGATAGTCACCATGAGGAACGGCCTTGGCTAGTAGTCTCAAGTTCATCTTTCTTTTCACTTTCCAACTTTTAAAAAAATGGAGTAATATTAGCCACCACCCTGCCCCAAGAAAACACATAACATCCAGCTTTTGAGCTACTTCAGATATTCCAGAAAATATACAAAGTAGCTAACATAGTTTTGGTAGGGGCAGCTGCTAGGAAGCACCAAGCTTCCCAAACATTTGGGTGGATCTGTGTCTTAGGTTCTAACCATGCCCTGTCCACTTGCTATAAACCGTGGTGCTCTGAGACCGGGGTGGTCTCTGAGTCCACTCTCTATCCAGCACTTTTGAAGTGGTAGGGGGTGGTTCTGTGAGGTCACAGTGGCAGAGAACTTCCTTTATGGGGCACTGAGAAGAAATCTTTCATGTCATATTTACAATGTTTCCAAATGACACTCTTTCGTTTTTTATACTGGCTGCAGATTTGTTAGAGGGGAGGAAATCCAGCATGTTCTTCTCCTCTTCTGTCCCTTCCTCCCGTCTCCTCTCCCCTCCTCCTTTTCCTCTACACCTCAAATTCCAGTTCAGTTACTCAGAGAATATCCATCTACAATAAATGCTTCTGTAAGGGACACAGTTAGTCACATGTTTAACTCTGGCCTCCTATGATTTATTAAAAATAAGTGTTTCTTCATATTGCTCAATTTCCCCACAGGTTTAAATTCCTGTTTTAATATATACACAGGAAGACTCTTTGTTTTTAATCAAATCAAGAACAGTTAGTGTGAAACTCATGCCATGAGAAATATCTGTTGTGGACAGAACAGCAGGTTCAAATGGAGCCAAACTAACAGCCAAGGCAATTCGAAACCACTGGATGATCCATTGAGATTTTGTCTCATTATTTGAAATTTCTTATGCACAGGGACTCCAAGAATCATCTGGACTTCCTCAATATTATAAATACAGATGCATATACACATACAGGTGTGCGCATGCATATACATCGCACAACAGATATAACTGTCAATTTGTTGTAAAACACATCTGTAATTGTGCTATAACATTTTACTGAATGTAATGGAATAAAATTGCTTTGGTTTGATTACATGATTCTGAAAGTAGATCCCACGGCATCATCCTCTTCCCCTACTGAGTCTGTCCCTCCTGTAGACCTCATTATTTCAGTCAGTGGTAGCATCATCTACCTATCACCTCAGACTAGACAGCTGGGTGCCGTTATCTCTGTTGGATTTTTGCAGTGCTAAGGTCCGAATCTACACCCTTGCATGTGCTAGACAAGTGTCTACCTCTGAGCTGTGACCCCCAAGCCCTAGGAGGCCTTCTTAACACCCTTCAATATTCATCTTCATATTCAACCCGGCATGGAAACCTACCAATTTCAGTTCCAAAATGTGTTTTGACTCTGCCTAGTTTTCTAGGGGCCACCTCCATTCTTCCTAAGCCACCATCGAGTCGGTGGCCCACTCCCCTACAGCCTCTCAATAGACTTCCACACTTGCCTCTCTGCAATCTGTGTCACTCACAATGACCAGAGCGGGTGTTTGAAAAAGGAGACATGAGCAAAAGGGCCGCTGCTTCTAGATTCCTGAATGCAGGTCTCAATCTCTTTCCACTTCTCCATGGGCTCCCTAAACCCCAGCTGCCTTGGCCTTCTCTAATATCTAAAACATTTCCTTTGCTTCCTTTTCAGCCTGCATCATACCTAACTTTGTACAATACAGGTTTCTTTCTATCCTCCAGTCTTAACAGAAAGTAAATTTCCAGAGAAATCTTGCATCCACGCTTGTTTAACGATGTAACGTAACCCAGAGAATGTAATTATTACTCTCAAACACAACACTTGGCCCTGTCTTAAAAACTCTTACAGATATAGGCTGGAGAAATGGTACAGCAGTTAAGAATCCTAGTTGCTTTGCAAAGGACCTAGGTTTAATCCCCATGGCAGCTCACAACTGTCTATAACTCCAGTTCCAGGGCATCCAACTTCCTCTTCTGACCTCTATGGAGGCATTGCACACATGTGGTATACATACACATATGTAGGCAAAACACTCATACACATAAAATAAAAATAAATAAATCTTAAAACAACAACAGCAAAAACCTCTTGCAATAACCAGGCATGGTGACACACCCCTTTAATTCCAGCACTTGGGAGACAGAGGCAGGTGGATCTCTGTGAATTCGATCCCAGCCTGTTCTACATAGTGAGGTCTGGGACAGCCAGGACTACACAGAGAAGCCCTGTCTCAAAAACCTCTTGCAAATGTGAATATTATATTTTAATGTATTATATCACACTAATATATTTTATTGTTGTCTTTATATTATATATAATTTTATGCATGGTCTCCAGACACTGTATATGTTTCAACTCAATGTAAGCATATAATAAATGTCCAACCAATTTGCGTGGAAAAAAAATAGATCATAAATGTTATGCATTGGAAACTTGCATGTGTTAGTCTAACAAGCATGACTGTCCTTGTACCACTAAATTCACTTACAAATTTACCAGGTGATTTTTGCTCTTTACTAGATAATAAGATGAATTTTAACAAATATAAGAAGTGAGAAAAGGTGATTTAAGTTTCTCCAATTCGGCACACAGGAATAACAATAACAATGGCTACTATTGCTCTCTTATTTTTGTTAATATATTTTAGCTGACACAGGAATTGTAATAATTACAGGGTCTAGTGTAGCAGTTCAACATTAAGAATATAATATATAATGATCATATCAGCATTGTCTACTTTTGCAGAGTTGCTGGAAGGTAGGCAATGGTATATTTACCCATGTTAGTGTTTGCTTGCTTATTTGGTTTTGAGACATAGTCCTGGCTGTCCTGGAACTCACTCTGTAGACCAGGCTGGCCTCGAAGTCACAGAGATCCACCTGCCTCTGTCTCCCAAGTGCTGGGGTTAAAGGTGTAACTCTAGCCTGGCGGTGGTGGCACATGCCTTTAATCCCAGCACTTGGGAGGCAGAGCCAGGCAGATCTCTGTGAGTTTGAGGCCAGCCTTGTCTACAGAGTGAGATCCAGGACAGGCACCAAAACTACACAGAGAAACCCTGTTTTGAAAAACCAAAAAAAAAGAAAAAGAAAAGAAAGAAAGAAAGAAAGAAAGAAAGAAAGAAAGAAAGAAAGAAAGAAAGGAAGGAAGGAAGGAAGGAAGGAAGGAAGGAAGAAAGGAAAGAAAGAAAGAAAGAAAGAAAGAAAGAAAGAAAGAAAGAAAGAAAGAAAGAAAGAAAGAGAAAGGTGTAACTCCACCACTCCAGGCTGTTTTTTTCTGTTTTTTACAGACAGGAAAGATAGAGGTATAGAGAAGCTGAAATGACTAACCAAGGTTTCAGGCACACATGCAGTAGTAGGTCTACTGAAGTACAGTTCACAGTATAATGCGTATTCTGGTTGGTTATCTCACTGGAGCGTAGTTGTGACACACTGAGCATTGCATAGCTAGATTTCCCATATTGAGCAATAGTCCGGGTTATAGAATAACTTCCTGCCAGTCTTTACCAGCGTTCCCTTTTCCTCTCGACAGTTCCCACCTCTGCTCTTCCTGCTCCCTCCCCCTCCCCTTCTCTTCCTTTCCCTCCATCTGTCTGCTGTCCAGTCATGAGATCTCTGATGGAGCCACTTTTCTATCAGGCTATCATAGAGAAGGTCAGTGTTCCCACATTCCAAAGGTAGGTCAGAATGTGTGTGGAGAGCGGGGACTCCTGCCAGAACAGTGACTCACTGTGTACAATGCAACCAGTTCAATAGGAGGTCACCGCTTTAGTTAAGAGCAGGGTGCCTGTCCCCAGGAACGCAGGAGGGCTACCACAGAGCCCTCCTAAGGTTTGAGTGTGGCTTCTGTGACACTTGGGAAAGTCATACCCGTCATAAACAGGTCCTGATGTTTTATTTCATGACCCAAAAGGAGGTGAGGAGACTGTGCAGTTCTTGATGTTGCAACATCATACATATTTATAGCAGGCACACACAGCCGCCTCTAGGTCATTCAGCAGCTAATAATACAGGTAGTGGAGTAGCTGGTTCCTTTGCGTCTCTTAGTGGCTTGTTTACTTGCTTGTCTTTCTGACCCAGAGTCCTGTTTACTAGAATGTCTACTAGCACAAATATGGGATTGTGGTGGGATTGGCCTGGGGAGCTTCCGGTCTCATTATTTCCGAGCCTGGCTTAGACTGAGTGGAAGTGACTTGAGCCATTTTCATGCCTCTGTGCCCTTGAGCACATGTTCGTTTCTACCACTACCTTAATAACCACCAAAGCCCACTTTGGGACTAGCCTCCCTGCTGGTATAATATTGCTACTATGGGGGAAAAATAGCCCTCGCAGATTGGGGCTTTTACAAAGTCTTTGCGGTTGACTCAGTTTTCATTGCCTATGCTCAACTCCCTTTCCCATTACCCACCTCCCTGAGCAGTGCTACCCAACCTCTGCTGCACTCCCAACCCCTTAAATTTAAATCAGTAGTTCTTATTTGTAACATCTTCATCAAATCACCCCAAGCCTTTAAAAATAAAAAGTCCTTTCCTAAGTTGTTATCCAAGATAAACTAAATTAAACCCACTGGCATCAGATCTAAGCACCATTTTTGTTTGTTTGTTTGAATGACTTTTATTTGTGTGTGGAGGTCAGGGGACAGCTCGTGGGAGTCAGTTCTCTCCTTCGAATGTGGATCCTGAAGATAAAACTTAGGTCATCAGGCTTGGTGGCTTTTGACTAGCTCAAGCACTGATTTTTTTTTTTTTAAGATCCCAAGATAATTTCAGTTTATAGCTGAAGACTAAACTATCACTTTCAGCAAATAACAACACTTTGAAATTCACCAGAAGATGTATGGCAATAAAACATAGCCACCTTCACCACCGAATCCTCTCAAGCTATTCTATATCCAACCTTACCCTGCTTCCCTTTTTTCCCGTTTTAGAAATGCAGGCATCCCTTGCTCTGTGGCGAACAAGTTCTGGCTCTGCTCTGTTTACTCATAGTTTCTGTGTATTGAATCTCTTCTACGGAGCCGAGTCTTTCCCTCCAGATTGTAAGTAAGCTAACGTCTCCTCCATCTCTAGAAGGATGATCCTAGAGTGTACCATGTCTACCTGTGTTTCCAGTCTCACTCCTGTCTACTCCTTACTTGGTCTTTTATCTACTGGTTGTCTTCTCTCTGGAATCCTAGACTTTCATAATTCGGCTGAGCCTTACCAGTCTCTCAGAACTTGGCTTGATTGTCATAGTCTTCATGCAATGTCTCTCAATTTGCTGGCTACATCAAGCCTCTACCCTAGCACTTGGCTGGGTTCTCTATTTTTCCTTCTTCCTCAAATGTATGATGCTCCTGATGGCAGGAACCACACTGTCTTTGTCCTTGTTGACATCAGTACCTAGCTTATTGCGGGTGTTCAATCCATGCTTGTTGAGCAGAATTGCCAAAAACAAAACAAAACAACACAACACAAAAACAACTCTCCATCTGAGCAGAATGATGTGGTCAATGAGTTTTAAGTCTTCAGCCTCTTACCCTCTAACTCGCACAAACAACTGCTGAAGAAGTTGTGTGTGAAACACTTTTTGGAATTTCATACCATGTCACAAGACAATGGCATGTTTGCTTTTTTTAAGACAACTTACATACAAATCTAACATAGAATCCCTCTCATCAGTATTTCTGTCTTCTCCAAGGGCATTGCCCCCACAATGACCAGCAAGAGCCAGAAGAGAGAAGAATCAACCAGATGGCTTACACTTTAGAGTATTAGTAAGTAAAATGTAATCCCAGCACTCGGGAGGCAGAGGCAGGTGGATCTCTGTGAGCACAAGGCCAGCCTGGTCTACAGAGTGAGTTCCAGGACAGCCAGGGCTGCATAGTAAAAGGCTGTCTTGAAAAACTGAAAAGAGAAAAAGAGGAAAGAGAAAGAGAGAGAGAGAGAGAGAGAGAGAGAGAGAGAGAGAGAGAGAGAGAGAGAGAGGAAAGAAGGAAGGAAGGAAGGAAAGAAGGAAGGAAGGAAGGAAGGAAGGGAGGGAGGGAGGGAGGGAGGGAGGGAGGGAGGGAGGGAGGGAGGGAGGGAAATTAAAATTCTTGTCCGGGCACACTGCTTCATTTTAAAATCCGGTACCACTTCCCTGTACTGACCTGCCTCCACCACACAGCGAGAGAGCAGCCTGGGCCACAACAGTGAGTGGTCCTGCCCTGACAATTTCCTGATTCCTTTCTTTTCCTTTTAAACATTTCTTGAAACACACGTGTCTGTCCTCAGCCATCCTCCAAATACTTGCTCTCGAAGGAGGAGAGAGAGATCCCTTTGTCTTCTAATCAGTTGACGAAATGGACCTAAGAAACTCCTCAGCCCTGTCCCCCTCTTCCTGCCAAAATTTTATGAAACTCAAGACTGCGTGCATTCATAAGCACCAGCAAACACCTGTGAGCAATTAACCACACGCCCTTGATTTAGAAGCCTTGGAAATATGCTGATGGCCCTTAGACCATTGTCGTAGGTCTATAATTATGTAAAGACCACAACAGAACCATCCCAACAGGCCGATTACAGGAAGGGCCATTCTTTCACATACGATGTGACGCTGCCTCTAAAAATAATTCTGTCCAAGACTCCAAGAGAAGTACTCTTTAGAGGGGACAATCTTTAAAGGACCCATATGCAGGGGCTTGGGGGAGAGAATAGGGCCTTACAGAATGTCTCTGAAATATGTATATAAACAGTGCATGGGTAAAGGAAGCCACCAAACTCAATGAAAAGAAATTGCTGAATTAATAATCCTATTTAAAGTTATCCACCCAGAAAATGTTGCATATAATTCTTGGCTTCTGTACAGCCTGGAAACAATCTCCACAGGGTTAACAAACTAATTCTGCAAGCAGCAATGTCTCCCAGAAAATGCCCCAATTCATCTTTTAGTAGACGGTCCACTGTTGGGTTGCAAAACAAAAAGACTTGTCGAATCCTCTCTTTCCGTGCGAGAATGAGTTCTTATCGTTACACGGGGTACATTATTTCACATTTGACGTGAGCAAGATATTAAAAGGGAAGCCTCACAGCATTGAAGAAGATTCTATTTCTAGAATCAGACTCTGAGAACCGGGCCCTAGAAGCCAGAGTTCTTAACCAAGTGCAGATGTGCCTGCCTGGTGAGTTCTGAGAAGTTCCATGATGTCCAGACACTTTCCTCAGTCTCTGTAGTTTTCCGGCAGGAGAGTGGTGGTCTATGGCTGCATCCAATACAGTGTCACTGTTCAGTAGTGTGGCTACCGCACACTTCGTAGGCTGTCGCCTCAATCGAGGGGAGTGCAAGACTGAAATTCACACTTGATCGTGAAGACTTATAGTGACAAGAAGAATGTTGACTAGCTCTACAATAATTCTATTGATTAAAGATGAAATTTTATATATATATATACATATATATGTATACATATACTTTTTTTGGTTTTTTGAGACAGGGTTTCTCTGTGTAACAGCCTTAGCTGTCCTGGAACTCGCTCTGTAGACCAGGCTAGCCTCAAACTCACAGAGATCCGCCTACCTCTGCCTCCCAAGTGCTGGGATTAAAGGCATGCACCACCACCACTTGGCCACGAAATTATATTTTATATATGTTGGACTAGAATTATTATTAAAGTGGATTTTACCTTTCTTTTTTTACTTTGAAGATATATGGCAATTGGAAAAAATGAAGTTGTACAAGTAGCTCATATTATATCCATAGGAGATTCCTGATCTACCACTTTTATTAGAATTGCAGAGGACACTTTTTCTTTGAGAAAAGAGGGTCTTGTGAAGGTGTACAGGCTCACACCTCAGCCTGTAGATGATGTGTTAGTGGGTCTCTGATGCAGCCCAGTACCAGGGCACTGTGACAGCAGGCTAGGCTGACATTGCTGATAATTGACAGGAACAGGATGATCGACCCATCAGTCAGCTGACCACTTGCACACAGGTTCTGTGCTCGCCCATTTTCTAGATTCAGGAGTACATGTATCCAAGGATCTGCTGAGTCCACCTTTCTGATTTCCCCACCCGAGGATTGAATAATTCAGCAGCTCTCACCCTATTCCTGCTCCCCTTGCATTTTCTATCTGGGTCACAGCCATCTCTGGCTTCCTCCTCTCTGAATTGCATGCCCACACCCAACATGCAAACAGTCATTAAGACCTATCCATCTCTTAGTACACCCTTTTGGATTTCATTGTCGCCACTGCTTGGATTATTGCTACAATCTCCCAACTCTCTTCCTTCACATCATCTCCCTTGCTGCGGTTAAAGTTAATTTAAAACAATCACAAATTTAGTATATCGCTCCCTGGTTCAAACACAAAGCCATAAGCCCTTCATAGGAGCCAGAAGGTTTCTTCATAAGCTGCCTCTGGCCTGGTTCTGTATCTACTCGTCTCCCCCACACGGCTCTAGCCACCCTCACCCAATCGTCCTCGTGCCTCTGAGCCTGTGAACCTGCAGGCTCTCCAGTGGACTGCCTTTCCCTCCCGTCTCCTTCAAATTCGCTTTCTCCCCAGTGCCACCCACGCGGTCAGTTCGGGACTTTTCTTCACTCTTCTTCATTTCCCCAGTGTGGCACATATGCCACTGTATTGATTTTAGTTGTGACTTTTCCTGCTTGTTGCCTAGTAGATGGCTAAGGACTGGGAGGCATTGTTTGACAGCTACAGAAATTCCAGATAGTCAACGCTCCTACAGGTCTCCCCAAAATACAGCTCTCTCACTCTACAAGTTTGAGTTTGGAGGAAGCTTGGGGAGTCTTCTACACGCTCATCTCCTCAGGAGCACACAGTAGAGGTGGAGCTACCCCTTAGTGGCCGCTGTCTCACCCCATGCTCAGACTGACCTTTGAAGTGAGCGTTGCTCTTTATACACATCTTGCAGAAGCGGAAAACCAGGTCCCTGTGATTTAAGCAAGGTGTCCAAAGTCATGCAGCTGGTTGCTGGGCAAGATAAAAATGAGAACGCAGGTCTTTTTGTACTCGGCGGAGCCAGCTTTCCCTTCCTCATGTGGCTACTTAGATCCAGAAGCACTCTCTAAGCTACTTAGCATAAATAAGGATACTACATTCATAGAGAGAGATAGAACATTTTGGAGGAAAGAACCGCATTATGGCAATGAGGCTGGCTTTAGCCTCAGCTCTGTGGGTTATTAGCTATCTAATGAAAGCACTTGTCTCATTTGCATGATCTGCTAAGTGGAGAGATTTTCACGAGCTCTATATATTGCTAATAGAAAATAAGGGTGAATTTCAACATAAAATTAGATATATGAAAGCATTAAATTTGCTGTTTTGTTTGTTTGTTTTTTTGTTGTCATTTTTTTGAGATAGGGTTTCTCTGTATAACAGCGCTGGCTGTCCTGGAACTCACTCTGTAGACCAGGCTGGCCTCGAACTCACAGAAATCCACCTGCCTCTTCCTCCCGAGTGCTGGGTTCAAAGGCATGTACCACCACCGCCCAGCTAAATTTACTGGTTTTTGTTTTTTTTTTTACTTGCAGATTTTTAGGCATTTCTTTCGCAGTATTTTGTGTGTCACGGAAGTGAACGGCTATAACTATGGAACGTTTGACAACCATAAAAATGAAGAAAATACCACTATCACGATCACTAATGGTAGGACAGGTGGTGGTGGCAGCACACATTTAATTCCAGCACTCAGGAGAAAGAGGCAGACAGATCTCTGAATTCAAGGCCAGCCTGGTCTACAGAGAGAGTTCCAGGACAGCCAGGGCTACACAGAGAAACTCTGTCTTGAAAAACCGAAAGAAAAAAACCAACCAGGATGGGGAAGCGGGGAAGAATGGGGGGATCACTGGTAGTGGGGCCGGAGAGATGGTTCAGCAGTTAAGAACATGCACTATCACCTGGGGCCATGTTGGTGCCCGAGGGTCATGGTGTCGCCAGGGCCGTACAGATTGAGGTGGCCTGTGCTACCACCCAGGGCCATGATGACACCCAGGTATGAGTTGCTGCCAAGAGCCATGTCTGGGTCCGTGGTCCTACTACAGCTGGGGTCTGTGTTGCTATCCGTGGCCCGTGTTGCTACCAAAGACTACAAGGATACCTGGGTTCTGTACCGCCACCTGTGGCCACGTTAAGGTCTAAGGGATGTGCCACCACCAGGGCCGTGCTGATCTGAGTGGCCTGCGCTGCCACCCTGGGCCATGGTGTTGTCTGGGCCTCAGCTGCTGCAGAGGGCCATGTCTGGGTCCGTGACTCTACTGCAGACAGGGTCTGCGTCAATGTCCATGGCTCCTATTACCACCAAAAACTGTGCAGATTCCCAGAGTCTGGGCCGACACCTGAGGCCATGTTGGTGCCCAAGGGTCATGCTGTCACCAGGACATACAGATGGGGGTGGCCTGCGCTACTACCCTAGGTCATGGTGACATCGGGGGCCCAAGCTGCTGTTGATGGCTCTGTCTGGGTCCGCGGTCCTGCTGCAGCTGCGGTCAGTGTTGATGTCTGTTGCCTGTGTTACCACAGGAGCCCATGAGAACCATGTGTTGAATTATGAGTTGAACCATGTGTTTTGAGTACAGGACTAGGAGGGCCTTGCTGAGATGGCCCCGCCCTTCACCGGCCTGGAGAGCTGGCCCCACCCCTCATAGGAGAGTTCCCCCAACTTGGAAAAGCTGGCCCCACCCCTTATAGGGGTGGTCCCAGTGGCCCACACTGGCCAACTCAGCTACTATCTAGACTCACATCCAGGGCTTTGAGTTGGCATTCCCCAACATCTACCCTACCTATGGCCTGTTGGAGCACATGAAGGGACAAGTCCTGTGGGAACCGTAGCCGCAGGATCTCCATAACTGGAGCAACAGCAGGCCATTCGAGAGGAGTTTCAGAGAGGGTCCAGTATTGATGGTGTAGCAGAAGCCAGAGGCCTTGAACTTGACCAACAACACATTACACAACGAACATGCGCAAGTAAAGCTGTTTGGACCAAAGGGTCTACTGCATGGGACACAGCAGCTCCCAAGGCCACTGAGATGAATGAAGAGGCGATGGAGAGGCAGGAAAGATGGAGGAGTAATGTGGTTTTTTTTTGTTTGTTTGCTTTTTATTTGTTTGTTTTTAAATTAATATTCTTATTTGTATTTTTAATTTTAATTTTATTTTTATTTCTTTTTAAGTTTCCCTTTGGGGGATAGTACAAGGGTGAATGGCAGATACAGAAGAACTGAGAAATGAGTTGGACTGGGGTGCATGATGTGAAATTTCTAAAGAATCAATAAAAAGTTATGTTTTAAAAAAAGAACGTGGGGATGGAGAGATGGCTCAGCGGTTAAGAGCACTGGCTGCTCTTCCAGAGGACCTGAGTTCGATTCCCAGCACCCACATGGTGGCTCACAACCATCTCTAGTAGAGTCTCATACCCTCTCCCACCATAAAGGTGCACGTGCAGATAGAACACTCATATACATTAAATATATAAACAAACAAACAAACAAGCAAATAAATAAATAAAAGAACCTGTTTCCTGAGGACCAGAGTTCAGTCTCTAGCAGCCACATCGGGTGGCTCACAACCACCTGTAACTCTAGTTCTGGAGATCCAACACCCTCTTCTTGCTTCCTCCTCCACACCCACACACATGAGTGTACACACACACACACACACACACACACACACACACAAATAAATCTCGTTTAAAAAGATTATTATTGGTGTCATTCTTATCCTCCCCCCCTCCCCCCGCCCCTGCCTTCGTTGGACAACACCTGTGGTCGTATAAAATTTTATCTGCCACCTTCTAGTTTGGTTCAGCTCAGTTTTTGCTTTGAGGCCGGGACTCACTCCTGTAGACCAGGCTTGCCTCAAACTCACATTCCTCCTTCAGCCTCCCAAGTTTGGGATTATAGGTATGTGCCACCATGACAACTCTTTTTATGATTTAAGAAAATTCACTTGACTTCATGACGTGAGCATTCATTAGTGGTAGTCTGTCAATTCCTCGCATCATAGTGCTGAGCTGTAGAGTGACCCATAGCTAAAGGTATGGAGTCCAGCAAGCCGATAGTATTAGCAACCTGACATGGGCTCCGAGATCGCTCCGCCTCTACTTCTCAGGTGGAGCCGTTCCTGGGGACTTGTTAGACATGCAGACTCTTGGGCCCCAGCCCCCGCCTACTGAACTCAAATCTGCATTTAATGAGATACACGGGTGATTCATGTGCACGTACAGCAAGAGACACGGTGGTTCTCAGCCGTGGCTACATTTCAGAAAGGCCTGGAAAGATCTGCAAGATCCTAATGTTCAGATTGCATCCTCTGCTAATCATGTCTCTACAAATGGAGCCCACACAGTAGCTTTTATCAAAGCCACCCTGGTGATTTCATAGTGCTCAAGAGCCATGGAAGAAATTGAGTCACCACCACACACAGATCCAAAGTTGTTTATCAATGCCACTCTTCAGTGACAGAGTTCTTCCTATGAGGCCATTCTATGCATTTCCATGAGGAGTTCTGGGAAAAGGAGACAAAACTGAGGCAGGCTAACACAGGGAGTAGTTTAGCAGCCTGGGACCCCACTTGGCTTGGGCTAGGTGCACACCTCTCTTCTAGCAATTGTGCACTTGACAGCCCAAGACTCTTACTCTGTGCATACCCTCTGAACAACACACCTAGCAAGCCAACACTAGACTCCCACCTGCATTGAGCTACATGCATACTCCTCTTTAAATAAGAAAATAGCTTTCTCCTCCCCTGACACAATCAAACTTAGCCAGATCCTATTCAGTTGTAGCCTTGTGTCTGGGTAGAAGAGAGGAAGGGCCAATCAAACGAAACTGGTTTGGGTACATGTTCAATAAGGTAAAAATTGTGTCCTCAAAGCAACTGTAGGGAGAATCCCCTACTTACCATCTAAAGTCTGCTCAGAGTCAGGTGTACATGATGATTAGAATCAGATGCATTGCAAGAAGGGACAGACATAAACAATTGAGACATAATTATAATCTAGCCTATCAATCAAAATAGAGAATCATCCAAACTACATCCCTTAGCAAGTGCTCCCTCCTTTAGAATCCCATAAAACGAGACCTAGGGTCCTTGAGTAATATCACTCAGGTGGCCCCAATCTCTTACACTGTAATCTGTCTTTCTATTACTTCACTTTGAATAAAGTTCCCTTGGTACTTTTACAAATCTCTGTGAGCCTTTGTTTCAATTCCTTGAATAAGAGGCCAAAAACCCGGAAACACCAAGTCTGGACTCAAACTGCCATCCAGAAAACAACAAAGTGATACAGAAATTAAATTAATTTTTTTCTATAGGTTTCTCACTAGTGATTTCCTCTTGCTGACCCTTCCTCACCTCCTCCTCTATGTCTCTCTTCCCGAAAGTGATGTCTGGCTTTTATTCTGTCAGGCTGCAAATGATGGTTTCTGTGTCCTAGAGCCAAGGAGCAATAGAAAGACCAGCCCATTTCTTCCCCCAATTTATTTGTCCGCACATTCTCCTGCTTGCTATGTGTCTGTTCTCTCCTAGGGTTGCATTTGAGCAAGCCACTGGATTTTAAATCTCTGACTCCATCTACACAATGCTGCAGCCACAGGTGAAAGACATAAAGGTCACGGCCATCGGCGATTTTCATCCTTTTCTTTCTAACCAATCAGCCACGTGAAAATGAGAGCCCTGTAGACCAGAGAGATGGCTCACCAGTTCAGAGGACTGGCTTCTCTCTTCCAGAGGACTTCTGTCCAATTCCTAGCATCTACATGGCAGCTCACAAACCAGTTGTAACTCTGCGGGCACCTAGCATGAAACTGGTACACAGACGTACATGCAGGCAAAACACAGGTACACATAAAGTAAAAATAAACTATGAGTAAGAGACTCTGTGGGAGGCTTCCAGAGTATTTGTTTCTAACTTAGGACCAGAGAAATATAAATGTTTCCAAAAATAGAAGTTGGTATTGTTTCTGTTATTTGCAGAATTAGAACCATATTAAGCACTCTTGATTTTATTTTGACATTTGTAGAGACTATTAGAATGGGAAACAATACATGGAGATGCTATTGGTCATTGAAAAATGATTCTAAAAATTTCTTATAATCTTTATTATGCTGCTGCTGATGAGAGATTGGGGATCAAACTCAGAGCCTTGTACCTGCTGGGTGAACACAATATTTCTGAGCTACACACCAGTACCTTTCATATCCTTAAATTTAGTTGGATGATATTTAAAATTTATTGGTAAAGTTTGTTGTGGTGGTTTGAAAGAAAATGGCCCCCAAAGGGAGTGGCACTACTAGGAGATGTGGCCTTGATGGAGCAGGTATGGCCTTGTTGGAGGAAGTATGTCACTGTGGAGGCAGGCTTTGAGGTCTCCTATGTATATGCTCAAGCCATGCCCAGTGTCTCAGACCACTTCCTGTTGCCTGAACAAAATGTAGAACTCTCAGCTACCTCTCCAGCACCGTTTCTGCCTGCACATCACCATGTCCCACCCTGATGATAATGGGCTGAACCTCTGAACTGTAAGTGAGCCACTGCAATGAAATGTTTTCCTTTATAAAAAGAGTTGCCATGGTCATGGTGTCTCTTCATAGCGATAGAAACCCTAAGATATTTGTTTGAAACTTTTTAAGTAGAAAAAAAGAAAGAAGGTGGTAATGGCCAACCAACTATAATCAATGGTTTTCCTTTCTTCTAGGAAGCCACCAAACATTGAAAGCTAAAAAAAAAAAAAAAAAAAAAAAAAGGAATGAAAAGAAATTGAGATGGGAGCTTTCAGCTTTCAGCTTTGGGGCAATTTGGGAACTCTCTGGGAAAGCAGCATGGTAGAAGGAATGATGACCTGAAAGAAAGTCAAATTGGGCATTTTTTTTCCAACTCCTGTCTCTAGGTGGAGGATTGTCAGGGCTGAGCCTGCAAGTAGATCAAGGGAGAAGAGACAAGTAATCTGGGGAAATAACAGAGCTTGCCGAGTACCGCCTACTGCAGCTGCCGCTGGAACCACACACAGGTGGATGCCCACCTAGCAGTGACTCTGCTGGAAGCAGGAGGGTGGGATCTCAATACTATCTAGGCACACAGCACTCCTTAAAACCTTCCAGAGGCTTCTCCTGAGCCCAAGCAGGCGCAATAGAGACAGGCTTCAGAGTCTTTGCCACCTCAGACTCTGTGTTTACATGCGTGTATGGGGTGAGAAGATTCGCAATCTGCACCATCTGTCCTCCAGAGGTCTGTGTTAAGAGTTGAAGATGTACAGATAGAAAGCCTAGTCTCTAACACCGTAGGGGAGGGTCTGAACAGTCCAGAGGAATGGCTGTCTTGAGCTGAGTCTCCTTCCAGACCCCTGCCTCACCTTCCACTAAAAACTAAACTCTGCTCTATATACAAGCCCCATGTTGGGTGCCATTTATAAACAGATTTGTCTTTGGGCTGCCAGCTCACAAAAAAATGGCACGGAGACTTATTATTAATTATGAAAGGTTGGCCTATAGCTTAGGCTTGTCCCACCAGCTCTTATAACTTAAATTAACCCATTTCTATTCATCTACATGTTGCCATGTAACTTGTGGATATTACCTCTCCTGCATGTCTTTTCCCTCTGCATCCAGCTAGGGACTCCTTCTTTCTTCTTTCCAGAGCTCTCTGTCGCCAGAAGTCCTGCCTATACCTGCTGCCTAGCTATTGGCCGTTCAGCTCTTTATTAAACCAATCACAGTGACACATCTTCACACAGTGTAAAGGAATATCCTGTTACAACACAACTCCAGTCCCAGAAACCCTCATCTCTCACCAGTCTCAACACACATGACACAGTGAGCTCTTCAATACCACTTTGATGGAATATGCTACCACCCCATGCTGTCCTTTGTTATTTGTGAATCTTTCCCTGCCTGGTGAACATGACCACATGGAGTCTTCCGCTGGCCCTCTCCATCTCCTCCCAGTGCTTTCTTCCACATGCTCATGTCTGTAGAACAACCCCAGTATTGTCACTGTGTGTGTGATGCTCTCTCCCAGTTGGCTGTGCAGTCCAGAGAGCACAGATCATGGCTCTTTCTACTCCAAACCACAACTGAGGACACAGCAGACAAAAACAATATGAGAGATGCAGTGATTGTGCTTATCAACAAGGCCAACAGTCTCCTTGTATCCTACATACAATGTTACAAGGCTGGGGTAATCAAGGCCAGGCTCACTGATCAGGTTCTTAGGAGCTCTCCTGGTTGAAATGTACATTTATGCCTGATTCTTCCACACATTTGAAGAGATACTTTTTTTTTTTTTTTTTTTTTTCCTCGAGACAGGGTTTCTCTGTGTAGCTTTGCGCCTTTCCTGGATCTCACTCTGTAGACCAGGCTGGCCTCGAACTCACAGAGATCCGCCTGGCTCTGCCTCCCGAGTGCTGGGATTAAAGGTGTGCGCCACCACCGCCCGGCTAAGAGATACTACTTTTAAAAAGAATAATCAGAGAATAGAAAGGCTACTAAGAAATAAAAAAAAAGAACATAAAAGAATATAAAAATTCAATAGGATGCTTGGAAGATAGAATTGGAGCAACTTAAGAGAGAAGAGAAGCTATCCAGCCAGAATATCTTTGTGTATCCTGCACTAGGATAGCTCATTGAGCTCTCTCTGTCCCCTGGGCTCCTTCACAGCAGGAGCCTAATCTCTTTATTTCCCATCAGTACTTCCGATGTTTAGTATAGAATAGTTGTCGGCACATTTCTACTGAAGGAATGAAGGGCGAGCCTGAGTGAGTGAAGGGAGGTGGGAGTTGAGCTAGGGCTTGAACGAACATCGCATATAAGCAGCTTTGGTATTTTAGGAAAAGATGAGTGAAGATGCACCTGGGATCTCCGCCTAGGAAGGTCCAGGCAAGGAAGGCAGCAGTGGGTTCCCAGCCTCATAACCGGAAGAAGGGAAAGATGGACCTACCGATCATTGTTTACTAAGAGCGGCCTCAGGATTTCTCACGCTTTCTCTCCCAAAACTCCACAGTACTGCAAGGTAGCTATAATTATCATCACCACGGTGATCTCCCTTTCCAGGGTTTCAGTTGCTTAAAAGGTAACTATGGTCCAAAAATATTAAATGGAAAATTCCAGAGATAAATCACTTGTCTGTTTAAAATCTCTTTTTATTATAGCACATTGGTATAATTATTCTATTATTAGTTTTTTATATTAATATCTTACTGTGCCTAGTTTACAAATGAATGTTTATTGTAGGGATGGATGTATTAGGAAACAAAACAGAACACTAATGAAACCCTATGCAGATGAAAGAAGGCTACCCTACATACCATACATACAGGATACTTATCTGTACAAAGAGTCTAGAGCCAAAAGGTCATTCAAGGACCTTGAATTTGAGGAAAAGAATCTGACTGCGTCTGTGTTGTCTTGATGCTGGGTTGTCCTCCTTGGTTAAGCTTCCTGTGAGTCCTGTTTTCCTGGCCCTCACCCAGCCAGGGCTTCCAGCCTCTCTGAAGATCAAGGCTCCCAGCCAGGATGCCAGCTCCCTTTCCCAGATTATGTAGTTGCGACCCCCCCCCCCCAAATCCTGTGTGGGAGAGTAAATAGCTGGGTTTAGGGCATAATGGTTTTCTTCTGTTTTGTGTTACGGGATCTGATGCACACACACACACACACACACACACACACACACACACACACACACACTGCCCAGAACCTCAAATAATTACAGTAAGACGACTCTGCTTCCTTCTCTTGGCCACAGCAGACAGGCGGGAGCCCAGACACTGCGGAGAGGGCACAGTGACTGGAAGATGGGAAAGGCAGGGACTAGGAATTAGGGTCGGAGACAGATCCTCAGGCTCTGCGTGGCACTGGGCGGGAGCTAGGGAAAGGCCCTGCCTAGAAGGCCAGGGACTTGCCTCATTTAAGAATCACTTAATGGAAAGTCCTTTCAGACATATGCTTAAGTGAGGGGAAAGGCCAGCCTAAGACAGCTCATGTACTAGGCTATCCCTTTTGTCATAAAAGAGAGCTGCGCGGCCCTCATTGGCTATCTGGGAACCACCAACAGCGCCTTTCTGTGAGCAGAGAGTAGTTTGGAGGGAGGAGGAAGGGTTTGTTTTTGTAGAAGATAACAAATTCAAGAGGCTAGTGAAAACGGAGCAGCTTTTAATACACAGTTCTGCAGGAAGAGACACCAGCGTGGAGAACAGGCAGACGTGACTTCTTTGCTGATTCCGAGCAAGGCTCTTTTAGAGTAGGCTCATCATTTCCTGTCTCTCTTCCCATAGGCCAAGACTTGCCCACTTCCCAAAGTCCCCCTCTTATTGGCCTACTACACAAAGACTCGTCCAATGAACAATTTGGGGCTTGAGACTGCCCCCTTTTTCTGATGAGGGCATAGGCACGAAGCAGATGATGCCTGTGACTTTCCAAATCTCGTCCCGAGACAAGCTGGCGCCGGGTGCCAGCTAGGGAGAGGGAGGTCCAGAGCCTCCTGCTTCTCTGTGACTCCGGTGACCTCTAAATGCACCTCATATTGAAAATGGACCACAGCAGTCTGTTTCTTACGGGAGTTACCTGTAATTCTGAAATTTTCACAATCCGACGACAAACATGTATCACCGGGTAATGAAAATAGTAAAACTGAATCAAAGGAATTTAAGGAACAGATAATAATGTGGAAGAGGTACCCACTCATTTCCTTATCCGGGAAGATTAGACAGAGCCGTTTTATTCTTTGATCTCAATGACCATGACCCCGTCTTCCATATTAAATTAGATGTGGAGTTCACTTTCTACCGTACGGTGCAAACACGGCTAATTTCACAGTCTGTTTGAACAAGAAAAGACTGAAGAAATCGTCTGATCTACCCTTTCCAGAGACAACACAGAGACGTCACCTCCTTCCTGCTACCCTACTTCCGGCCACCACAAACTTCCTGTTGTTTCAGCACTGATTTCAGACACTCACTCAATCCTAGAGATACTAGGAAAGGAAAACATGACGGGAGGGGCTGTGACCGTGCAGTCTAGCTCAAGGCCAGAGCACCACTGAAACAGAAGTTTGGGGAGGGAGCTAGGGTGAGAGAGGGTAGAGATTGGTCTTTGGACCAATGGTCTGCACGGTGCTTAGTGGGTTTGTGCATATATGTGTATATGTGAATGTGAGGGTGTGCACATGTAATGTGTGTGCTGGTGTTTGTGTAACTGTGTAGGTGTTTAAATCTGTATAGCCGAATACGTGTAGTTGTGCATATTTTGTGAATGAACTGTGAATTTTTTTTTTTCCAGAACAGGGTTTCTCTGTAGCTTTGGAGCCTGTCCTGGACTAGCTCTGTAGACCAGGCTGACCTCGAACTCACAGAGATCCACCTGCCTCTGCCTCCCGAGTGCTGGGATTAAAGGCAGGCGCCATCACCGCCCAGCATGAATGTTTATGATTATGTAATTGCCTGTGTATGAGAGAATGTCTGTGTGTGGAGTGGGAAGATCTTTCTTTCTCCAGGCTAGGATTCTCCAGGAGCTGCTAAGTTGCTTCCTCCTCCTCCTCCTCCTCCTCCTCCTCCTCCTTCTTTTTAGTTTTTTGAGACAAGGTTTCTCTGTGTATTCCTAGCTGTCCTGGAACTCACTCTGTAGACCAGGCTGGCCTCGAACTCAGAGATCCGCTTGCCTCTGCCTCCCAAGTGCTGGAGTTAAAGGCATGTGCTACCATGGCCTGGACTAATACTACATTCTTGACTCATCCTTTCAATGACTTGGAAGCATCACACCAGGATGCAAGTGTACGGCAGGAGAATGTCCTTCCCCTACTCAGGAAAGAGTAGGCTTTCCCTAGTCTCAGGGGACTGACCCATCTTGCTTCTGACTAAGTCAGAATTTTCAATTGACACTGATTTCTCTGACCCTCCAGAGTCAATGGCATGGGATCTTGGTAATTAAGTATTGCTGCAGAGTAGCTTAGAGTCTAAGGATCGGCCTTAGGAAGGTAAGAAGTCTTGGGACACAAGACTTCTCATTCCTTCTGCCTGCCCTTTTAACAAATGAATCAAGTGATGTTTGGTAAGTCTAGTTGCATTCTTCTTCGATGGGTCTCAAAATGAACAAATATTACATCATTAATTTTTAAAGGTATGCATACTATCTCAAATAGAGGGGGCCAAGCTATGAAATAGCCATAATCCAGAGGAAGTTAATCCTGTACCACTTTGGTCTACTGGGTGACTTTTCTGTAGATAGAATGTGACACTGTCACAAGCCTGGAACAAATTAATATACTCTAAAGAGACATTCACGTCTCTCTGACTATCAGACTGTTAAAACAATGGACCCCAAAGAAATGGGAATTTCCCCAGGAATCTCATGCTGGGAGAAGGAAAAGGGTAACCAGGGGGGCACTTATCTCCCTAAACACCTAATCAACCCACCTCACAGGACATGACTGAAACCCAGACAACGAGGGGCCAAGGTAGGCGGGGCCACACCTTGACCAGAACTGCTTATCCTACATATCCTTGACCCTCTATTTAAACACTCATCTCACTTCAGGATCCCAAAGATGGACTGGAGGGGTTGCTGGATTTCTTTGTCTTTCTATCCAGTGTCACCACATTGAATAAATCTCCTTCTTCTGTTTTCCATGCTTAATTTGGTTCCTTTTATTGGTTTATTGAGGATGGGTGCCCAGGCCTCACTTGGGTGCCTGTTGTGATCTCTAGGTCTGATAACCACACCTCACGGAGTACGTCTTAAGATATAGCTCCGCCCTTCACATCCTCAAGGGGGATGTTTAAGTAGAACAATGTACCTTTTGTGGTAAGATATGGCAAAGACCCAAAGTGCTTCAGGCATGACATATGTATCAAATGTTAGGAGAATATTATGTTTGCTTCGTATGATGTAGCAATGGCTACCTAGAGTAATCCATCCTAAAACTGGACGAGAGTAAATAACACAACACAAAGAAAATATGTAAAGAAATATATGTACAAAGGAACCCAGGAAGAGTAGTAATTGTGTAGGTGGGCAGGGGTGAAGATGCTTGTGGTTTTGGTTGACTTTCACTTTACTCTTCACATAGCTTATGTCGTTGCTCATGTGGGTCATTGACTTCGAGAATGTAGTATCAAGGGCTGAACTGTATTCGTGTGCCAGGAATGGTGCAAAGAAATAGTTGAAAAGATGAAGAGAATTTAGGTATGAGAAGGTTCCGGTAGAACCAACACGTGGAAATGAACTCTCAGAGTAGCATTCTCTGTCGAACATGAGGAACAAAGGGGTCTAAAGGAATATGGCACATTGTAGGGTTTCTGACTGACACTCTCCTACCCAGGGGATGTATCTTGGTGTCTGTTGAAGATGCACAATGGGTTACAGAACCTTCACTCCCCTCTCTCCATTCTCTGAAACTCTTAGTATCTAGTCTCTTAACTTCCTAAATGTTTATAGTGACTCTTTTTTTATCCCTCATCCAACTATATCCAACAATTTCCTCTAATTATAGTTATTGTGAAGGTAACTGTGTAACAACTTTTTTTCTTTCTAGCCCTGAGTGGGAAAATATTCCTTATCATTCTAACCAGGTAGGCTGGAAAGTGTGTTGGACACACCATGATTGACTTCAATGGTTCCCCCGGAGTAATCTCTTTCTCACCAGCTCGCTGTGGAGCTGATGCATCCTAGGCATCTTGGGCTCCTGGTGCTATTCCCATAAGAAGTGTGAAAGCCTCCTGCCTGTACTGTGAACTCTGTGACAGTTCTCCAGAGACTTTCCCTATCACATCCATGGAGATGTTCTGACCATTGCTGCCCCCCTTTCCCTCAGCAATCCAGCTGTCCCCCAACTATATGGAAGCTTTCTGACCAAATGATTAAGTTAGTACCCTTCCCAACCACTCCATCTCCCCTCATCTTCAGGAGAGGTGGCATCTCACCCTGTGTGGCTGTCCCCCATCCGTCATTCACCCTCCTCGCTCCTCACTCCCTGTATTTCACTTTAATGACGTTTTCCACAAGACAAACTACTGTGGGCTATAGAACATCGTTATAACCAAACTTTTCTATGAAAGGCGCTGCAAATCAATACTTTCTAATGCTTATCTGCTCCACACTAGGTGAATTATTGGTTATTTTGTATGCATTAGCTTTTGTAGGCTTGAAAAAGCACAAAAAAGGGCATCGTTTTCCTCCTTTGAGAACTTGGAAAGACTAAACCAAGCACAGATGGAAAGCATCGATGCCATCTAAATGACACAGCCAGTAGTGACCTGCACTTCTTTTCTCAAGCCCGTGGGTGGCTTGATGACAATGTCGTTGTTCCAAAGTCTCCTGGGAGAACTTACTTTTATAAAATATATCAAAGTTATTACAGTTTCCTACTATTATTATTTTAAATTGTGAAATTGTGTGTGTGTTTGTGTGTGTGTGCAAGTGCCTGGGAAGTCCTGAAGAAAGTGTCAGATCCCCTGGAGCTGGAATTACAGGTAGTTGTGAGTCACCCAATGTGGGTGCTGAGAATTGAACTTGGGTCCTCTGTAAGAACTTAACAGCTCCTGTTCCATTAAACACAAACAAACAAAAACAAAAACATGTCTGGTTCTGGAATGAGAGGGAAAAAGTTTTTCACTAAGTACATGTATAGATTTCTTAAAAAACAACAACAACAATATTTGTTCATCGACATTCATTCAGAGAATACAGAGACACAAAAAGAAGGGGGGATCATTTACAAGTCTACCTCTTGGATATAACAAGTCTGAATGTAAGTGCACATATTGAAGACATTTTTTTGATGGGCCCACACTACACAAAGAGTTAACAGTCCCGTGTCACTTGTCTCTAGTCTTTCTGAGTGGCTATAACAAAATGTCATGAAATTTGTTTCTCTGGAGTCTGAGGACTTCAAGGTGTCTGGGAAGGACCTGAGTTCTGGTTCACAAACGGGGCGTTCCTGCTTTGACCTCACCCAGGAGAAAAGCTGGCTAGTTCTCTGGCAGTGCTCTAAGGAGTTAATTCCATTTGTGAGGTCTCTCGCTTCCTGACACTCTGATTGCCCTAGGACACCCTCCTGCCATGTCATCATCGTAGGAATTAGGATTTCAACACAGGAGTTTTCTTTGTGATGGGACACAGAAGTTTATACTCTCGCACCAAGGATTCCCTACCTACCAGCTGTTTTGAGTCACCATACTTTAACAAATGCCATCTGGTGAGACATGAAGTTTGGTTCTGTGTGTATAGTAACAGAGGATGAACAGCTCTTTAAATATTTCCACATTTTAATATTCTGAAAGGGAAGAAGTTTTATTTTTTGAGCAATATATTTATGATTGTTATGAAGGCTGTTCAACTGACAGAATTAAAGCTGAAAAAGAGGAAATATTGTGCTATAAACCTGGAGTAGACAGAGTTTTCTGGGAAGGGGCAGGTAATAAGTACTTTAGGCTTTACAAATAATAAGATCTCTGATAAAACCGCTCAAGTCTACTATCATAGCACAAAAGCTGCTGTTTGAAAGACAGACATGAGCTAGTGAGGCTGTCTCAATAAAATTTTATAAACCCTGAAATTTGGATTTCATAGAGTTCTTATATATGTCATAAAAATAATATTCTTTTATTTTTTCCAACCATTCAAAAATGTAAAAGCACTCTTTATGTGTGTGCCACTATAGCAAGTGGCCCATTCACGCTCTAAATTATCCATTCATACTAACAAGGTGATAACATATCTGCATATAGCTACAGACCAAGCCACAGAAGTACTGAGGATTCCCTCCCCCACCCTTCTTTGTCCTAGATTTAGACACACCTATGTCCACACCCACTCACATCTACACCTATTATCCCCAAGTCCTTCCAGAGTAGGTGGGCCACCCTTCTTCAGAGTTCCACAGGTTCAGAAATTGCTCCTGTCTATCATGAAGGCACGCACCTATCATCTCAGGAGGATAGATGTAAGTTTGATCCAGCTTGTCTCAAAAGAACCACATTGCAGAGCTGGGCAGGGTGGCACACACCTTTAATCCCAGCATTTGGGAGGCAGAGGCAGGTGCTGTGAGTCCCAGGCCAGTGAGAGCCTGTCCCCACACCAAAACAAAATAAAAGGCCAAACCTCACATTATCCTGAGTCAACTCTGTTTCTTGGAGTATCTAATTCTCTCTCTGGAAGTCATTCACATCAAGGAGTGACTGGCAGGGACCAGCTGTCTCTTGGGAATTTCCACTTTAAAATGTATTTGTGTAACTAACTGGATGTTGGGGACGTCCTTTTCGAGCACAGGATATCCAGCTGTTTATTCAGGAAGGTGATTTTGGTGCTATGCGGCTAGTAGAGAAGCTAAGATAATTCCTCTGCCAGGTGTTTAATCAGGGAGGCAGAACAATCGTGATAAAGGTGCAAATCACGGCAGGCTGGTGGCGGCAGCGCACGCCTTTAATCCCAACACTCAGGAGACAGAGGCAGGCCCATCTCTGTGAGTTCGAGGTCAGCCTGGTCTACAGAGCTAACTCTAGGGCAGCCAGGGCTACACAGAGAAACCCTGTCTCCAAAAACCAAAACCAAAACCAAAGAACAAACAAAAAATTTCAAATCATAAACTATGAACTGCTCAGTAAGTGATAAGTTAAATAGAAGTCTAAATTAAGGTAGAGACTCATAGTTGGGCAATGTTGTCCAGCAACACAATCTGGTACAATTCCCTGCACATTGGACTACAGGGGATTGTTCTGGTGGAAGTTCCACCTCAGCTCCTGGCACCCTGGCATACATATACCCAAAGAGTCTGGAATGTTCTGGTGGAAGCCCCATCTCTCTGCCCAGACCCTGCCCCTCAGAAAGTCCCGCCAAACACAGCTCCCACAGGGTATTTAAACTGCACCCCAGAAAACAGACCAGTGGTTTTTCGGTCTCTCGCCCCTGTCTCCTCTCTAGGGGCACCAGAGAACCATCCAGGAACGCTTTACCCATTAAACCGGGGCTTTTTCTAATTCAGTCTGATTTGGTCTGATTTGGATTGCTGCATTGGCGGAGAGGCTTATGGGGTGCAGAAACTTTTCAGGGATTATAACCTTTCCCTCAAGTCCCCAACTTAAGTGGTAACAGGCAACATTAAAAAACTGTCAATGTTCAGACTGCTGGTGGTGGTGCTCTCCTTAAGACCCAGCATTTGGGAGGGAGAGGCAGGCAAAACCCTGAGTTCAAGGCCAGCCTGGTCTACAGAGTGAGTTCCAGGACATGCAGGGCTACCCAGAGATGTCTGGAAAGCCAAAATACACACGAAACTAGTTGCTATAATGATGTTCTCTTGTAACTGGGCTGCCTGGCAGGAATGGATATACTCTAAAGAGACACTTGTGCCCTTCTGTGGCTATTAGACTATCGAATCAATGGAACCCAGGATGTTAGACTTTCCCTAGGAATCTCCTGCTGTAGAGGAAAAGCCCAGGGGGCAGCCAGAGGAGGAACTTTTCTCCTGGAGAAAGATTTACAACTTGTCAGACAACCTTGCAGGTGAGACCTGAGTTGAGACAATGGTGGGCAGGGCTGCCTCTGGGCCTGACTACTTAGCTATGCATAGCTCTTAGCTTCTGTTTGAAGGTAACTCATGATGTCCCTCTTCCCAGTGTGGCCACATTGAATTTACCTCCTTTTTCTGCTTTTCAGCATCAATTGTCTATTTTAATCGGTTTATTGAGGATCGGTAGCTGAATCTAGCATGTTGGGGTACATGCACTGTGACCCTAAGTCTGGTAACATTGTTTTCCACAATATTTTTTCTCTGGGAAAAAAGAAAGTGTCCTTAAGATGTAATGCATGGAGGGAGGGTGAATAGTGGGGCAGGGACGCCAACTTTGCTTAGGGAAGATGGAGGATGGGGAAAGGTGCTGGCCTTGATGTTGTCAGGAAGCTTCCACGGTGACTCTCAGGAAGTGGAGGGCATCTAGATTGCTAGGGAGGAGGGTGGTTGAATGGGAAAATTTTTCCTCTTTATACTTTTAGTACCTTTGGGTGACTTTTTCAGACTCACAAAGTGAGAACATCATTTCTTCCTTTTCAAAGACATTAACATATAGAGATAAAGTGATGTAGACTCCAGGATTGTGGATAATGGCTTTACAACCCCCCGCCCGGGGCCCATTGCTTTTATCCAAGTGTCCCTATTTCATGGCTTTATATGTGCATAAATGATCAAAAGAAAATCCCTTTTCCCCCCATTAAGCAGCAACCCAAGCTTGGAGGCAATTCTTGAATCTTCTAGTAAATTTGCAGCGATTTGTAAAGCTCTAAAGAAAATGCACAAGAATGGAACCCGGGAGCTTTGGCAGGATCCCTTGGACAGAGCAGGTGGGTTTGATCGGAAACTTCTGGAAAGATCCCCTCATCCTGGGAGAGAAGGAGATGAGCTACCCAGAATGAAACCTTCCCTGAAAGACATTTTAAACCCAGGGTGGGAAATGCCTCTCTAAGTTGTCAGGAAAAGGTGGCTTTGGGCAATTCAGGTGCTTCTGCATAGGAGGTTGGAGCCAGCCAACTTTCCCCAGCCATGACGTTCCCTGGGTGCCAAGAGGACCCCGGGCCTGGCTCAAAGGTCAACATCTGTGCACCTCTGTTGCTTCAGGAAGCCAGAGGTGAAAATACACCTTATTTCTATGTTCTAAAAATGGCTGCCAGAGATGTTTTTTTTTCTTTAATCACCCAATTTTCATTCCAAATCTAAGTGTTGTTAAATAGGTCATTAAAATAATATGCAAATGACTAGCCAGACTATTGGCAGCTGCTGCTTGCTGCCATCCTTGACATTGTTCCCGGCCTCTGACCATAGTTCCACTTCACCTGGCTCTCTCTGCCTTTGGCCATGGCCCAGGTCTGATGGGTCAGAGAAAGGCAAATTACTTACTTAACTAAAATCTATCCTTTAAAGAAAATTTTTTCCCCTCCCTCTTATATTGTCAGGCAAAGTTGAGTCGGTACAACTTTCTGGAAAAGCTAAAAATAAATTCTGGGCTTAGATGTTATAGATAAAATTGCTGCCTTAAAATCGAAGTCTCAGAAAAATAGAGGTTTCTTGTGGAGATTGCTATCTAGCTGTAGCCGGGGAGGAGCAGGCTCTCTGCTATACCCTCCCTTGCAAACCGAGTTTCAGGAGCTTCCGTGGAAGCCCCCGAGCCCGCCTGCTAAATATCAACAGAAAGCTCTCCTACCTTTGGCGATTGTAATTCTACATCTATTTCAGCCTTCCTCACCCTGCCTGTAACACTTGCGAGAGTCAAAAGGATTTTCCGAAGTCAATGGCAAGAGAGGATGGTGATTCCTGTTGATAACTAAATTATGTCCCAATTACTCGTGTTCTTCTGAAAAATGGTACTAGATGGAGGAAAAAATTAGGCCCCCAGTTTCTGCACATCTTTGCCATCGACTGCAGTAATTCTCTGTGCTCATGGCACTAATTCCCCGTGGCGACTCAAAGGAGGGCTTTCTGCAAAGGTGGAGACAACTGTTTCCTGTTCTGTAGCCTTTGGGGAGAAATCAGGGTGTTGTAATTTTTAAAACTTAGAATAGCAACAATGTCACCTTGAATTCCTAAAATAGAGGGGTTCAGATTGGTGATTTCAAGCTTTCCGATAACTCTTCAGGAGCCTGGGTTATGTGGCTGGAGATGGGTGGACGTTGGGATATTGAACTGAAGGTGGAGATTATTGGCTCTCTCTCCATCCAGACCTGGAGGACCTGGGGACTTTGGTACCACAGTGCTCAGAGGTTTGATTAGTCAGTCTCTGGAAAGCACAGAGGGCAGAGAAGTCAGAGGACCTCAAAGGCATTTGCTTCCATATTTAACCTGGGAGGTTGTCGCCATTCAGGACCTGACCACTAAGGGAGATGGCAAGCCAGAGTGGCCGGCCGAGAAAGCTGTGCTGCCTCAGAGAAGCGGCAGGGGCTGTGAGGGCCTGTCTTCAACCCTATGCCCAGATAGCCCACCCACTGGATCTGGGTTGTACTTGGGGTGCCACTGCCTAGGCATGTAGACAAGGAGCTGTGGCACTGGGACCACTGTGCTCTCTGTCTGTAGCTAACACTGTGATTTCTGGCTGGGGTCTGCTGTTTTGTTTGCTTAGCTGATCCCTTTTCATTTTTCTTCTCTATACAGCAAAGCTATTTTTTTTTTTATCTCTCTTCCATCTTTTCATGACCAAGGAAATTGAAAATGGGGGGACTTTTCTGTTGGAGAGAAAGCCAGAGTGGTGTAAAATGGCTTCTTGTTTTTTCTTCAAATTCCATATTAAAAACAAAGTTGGGAGAAGGGGGCAGCTGTCTGCTTTCAGAGATCAGCCCTGTTCCCAGACCTGGCCCTTCCTACACTCCAAAATATAGCCAGGTACTGGGACACAGCTGTTCCCCATGCTCAGATACCACAGAGAATGCTAGTGAACCACAGTATTGTGTACTTAGAAGCAGGACTTTGAGAAGATTCCTTTACTTATCGAATTAATCTTTCAAATGGGTGTTTACAGAACTCAGATTGCATGCACAGAATGTTCTAAGTATCTGCCATTCTTGAGCTCATCTGTTCCTTATACAATCCTTTAAATCAGCCCCTTGATCACCACTGTACAGATGAGGAAACCAGGGTACAGAGAGGCTCAGCCATCGTCCAACGGGGCCCCATAGCACAGGGAGAGCTGTCTCTCCTTAGTTCTCCTGTATTCCAGCCAAACTTACCTATCTATATATGAGCCCTAGTTTTTCCATCCCATGCCCCTGTTCATCCCTGTTCCCTTTGCTTAGAAAGCTGCCTCTGCTGGTCCTTTTCATTAGCTCTATTGTCTATCAGTGGTTCTCAACCTGTGGGTTACGACTCTTTGAGGGGTGTGTGTCAAACAACCTTTCCCAGGGGTCACATGTCAGATATCCTGCATATCAAAAATTTACATTACATTCATAACAGTTGCAAAATTTACAGTTATGAAGTAGCAATGAAATAATTTTATAGTAATAGTAATTTTATGTTGGTTCCACAGCATGAGGAATGGTATTAAAGGGCCATAGCAAGCCAGGCAGTGGTGGCGCACGCCTTTAATCCCAGTACTCAGGAGGCAGAGGCAGGTGGATCTCTGTGAGTTCGAGGCCTACAGAGCTAGTTCCAGCACAGCCAAGGCTACACCGAGAAACCCTGTCTCAGAAAACCAACAAACAAAAAGGGTTGCAGCATTAGGTTGCGAACCACTAGAAATGCCATTTAACCTTCCATGGTCAGAGGCAGACACTCCTTATCCTTAAAGGGCAAAGCACTCAGTTTACCATGAGACTCTGCTACATTTCTCCCTGTATTCTAGTGCTGTGTACATGCACAAACCCGACCTTTGCAAATAGAAGCTGAGCTCTCCACGGCCGGCTTTGTGCCTTCAACACCAGCCAGCTCCCATATTGCCTGGCTGAGGCCTTGGACACATTAGACAGACAATTCGTGTTGCTGAATTTATCCCATGACGGGAACAATATGCGAATGAATATACACACCACAGAGGTGATGCTGCTGCATGAATAGCCATGTTTGATACGCATTGCAACTGGGCTCTTACAAAAATACTTACTATAAAGGAAGTATATTTACATATGTTAGTAGAAACTATACCATGTTTCCTGAAGGGCAAGCACTGTGTATAAACAACACACAGCAGAGCAACAAAGCCAACCTAAAAAGCTCCTGAACACACAAGGCCCCATTTGTCTGGGATGAGACACACACATTGCATTATTTCTTTATATTTTCTTTCTTTTTTCTCTTCCTTCCTTCTTTCCTTTCTTTCTTTTTTCCTTCCTTCCTTCCTTTTTCTTCCTTCCTTCCTTCCTTCCTTCCTTTCTCTCTCTCTCTCTCTTTTTTTCTTTCTTTCTCTCTTTCTTTTTAGACCGAATCTCTCTATGTATCCCTGACATTCCAGAACTTGCTATGTAGAGAACTTGCTATGTCGATTGGGCTAGCCTGGAACTCACAGAGATCCACCTGCCTCTGTTTCCCTGGTACTGAGATTAAAGGCGTGCACCACCACACCTGAGGTCCCTACACTTTCTTTTGTGAGTTCCTGCCGGGCTGTTTGTATTCTCACTGCCCTTTCTGGGCCCATGTTTTGTACCAGGGCACTGGGGCTCTGCCCAGGAGAACTGTTCCATCTGCCAGTCTGCCCACATGGGAAGCTGTGTTCACAAACTACAGAGGGATCCCTGTTTAGCTGGAGTCCAGCGCCTCTAGCGTAGTTTAGATCACCGCTGCAAGAGAGTGGGGTGGAGAGGTCAGAATTAGCATATAAAAGAAACCAGATTAGAGTTCAACTCCTCTTTGGTGGTTTAGACCACTGCTGCAGGAGAGTAGGGTGGAGAGAGAGTTCAGATTTAGCATATAAAAGAACCAGACTGGAAACTTCCCTCCCTCTGAGGCCAACAGGTGACCCAGCATTCACAGGGGAAGAAAAAAAAAAAAAAAAAAAAAGGCCTGCTCTATGCAAGGGGCCTGTAAGGGTCACATCAGATCACAAGGTCATTGCGTATCTAGCCTTTTCTTCCAGCCACAGTCCATTTTATCTCTGTAACTGCTTAAGAAAGGTCTCTGCTTCTCCCACTATTCTTGGGTTCCTTCCCAGTTCCTTGCTCTGGGACACAAGAACCCGGAAATCTCAGTGGATGTCTACCAGATCCAGTTGTTAGCCGCTGCCCTGAGGACACAAACCATGCCTATCCCTGTGTAAAGAAGCACATTCAGAGTCCTTATCTTTGACCCTCTCTGTCCCTTTAACCACGGGGTCCTTAAGAAAGACTACCTCTCCTCATCTTCAAGCCGGCAACTGGAGTGAACAGAGAACAGCGCACAACGTATTTTGATCTGATAATTTGATAGGACGATACTTTGTGAGTATCAGTTTACAACAGAGTGAGAATCACTCCCCAACTTCAGGCTTTCACAGCTCTCTAATACTGAAACCAATAGTGAGGGCTCTTGATTCAGAGCCCCATGTGGAAATTCTCTCTCTCTCCCTCTCCCACTCCCCCTCTCCCCCTCTCTTCCTCTCCCTCTCTCCCTCTCCCTGTCCCCGTCCCTCTCCTCGAAATTCCACCAAGTTCCATAGTTCATTTGGCTGTGACATGTGGGTTGAGAACCATTGTCGCAAAATAAAAACAGGAGAACGCTAAGCAACGCCCACTCCCTCATCTTGTCCCCCGTCATTGATGCTTTTTAATCAAAAAGGTTGCAACAGAAACACCAGTTAGTTCTGCAAGTGACAAGAACTTCACAGAACTTCACAGCTGTGGAGAACAGGGAGAGACTGTGGTCTCAGCAGCCGTTGAAGTAAAACATTTTCCCACACGCAGAACCCAACGTCCTCCACAGAAGAGAGAATACGGAGTCTCGGAAGATCTCGGGGCTTCCATTCACACTAGACTGTCATTAATGAACTACTGGCAACATTTTGGCGTTAAAACCAGAATGGGCAGACCCACTATTGCCTCAGAATCTAAGGAAGGCAAGCTGCTGTTTACTGAGAAATTGTAATGAACCATAGACGGTCACCATATGGCCAAGCCAGTGCTTTCCCGTCTATGGTGGGTAATTGATCTGCGTTATTATCTAAAATTCACCCACATTAACTGCCTTCTCCGTGAGATAGAAGGGCGTCCTCTTGACATTTGCTTTTTCAAAATTCATTTATTTTTATTTTATGTGCATTGGTGTTTTTGCCTGCAAAATGTATATCTGTAAGGGTGTTGGATTCCCTGGAACTGGAGTTACAGACAGCTGTGAGCCACTGTGTGGGTGCTGGGAATTGAACCTGGGTCCTCTGTAAGAGCAGCCAGTGCTCTTAACTGCTGAGCCTCCTCTCCAGCTCCTGACCTCTTGCCATTTCTGATGCTACAGGTCCTGATAGTTTTCACTTTGTATTGACTTACCCTGTGCTCTCCTCTCTAAATCCCTGTTCTAGTCCCCAGGCCAGCCTTTGCCCTGCTGACACTTTCCTGCCTGGGGACAGAAGGGGTGGAAGTATGTTCATTTCCTCGGTCTCCAGAAGTATGCAAATGGCCTAACCGCACCTAGGTCCCATCAGTAATCCCAGTACCTCACCTCACACACCCTAAAAACACACTCAGCCATGCCAAGCTATTTTGTCTGATCTTTGTTTGGTTCAGAAAGTCTAAGTATTTTTCTCTTAAAAACAAGGAATGTAATGAGGTATGGTGATGCACGCCTTTAATCCCAGCCCTCAGGAGGCAGAGGCAGTTGGATCTCTGAGTTTGAGCCAGCCTGGTCTGCAAAGTGAGGTCCAGGACAGCCAAGGCTACACAGAGAAACCCTGTCTCGAAAAACCAAAACAAGAAAACAAGGAATATAGATTTTATAAAGGTGGGAGAGGGCTATATATATACATACATATCTAGATATCTAGATATCTAGATATGTATGTATATAATAAAAAAAATATCAAGTCACCATGTTTTGTCATTGAAAAATGAAGCAAATGCTCTGGTAGCCAGCGGTAGGATTAGATGTCACCTCGACTTTCTTTTTGAGGTGAGGCATATGAAGTGTGTAGCAGGGCAGAAAGACTCAAGACTGGGTTTGCCGCGACGGAGTGAGAGCTCACCTGTCTGGCACCATCCTGTGCTCACTGGCATCTGAAGTGCCATTCAGGGGACAAGAACGCGTGAGCAGCAGCTAGCTGCCTGCCTGCCTGCCTGCCTGCCTGCCTGCCTGCCTGCCTGCGGCATAGCTCCATTAGCAGTCACTTGCTCACTCCTTGAAGCCCCAGGTTCAATTTAGCAAGCTGGCAAGGAGAGACGTGTTTGTTAAAGGGCTGGGTGGGAGTAGCTAAACTTTCTGGGAATACTGTGTCCTTTGCTCCCTCCCACGTTCTCTGTGATCGTGGGGAAAAGACGGATGGCGATGGCTGGAGGCTACCCACCCTACGAACCCTTTCTAGGTCAGCAGAGAGAAACTTATGTGTAGAGTTCTACCCTGCTCTCCTTGTCAAATGCTTCTTCCAGTGTGTGTAAAGTTAGGGACATGAGGTCACTAATGACACGTTGAGCTTGGGGCAGTGCGGTGACATGCAACTCTTTAGGGTACCATCAAGAGCAAAAAGTTGGTTTAGGTAGAAATACTACACAATTCACTGTGTACTAAACCAAGTGACAAAATAGTATGATCGTGCATGCACGACTGTTCGTCTGGAGTCAAATTAAACAGCCAGTCCTTAAAAAAAAAAAAAAAAAAAAAGGCCATCACACATCCATCTGGCTCTGCCTCTGCTCCGGACGGGCCGCGTGCAGATGACTCTGGGATGCAGCCTGTCTAGCAGTGAGCTTGAGAAGCGTGTAGTCTTCCATGGGAGAGAAAGTCATCTGAGGACCACCCAGTGTAGGTGCCCGGGTGGTCACAGGTGCATCTCACCACAGAGGGATGAATCGTCTGTCCCAGTCTACAGCAGAGAGCCGGCTTGCTCTCAGAGGCTCACACACAGGTTTCCCGGAGCGGGTCCTCTTCCGATGTCTGCAGGGGGCGTGGCCAGGACGTCTGCAGTGGGCGTGGCCAGGAGGTAGGAGGGGCCCGAGGCTCCTCCCTTCGCTTCAGGGTGCCTCAGGCTGGGCAGTGTGGCCTGCTCCTTGGGAACCTGAGCGCTTTTGTGTTTTTGCTTTTCTTCATGTAAACTCATTGTCTTTTTGACAGTTCAAGTGACTTGTTACATTTATTATAGCTTTGAAACTAAAAAAATGTGAAAAAAAACCTCCAATGATTGCACTGTGGTTAGAAGTTTCAGTCTCAAGAGGTTTATGCTACCTTTGTTTCCCGTTATTTTGAGGGGCTACCCAGGCCTCCCCAATGGCTTATTTAGTCTTTCCTGTATCATAATAAAACCACATTTCATTCTAATAAAAAAAATGTTGGGTTGCATAAGGAATTTCTGTTTTTTGCTTTCATTGCCCTTCATACATTTTTAACAAAGGACATGCATTTTTTTAAAAAAATTACCTGTAAGCTAGCCTGTTAATTAAAAATGAATAATAGCTAATAAGTAGAAATTGTAGCTTACATAATAATCATAATTCTGTCTGGGCCGTATATTTGGGTAAGAATTGTAACCCCATTTGCCTTAATCCAGAGAAACGTGTTAAGATTCTGAGACTGCATTGCTGTTACTATGGAAACCAAAGAATGTACCCACCATGATTCAGGGCCTTCTAGATTCTCAATAATTATGTCGTTTGAAGAAAAGAAATAACATTTTAATTAAATGTGTAGACCGCTTAAATCATTTAACACATAGTTTACTAAACGTGTTCCAGTGTCAGCTGATCCATCCTTGACCCTTGGGTAATTTCCCTTAGCAACTGCTGCAAGGCTTTGGAGAGGTGGGTAAAGGATTTACTGATCTCTGGTAGTACCTGTAGAACACTATACAGGCCTTCAAGGTTGAGAGAGAGAACATGTGCATACACTGACCCTGTGTGTAAGAAGATAATTCGGAAAGATTACAAGGACTCAAAAGTTTTATAGGACTATAGGCAGAAAGACAGACATCTTGCTCTTGTATTGGTTGAAGGACCTGAATGATGAACAGTTGCAAAAGCCACAGGCTTCTTCAGCTCTCAAGGGAGCTGAAGTTTAGACCAAGCATGTGTGTGTGTGTGTGTGTGTGTGTGTGTGTGTGTGTGTGTGTGTGTGTGAGTGTGGTGGTGTTTTAAAATAAAGATTTTCTTCCGGGTCATGAGAATAATGTGTGCTAATCACTGAGTATTTTAAAATATGGTAATTTTAGAAGAGCCAGGTTAGTCAGCTATGTTTCTGACCAACATGCTGTTTTGCTGTATTTTCCCTCATGGCAGGGAGCCCACAGTGGGACAGAGCTATTCCTGGCAGTCAGGAGACAAAGAGAACCAGAGGAGGTCCCCTGTCCTTTACCGGAAAATCTGTAGTGGTGTAAATGTACTTTTACTGGGTCTCATCTCCTGAAGGCTCCAGACTTCCCAACAGCATCGCAGGTTGGTGACCAAGACTTTACTACACGGACCTTTTGGGGGACAGTTGAGGCTTGTCACTGCATGATAGTGTAGGACTAAAAAAAGAATTGTGCAAGCCAAAACATGCAGAGTGACAATAATAATAATAATTGGGGGTGGGGATGGGAGTGGGCGGTGGGATTCAATTATTCTGCAATCTTTACTTTTTGTTAAAAATTTGAAAACTCTTCATGATGGGAAAAAGGGAAACAAAGGTGAAAATCGTTTCTCAAAGTGTTTCTCACGAGTCCCGTGGCCAGGTTATCTCTTCAATAACTCGGCTGAGTTTCAACTCATACTTCTTTCCCACTGTTACTACTTTTCATTTCTTGCCTGTACTTCCATCATTATTGGCCGGTTTCCTCTCGATGTCTCACATTCAAAATCATGTCATGTGGGTACATCACTGGGAGGTAAGAAAGCTACATAACCTCATGCTTTTCTATCTGTGCACGAACTGACCAATCACAGAGAGACTTGGGAACCAGCTGTGGCTGGTCAACGGTCACGGCATACATTTGTCGTTTGCATGGTGATTTCTGGACTGAATCGACGGCAGTGACGCTTTATTTTATGCAGCCACTCAGTTAATGAACTGGGGTAAACGAAGCGTGAACTCTGTTGTTGGACATTAAGTGTCATGCAACACATGCTTGACATCTAAAACACATGCGTACTTGGCGTGTGAAAAACATGAACTGTCTCTCTGTTCATACTTGGATATGTTTTTTACAACATTGAGACCACAAATCTCTAACTTTGTCCCTTGTTCCCTTTAAGCATGACATCATCAGCTGCTGTCCCTAAGTAGTCTCTGATAGTGCTGTGATGGCTGAGCAGGGTCACAGAGAAAGGCCAATGGATGCTGTTATGCTACGAAGAAAGAGAGGACCAATCTGGCCGAAGACAGGGTTGATATTAGAATAAAACTGACAACAAGGTCAAAAAGTCAAGTTTCTTGCTTTAATGATGATCCTGATGCTGATGGCTAGACTAGCTAACACTTATTGAGTGCTTACTATAATCCAGTACTTAAAAAAAAATCTCTACATGACTTCATTTATTTTCTTCCTCATCTTTTTGTTGTTGTTATTTTGCTTTGTTTTGCCTTGATTTCCCCGTGTAGCTCTGGCCGTTCTAGAACTCACTCTGTAGACAAGACTGGCCTCGAACTCAGAGATCCATCTGCCTCAGCCTCCCGAGTGCTGGGATTAAAGGCCTGTGCCCCTGTATCCAGCACGTTCTTCCTCATCTGGACATAGGCTCAAGGAGGTTTATGGCTCTACCTGGTTAGCCTGTACTGAGACCCAGTCCTGGGCAGAACTGTCCTTGACTGCTCCGCACACTGCCTAGGGAGAGTACTATTTAGTTTGCAAAATCCTCTTCTGCTTGCAGAAGGTGTGCAGTTGGGCACAGTGTGGCAGGCTGCTGGGGTAGGTGAGGCTACACTGTTGGTCATGCGGCTACCAAACCCGAGCCAGCAGGCTGCAGGGGTTTGGAAGGGCTGCTCTTCTCAACATTAGTACAGAGCTGGGGCGTGGACTCCTCTTGACCAAACTGACTGATTTTTCAGCACGACACTCAGAATGAACTGAGCAGTTACGATGACTGTGGCTTTATATTAAACATACAGACAAAGTGGACCCCACAGCGGTTCCTGTTGGGTAAGTGATTCACCTTAGGTGAGGAATGAACTGGTGAAATAAAGATGTTGCTGAGGAGGAAGGTGCTGGGCTCCAGGATAGGTAGATTTCATTCGAGGAAAAAGGTTAACAGGGCACTGGGAGGCACATTGGGCTGCGCACTGACTTCCACAGGAAATTAAGTTTCAGCTGTCACCAGGAATTAGACAGCCCCGAGCAATTTAATACCTTCCACTGGGCTAAATAATTTCTTCCCCGGAACTCCAGCCTCGTCTCGCATTTGGCTCAGAATTTGGATGACGTCTTCATGAGATGGTGGCGCCTAAGTCAAGCTGTTGATGTGGTGTGAGACTTTGTGAGTTTGCGTTGTTCCCAAGATGGGTTTTGAGGCTCCGTCACTAGTCTAGAGTCTGTGAGCATCTTTGATTTAATTCTTTGGTGTTTGAAGTAGCCAGAGCTCTCTTAAGAGCTGACAGGAATAATCAGTGGCTTATCAGAGTGGGAGCTGGGAACAGCTTTTGATGATAATTTTAGGGGATCTGAAGCTCCCATTTTGGGAGATTTCCAGCCAATCAAATTACTGTGTTTTCAGGGATAGAAAAGCTATCATCCCGCGTTGGGTCTTGTTCCTGTAAATCCTAGAAGGGAGGGGGTGAGGGACAGGTTCGGCTCCTTGTATTTCTAATTTCTAATTTTTGTTACATAATCAAATAGAGACAGCAGAATGTTTTATTTTAATTCCAGCTTTTCCTCATGCTAGTTTTGTTAGGATCCAATCGATGCAAATTCATCCTTTAAAATGTTCTAAAACTAGCCGGGCGGTGGTGGCGCACGCCTTTAATCCCAGCACTCGGGAGGCAGAGCCAGGCGGATCTCTGTGAGTTCGAGGCCAGCCTGGTCTCCAAAGCGAGTTCCAGGAAAGGCGCAAAGCTACACAGAGAAACCCTGTCTCGAAAAACCAAAAAAAAAAAAAAAAAAAAAATGTTCTAAAACTAAATTAGAAGGGGTAATATCTCATCATCACCATCATCATCATCATCATCATCGTAATGCCAGACAGCATGATAACTATAAAGAAATGAGAGGTGAAGGCAGTCAGCTGGAATCCTCATTCCAACAGCCCCTGGCTCCCAGAGGGAGTTTGTATCCACCTGATGGAACCTAAATCTTGCTTTGTTCTACTGCATTGAGGCAGGACAGGGATGCCATGGCAGCTTATATCAGTTCAAATGACCCTCAAGGTTGCCTCCTGGAACAGGGACAGGGATCAATCTGGTGTCATTTGCGCCATGCCTCCAGGGATCAGAGGTACCACTGCTTCCTCCTCTGTAATTCCAGAAAAGTTGTCTCATCTTTTTAAAACGTGGGCCGCAGATAAAGCTAACAGCTGTCCATGTTCATGTCAAGGTTATTGTTATACCCCAGAGAGCTACTAAACCATCTAAAAGCAGCGGCAACACCTACTCCTTTATTGTGGAAAAAAATAAGGCAGTCGGTGGCCTCACCATCAACTTGGGACATGGCCGTAGTTGTTGAGTCTCGTCAAAGAGTGCATCCCGCAGTAGCTCGGTGTCCCACAGTATGGAACCCACTCCCAGCCTCACAGAGATGACAGGAATTCCTGTAACAGCTCAGGGTCCTGTAGCACTGAAAGCTCCTGGCCTCCCAGAGGTGACAGGATTCTCGCTCCAGGGGCCCCACTATTGACACCTTCAGCTAGCGTCTATGATGGCTGATCAAAACAAGCAGACGGTGCTCACACTGCCGCTTTGACCTGGTACTGTTCTTTTGGTTGGGCATCACCTGCAACAGATTAACCAAACGGCTGGAAGCCCAAACCAAGATCTCACAACTTGGCTGAGGAAACTTTTCAGACATTAGGCGTACTCGCAACAGCTTTGCTGTTGTTTTCCTTAATGATATGGGAATGCACACACCTGTTACAGCTTGGGTGGGAAATGGGGTCACGACCACGACAATAACAGCCGCAGCAATAGCTGGAGGAGCAAGAGGACTCTGAGCATTCACTGTGCGTCAGGTACTACGTGTTCCCAAAGCTTTCAAAACTCTGGTCCTTACAACAGCAAGCATTCCTGGTGTATGGGGAGGAAACCGAGATACGGATCTTGATTTTAAGTCACAGGGCCCTAAACAACCAGCATGGATCTCCCTGCCTCTCAAGTCCTGGCTTTCAATCCCTTCTCAGCCCTGTCAATGGGGACCACGTTCTTTTGAAACAGAGCTAGGTGAATTCCACGTGGGCTCATCTGTTGAGTCTGAGGGTTTTCATTTTAAATACGTACGTGGCCAAATCACATTTCAGGCTATGAAACTGCATTTGAAAAGAAGTAAAGTCTCATCCTCCCCACCTCCCGGGAAGACAAATTTAGGTCACGTGTGCTTATGCATGTGCGTGTGTGTCTGTGCATGTGCGTGTGCGTGTGTGTCTGTGTGTCTGTGCGTGTGTGTCTGTGTGTCTGTGCGTGTGCGTGTGTGTGTGTGTGCGTGTGTGTGTGTGTGTGTGTGTGTGTGTGTGTGTGTGTGTGTGTGTGTTGTGTGTGGTAGTTTACTGGGAAAGGATTTGGATGCAGTGAGCAGCCAGGGAGCCTAGGACACATGTTCTGGAGAAGTAGAAGGGGAGTCCCGGGGTAAAGATAATATATTGTCACAACCTTGGCCACGGGGACAGTGTGCTGGTGGAAAGGAAGACTCCATCTTTCCAGGCTTCCATGAGAGGAAAATTTCTGAAACCACGATGGGATAAATGGGACTCATGGAGTTGTAACCACACAGCTAGATGCTTGCTCAATGCAAATATTAGTCTTTTGTTGTTGTTTTGTTTTTTTTTGAGACAAGGTCTCGTTATGTAGCCCTGCTGACCCGGAACTCACTATGTAGACCAGGCTATCCTCAAACTCACAGAGATCCACCTAACTTCGCCTCCTGAGTGCCGGGATCAAAAGCGCGGAGCACCACACCAGCTAGATGTAAATACAAGTCCTTCCCATTTGAAGTCACTTAGTGTTCACATTACCCTTAGATGGTAACTACCGATCACAACGCCAGTGTGTGGTTTGGAAAAGTGAGCCCCAGGAAGGTACAGCAAGGTTCCCAAGCTATCCAAAGGAAGATGCGTGGGCCAGGATTACAACGTCTATACCATTTCCCACTTACTACCCAGCCTCTGAGGGAAGTAAACACGAGTGAGGCTGAGGAGAAGTGGAGAAACCACCAGAGGAAGGAAGGATCGCTATGGTCGTCAGTTTCCATTACTGTAAGGAAACAGCGGAGACGATCAACTTAAAAGGAGAAAAGGCTTATTTTGGCTCCTGGCTTTGGAGGTTTCAGGCCAGAATTGCTCTGCGCCTGCTGCTTTGGGCCCGTGGTGTGTGGTACAGCACACCGTGGGGAGGGCGCTTGACCGTGGACCTGTTCAACCCATGGAAACGGAGACAAAAACAGAGGCAGAGGAAGAGGTTGGGGTCCTAATAGGCCCCCACCCCCATTTTGGGGCATGCCCGCAAAGGCCTAACTTCCTTCTGTGAGGCCTCACTTCCTGAAAGTTCCGCTGCCTTGCAAATGTGGCATGCAGTAACTAGGGAAGAGCAGACAATGAATGGGAGAGCAAATCCGATCTGCATTCCTTCCCTTGCTCACATGCTGGCTGGGGTGGCAACCACCTAAGGGGAAATGACAAAGGACTTTAACAGCTGTTATCATACTGACAGAAAGTACCGCAGAGCTAATTACGAAAAAGTCACCCCCCTCTCACAGGCTGATGACTTCTGTGCCCAAGTGGCACCTTTAGTGGATTTCTCTATTTCTCTCAAAGCTTGCCAGCTTGGAGGCACCTTGGCCCTTTTCTTCATTATTGATGTTCCACCAAGCTCTTGTAATCCTTTCTGGAAAAGTTTGCCTCTTACACTAATCCCAGGCTTCTTGTACTTTGCTTGAGGTTTGCAGTAATACCTCATAGGTCACCTTGCCACAGCCTCCCTCCTGGAGGCTGAAGTCGACGCCTCGGAGGATCTTCCGGGGTAGCCCAGAACATTGAAAATGGTTTTGCAGGACCAGTCCGAAGAACTGTGCTCTGTTCCAGCTCAGCCCTCTGTATCTTCAGACTTTCCGAATAGAAGAGGGGATCTTGGGACTGATGCTTTCTTAGGTTCCTTTTGACAGTGAACATCAGTTCATGACTGAGTCAACCCCCCACTGATACACCTGCCTATGGGTCTATGGATTTGTTTGAACTTGTAACCCAAGGGCTCAAGGCTCGGTCTAAAGGTTTCCTCGAATTCCCCCTATCATGCCAGCTTCATTTCCTAACCCCAGCTTTTCTGTTGCTATTCTTGCTTCCCATAAAACCCTCTTCTCTCTTCCTTCTTCCTACATCATCGTTCAAGTTCTACTTAGGAACCATGACTTCCAGTGAGCCTTCCCATAAAACGACCTAAGGCTACAATATTTTAATTTTACAGAAAATGTTCACGCATAGTAGACGGTGGCCAGAAAGCCTGGAGCTGAAAACCAGTTACCTGGAATCAAGTCCTTGCTCTACTGTTAGTAGATGGTTAATTGACTTCTTTGTACCTCACTTTGCATAAGATGGGATCATAATAGTGGCCACTTGGTGAGATTCTCTGAGGGTTCATACACATAGTAATAAATATCAAGCATATAGAAGAGCTTTTGATACTTATATACCATAAATGCTATGTAAGTATCAACAGAATTACACATCATTTACATGACTCTTAAGAAATACAATATTTTGTACATGTAGATATTGTCTTATCTAGCAAGGATTTTCACTATTTCATACTTGCCCCATTTCCTGACGGAAAAAAAAGGCTGTTGTTTAAAAAAAACTTTGAGTGAACTGTAGGTTAATTAAATGAATGAGGGAGTAACTACTCAGTATCAACAAGAGAGGATCGAAGACAGAGGCACTGATTCTGCCCTGGAGGAAGGAGCTCAAACCGAGCTAGCTGCCTAAAACACACGCGTGCGCCTCAGTTTCCTATAGTAGCCGCCTCAGTTTCCAAGTACTGATACCACACTGTAACACGTTTTGCAGGAACACACTCCGTACATTTGGCATTTCCAACTTACAGGCAAGTTAGTCAACAGGAAGCATCCACCTATGCTTCTAAACAGAGTGTGTTTCTTCAGCTCTTCAGGAAGAAAACCACATTTGTTCATGCGAGTGACCAAAAGACAGGGAAATAAGCCACAATGATGTACAAGAAGGAATGTTGAGCCTTTGATGGATTCCTTTAGTAACAGACCTAAAACGTTTTAAGTGTTGTCCTTCCTCAGCAAATGCCTTCAGAATTGTTTTCTGAGACAGTCTTGTTTGTCCTGGAACTCCCGAGTCCATCTGACTCACCTGCCTACATATTCTCTATGTAGTTCTGCCTGTCCTGGAACTCACTCTCCCCCCAAGTAGCAGGGACAACTGGTACATATCACTGTGCCTTGCGACAAATGCCCCCCTTTCAAACCTAGGAGTTGCTTCACATTAATAAAGGACTCCTTCATCATCGTGCCATTAGAAGAGGGCCCCAAGTTGATGTGATTGTCCCCTGGAACAGACCTGAAGTGGGTGGTGGGTTGAAATCCCAGTGATTGGGTGACAGATGTAGACCAACAAAATCAACACTTTGCAGCTGAGGGCTGAGGACCTTCATGGCATGCTGCACTTGAAGGCATTTTGGTTTGGCAAACAAAGGCTATGATGTAAACCGACATGATAGTCTCCACAGCTGCAGCTTCCGGCCTCTTCATCTAGGTTTCTTCATGAATCTTTATAGCTTGCTTGTCAGAGTAGGGAATGAGACTTTCTAATGGATTTTCTGAAACAACCTTATATAACTCAACACACCCAAACAAAAAGGAAAAAAAAAAGAAAAAAGAAAAGAAAAATCTTTTGGAAATGCATATGAGAGCCATTATGGTGAGAAGTTATTATAAGAAAGCTAATACATGTGTGGAATAAAATGAGACAATGTTCTCATTCTATCAATGTTATCCTTTTGTCCAATTTTACTGTGGACTACAAATATGGTTGGGATCTATTGTCTGAGTTTTCCCTTGAACCTCTCACTAGTACGCAAAGGAGGCATTTCCTGAAGGCTGGCCAAAACACCTCTCCTCTTTGCAGACAAGCCCTGTAAGAAGCACTCTGCAAGGAAAATTTCTCAGAGTTTTGTTGGATTTCTCAGCACTAATTCAAACCAACCGTCAGTGCCAAGGTGGGCAGGAAGAGGGTGGTGACATCAAACATTCCATTCCATCTAAAGCCTAATGACCACGTGTGTTATGAGCCTCAGGTCACACATGGCTTGATAAGCCAGTTCTCAATGGCAAGCCGGTCTCACAGGTGATACAGATCCAATCTTGCCACAGCAACAAATTGGGGTGATACTATGGCTTATAACTCCAAGGACTTTGTGTAGACCTTGCAAGGGATGTGGGGATCAGAGCCATGGGATGGTCTACTTAACAATTTCTGAGGAGAAAATTGAAAATTTCCAGGTATGCATGGGCCAAAGCAGGGCATATAATTATTTTCTTGAGTGCTGGACCATCTAAAAGCTTTATTCCTTCAGCGCAATCATCAGTGGGTCATTGCTTTAGCCATCCCGAGGACAAGGTTACTGAGCCTGCCTGGGGCGCATCTCCAAAGAAAAGCGGCATAACTCCTCTGATGCCCAAACAAAGAAAACAGAAACAAGCATCAAGATCCCTTTCTCTTTAGTTAGTGTGTTTAACATGGTATCAGCTGTGTTTGGAGCTATGCTAGGGGCGTTTGCTCCGAGGGACCTTCCAGTGTACCAAAGAGGTATCTTTAATCTCAGATACCTGAGACAATCCAGATTTTTCATGGAGCATGCATAGTCATCAGGGACTGGGTGGGCTTGGCAGAGGGATTCTACCCAAGTTTTCCTCCCGTTGTGGGTCCCTGATTTGCTACTTAACGTCTCTGGGAATGCAATTATTTTCACACCATGCGCAGTTCTTGGGTTCAGGCCAAACATCTCAATGGGCTCAAATGAAATATAAGATCTATTTGCTCAGCTCGTTTCTCACTGGCGCTGATCAGACTCCTGAATCCTGGAGACACAATGAAACCTGATGCCACAGACTGGGCAAGAAAAACCAAACTGAGGTTTTTTGAGACAAGGTTTCTCAGTGTAGCCCTGGCTGTCCTGGAACCTACTCTGTAGACCAGGCTGGCCTTGAACTCACAGAGATCCACCTGCCTCTGCCTCCCGAGTATTGGGCTTAAAAAGGCGTGCGCCACCACCCTGTGGCTGCCCGTTAATCATTTCTACATTCTCCCTTTTAGTCACATTATAAACTCTACATTTAGATCTTCATTATTAGAGAACTTCCAGTCTCTGCATTAATTTATGGATATTAAAATGGAAGGATCCTTAAGGGGCCTTACAGAATATGTAACGAAGAGAGGGGAAGGATAGTGGGAGGCATTCCCCAGCATGTTGTGCTTTCCTTACATTTGCGCATTTGTAAATTCATTTCACAGCACACGTGGAGATCGAGGAGGCATGCGGCTGACACCCACTGTGCTCTGTGGAGAGTATTCTCCAGTACTGTGTAGTGTAATGCCAGCCCAACTGGGTATGGTGGTGGCTCTGGGCTGTGAGAATCACATTGTAAAATCAAATGTTTCCATTCTGTGAAACTTCTACCTTCTACTCATAATAACTATTGGCTAGGCCTTGAATCATTCTGCTTTGGGTGGAATTCTGATGTTGGAATGCTCAGGTTCAATTCCCGGCTCCAACTTACTGTATAGTCTTGTGCAAGCTACTTAGCTTCTTTGTGTCTCGGTTTCCTTTGCTGCAAAACAGGAAGAGTAAGTTTCCAAGGTTGTGGGGCTGATGTAAGAAATAATTGAGACAATCTTTGGAAAGCGCCTTGCACATGGATTGGAAAAATCTGGATTATTTGTCGGTGTCAGTCACCAGGGCTGCTAAAATAATTATCACTGTTGATAAGTGACATCCAAGTCTGGCCTGCTGGGCAGACCACTACTGAGCCCTTCCAGCTCCATCTGTCCATTCAGGGCTCACCCCTTCACAGACTGACACCCTGGCCCTCCCATGCTGTTCCTTCTATGGGTGATAGGCAGAGCAACCCCGGCTGTGGGTTACCTAATCACAAACACATAAGCTGTAGGAACACATACCTCCCCGTTGCCCCAGATGCTGCTATTGAATCAAGTGACTCTTAGGCACCTTCCCTGTCTCTCTGTCCAGGCTAGTCCATTTACATATGTGTGCTGGATTTGAGAAGGAAATAGCAGAACCAACCATGGATTTCTGGAATATTTCATTGGCAATAACCCATGATGTTTTGGGGAGTAGTGACAGTGAGGTATTGATGGATTTTAGTCAAGGATGAGTCCCAGAGCACAGACAGAAGATGGACATTCTTGTTGTTTTGTTGGCAGTGACTACTATAAGTGTGTGTTGGGTTAGGAGTGGGATGTGGACACATTAGTTCTGGAGACAGATCTGGAAATCAATGATCAAGGTGTTGGTGGAGATCTAGGGCCAGGTGGACAGAGTGAATATTCTGGCAGGAAGACCAAGACCAACAATGAGTATGGACCATGGAATCAGAACATCATCCTCTCACTGGTGGAGATCTAGGGCCAGGTGGACAGAGTGAACATTTTGGCAGGAAGATCAAGGCCAACAATGAATATGGCCCATGGAATCAGAACATTGTCCTCTCACTGGTGGAGATCTAGGGCCAGGTGGACAGAGTGAACATTCTGGAAGGAAGACCAAGGCCAACAGTGAGTATAGACCATGGAATCAGAACATTATTCTCTTGTGAATCCTTTGCTCATTCATCTGACAAATGTACTGAGCATTGGTTGTGCTGTGGTATTGGGGGCAAGGGACTCCATGGAGAAGAAGGTAGAATTACTACCTTCTTGGCGCTTTTGATCAAGTCTAGACAAGTAAACACACTCTTTAGAGTATGTGTTGCCTGGAGCAAGCATCACACATGAGGGTGATGGTGGGTGCAGAGTGGTTTGTTTCCTAGGGAAGACTTGGTGCCAGCAGAGAGCAGTCTTTGGGTCAGGACGGTTGGGCTCTATTGGAGGAGTATAGTAAGCTGAGGGTGGAGAGATGAGCAGGAGCAGAATCACAACCAAGTTCTTAGAATTATGCTGGGCGTAATGGAGCAAGCCTTTAATCCCCGCACTTTGGAGGCAGAGGTAGGCAGATTTCCGAGTTCAAGGCCAGCTTGGAACAGCCAGGCCTACACAGATAGACATTGTCTACAAACAAACAAGAAAACCAGCAAACAAACAAAATAAGTGAAGCATGGGGCTAAGTCGATAAAATATTTGCTGTTCAAGTGTGAGGACCTGTGTTGGATCCTCAAAACCCATGTAAAACGATGGACACAGGCAGTTGAGACAGGTCAGTGGGTAAAGGTGCTTACCCTCTAGCTTGACGGCCTGAGATTGCTGTCTAGAACTGACTTCTACAAATCATCCTGTGATCTCCATCAATGCACTATGGCACATGCGCATGCACACACACACACACACACACACACACACACACACACACACACACACGTTATTATAAAAGAGAAACAAAACAGACATGATTGTACATGCTTCCAAGCCCAGCACTAGGAAGACAGAGGCAGGTGGATCCCTGTCTAGTTAGGTAGTCTAGCCTACTTGTTGAGTTCCAGGCCAACAAGAGATCTTGTCTCAAAACACGAGGATGGCTCCTGAAGAAACATACCTGAAGTTGTCCTTTGGATGCCACTTATATTTCCACAAACACGGGTGCACCCCCTCCCCCCAATATGGACACACACACACACACACATGGGCATGCACACACGTTAAGGGACTTGTTCTTTATTTTGAGGGCACTCTATAGTGCATAACAAACATCAATCAAATGACAAGAACTGACATACAAGACCAGCAAGCAATTATCAAAAATAGTATTTTCTGGGACCAAGAGATGGATGGCTCTGTGGCTAGAGAGCACTGGCCGTTCTTCCAGAACAATCGAGTTCAATTCCTAGCACCCACATGGTGGCTCACAGCCATCTGTCACTCCAGTTCCAGAGGATCTGATGCCTGCTAGCCTCTAAGGGCACCAGTCATGCATGAGGTACATAGACATCCATGCAAGCAAAACACCCCTACATTTAAAATAAAAATAAAGATAAATAAACCTTTAAAAAGCATTATTTTCTCTATGAGGAGGACTCAACTGAGCATACTTCCTGGGAAGGATTGCTCCCCCATGTTTTCAGTAGGCAGCTCTGTCTACTCCAAGAGCAGGGCCCTCTCTGAACGCCGCAGCCACACCTGCCATCTCTCCTTAGGCAGAGTGTGCAAACCCTGCGGCAGCCCGTGTTTCTTGTGGGTGGGTTTTCATAAAGCCACGAGGGAGGGAAGGAACCCTGTCATTTGTCAGCTTCCTGTAGCCGCCCTCAGATTCCTCAGCTTGGCTTTCAAGGTCATTCAGCCTCTCCCGCCCCAACTTACCCCACTCCAGGCAGGGCTGTAGTCAAATGAATCTCAGACTCGGCCATGTAACTCCCAGCTTCGATGACCCTGCCCTGCCCTTTTTACCCTCCCCGAGACTGGCCTGTGAATTGGGACTAATCACTCCTGTTCAGGAAGTTCTGGGAATCATGTGCCCGAAAGTTCCTCGCACAGAGCCTGGTGCCCAAACATCTTTCAGCTAAGCTCAGCAGTCGTCAGACTCAAATTCCACACCCTTGCTCACTCATTACAAGGCCGGGAATACCGAAATGTTTTCAGAGCTGGCTATGAGTGGTGGAACCAGAGAGCAAACTACAAGGGATTTCCTCTGCTCTGAGACACACTAAAGTAAACTAAAACAAAGCTGGGCGGTGGTGGCGGCACATGCCTTTAATCCCGGTACTCGGGAGGCAGAGGCAGGCAGATCTCTGTGAGTTCGAGGCCAGCCTGGTCTACAGAGTGAGTTCCAGGAAAGGCGCAAAACTACACAGAAAAACCCTGTCTTGAAAAACCAAAAAAAAAAGTAAACTAAAACAAACAGACAATGGAAGGAAGCAAGACCAGGCCTGGGAGGACAGTGGCTTCGAGCTATCATTTTGTAAACCATTTTCTCTCTGCCTCCTTTTTGGATAGTGACTATGTCTTCTTTCGCAGCTCTTCTATCGCCCAACGGAGATACTTACTTCTCACTTAATTCATGGTCTTTATGGTGTTATTAATATTCCAATGCAAATCATCTCGAGTCTCAGGATTTTTTTTTTGAGAAATAAGTGCAATTGCATATGCAGAGTCTTGGATCTGGTACCTACACGGTAGCTTTGATGTTAAAAATGATGACGCTGTTATCCATCTCTTAAGCTCAGATAGATACTAGATCTCTCAGAGTTCGGGAATCTCTTTCCTGCATGCTGACTTAGTGGAAAGCAATTATAATAAATAATGGCTACTGCTTATTGGTGATTAGTCACTGGACAGGAGCTAGTTGTGTGGTCTGTGTCTTAACCCAGTTCTTCTCATGAAAACCTGAGCGGCAGGACCTGTGAGTTTTATCCCAGATGAAGAAAGTAAGGCCTCAAAACATCAAGTAACTAAACAAGGTTAGGAAGCCATGGGGTCAGACTTGGACCAAGTGGGCTAGGCCTACAACCTACATACTGAACCATGGCTCTGGACTCATCCTGACTACCTTCTGTCTGTCCCTAAACTCCAATTGACAGACACCTCTGCTGCTCCGTCTATACACTCCCATAGACTATAAGATGGAATTAGCTTCTCTAGCAATTATCACATCAGCATTTCTTTTAATGTGCGTGTTTACCAGTACGTGAGTTTCTTAAGGAAGAGTTTCTGCTTACCCAAGGCTGTATGCTTCTCACAGGGCTTGGAACCTTTCTGATATACGTCAACACCCATCATGCCTCAGTTGAAGTGAGAGTGACCTAGTAGGATCTGATGCTGGTGGGCAAGGTAACTGCTAGAGCATTAACCTATTGCCTTTTTTTTTTTTGGTTTTTTTCGAGACAGGGTTTCTCTGTGTAGCTTTGCGCCTTTCCTGGATCTCGCGCTGTAGACCAGGCTGGCCTCGAACTCACAGAGATCTGCCTGCCTCTGCCTCCCGAGTGCTGGGATTAAAGGCGTGCGCCACCACCGCCCGGCAACCTATTGCCTTTTTGTGGCATGAGGTCAGAGATGGTTTTTCTATTTTCCCAAATTGGAATGATTTAAATCCCTGCTGTCTGAGATGTCTCTTCAAACTACTGCCTCTGGCCCTGTTGGCTACAATTCTATTCTACTTTGTTCCTTCTGGGATGGATATCGGGTTCATGGCAGATGTCAGTGCCTCCTAAACGCCACAGCAGAAAGAAAGGTCCTGCCGGAACCTATGCTTAGCAGCAGTTAGTAATATTTCACCGGTGGTTACATAAGCTGAATGAATGCCGGGTAGCCTCAGCCCCACCCTGCTCTGAGCCCAAGTTCCATAGTGTACAGAACACCGCCTCCTGTCTGGATAATGCCTTACAACGTACGGGCCTTTCTCTCCATCCATTCCTCTGCTTCCTGCAACATCCCACCGGAGTGGGTGTGTGAGGTTTCGGAGAGGACAGGGCTCGCCTTGTCAGAGAAAGATGGAGTTGGGACATGATCCTGCCTTCTGAACGTTTCTTTGCAGGGCACACCATGCAAGATGGCCCGAGTGGATGATTTGCCATTGAGATATTCCCATCCCCAGAGGTGGGGGGGGGGTGGGGGACACGACTTCCTGATCTTTTCAAGGCCTCGGAAGGCAGGGAGGACTCAGCAGATGGTGGAAACAGAGACCTTTAGGGACAAGAGAAACAACAGGCTGAGGGACCAAGAGGAGATAAACATCGTAAGGTGTTCACTCCTGGGAACCTAAAAGAGCGTTCCATCACCAAAGGAGGTCATGGGTGTATTTTATAGGATAGAATCTTTTTTAATGATTCATTTATTTTTATTTTATGTGCCTTGGTGTTTTGCTTGCATGCTTCTCTGTGTGAAGGTGTTGGATCCCCTGGAACTAAGGTTACAGACAATTTTGAGCTGTCGTGTAGGTGCTGGGAATTGAACCCTGGTCCTCTGGAAGAACAGACAGTGCTCTAATCCACTCAGCTACTATCTCTCTAGCCACAGGATAAAAAAAATTAAAAAGCACTCTGTTTTAAGAAAAAGGATGAAATGGGCTTGCTTGAAATTAGACAGAGGAGTTTTCAGTCAGCCTGTGCTTCCTCAGCAAACCACATTGCACTTCATGTCCCTGTGGTAGCATCTCCACACTCGTTCTCCATGCTCTCCTGACCTCTCAGGGCAGTGGTTTTCAACCTGTGGGTTCAAACCACTCCGGGGTCCATCAACCCTTTCAGAGAGGTCACCTGAGACCATCAGAAAACACAGATATTTTCATTACGATTCATAAGAGTAGCAAAAATTATAGTTATGAAGCAGCAACGAAAACAATTTTTATGGTTGGGGGGTCACCACACCATGAGGAACCGCATTAAAGGGTCACGGCATCGGGAACCACCGTCTTAGAGCATCTGGGAGGTACAGGCAGGAGATCTCATCCCAGGGGCTCCTCCCCACAATCATAAAGGGCTGCCTGTCTGGGTTACAGCACTTGAAGCAACTCAGAAGCAGGGAATGATTCCAGAGTCTTCTTTGATGGCCCTACACGTCTTGTTTTGTGTCTCCAGGGGCCTTGTACCTTCTGTTCTGTGGTCCCCATCCTCAGATCCTCTTCCTGAGCACTGGTCAATGGGGTAGGGTGTGCGGCTCTGGCTCTACTCTGGTTCTAAGCTGTTGTGATTACCTTTGTCTCAGCCCAGCTGCTCTTGCCCCCTACGGCTGACCTCAGCTCCAGGATGGACTGTTTCATGCTGTCTCCGGGCCACAAGCACTGGTTGCCAGCAGCCTGTGTGGACAGAGGTCTCTACTGTGTGTCGGCTTCCTCAGAGAATGTGCAGCTATACCCAGATTGTCTCAATCAAGGTGGCGTTTGCCGCATGTGGGAACATTTACTGACAGGTTTGCGAAGACGCAGGGGGAGCGAGCGCAGGCGTCCCTGTTGGCTGTAGGGAGAGGAAAGGGGGGAAGGGCTGGGGAGAGGAGAGCGCTAGGCATCTGCAAATGAAAAAAAAAAAACGAGGCAAAGCCATAGCAGAGTCTAAAATACAGCCCGAAAGCGCTGCAGTTTGGGCAGCTGAATCCCATTAAGAAATCATGAGCAAGCTTTGTGTTCCTGCCGGTGTGATGAAGAGGGAAACTAATCTCCCAGAGCTTCACAAAGAAAACATTTTGTGAGCAGAAGGCTTAAAGTTCTGCAAAACTCAAAATGGAAACAGCTTGCTAGGCACCCAGCGAGCCCAGGAAGGAATCAAGCTTGTGTCTAAAGACTTGGCCCCAGGAGGCTCTGCAAAGCCTGGGCAGAGCACCTGCAGGGGAAGCCAGAGTCAGGTGGGCTCCTGTGGAAGGCAGCCCAAGGCCAGGATGCTGCTGGAGCAGACAAAGCCACCTTTATATTCACAGCCCATCTTTTACAGAGACATTTCATACCAACAGATAAGGTAGAATTTGCCTTTTTCCTTACTCCCACCCTTAGGCTGTGTCTAGACTTAGTTAACCAAGTTAAGCCTTGTTCTAAAATAAAAATCACACCGCCAATTGAATCTTTAAAGAAATTCAAATTTAAGCCACCCCAAGGTCTAAAACAGAATCGGTACATCTATTCTTGGTAGGCTTTGTGATTGACAGGTGGAACATGGTCTCCGTGGGCAGGAGAGATTGTTTTTGTAGGCTTTGTGCTGTGATAAAAAAGGCCAAATTGGTCTCACATAAAAGCAGCATGTTTACATTGTATTTTAAAACTATAAAGTGCACCCAGATCTGAAAATAAAGATCTTTTAACCGATGTTGTTTTAAAGGGTCTGAAGATTTATTATCTATTTTTGAGTGTACCCTGATTTATGTTGGGAAGATCATAGTGCAATAGACCTCAGGTAGCACTGGAAGAAGGAACTTAACAGTCTAGTGTGCCTTTTAGTGTGGATATGAAGGCTGAGGGGGAGAGGGCTGACTCTAATGGCATGGTCTTGAACTTTCATCAAAGGCATCTTTCTTTCTTTCTTTCTTTCTTTCTTTCTTTCTTTCTTTCTTTCTTTCTTTCTTTCTTTCTTTCTTTCTTAAAGCAAAGGCTCATCAGATTTCGAACTCATGATCCTTCTACCTCCAACTCTGAGTGCTGGTATTCCAGGCTCACAGGCATGTGCCCCCACACCTGGCTCAAAGGCCCTGTTCGAAGGCGGCTCTTATCCGAAGACAGCGTTAACTCACAGAGTGGCTAATGAGTCTGTGTAACCTTGTAGCCTAAAGACACGCTTTAGTTTAAAAAATCAAAAAGAAAATAGGCTGAGGACGACGATGACTTGGTGAGAGACAACCCGGCCTGTGTTCTGATGAGTACATGGTTGGTTTAGAGTAGTCTGGTTTTGGCAGGTGTCCATCTGCCTCCTTCTTGCCTCCTTTGAGGTAAAGGTACTCACTGTTTGGCACTTCATAACGTGTGCCTGGTGCCAAAGACACTGGAATCATCTTTATTACTTGAGCACAACAGACCAGCATGAGGCTGGCTCTATAGAGCACCCCCTTGGGGATTCAGTACCTGGCAGAATTTCATAACCATTACTCATGCTAATATCGCACTCCTCTTGATGCCTTCCCTGAGATCTGGCTTCTCTGATATTTACTTTCTTAGAAGCTGCTGGAGAAGAGGAGTGGGCTGACGAGGGAGGACCATGTTCTTGGACTATCCAATTTGCCAGGAGATACTTCCTCTGTCCTTTGTCACCGTTCTTTCCTCCTCTCTCTTCTTCCCTCAGTCTCCTTTGTTTGACAGGCAGGAAAGATGAAGGTCAGCAGGATGCTGGCGTTAGAGCTCAGGGGCCTCCTCAGAATGCTATCACTGTCCAGACCCTGCTGTGCTGGAACGCCTCTTTCCTAGCCTAGTGTGTGGCTAGTTACAGCACTATAAGGGCATCCACTAAAGACTGAAACACATTAAGCACCTGGAGTTTAGATGACTCACAGTCACTCTCTCTGCCTGTCTGGTCTGGAACCCTAGCCACAGCACAGGCAAGAACAACTGAACCTTTCCCGGAAATGAAAAGGGGACTGATCTCATCCATTTATACCACTGTGTCTACAATAAGACTTGGGGGTCAACATCTACGCAATCTCCTCTTAGATGCATGTGTGTGCGCGCGCGTGCTCGCGCACACACGAGTGTGGTGGTGGTGGTGGAGGGGGGGGCTGACCATAAATGAAGCATATAACTTAAGGATATGAACAAAATTAGTCTTCTCTCTCTTTCCATGAATTGTCCGTGAAATCGCAGACAGGTCTGTACATTGTTCTATTAAAAGGGAACAAAAGGACTAGTTTGAAGAGACAGCATTAAGCTCCACTGATGGGAAGTAGCAACTCTGTCAAATAGTTCCTTCAAAGACCTTGGCATCCTGAATTCAATACATTCTCTTTTCAACCACCACAGGCATTTGCTTTTAATAAGTCTTTACAGAATAAATGATTCAACAGGGCACTTCAAAACTGCATTTCTGACCAGCAAAATAAATACTGGCTCCAGATGTTTCTCATTTTTCTATGTCACTAATGCAAAACTCTGAAAACTCCTGTTATAGGGCATCCATTTAACCCTAATGTTTTACATACCTCTCCTTTCACAATCCCCCTTTCCATCTCTGCACGGCCCCTCTATGGGATAATCTACCTAGGATGCAAGCGTGCCTTCTCAACAGAATCTAAGAGGCCGAGGACACAGATCGCCCTCCAAGGTCCTCTTCAGGTCCTTTGATCTTCTGACGCCTGCATTAGTCATCCAGATGACCTTCTGGATTTTGCTTCAAGGCTAGTTGACATTAGAGCAGCTAAAGCTGCCACTCCATGCCCTCCTGGTGTTAAGATGGGCCGTGCATGATGGCTTAGACTACCTGGCCTCATGCTGTAAGGAAGGGTCCTCAGAGACCAAGACACTAGAGAAGCGGGGGACGAGGGAGTAACCAGACCACGAAGCAGCGGCGGTAAAGGAGACGCACATAGGTGAGTCATTTAAGGGAGCCCCTCGACCTTTGCCCCGCATGCTTCCCATAAGATCTCTGTTACATTTTAAAACGTGTAATTCTATTAAAGAAATGATCTTAACCCACTCGTTGGGTTGAGGTCAGAAACATCCCCTCTAGGCTTGTGTATTTGGACACTTGGGCCCCAGCTGGGAGTGCTACTGCCTTGGGAGGTCCTGGCCGAGGTGGGTCACTGGGAGTTAGTTGTGAGCATTACAGCTTGGCCCTTATTGTAGCCTCTTCTTTCTGTGGCCTGGCCACGGGATGTGAACAGATGGCACAGGAAGCTCTCTCTGCCACAGCTGAGCCATGCCAGTCACTGTACATTCCCTACCACAATCTGGTCTAGCCTCAGAAACTCTGGGCCCAAACAATCCTCGCTTCCTAAGTTATTTCTGTTGTGTTGTGTCACATCGGTGAGAAAAGGAGCCCATGCTGTCGTGGCTGGTATTTACTAAGCTTGTGGCTGCCGTAAGTACCCCTGGCTAGCCTAACATTTCTCAGGACAGTCCTAAAAAGTGGGTCCTGTCGTCTGCACTTTGTAAGTGAGGAAACTGAGTCTTAAAGATTCTGATAATGCAAGAAAAATGCATGATACAGAGGAGAAATCATGTGGTTTGTGTGCATGCGTGTGTATATGGTATATGTGTGTGGGTGTGTGCATGTGTGTACATGTGTGTATAGGTGTGCTCATCCAAGCATGCATGCATGTGTGGAGGCCAGAGGTCCATGTTGGCTGTCTTCCTCTATTGTTCTCTACCTTACATTTTGAGACAGGCTCTCTCAGTGAACTTTGTATCTGCCTCTTTCTATCACTCCAGCACCGGGGTGACAGACACATGCCTCTATGCATAGCTTTTATGTGGGTGCTAGGTATCTGCACTCAGGTCCCCATGCTTGTGTAGAAAGCATGTTAATCCTTGATCTATCCCTCCAGCCCCTCATTCCTGATTTTTGAAGGAGAGATCATCTCAAGCAAAGGCCCTTGTCCAGCCATCATTTTCAGAGAGATGGCATCTTTATATATATTGCTTCTGAGAACAGGTACTTCACAGCTGTCCTCAGGGACGCACCAAATCATACTTTGTTTGGTGGAGGTCTGGCTGCTGGCAGCTGTCTACACCGGCCATCAGAGTTCTCAGTATTGGGTATTTCAGAAAACTCTAACCCCTTCTAAGCATTGTGAGAGAACAAGATCATGTTTAAGCATCACAACCCTTTGCAGATGACTTCAGGAGTGACAATCCAGCAATTCTAGCCCACATGAAAGTCTTAATTCGTTTATAAAGATAATGACCTCTGGACATAAGGTATAAAAGTTATCCATCTTAGAAGTTTGATACCAGTGGTAGGTATGCCATTTGTGACTACTTCCCTTCTCAAAACAAATAATGAAATTAAATCAGATATTAGTTGACAGCTTCGGCGAAATCCTAGTTTTGGTAGAGTCTCAGATAACGCGAGTTTCATAAAGACAAAGTGTTTGGAACGAAGTTTGATTTTATGATGCAGACTTTAGCTTGCTAGATGTAGAATGGATGAACTTGAAGGGAGAAAAGGCATTGGAGAAAAGAAAGGCAAGAGAGACATCTAGACCAGTACATTCCTTCGGAGGGAAGAGTTTCCAATCCTGTGGTTCACGAAGCTAATGTAAAACTAGCTATTAAAACTGGATGTGCATCACAACTACCTGAAAATTTTGCTAAAACCTGAGATGTGCTCCTTTCACAAGTTTCCAGGTAGTGCTTAGCTGCTGATTTGGGACTCATATTTCTTTAATAATAAACATATCTTATACATGTATATATATATATATATATATATATATATATATATATATATATATATATATCTTGATTTTGTGTGTGTGTGTGTGTGTGTGTGTGTGTGTAGGCTGGAGGTTGATGTATGGCATTTTCTTTGATTGCTCATCTCCTTATGTTTTCTTACTTTATGGCCTTTCACTGAGCTCCAGGAATCTGTCTGTCTCCACTCCACTCAGTGCTGGGGTTAGAGATGCATGCTGCCATGTCAGCATTTTACATGGGTACTGGGGATCTGAACTCAAGTCCTCACGCTGTGTGGCAAATATTTCAGCAACCTAACCATCCCCCCACTCCCTAGGACCCATATTTCTAGAAGAAATATACTCTGAACTATATGTGGTTGGAGATCTGGCTTGACTTTTCCCAGCTTGTGTTCTGGATTCTCTCTCCATGGCTGATACCATCTTTGGATCTTATAAACGTGTGGTTAATTTTTTAAAATTAAACTTATAGTTTCACATTTAATCTAGCTTACCTGGTAGAATTTGGTAAGTTTCCAATAGGAAGAATGTTCACGGGAAAATAAGTGGATGTAAAGCTGTTGAGAAAAAGATAAGGGATAATCAAGAAAAGAAAATCAATTTCATTATCATTACAGTTGATATTCGCTCTTTTTGTTTTGTTTTTGTTTTTTGTTTTTCGAGGCAGGGTTTCTCTGTGTAGCTTTGTGCCGTTCCTGGATCTCGCTCTGTAGACCAGGCTGGCCTCGAACTCACAGAGATCCGCCTGCCTCTGCCTCCCGAGTGCTGGGATTAAAGGCGTGCGCCACCACCGCCCGGCGATATTCGCTCTTAAACAGAATAAACGCTGTAATAAGGACAGGTAAGTTATATTCTACACCAGTTTCCATTATCAACCTAAACACATTTATAGATGAAAAAGATGCTATTATGTCTATACAGTGTCTGGTTAAAAAGGAAAATTTTATGATTGAACAATCAATTCTATTGAGTAGAAAACCGCAAAATCACACTTACAACTCAATGCTCTAAACAATGTTAAATAACATCTATTATGACCCAGGTTTTGTTTGCCTAAGTTACAGAACTGGTTTTTATTTTATTTATTTATTTGGTTTTTCGAGACAGGGTTTCTCTGTGTAGCTTTGTGCCGTTCCTGGATCTCGCTCTGTAGACCAGGCTGGCCTCGAACTCACAAAGATCCGCCTGCCTCTGCCTCCTGAGTGCTGGGATTAAAGGCGTGCACCACCACCGCCCGGCCAGAACTGTTTTTTAATAATGATGATATTAAAATAAGTTTTTAGAGACAGAATCTTAGTGTGTAGCTCAGGCTGGCCTTGAATTCAAGACCTTCCTGCTTCAGCCTCCTGAGTGCTGGAATTTCAGGTATGAGCAACATACCCTGAATTTGTGAGGGTGAGTAGAAAGAAAGGGCCTCCTTAAACATTATTCTCAGCATCTCCTGGGAGGGTAGCGGTGGAGGAGGCACTCCTGGTAAGGAAGGAATTGAGGCTTTCCTTTGCTGGGCAGTACTCATCCAGAAGCAGGCTTTCACCACAGCTGCCAGATTCCTTGTCTGGTCAAGCCCAAGACCAGAAGGATTCAGAGGAATCATTGCTTCTACACTTCCTTTCCTCTTGCAAGAACCTAGCCTGGCACTCTAGGCCTCACTGTGAGATATTTTAGCTTGTTTTTGCAATGTAAAGCCAAATTGAATGGCCAAGGCCTGATAGAATTTGCTTGTTGTGTTTTGCAGGTCTTGACCACCCATCCTTACTTCCACAAAGGAACAAAGACAGTGGCCATTCCTTCTGAGCTTCAACACTTGCTGTACTTTTCCCACCAGAGATGGGAGATGGAGGTGTGTGTGTGTGTATGTGTGTGTGTGTGTGTGTGTGTGTGTGTGTGTGTGTGTGTGTATGTGTGTGTGAGTGTGTGTGTGTGATTGGCTTCTGAATAGAGGCCAATCACTCTGCTCTTCCAAAGTTTAGAAAGTCCCGATGTTTGAATGTGGACCATGAGTGTGACCTTTAACTAGGACTCTGTGTGCATATGTGCATGTGTGTGCGCACACACAGGTATGTACCAGTGCATGTGAAGGCTGGAGGATGCTGCTGGGTGTCCTCCTCTATCACTGTCTGCCGGGTGTCCTTGAGACAACGCCTCTCACCGAATAGGCCAGCTGGTATACCCCAGTGATTGATCCTGTTGTCTCTACCCTCCCCCAACCCAGTGCTGGAATTACAGGTGCATGAGGTCATGCCTAGTTTTTTAAAGTGGATGCTGGGGATCTGAACTCAGGTCCTCACACCTACATACCAAGGACTCTTTCCTGCTAAACTGTATCTCCAGCCCAGGACTTCATTTTTCAAGTATTTAAGTCAACACAAAGTTTGCAGACAAGAGTTGGCTCAGCAAATTTCTCTTTCACTGTCAAGGCTTGAAGGTGGGGGTGCACATTTCCTCTGTGGGACTAAATATAACCGAAGATGTCTTTACTTTAGAAAGACATGATGAGCCCATACCTGTGTTTGCCAGGTGCTTTCTCCTTAAAATATTGTGGCAAGCTGCTGCTTATTAGCCAGTCATGGCAAGGTGCCAACAGACGTTGACGTGGTAGTTTGCCTGGGCTAGACACTTGACATCTTTAAGCTGCTAAACTCACTTCAAGTATAACTGCCGTTGTGTGTCAGCAAAAGCTATTGTCTTTTATCTTCACTGAAACAAAAATACCAACTGCAAACAGGTATTGAACTTTAAGATTGTTGTAAAAGTAGTGTTCAACACAAGCCTTGCCCAGCATGGATACCAAAGTCTGAACAGAAACCTGCAAATGTGAAATGATTCGAAATGAGGGGAGGGAGGAAGAGTAGAGTGCGCACTAAGACCCTAGAGATGCACGCCGTCAAAGGAGTTGAGGAGCGCTTTCAGACAGAAGCCACGAGAACGAAGGGCAAAGGGTGCACATGATTTGGACAAAACATGGGTGGGCCTTGTGTTTTGTTTAGGTAGCAAAAGTACTGGTTTAAACTATTCAGTATCAGGCATTAAATGTTGTAGAGGCCTACTATACTGGTAGACTAAAGAATCTTTTGGTTTGACCTCCCTTGGCCAGGTTTTTAAACAAATTCGTGTTAGTGGCCAATATTAACACATTGGAAGATTTTACATCAAAAGCTCTCGGCTTATGAAGCTGGGGTTGTAGCTCAGCTGGCAGAGTGCTTGCTTAGCATTGGTGAAGTCCTGAGTCTGGTCCCTGGCACCATATAAACAGGGTGTGGTGGCCCATGCATGTAATCTTAGCACTTGAGAGGTGGAGGCAAGGGAATCAGAAGTTCAAGGTCATCCTTAACTACATAGTGAGTTTGAATTGGGCAACCCTGGGACACATGAGACCTTGTCTCAAAAATAAAACAACTCGAGACTTAAGTTTTCCTCCTAAAAAGTGGGTAGGCTGGGCATGTAGCTCAGTGGACAATGCACCTCTCTAGCTCTTACGGGGTGCAAGGCCCTGGGTTTGGTCCCTAGCATCTGGAAATAAAAAGAGTATTTGACTTGAGCATGGCAATACAAACCTGTAATCCCAGCACTAGGGAGTTGGGGGGTATCCCAGAGATCAAGGCCAGCCTGGGCTAGGCAGTGAGTGAGACCTTGTCTCAACAAGCAAATGAATAAAAAGACATCCTGCCAAGAATGTGGTCTACATTTCTTCATGGTCATGAGGATCTAGAGCTGAGTGGCAAGCACCTGGCCATCAGCTGCAGCCCTTGGCTCTCCCTCTCCTTGCCATGGCTCCCCTTTCAACCTTCTTTGATCATGGGTATTGGCTGTCTGATGTCTGGCCTGTGTGGGCATTTGGATCTTCAGTGTTTTCCGTACATTAACACATTCCACTGCAATCCATTCGATCAAAGCAAGTGGTCCTGATCTCTCAGTTCCTCTTGCAAATAAAACACCTTGCCCACAGAAGGCAACACCTAATAAACACTGACTGCCCTTGGTCTAGAGAGATAATACCCTGGACAATACACATGCAGGATTTGGCTTTTTGTTCTGAAAGCACATCATGGATCACGATTTAAAATGCATATTCTTCAATGGCAGGGCACCCAGCTGTGTTCATAGGAAGGATGAGGGCTTTCCACTAATTGTTTTGTCAGTTCATTTAATTCAGGAAGCCAATTTTAGGTAAGAAAATTTGGGTTGACAAAGCATCTAGGTTGAGGTTGTCTACTGTATTTTTTTTTCCAGAAAAGCTTCCAGTCTATAAAGAGTTTCTTTCAAATAGAGTTGCTCTCTATATTTGAAATTCTACCTGTAAAATATCCTTATGTCCTATGCAGGCAGGCATGTTTATACGAAAACTCAATGTGGGCAATCACTTCCTTAATGTCCATGTTGAGGACATGTACGGAGCACGCAGATGAAGTCAGTGCTAGCAGTACCTGTGAGATGTGGAGTGAGTTTCCCAACAGCTGTGCACTGATGCTTGTAACCATTCCAGAGTCTGCATTTCTTTAGCAAGGTGGACTCTGTCTCGGCCCTCCTAATGGACTTGGGCAAACCCATGAACTCTTCCTGTTTCATTCCTTGCCAATGAGGGATTTGTGTTAAATAACTCTACGATTCCCTAAAGATGAACGTGTTGTTTTCCCAGGTAGAGGTGCCTGCAATAAAGGGAGGCCAGCTCGTTTTGATTTAGGAATTGATGTGGAGCCCTTAGCCTTGGCCGTCTGTGTCCAGCCTGGAGCGTGTGGAGGTGCTTCTACCATCACACTGCTCTCCTGGCTGGAGATCCTGAAGTCTGCTGGTAGATGTCAGGGCTCCCTGGTTATTATTAGATATTCTTTCACCCCTGGTTATTAAAAACTCCATCATCTCTAAGACTCTTAGTCCCAGCTTTCTCTACCTGGTTTATAGATAAGGCTTTCTCTTCTGATTGGAGCCATGAAGTGTATGGGGAGGTGCAACTTGCAATTCTCAGAATGGAAAATTGATGAAAAATATTACATGAATCATTTGGGTTGTTTAAGAAGGAAGGAAAAAAAAACCAATCTGTTTTGATTTTAATTTTTCATTGATCTCAAAGCTTACCTTGTCCTAGCAAAGCAAGAAGATGATTTTATTGCAAAGGAGTGTTGAGAGAAGAAATCAGGAAGGGAGGGTATATTCAGTAAGAATAGGAGTCAGGGTCAAGAGCAGATGATTTCAAGTAGAACAGCTCATTATTTAGAGTGGAAGTCAATCCCTGTAAGGTCTTAGGGAGTCAAGGAGGTGCTACCCACTGAGCCCTGTAGACCTCGTTTACTCTCTTTGTTCCTTCAGTAGGAATAGGTATGTATTATGGAATAATATAAGTAAGATATAATAAGATAAAACCTCCAAGTTTCCACTACCCACAAACCCATGAAGTTAACATGGGTTTTGATGTCTATGCTTCCAGGTTTCTAGCAAATATAAACATGGACATTATGTAGTTTTAAAAAGTTGGATTATACTTAAATATTTTTACATATGAATGCACACAAATATTGTGTGTGTGTATGTGTGTATGCATAACTTGTAGCAAAAATCTACACTAGGTTGAGATGTCATGTGTCTTGAAGATATAGTTGAAAAGCCAGTGAGATGATTCAGTGGGTAAGGGCACTTGCCACTAAGCTTGATGACCCCAAGACCCACATGGTAGAAAGAAAGAACCGACTTTTGCAAGCTGCCCTCTGTCTTCTGCATGCGTGTCATCATTTGTACACACACACACACACACACACACACACACACACACACCCCATAAATAAAAAAGGATATGGTTGAAGATATCCCTCTAGAGTAGGTACCTACATTAAAATCCTCTATTTCATTTTTAATATGTTTCTTCATCAGAACATGGACATTTAAAATAAAACAGCATCATATATATTAATATCTATCAGCCTAACACTATCATAAAAGATATGGTAGAAATATGGTATTTTCATGGCTGTATTTGTTCTAATGTAAAAGTAGTGCATTTTGGGAAATCATTGTTGATCATGGTCTCAATAACTTCTACTGTTGTTGCTGAGATAAATATAGTTTAAGAGAGAAAAGATTTATTTTGGCCCGGAATTTGAGATTATAGGTTATAGTTTATTGTTGCTGTGAAGTCAGATCAGTAGGAGCCTGAGTTGCTGGTCACATTGTATCCATACAGGAAGGAGATGGATGAATGCTTGTGCTCAGCTCACTCTCCTTTTTACACTGTGGTCAATCCCAGCCTAAGAATGGTTCCACCCATAGTGGACAAGTCTTCCCACTTTAATTAGTCCAATCAAGATAATCCCCACAAGAATGCCCAGAAACCTATTTTCTAGATGACTTTAGATTTCATCAAGTTGACAACTGAGATTAACCATCACAATCATTTTCTCTTCAGCTTGACAACTGGGGGATTTGGTGGAGGAAGAATGGATGGCACTCTTGGTACCACCTGCATTGAAGTCACTGAACTCTCAGGCAAAGGAGACTTGAGAATAAGGTCAGTAGGCAAATATTAGAGAGTGTCCAAAGAGAGACAGAAACTAATGTGGAGAATCTGAAACTGTTTTATGGTGAACTTCAGAGACATAGATTTTTTTAAAATGTCATGTCGAAGAGTAACTCATACATAGCTCTCTCTCTCTCTCTCTCTCTCTCTCTCTCTCTCTCTCTCTCTCACACACACACACACACACACACACACACACACACACACACACACACGCTGAAATTAAAATTATTTGGGACAGTGTTAAGCTTGACAGAATATATCCTGATATTTTATATTTTACTCTGTGTAATGCAATTCCATTCACCCCATCCCAATCTGTTCTGTTCTTTCTTTCTTTTGAAATAATTGGTCAAGACATAGTAAAGTTGGTTTCTCAACTGGTTCCTTCTCAGTTTGAAGGATATAAAGTTAAGAGAAAATGAATATCAATCACTCTGACACATTGATGAAAGACAGCTAATTATTGTATATTAAGAGGGCTTCCTCCTAATTTATGTAAATAAATAATTACACAATATTAATGTCATTTCTTTTCAGCTACTTAAAAAAGACAATATATTTGTGAGCATTAATCTATAGAATTCAGGCACTTATTTAGAATAAATTCAAACCCAGATCCCGTGTAAAATATGAAATCTGCATGTCGTTGCTTCAGAACGATAGCTGTTACCACTTAGGGGTGAGTAATGACTGGTAAATTTAACCAACTGGAACTCAATGAACACATCCTTTGATGCCAGATAGAGCTGCTCATTTGAACCAAGGACCCCAGACCAGGAACTAAACTTAGATTAACTGAATCCCCTCCCCACAACGGCTACTGACTAACTCTAATTTCAGATTGTGCCCACGAAGAAGGTGTTTATCACAAAAAAGAATGGCCTGAAAAAAGGAGTCAGCCTTCTAAGGTAGTGCAGAACCCCCCACATGACTTCCACCTGAGGTGTGCAGCTTCTAGGGCAGCTGGCTCAGGGCTTTCTCTTCTCCCTTCTTTGCTAATGGAGGGGGACCTGCAGAATCCCTTCCTGCCACGCCACCACTGGTTCTTAGTGATTCATTCAAGCCAAACAAAGCCAACGCCCACCATTACTGCCATCATGAACCCTTTCTCCGTTTCTGAAAACTGAAAGTGAGTAGGATTGTTTCTTTTTAAGTATTTACAAAGAACCCTCCAACCGCCTTCTAGCAGGCAGGGGCTCCGCTTCTTCTCATCACTTCCTGGTATCTGAACCCGGTGGACTCATTTGGTGCCTTTGCGAAGCATCTGTAAGCCCAGCGGGGCCAATTACAGCTGCCTAACTGGACTGCTGTAGTGTGGGTCACGTTTGCTTCGAGTGTAACGACATCCTGTGAGGAAGTTGTTTCAGTTTGAGTAGAATACGGTTACTTTGACCATTCTGTTTGCATAGGACTGGAAGTTGCCGGACTTGTCATACCAGGCACCGGAGTTAAAACGTTCATGTTCCTTGGTGCCGCCCCCTCTGTGTGCGGAGAGCAGAAGAAAGGGAGGAGGCCGCAGGCAGTGCCATCTAAGGAGCCAAGCGAAGGTCGGCCTTTTGAGTAATGATGACCTCTGAGTGACAACCACTTCCCACGGAAGCTTTCACTCAAGGCTTTTATAGGCTGTGCAAACGGAAGTGAATCAAACCCGGTAGGCGGCCATGGGAAGCACGTGACAGCGAGGGGGCTGTGAGGACTCCCCTCTGAAAGACAATGTCTCTGTGTTTCATTCACTTCAAATACAAGACATGCGGAACACACATACCCTTCCTGGATTAGGAAAATATCACTCACGTCGATAACGTCTTTGGGTAAGTCACAGGGCACTTGGTTTTAGCAAACACAAGTTCCTACATGCAAGCGGAGTCACTCTTATGTGAATGGCTTATTTAAACATTTGCTTGCTTTTTCCTTGAGAGAAGGTTGATGCCCGGAGGGCCTTTCGCAGAGATCTGGAACCTTCTCTCTAAGACTGCTCTGTTCTTCAGAAGGCTGCAAATCATCTTTTAAATAGTCCATTATTCTGAACACATGTTGTTCCTAGTCACTTTCTGTCAACTTTGTCCTTGGTCTGCTTTCCCTATGACCCCAGTGCTCCACGTTCAAAAGGAGGCCACATAATCAATCCTCCCACATCCAGGCTCTTCCATTCCATTTCCCCACATCCAAGTCTTCTGTTCCATCTTCTATCTTTTCACTGAAGCCAATTTCTTTCTCATCGCTTCATTAAAAAAAACAAAACAAAACATCAAAAGGTGATTTTGTATAGAATGAGGTTACACGTGTTTCTACCCAAGTTCATTCTTTGAGAGGAGAGACTGGGGACCAGAGACAAGCTTACAACATGTGTCTCAAAGAGCAAAGACAACAGCCCCGATGCATTCTCTAATGCACCACCCATGAGGTTACCAAGCCTAGGATCTTAAATGTTTGCGTGGTGACATATTGGAGTACACTTTGGAGAAGACTCAAGCAGGATGGGAAACATGACAATAACCAAGGGAGTCTCAGAGAGGAAGTAAGATCTTGGATTACTTCCTTTGTTAGTTACTATGATGAAATACCCGACAAAAGCAACTTAACAAAGGCAATGTTTATTTCTGGCTAACAATTCAAGGATAGAGTCTGCCATGGCAGGGAAGAATGGGGGCAGGAGCTTGAAGAAGTGGTTCCCATTGCATCCCCAGTCAGGGAGCAGAAATGGATGAATGCTGTGCTCAGCTCCTCCCCCTTCTTATTCAGTCATAGGCCTTCATTGGTGGAGTGATGCTACCCCACCGGTGTTGGGAATCCTTCAGTTATCTTAGACAATCCTCAGAGGCACTCTCAGAGAGAGGCTTGTCTCCTTGGTGACTCTAGATCCTGTCAAGTTGACAGTGAACACCATTCCAGCCCTCTTAGTGAGGTATAAAGTGACAGCAAAGAGTAGCACAAATAGTTAATAAAGTTATTATGAAGGAGCTCTGCATATGGCTATGCCCCCAAGATAAACAATTCCTTAACAGAAGTTTTTAATTGGTGTCTTCAGGAAGTAAAGGTGGCTAGAAACTAGGAAGTCAATGACTTATGACTTTGCAATTAAGTATCATGGGATTTCTGAAAATAAGACTGTCTTAAATATCTCTACACAGTTATAAAATTTTATTTTCAGTGACTAGGGCTGGTCTTCTCCATGCTTGACTTTGTTAAGCACTTTTAATAGCATTCAGTATTATCAGAGTCCTTCTAATACACTGTTTCACTTCTTCCTCAACAATAACTACTTAGATACACATTTAATCAAAATTGTATTAAAACTATAATAGTTTTTTTTCCTATTATGGCCCTGGTTCTTCATAGCAGTGAGAAAGCTTCAAAGCATTTAAAGCATACATTAACATTCTTTGAATGGTTTGAATGGGAATGGCCCCCAAATATTCATGTGTTTGAATGCTTGGCAGCTAGGGAGTGGCACTATTAGGAGGTGTGGCCTTGTTGGAGTAGGCGTGGCCTTGTTGGAGGAAGTGTGTCACTGTGGAGGCGGGCTTTGAGGCCTCATATATGCTCAAGCCACGCCCAGTGTGGCAGTCTTCTGCTGCCTGTGGATCAAGATATAGAACTCTCAGCTCCTTCTCCAGCACCATGTCTGCCTGCATACCACCATGCTTCTCACCAAATTAATAATGGACTAAACCTCTGAAACTGTAAGCCAGCCCCAACGAAATGTTTTCCTTTATAAGAGTTGCTGTGGTCATGGTGTCTCTTCACTGCAATACAGACACTAACTAAGACACTCACTATGGGGCCAGCCGACCACCATGGAAGAAGTCCGGCTACTTTGTCTCTTTAGTCAGTAGCCCTATTAGACTCGCAGCCTGCAATCAGTCATGGCAGAAAGAAACCTCAGGACATTTCAGCCCCTTGTTATCAAGCCACCTCAGCTCATAGTTCTCCCCAGCAGGACATTTACAAAGTAAAAAGAGACAAGTCACCCTTACCGTGTCCCTTCCAAAATTCTGACTCAAAGAATCCAAGAAAATATGGTTGCATTGTGTCATCAAATTTGGGACGAGGTTGGTATGTAGCCAAAATAACTGGAATCATGTTGTAGAATATTATTTTAAGGTGTGTTACTTTTGTTTACACTCTGGAACATTGGTTTAAAGATGCAAAGATGTGTTTTGATAAAATAAAATTCACCTGCGGTCAGGAGACTGAATCAGCAACTAGCTGACAGGAAGTGGTAGGGAGGAGCCAGGTGGAGAAGGCTTTATAAGGAGGGGCAAGGAGCCACAACGGGTGCTTTTTGGAGGGCGTGAGCAAGGAGAGGAGGTGAGCTACTTGCTATTCAGCCTCTCTGAAGAGCAGAATTCCACCTCGACCTTTGAATCTTGAGTTCTTTAGAGGGACAGAGATTTAGTTAAGTTCCCTTCGTAGTTTTGCAAGAGTTGGAGCCAGAGGGAACAGAATTCCCTCCGGCTACAGCCCTTGTGCCCTAACCACTGCAGTAGAAGAGTTGCAGTTGCCAATTCGGACAGCCATGGCTTAAAAGGCAGCAACGATTAAATAACAGAACAACAGAATCATCCATAATTACTATAATGCAAGCTGTGTCTCTTTCTTTCTTTCTTTCTTTCTTTCTTTCTTTCTTTCTTTCTTTCTTTCTTTCTTTCTTTCTTTCCTTCCTTCCTTCCTTCCTTCCTTCCTTCCTTCCTTCCTTCCTTCCTTCCTTCTTTCTTTCTTTCTTTCTTTCTTTCTTTCTTTCTTTCTTTCTTTCCTTCCTTCCTTCCTTCCTTCCTTCCTTCCCTTCTTTTTTTTTTCCTTTTTTGAGACAGGGTCTCACTATGTAACTCTGGCTGGCCTGGAATTCACTATGTACATCAAGCTGGCCTTTAACTTTCAGGAATCTGCCTGCCTTTGCCTCCCAAGTGTTGGATTAAAGGTGTATGTCATTATGTCCAGCTCCTCATATATATTTTTTGCACTTATTTTATTTTTCATTCCTATGTGTGGTGTCCTCTGTATGTGAATGTTTACATGTGTGTGCAGGTGCTGGTGGAGGCCAGAAGGGGGCTCCAGATCCCCTGGAGTTACATACAGGTGGTTGTTAGCCACACTACATGACTGCCCGGAATCCAACTCTGGTCCTCTGGAAAAGTACCTCAAAAGTACCTTTGAGCCATCTCTCCGGCCACTCCTAGGTATTTCTATATTCAATCAAGTAGACTCATCAAAATCAACTGTCATAAAGTTGGAGGAGCAATTGATGGGCCTGGGGAGATACATAAAGTTTAGGAGAGGAATCTTGAATTTGAGTCAAACTCTATAGAAGGTGAAGGTAAAGTAAATTGGAAATTTGCAAATGTAATTTTACAAAATGTTTTAACTTTGTGTGTGTGTGTGTGTGTGTGTGTGTGTGTGTGTGTGTGTGTGTTTCTATTTGATTTTGAGGTGCATCATTAGATTATTTATTTGAGATCTCTTTTTTTTCTTTCTGTCTCTCTTTCTTTCATTTTTTTTAGTGTAACCATTTATAGGTATAAAGCCTCCCATTATACCTGCCTTGGTTATAGTCCAAAGGCTCTGGTAAAATTGAAAATTTTATTTTCATTTGATTCTATGAATTTCCTCTCTGATTTCTTCAATGACCTACTGTTCATTCAAGAGTGTATTCAATCTCTGCGTACTTATATATCTATGACTTTTTTTTCTTGCTCTTGATTTCCAGATTTATTCCACTATAACTTAGTAAGATGTAAGTAATTATTTTCTTTTTTGGTATTTGTTAAGACTTCCTTTGTGGTTGGGCAGTGGTGATACATACCATTAATTCCAGCATTTGGGAGGCAGAGGCAGGTAGATCTCCAAGTTTGAGGCCTGCCTATGAATAGTGAGTTCCAGGACAGCCAGGACTACACAGAGAAACTCTGTCTTGGAAAACCAACAACAATAAAAATAAACACACAGAACAAAAACAAGACTTGCTTTGTGATCTAGAATGTGTTCTGTTTTAGAGAAGTTGGACTACTGAGAAGAATGTTTTCCATATATGCTGGATGTGAATATCCTGTAGACATGTACTTGGCCTATAACATAGATTAACTTTGCCATTTCTTTGCTGATTTCATGCCAGCCAGGATGACTTATCAATCAAGAAGTGACAACAGACGGTGAGGTTGTGGAAAAGAGGAGTCCTTATAATTTGCTGATGGAATATAAACTAATGGAGCCGCTATGGAGATCAGATTGGTGGTTCCTCAAAAAACTAAAAATAATATCACCATATGATCCAGCCAAACAACTCCTGAACATATATCCAAAGGATTTAATGCTAACATGTTACAGAGACACTTGCTGCACTTCTCACAATTGACAAGATAGAGAGTCAGCCTAGATGTCAACAGATGAGTGAATATAGAAAGTGTGATACATATACACAATGGAGTTTTAGGCCATCAGAAAGATGAATGAAATAATGACATCTGTAGAAAAATGGGTAGAAGATCATTATGTTCACTAAAATCAGTCAGACTCAGGAAGACCAGCATTGCATGTTGTCTCTCGTACGTGGAAAGTAGATTTATATATATACTAAACAAGTTTTTTAAATGGCTTAATATCAGAATATTTCTTTCTGTAAGATCAGATTTTTCTGACAAAGATAAACTATATTTAGCAATATATATCATTATACATAGCTGTATGTATATATGTATATACATATGTATATATATCTATGTATATATGATATATATATATCATTTTGGATAAGATTATGAATGAGTCTTCTCTAGTTTTTTCTCTTCTCAATGAATCATGTTACTATTAAAAACAAAACAAAACTGAAATAGTCTGGAAAGATCACAAATATCTTCATCATGTCAATGATATCAGGCTGAAGTCCTAAGAAGCTATCTGAGCCTATTGCCAATCACAGTGTAATCTTCACTCACAGTCACCTGCTGTCTGTCTGCTGTTCTCATACTCAGATGCACAGTCACAGATTCAGCCTCTGTTTCCCACCTGAGGTCCTCTCCTCCCTTGCTCTCTCAACACTGGCAGTTTATAATTCATTCCCAGTGCTGGGCTGCAGCATGCATTAGTATAAAGGGGGTCCTTTCCAGTGTTGAAGGGACCTGCCGGTTGAATTGAATTCTCTTGTTCATTCCCTTATTCTAGTCCTCAATAACTGAAAAATGCCTTCTTTGTCTGGAGTCCCCAAGGGAAACTATATTGACACTCTGAAATTAATGTTGTCATGTATGGAAAGGAATTGCAGCCATAGTGATTTTGCTCCTCTTGGGCCATGGGTTGAATTCATCAGAATCCTCCTGCATCCCAGAGAGGAAACTGGTACAAACACTTGCTACAGGAGGACTTCATCTAAAAGCACTTTCTAGGTTCAGAAGGCAAAGACTCTGGACTCAGAAAATAGCTCAGTCTTCCCCAAACCATGTTGTTTCTCATGGTGGTGGTAAGCTCCTAAGTCAGCATCTGAAGGTGAGGAGAAGGAATTAGGATAAACTTCATAGATGTCAGCAATCAAAAGTCATTTCATTCCACAACGAATCTTTTAAAATGTGAACATATAATTATTTCTCCCTAATAGTAAAATGCTAGCCTAGAAACTTTCATTAAGAAAAGGCCAAGAGTAATCTTGGGGACTGGAGAAGTTCACAGAACAGGGAGGTCAGAGTGGGATGCCAGGGGGACTTGCTTTTGAGAGGATTCTGCACACTTAAACCTAAACTCCCAACCAGGAGAATCAGTGCAAAAGAGTGGGATGTCAAGCCAACGCACATCCTCACTCTGTTCTGATAACAAGGCAGTCTCGATGCTGCTGCTGGTTCACCATCCTATTCAAAGGATAAGAGGTCATATAAATATAGAGGATACTGATATAAATGCTTTTAAGAGTTCTTATAAAAGGAAATTTAAGTAAATATAAAATTCACTGAATTTTGCTTTGGGTGATGTTCATTTTATTGCAACAGGGCGTCTCTCTCTTTTCCCACTTAGATTGTGGTGCAGACAGCAATGACGTAAGATACAGATCGACACATTTTTTTTCATGTTAATAAAAGTATTGCTGGTGCTATCATGGGAGATACCCGATGACTATAAGACATGGTCCCAGAATAGAACAACTTCATAAAGACTAAGGAGATGTCACAAAAGGGGAAGGATGGAAACTCATGTTAGGTCAGTATTTACAGTGTAAAGACTTAAGTGAGTCTAGGAATGGCTTGGGTTATGTCATTGAGTCTGTTTCTGCCTGTGAACATGAATGTGTTTAGACTTGCCTCTTAAAACTTCCAGAAAGTGCTCACATCAGTTTCTGCACCCCATCCTCTTGTCCTGTTGACTCCAGTGGGCAGAGCTAGGGGCCAGATGTGCAAGAAGAACAGAACAAGCGTATTTATTCTCCATCAGAGAAAGGCAAACTGTTGTGGAATATTAGTTTAAGGTGTGTTACATTCGTTTATGCGGTGGAATATTTGTTTAGTGGTGCAAAGATGTGTTGCATTTGTTTAACTCTGTGAAGCTCTATTACTTTACTTGCCTAAAACACCTGATTGGTCTAATAAAGAGCTGACTGGCCAATAGCTCGGCAGGAGAGAGAAATACATGGGGCTGCCAGACAGAGAGAATAAATAGGAAAAGAAATCTAGGCTCAGGGCAGAGAAGAGAAGAGGGAGGAGTGAGAAAAGGAGAAGGAGAGGAAGACACCAGGAGCCAGCCACCCAGCCACCCAGCCACCCAGCCACCCAGCCAGTCATCGAGTAAGAAGGAAAGAAAGATGTCAAGAAAGGTAAAAAGTCCAGATGCAAAATGTAGTCAAAGAGAAACAGGATAATTTAAGTTAGAAAAGATGGCTAGAAACAAGCCAAGCTAAGGCCGAGCATTCATAAGTAAGAATAAGTCTCCATGTATTTATTTAGGAGCAGGGTGGCAGGCTCCAAAGAGGGGAAAAAAAACCCCTCAGTTACAGCACATATGGATAAAGGTGGAAAATGCTAAAAGTAATTGAGGGTTCTGAATTCCCAGGATCTGGAGAGCAGGAAACTCAGGAAAATGTAGAGAACTGTGCAAATCAGACAAAGAAAGCCTGAGATGGGCAGAAGGCTGGCAGAGGAGAATCTGAAGACTGGAGGATGAGAGCGGTGAGCTAGAGAGCTTGTTGAAATATAAAACCACACAATCAAATAAAATAATGTCAACTGCAGAAAACCGGGAACACACCGGTACAATTGGAACATCCTTTTAGTGTTGACCACAGGTCGGACCCAAAAATCCGCATGGGAATCTGCAATCTGAATGCCTCTGATGAATAGCCCAAGGGCTATAGCCTGACAAGGACTGAAAAGCATGATTGCTGAAATCCTTCAGAAGGTTAAAAAGTCAGGGCCTTTAAGTGGGAAGAGATGGAAAGAAAAAAATCAACACTAGCCCACTGAATTTTCATCTACACAGTTTTTGAGGTGGAGTTGGTATATTACATAGAATTCGGTTTAGAGTCGACAAAACTGACTTAAATGATCCTCATAGAACAATTTCCCAGGACCTTGCTTGGAAATTATTTTTATTTTAAAAATGTCTAAATTTCCTGACTCATAGAAGCTAAAATCATGAAATTCGACAAGGCACGGGCACAGTCAGAGGGGGGATGGGGATACATGCTGGAGGTCTAGATGTCTTCCTGACAGTGAAGAGGAAGAAAAGCAGAAAAAGCACTTATTTTGGAGTAGGGCCATAAGTGTTGAGTGATTAATAACATCCAAGGATTATTTTGTCACTACATGTTGTAGCGATTGATATTTATCACGGTGATCTCTAGGTTAGCAAATGGTTAAGTCACATGTATTAAGTGTATTTTGTTATAACAGGTATGAATTATAGTTTTGAGGAGTTCTAGTTCACTTTCCGTATTATGTATGTGGTTATTCATTTGCTCATTGAATTCTTTCCAGCACTGAAGGTAAAGGTAGATCCTTGTGTGTGCTAGATCGGCACTCTACCACCGAGCTGCATCCCCAGACGTCATTTAATTGTTTTTCTTTTTCCTGTGTATAAGTTTGTGTATGTATGTGTATACATGTGTGTACGCCTGTGCGCATGTGTGGAAGCAGAGGAAGACATCATGTCCTCCTGTAGGACTCTCTGACATAGTCCCTTGAGACAGGGTCTCCCTGAACCAGGAGTCAGGTCGGTGGCCCACAAACTCCAGTGACCCTCCTGTCTTTGGCCCACAGCACTAGGGTTACATGTTTGACCACACCTGGCCGAGGTATTTATAGTCAGGTCCTCACGCTTATGCCCCAAGCTCTCTTACCCTCTGAGCCGTCTCCCTGTCGCCCCTCTCAATTTTATTTTAAAAATCTCTTATTCTTTACCAGTTTCAAACATGTACGTAATAAATTGAAGACATTTCAGTCTCTAACACCATCCCATCTCTTTTCACTCTCCTGCTGAAAGCCTTTTTCCCCGTAAGTCTCCCTCCTACTTTCATGCCGTGTGTGTGTGTGTGTGTGTGTGTGTGTGTGTGTGTGTGTGTGTGTGTGTGTGAGAGAGAGAGAGAGAGAGAGAGAGAGAGAGAGAGAGAGAGAGAGAGAGAGACTTGATGGGTTTAATAGGGTTGCTTGTGTGAGCATAGGTGGAAGATGATTGACAGGCTTGCAGGTCACTTATCAGGCTATACCATGGAAAAAAGTAGCATCCCTTCCTCCAGCCACCATTAACTGTCAGTCACCCCAGGAAGGGGCGGGCCTCATGAGCCTCTTCCCTCCTCCACCACGAAAGTTGACAGGTTCCTCATTTAATTTAAAAAAAAAAAAAAAAATATATATATATATATATATATATATATACTGACAGATGAAAATGACATTTTATAGTGTCCACCACAATATTTGATAGATACATCATGTAGAATGGCTAAGTAAATCTAATTAATACATGTTACATGCTTATTCTGTGGTGAGAACACTTAAAATCTATTCTACCAAAATGAAGATACATTGTTAGTAACTGTAGTCAACACATTGTGTAGATCTTGTGTATTTATCCATCACCCTAACCAGTTTTGTATCCTTCAAGGAACATTTTCCCATATGGGTGTGGTAGTGCACACCTTTAATCCCAGTTCTCAGGAGGCAGAGAGACAAGTGGATCTCTGTGAGTTAGAGGCCAACCTGGTCTACATAGCAAGCTCCAGGCCAGCCAAGGCTACATAGTGACCCCCTGTCTCAACAAAACAAAAACCTAAAGAACGTTTTCCCAGGGCTGGAGAGATGGCTCAGAGGTTTAGAGCACCGAATGCTCTTCCAGAAGTCCCGAGTTCAATTCCCAGCACCCACGTGGTGGCTCACAACCATCTGCAATGAGATCTGGAACCCTCTTCTGTATACATAATAAATACATAAATCTTTTTTTTTAAAAAAAAAGAATGTTTTCCCAATTTCTTCCCATACCCTGGCTCTTAGTAGCTACCCCTCTGCTCTGCTTCTGTGACCGACTTTCACGTAAGTGACAGCATGAAGTGTTGTCCTTTCAGTTTCTTTACCATGCTGCTCTCCAGGTTGTTGGAAAAGACAGAACCTCCTTCCTTCTTAGGAGTGAGTCATTTCCAATGAGTGGATTTTCCACATTTCCTTTATATAGTCCTTTTCCTTTCTTTCTTTCTTTCTTTCTTTCTTTCTTTTTCTTTCTTTCTTTCTTTCTTTCTTTCTTTCTTTCTTTCTTTCTTTCTCTCTCTCTCTCTTTTTTTTAGATAAGGTTTCTCTATGTAGCCCTAGCTGTCTAGAACTCACTCTGCAGACCAGCTGGCCTCGAACTCACAAAGATCCACTTGCCTCTGCCTCTAGAGTGCTGGGATTAAAGGTGTATGCCACCACCTCTCAGCCTTACCCATTCATTTTTGATGAACAGGCTGATTCCATGTAGTGATGGTTGTGAACAATGCTTCCTTTACTCACTTATGCTTTCTCATAGCAGTCAAGACATTTTGACGAGTATCAGGAAAACATAACACTGCCCTTTGGAAGGCAGAATTCAGGGGCTGAGATACAGGAATGTGAGATTCAGCATAGAGCTTAAGGATTCAGATCTGGATTTGGAAGCTACTTGGATACACGTGTCCCCTCTCTACTTCCCCCAAGAACTGGCTCTAAATGCATAAGAGGATCAGAAATAGGAGAAGGACAGACAGGACTGAGCCTGTGATGCTTTCAGCCAAATTTCCTCATGGAGTCGACTCCAGAGCTTATCCTGGACAAGTTTATTGATCACTAAAACTTTCCCCTATTCACTACACACAATTCTACAAAGTAAATGGTGATATGAAAGGTTTTCACAGGTGGCGAATGAAAGAAAGGCATAATTATTCAGTGATTGGTATGAAAAAAGAATAGTGTGCATTCAAGTACACTAATCTGTTGAGTTTAACACAGACCTCCTACTGTATTTTATTAGTGGTATGTCCGGGGAGGGGGATCCGACAATGACCTTGGTGCGTTGTGAGTTTGTGGTGATTTCTAAGCAAAGCCTCCTGTTAGGTCATAGGAGTACCAAAAGTAAACTGTGTTTAATTCATTCATCAATTGCATTGAACATGCGTGGGCAAGCCTTTGATATTTACACGGGAGATAGAAAGGTAAATAACACTTAGCTCTGGCTTTGGAGGAGCTTCTGAGTAGCCGAGGTGTGTGCAAATGACCACATCAAAGCAGGGGATGATTATAAATTGCCTCTGTGTTGCTCTTGCTCCAACCTTTGAACAAATCACCCTAGGATCTCAGAGCTTACGTAGGAAGTGAAGGGAACCCGGCATATAATTAAGTTAACAGCAGCAGCAACAACTGGGCTATCTCCCCTTTAATGTGTCAGTACTAGTTTTCAGTTGCCTTTTTAGCCTGCACTGGTATCTAATGAAAGCTACAAACTAGGAAGTACTTGGAATTAATTGGCTCCGAAGGCAATTCTTCCACCCACAGCTGTGAAAACAAAACACTGGGGGCTGAAGTATTTCTTGGCACATAGTAGGCAATCATTATATATTTATTGAAGCAATAATAGTTAAAACATAACATTTGGTTTAAATTTGGTCTGAACTGAATTGTGTACTTATGCATATACATTAATTGCTATCATTCAAAACATTAAATTTCCATATTGTTTAGATAGATCTGATCAGTATAACTTCCAGGGAGATTAAATATTTCCCAACATGCATCTGAGGATCCCATGTTCCACGAGAGAGCTCAGAGAGTAGGATTTTGCCAGGTAATGGCTGTAGGGTAATGCCCAAGTTTCCACACTGCTGCCCCCTTTACCAGGAATGCTACAGGAAGGAGCCGGCATGGTGGCGAGCTACCCACGTTGTGGAAGCGTCTAGTGTCTGCTAGCACAACCCAGCGTCACTTTGTTTTTTCTATACAGTTTTTTTTTTTTTTTTTTTTTGGTTTTTCGAGACAGGGTTTCTCTGTGTAGCTTTGCGCCTTTCCTGGAACTCGCTTTGGAGACCAGGCTGGCCTCGAACTCACAGAGATCCGCCTGGCTCTGCCTCCCGAGTGCTGGGATTAAAGGCGTGCGCCACCATCGCCCGGCTCACTTTGTTTTTTCAATAAACTTTGTTTATCCAAAGAATTTAAAATGTACAGACAAACTGCCAAAGCAGGGCTGAGTTCCCCAAATCCATACCTACTCCTCCTGTGACTAACATCTTGCATTACGGTGGCGTGCTTGTTTGAGTAAACAAACCAATAATGATTCAAATTCATGTTACAGTTTGAATCAGGATTCTCCCCATAGGCTTGTGTCTTAGATGCTTGCTTCCCAGCTAATGTCTTTCGTTTTGGAGACCAGGGAGGCTTTAGAAGGCAGAGCCTCATTGGAGGAAGTCACTCAGGGGGCATCTTTGAGAGTTATCCTGGAGCCTGGTTTCAGTTTCTCTCTGCCATGCCGCAAGCAGCCTCAGCTGTACCCCTACCCCTGTCCCTTGTCTGTCCTGATGGACCATACCCTCTGAAGGCATAAACCAAAATAAATGTCCCCTCTCTTAGGTTGTTTCTGTCAGGTAATCATAGTCACAACAACTAATGTAATCACTAACCCGGGTCAAGGCTTTTTCTAATTCTTTGATTTTTATGTATCACCCTTCTGTCCCAGGAGCCCCGTAGGATGCTACATCACAATGATCTGTTACATGCTCTAAGCATCCTGCTGGCTGTGACAGCTTCTTGGACTTTGCTTTGCATAGCCTTAATAATTGTTTAAGCAATGTTAGAGACGTTCTCTGTAGAAAGCTGGTGGACCTTGTCTGCTGTTTTTCTCGTGACTAGGCTGTGGTTGTTGATTCAGGGGCAGTCACAGACTCTGTGGGTGAGTCTTCTATCAGAGCATTCCAAGAATGTGTGTGTTGATCTTGACCCCTGACTGGGGCCGTGTTTGCAGTGTCCACCCACTGTAAAGTCAGCTTTTCAGTCTCTCTGAACACCCTGACCGCTTAGTCCTCACGGGAAAAATAGGAACTTAAACACTCTCCCCGAAGCAGAGAATCTGCAGCCACCAGAGGAATTTTTAAGCAAAAAAATGCTCCTTTGTTTACTTATTTAGTTGAGCAAATCACATTATTTATTTATTTAACCAATCATGCATTCCTATCCTGTGGCATCTTAGATGCTCATTTCATGTTTGAGGTTATAATCCAAGGATGATTTCCTTTGTTGTCCCTCCTGTCCTTCCAGGTTCAACCACTGGGAGCTCCGGAGTTGGCACCTTTGTCTCCCTGACACGTCAATACTACTTTTGCATTTGTTTTATTTTAGTACTCTCTTACCGTTTGACTTTATAGGATGTTCTGGGTTAATCTTGTGCATTTCCTACCCCCCGTTCTAGAACCATCCATATCTCTGAAACCAACATATGGGCAGTAGGTACACTTGTTGCTAGTGAGGCACTAGGTGCAATGTTGCTGTACAGGTGAAACTTGCCCTCATCTTCCTAAAGATTCTCATAGCTCCATTCTCTTCCCACTGCAACAGGTACAAAGCCCCCAGCCCATCCTTTTGGTGAACCAGACTGCTTTCCTCTCTTACTTTTCCATCAGAAGCAATGTGTCAGAGCCAAAGCAACATTAGAAAGAGCTGCCAGAAAAAGAAGACCTCCGGAGGTTCTCTCTCTTGGAAACAGACAGAAAATCTTGCATCGGCCTGACTTCTGGCCATGGATTCAGGACCATCAAGCAATGGCCCTCAGGGGACACAGCCATTTCATGGAACCAGAAAATGCAGCTCGAAATAACCAAGGAAAACAATAGCCTGTACAGCTCAACTCCAAACCACAAGGAAACGGTAGTCAACTCATTAGGCTAACAAAGCTATCCCAAACCAAGGGATATCCTTCCAACCTCCTGCTGTGCTACCTCAGCACGCAGGCCTTATCTTTTGACTACATACCCCCCCCCCCATGATGTGGTAATTGCCCCAGGCCTAGGCACAAATCTAGGTACAGACACAAATCTAGGTACAGACACAAGCCTAGGGAGTGAGTTAAACAAATGTCTAGGAACATCCAGAAGACCATCTCTTAGACTTCTCACTCTCTCCTGTATCATAGGTTGATCCCAAACCAATCATTGGCAAATTAAATGGTTTCAACTAGAAAGACTATATCTTTCTTTTCCCTGAAGGGTGTATATTAAATAAAACTACAACTCTCTTAGCAGGGAAGAAAGGGAAAATGACTTGGCCAACACCAAGAGGGTCTAATAAAGTGGAAATATTAATGCATTCCTTCACAGTTCACATTGAGTTTCCTGGCTGAGGAGACTGCTCAGTCAGGAAAGTTCTTGCTGCACATTAATGAGAACCCAAGTTGGATCCCTGGAACCTATGGAAAAAAGCATGGCATGGTTGTACGCACTCACAACCTCAATGCTAGAGAGACGGAGACAGGCATTCCTGGCCTCATAGCAAGCTCTGGGCAGAGAGCCTGTCTTAAAAAAAAAAAGGATGTACAGAGCCTTTAGAATGACACCCAAAATTGACTTCCACTTTCATGTATGCAAATGCACACATAATACACACACACACACACACATACACACACACACACACACACACACACACGAACACACACACGAACACATAAGATTGAGTTTTCTCATATGTGTGTGAGCACACTTGTGCACATAATCCTTAGAATATTTGTTTTATGGATGCTTCATCTTCCCTCTACCTCCCGAGCCCAGGCACGACAGCTAGGCACCACCGTGCCCAGTTCCTTTTCAGAATCATTACATTTTTTCACAGGGTGGGGCCTTTGAGGAGCCTGAGGAAAGCTTACGTAAAGGGAGTTTATTTTGGGATCAACTCATGAGGCAGAGTAGTGGAGAAGGGAAACAAAACGGGTGTGGGCGGTGTGAGTACAGCCGGTAACCCATGCTCAGTCCCTGAGACAGTTTGAGGGGTCTGTTGGAAACACCTTGGCACTTGCCACTCAGAGGATAAAAGGAAGAAGCACTAATTTATCAGCCTCAGTACACTGCAGGAAGGTGGTCCCGTAGGTGTTCATTGACCCACCCCCCACCACCTCTAGGTTTGATAATTGTGAGTTTGACCATTGTGAGTTCTGCCCGGGCTCTCACACTTCAGCATCAGTGAGGCCTAGCACAGGAAGCACGGCATGGCTACAGGGTGAGGACAAGTGTTGTTAAATTATACCCCTGAGCAGCTGGCCCAAGCCTGTCTGGAACCAGATGTCACTTCAGTGACTGCCTAAGGGGTGAGGCTGAGAGGACTCGAAGAATGGGCGTGAAATAAGCGTCCAGTTCACAGCTCCTATCCCCTGTATAAATATTCACCATCTGTAGAAGTACTTAATCCAAGTCTCCAACAAGCTCCTCCAGGACAGGAAGATCTCATGGCTGGCTGGGCATTGTCAGTCATGATTTGAATGAGAAACGTCTCCCCGCAGGCTTATGTGTCCCCAGAGGGCAAGGCTGTTTTGCGAGGTGGCAGAATCTTCAGGGGACATATCTTAGGGGAGGATGAAGGTCACTGAGGGGGTGCCTTTGAAGTTTATTCCTGGTCCCCAATCTTGTCCTTGCTTCCCATCCACCATGAGGTGACAGACATCCACCCCTGTCTGTAGGAGGTCAGGCAGCCATGAACTGAAGCCCTTTGAAAGCATGAGCAAGATCAATCTTTCTCCCTTAAGCAGTCTCTGTCAGGCACTTGGTCATGGCGACAATAAAACAAACAGATATTCGGCTCTTATTCCTAGCCCAGGACCTGATATGGTATACGTACTGAAGACATCTTGGGGGAATAGATGGATTTTAGAAAGTGAAGGGAAAAAAGAGAGAGAGAGAGAGAATCTAATCCCCAGACATTTCAAAAAGGAAGTGTTCAATAAAAGGCACAAACCCACCCAACTCCCCCAGGCAGTGCCTGCAATCACATGGGACTCAGGGTTCCTGAGGCCTTTGAAGGCATGGGCTAGGTGTGGTGATATTTTATTTGTGCTTTAATAAATAAAACTTGCCTGGAGATCAGAGGGAAGAGCAAGTCATTTTAAGGAAACAAAGAAGTCAGGCAGCAGTAGCACATGGCGTTAATCCTATCACTTAGCAGGCAGGGTCTCTGTGTGTTCAAGGCCACACTAGGGAACAGAGCCAAGCATGGTAACACAGGCCTTTAATCCCAGTACCAACCATAGAGGTCTGTAGGTCTGTATAGACAGAAAGTGGCAGAGCTGTGTAGGAAGAGGAAGTGAGGTAGCTAGGCTAAGAGAGCCAATGAGATGGCAGAACAGCAAGGCAATGAAGGCGTGGGTAGACAGGAAGTAACTCACATTTGGAAGCTGCAGAGTTGATGAGGTAAGGTTAGCAGTGGCTTTCCCTATTTCCCTGATCTAAGGCTTTCACCCCTATCATGGATACCACTCCTCATGCTCAGTTCAGAGATTGCCTGTTGGAGAGTGTCCCTTCCTGCCTCACTCTAGCAGGATTCTGTGTGGCTGTGTAGAATCCACAAAAGTTCACATTCAAATACCTTCCCTACAGACTAACTCTTAATATCTCCCAGTCCCCTAAGAGGTGAATCCCTGAAAGTGTTCTGAGTGCTGATCCTGATCTACCATGGAGTCATGGAATACATACATGCACCAGGCTCCAATTGACCTGAAATCCAACAGTCCTGAGAGCACTCTACCAACTCAGGATTGGAAGCAGAGTCAGAAATATGCAATGTTCCCAAAGTGGCCACTCCATGGACTATCACTTTACTTGGGGATACATCTTCCCCATGCCTCTTTTCTTATGGTTTTTTTTTTTTTTCACTTTGTCTTTTAATTTTAAACTCACATTTTCCTGGGTAGTGACTATGTCAGCCTCCAGTTTTCAGCCATCCCTAATACTTGCTGTGGAAGTTTGAATGTAATTGGCCCCCATAATCTCATAGGGAATGGTACTTCTAGGAGGTGTGGCTTAGTTGGAGTGGGTATGACCTGGTTGGAGGAAGTGTGTCACTGTGGGGGCGGGCTTTGAGGTTTCCTATGCTCAGGATACCACCTAGTGTCTCAATTGACTTCCTGTTACCTGTAAGATATAGGACTCTTGCTGCTACTCCAGCACCACGTCTGCCTGCACGCCACCACGCTCCCTGCCATGATGATAAAGGACTGAACCTCTGAAACTGTAAGCAAGCCCCCTCAATTAAATGTTTTCCTTATAACAGTTGCTGTGGTCATGGTGTCTCTTCACAGCAATAGAAACTCCAAGTAAGACACTTGCAGATGCTGAATCATAAAGAGAGACTAATAGTTTGCTTCCTTCATAAAGAATTTAAACTGCAAAAGAAGATATTCTGTGTTTCTTTTTGCTGTTGATTAGCAAAGATCCCATAAACTTTTGATTTTGTCTTGATGTAACCTGATCGGATTAAAGTCATGTTCCCATCCTGCAGAGTTAAGGGCATTTGTAGGAAAGAATATATTTTAATAACCATTGTGAAGTTACTATCAATACTGTTATCCTAAAATGACATTTCCCATCACTTAAGATTTTCTGTTGATGGCATGTGTTAGCTCTAGAGACAGCAGAGACTTTGAATTCCAGAAGAGTTCTAAGGGATGCTAAATTGGAGAGTTTTCACAATTTAGTTTGGGAGATCTTTATCGAAACAAGAAGTTATTAACAATGTATTACAATGTCTACTTGCCAATGGCTGTCTCCTCTTTGAACTGTCCTAACGATAATGGCCCAGCAGAACTGATGTCTGGGGACCTATGACTTCCTGTAGGAGTCACCAAGGATCTGTGAGACTGGCAATCTGTGCCCCTTGTCCATGGCAAAGCAGTCTCACATCTGGCTTTCAGGTCCCTGAGATCTCTAACATAAACCTCTTCTTGGTCTATCCCAGAGGCACAATGTTCTCGGGTGAATTTTGTTTGGCTTGAATAGTTTTACATTTTAAAGTAAGTTAATTGCCATTCCTTCAGAATCAGACTTTATCTACATTATCTAACCATTTGCTTCCTTGAGATCTTGTCCCCAGGGCCCTACATTGAGACTTGAATGGAATCAATAGTGGCTGCCCTTGGGAAGCAGGTGGGCACTCCGGGTTTACAGGGGGATCCCAGCAAGGTTTTAGCTGCACCATGCCCAGTAAACCCCACATATGGAATTCCTGTCTATCCCCTAGAGCCACCAAGGTCTGTGCACACTGGCAGAAATTGAAGGGCACTTGGCATCTTCATGACTGTTTGTCTAGGTCTTAAAAACACTGCACCCAGGAATTCAGAATTACAAAGGAAAAATAGTTGTTAGATTTCAGTGTGGAATGAGTTCAAACAGGATATCAGCATCAGATCTGTAGTTCACATGAAGACACAGCAGAGAGGGGTCCACCAGCTGATGCCAGTGAAGACCCACCCATCAGCTTTGACAATGGTTTAGCATAGAACTTACCCCTTTGTAGGAAACCCAATGTAGAAAACTTAAGATTTACACATAAAGTATATTGGGACATGTTTACTCATTGAGTCTACAGATTAGTTATGCACTGTTATACTCTAACCATATTCCAGATGTTGCCTTACTCAAATAGTGGTTTAAATTCAATAGCATGGGGGATTATCAGATAAGAAAACTCACAAAACAATGAAAACATTCCATTTGGGGTGTATGAGAACCCTTTCTGATATTACCTGAGAACGTAACAGTTAAAACAAATAGGAATACATAGCTGGGGGAGGGAATGGCATACCCTTTAATCCCAGGCGGACCTCTGTGAGTTCGAGACTGGTTCTAGGCCAGCTGGGATTACATGGTGAAACTCTGTTTATGAATGGACAAAAGCAAAGCAAGGTCTACACATACACATATACCTAAAATACCACGAGCATCCCACGACATATTAATGTGTTTCATAACACATGCATTTATTAATACCTACATAGTACACTTACATAGTATATGTTCACTTACATAAAGATGTCAGCATCTATTCACCAAAATGCCGATCTTGGCTCTCTGTTTCTGCCGAAATTGTGTCTGATCTTTTGTTCTCTTCTAATCCTCTGTATTTAAGCCAACCTTTCTTCTACAAGAAACTTACAGGCTCTAAGTTATATTTCAAAGAAATTATTTATAAAGGTTGCATGTGCTTAAAAAATGCTCTGGCTGGGCGATGGTGGTGCAAGTCTTTGATTCCAGTATTTGGGAGGCAGAGGCAGACGGATCTCTAAATTTGAGGCCAGCCTGGTCTATGGAGTGAGTTCCAGGACAGCCAGGGCTACATAGAGAAACCCTGTCTTGAAAAACCAACAAAAGAAGAAAACAACAACAACAACAACAACAACACGCTCTAAAGTACTGAAACTTGAAGAGATAGTGGCCCAAGAATAAGATCTTCCGGATTCGGATAATTTCTTACCAGTCAGTTACCAGTCAAGATGGGGCAAGTTTGTTTCTTGGGAGTAGTTAGCAGCGACTGGCCTAAGATGCAGGGGTCTGGAGCACAGTCAGAGAAAGGCAGACGCGGCTCTGGTGCCAGAGGCAAGTCTACCTGACTGACAGATCTTGCCTCCCGATGATTGCGGCAAAGGACGTCATTCAACAGAACATTTGGCCCTGTGGGTGTGGAGATGGCTCAGCTGGTAGTGTGCTTGGTTCATGAGCATGAGGATCTGAGTTTGATCCGCAGAATCCGCTGGAGGAGCGGGGGACAGTGACATGCACCCATCATGCCAGTGCTGGAAGGATGGAGACAGGAGGATCCACGGGGCTTTCTGGCCTGCAAGTTTAGCCTAATCAATGAGCTCTAGGTTCAATGAGTGCTGACTAGTTCCATGTCAACTTGACACAAGCTAGAGTCATGTGGGAGGAGGGAGCCTGAATTGAGAAAACTCTCCCAGAGCTGGGCAAGTCTGTGGTGCGTTTTCTTGACTGATGTTTGATAGGGGAGGCCCCAGATCACTGTGGTGCTATCTCTGGGCTGGTGGGCCTGGGTTCTATAAGAAAGCAGGCTGAAGAAGCCATGAGGAGCAAGCCAGTAAGCAGCACCTCCCACCCCCCCTCCATGGCCTCTGCATCAGCTCCTGCCTGCAGGTCTTTTTCTGCTTGACCTACTGTCCTGACTTCCCTCCGTGGTAGACCGTGATGTGGAACTGTAAGCTGAAATAAACCCATTCTTTACCAAGTTGCTTTTGGTCATGGCGTTTTTATCACAGTGATCAAAATCCCAACAGAGACAGAGAGAGACACTATCTCAAAAAATAAGGTAGAGGGTGACTGAGGAAGACATCTGGCCAGATGTTGATCTCTGACTTCTACATGTATGATGTACATGTGCACATATGTGCACACAGATTCCTAAAGAACATTTGGCCATAAGGAGGTCCTGGACAGGGAAGTGAGCTGTGCCCCTGTGGGTAGCGATAGGAATAGAGGAAGGGATTAAATACAGTTGGTTTGTGAATCTCTAATATGCCAACTACTTCAAGTGTGTGATATTTTTATACATCATAGTGAGGAAATCAAGGCCCAAATATACAGAGAGACTGAACCCTGACTCCATCAACATGACAACAGTCATCATGAAATCACCAAGGTCATATAGAGAGCACAAGAAAGAGCTTAATACAGATCTAAGGTTTCTGATTTCAGCACAGCACTGAAGCATCATTTTAGGAATCTGGAGGGTTTTTTTGGGGGTGTGTATGTCTTTGTTTTGTTTTGAGACATGGTCTCATGTAGTCTAGGCTAGCCTTAAACTCTCTATAGCCTAACCTCTCTAGCCAAACATCTCTAGAGGATGACCTTGGACTTCCGCCTCCACCTCCCGAGTGCTAGGACTACAGAGGTGCATCATCATACCCTGCCCTTTTAGGAATCTTGAGCTGGAATTATACTAGGTATCATTTTCTATGAGATGGACACTGCTCATTTGCCAAGGGGGAAGAGCCTCCTGAGGGAGTAAGGACATACAAGCCCAAATGCCATTTTCATCAAAATGTCAGAGAAGCAATGGCTGCTCCATATTCATACACTTTCAATTGGCTCTAGTTTAAACAATATGCTGAGTGCAGTCCAGGGAGCGCACATGACAGGCACCTTCTGCAGCCCCTAGAGCGCACTGTGATTTGGAGGTGAGAGGGAGCATACAGGTTGTTCTCCAGGGTACATGTCAGCAGATGCGGCTTTGGCACCAGAATCATGTTGGTTCAGTGAACGTGTGCCTGACGCAGGAGAGCCAGTGTTTCAGGTGTGGTCCTCACCTCTAAAAGGAGGGTATTCCAGGTGGGGAGACGGGACCCGGCCAGGCGAAGGGGACGTGGCAGTGAGGGGAGATGAGTTCAGAGAGGACAAGCTGTTGGTCACTTGCTGTTCTTTTCTGGAATACATGACCGTTCACACCACACACCTGACCCCATGGGCTGTTGGAGGCCTGGAAATAGATGATCAGCTCCTAAATTAAGACTTTTGGCCTGGCTTGCATTCAACGACATCGTGAAATCAAACACGCCTATCTAAATGATATTAAAACCCAATCCCGCTCTTTGACCTCAGCATCCGTTGAAGTTTTGCTTTGTTTTCAGGTGAGTACCTGTGCTGGTTAGGTTTTGTTCGTTTGTTTGCTTGTTTGTCAGCTTGACACCAGCTACAGTTATCCGGGAATTCGGAACCTTAGATGAGAAAATGCCTCCATCACATTGGCCTGTAGGCAAATCTGTAGGAGAGTTTCTTGATTAGTGGTTGATGTGAGAGGGCTCGGCCCACTGAGGGTGGTGCTACCCCGGGCAGGTGGTCCTAGGGTATATAAAAAGGTAGCTGAGCAAGCCACAGGGAGCAAGCCAGTATGTAAAGCGTTCCTCCATGGACTTCGGTTGGTTCCGCTTCAGTTCCTGCCTCGAGGTTCCTGCCCTGACTTCCCTCCATGATGGAGTGTAAGCCAAAAGAGGAAATAATCCCTTTCTTCCATCTCCAAGTTGCTTTTGGTCATGGTCTTTATCATAGCAACAGAAAACACACGAAGACAGTAACGTTCACCCCTCTATCTCCCCATCTGCCCATCTCATTATGCTATAAACTGGGTTAGTTGCTGAGAATCCAAACAGTATGGAGGCAGGGCACTGCCTTCAGAACACGTTCTGGAGAGAACAGCATCGCCCTGCTCCCGTCTGGATCTCTTTGGCCACCACACTGAACTGTTCAATGTCTCTGAGGCAGAGTGAGAAGCTCTCTAGGGGGGAGTCTACGAGAGTGCATGACATCACTAGTCCTCAAATATTGACGTGCGTACAGGAACATGGGGTTCTCACTAAAATGCAGATCTGACTCAGATCCGGGATGTCCAAGATCCTACATTCCTAATTTGCCCCCAGGTAACACTCCCGCTGCAGGGCCTTAGACCCTCCTTTGAAGGGCAAGTCCTGTAGTGCACCAAGAAGCTGCCAGGGTCTGGTCGTTTGCTTGCCAGTCTCTCCTTTTCAATTCAAGCTTTAACAAGCCCCAATTATCTTTCCTTCTACTTTAGGGACACAGGCTCCCAGAGGTGCTTTAGCCTGTAGCTCATCTCGCCAATCTTCTCCACACTTGCCTTTCCCAAAGTTGAAAGTTTAAGTCTAGACTTTTATCTCAGACATTCTTCAATTATCTCTCAAAAAGGGAACAGTGTGTCTTCAGAAATGCACAGAGTTGAGACCATTTCAGAGTGAGGAGCAGGGTCAGAGCTGTCTCCCTAAGCCTGCTGGGTTGTGTCAGGAGTCCGTGGTGAGCACACTCAACGCGTCTACAGAGCCTCTAGGGCACCTGCAGTGAATTCTGATGGCTACAAGCTGCAGGGTCCCTAACAGCTTCTGGGTGGTTGAGAATAATTACCAACCTTCCATTTAAAAGGTTCCAGGAAGGAAACAGGGACAAATGCCAGCCGTGTTTATATGTCTAACAGCGCTTCACAATCACAATCATTCTCAATTGTTTTCTGACAATGCCTTTTTAATTGTTCTGTATTCTATCTGTCTGTCGGTCTCTGCGTGTGTCACACATGTGTGTGTACCTGTTCCTGTGCATGCAAATGCATGTGCGTGCGTGCACGTGGAGTCCAAGCACTGATGTCTGGTGTCTTCCTCTCTTTCTCTCCACCTGACATTTGAAAACGGTCTCTCTCTGAAGCTGGCTAGCTGCTTGTGTCCACCTCTCTCTGCTGGAGTCACAGAGGTGTATCACCATGCCCAGGTTTTCTGTGGTGTGCTGGGAACTGAAGTCTCCGTTCTCTGTGACAAGCTCTCCGCTGACAGAGCCATCTCCTTAACCTCTTTTTCTGATTTTAAGTGATGCCTATCCTCCGATGACACGGTTTTAATCAAGCTTCTGCAGCTAATAGGAGTTCATTTCTAAGATCTACGAACCCTTGAGGATCACTATTCCCAGGTGGATGTTGCCCCACATTGTAGTTTTCTATTTAGATATAATTCTCACATCTCCTCCCTAAGATTTCTGTACATGGCAACATGACTGTCATATGACATTGCTTAGGCAGTCTGGATTAGCATGCAGTTCTGTTTATCTACAAAAGACCTAAGACTGTGGGTTTGTTTTTTCCTCTTGGTTTTTTGAGACAGGGTTTCTCTGTGTAGCCCCGACTGTCCTGGAACTCACTCTGTAGACCAGACTGGCTTTGAACTCAGAGTGATCCGCTTGCCTCTGCCTCCTGAGTGCTGGGATTATATTCGTGTGCCACCACCGCCTGGCTTAAGATTGGTTTATTTTTGTTTGTTTATTTTTTTCTTCCAGGGGTATTCAATAGTCCCAATGTCAAAATCCTTGGGAACTATGCCTCTCTCCAAAATACTTACAGCTGTATCTCTTTGGGACAAAAGGACTATTCTTCTTATATTTGATGTTCCTTTACCATGGTCACAAGATTGTTCAGGGCATCATATTTCATGGTGAAGATAAAAAAAAACTATCACAAAAGTAAGTGAGTGTTACAAGTTTTTTTTTTAAATTACATTTGGATGAGATACATAAAGTTTGCATGGGAACAGAAAAAATGCTTTCTTTAAATGAGGCCATGCAAATCAACACTACAGAGTCCTCTATATGCAGTGCCAGATGGAAAGATGTGTTTGGCTAGGGCACACCAGGCCAGGCTATGAATCACCGAGCGCCTCTCTAAGCCTATTACAGAATGTGTATATGATATAAACCAGAAAGGGTTGCATTTTAAACTCTGACTCATGGAGCAAAGCTTGTGGCTTCTTGGGGAGGATCAGGAATAAGGATGACATCCGGCTTGGGCCCAGAAAACTTGTAACCAAAGAGAAGCCTCCACTTCCTGGGAGAGAGTGGGACGCACAGAGCTTCCGATGTCCTATTAGGTAGAATTACGTAACCTGTCAAAGGCTGTGACTCTGGGGTGGAGAGTTTGGTGCCCCCCCCCTTCTGGTGTAAATATTTTAAGTTCTCCATAACATCGGAGGTAGAACTGACTTTCCTGGAATGAAATTCTAAAATAAATTGACAGCCAAGTACTCGGTGGAATTTCTAAAGGCCAACAGGTCTGTCACGGTTACATAATGCAGCAGTTTGGTTTTTGAACAAGCTCTTCCTCTTTTCACAGTATTACCATTTCCAAACGCTCTGTGCTCCCTGCACCGCGGGGTTCCGGTTCTTGGTTAAGGAGAAAGGCACCAAGAGCATACCAAGGATATTGTGCTGTTTCTTTCCGTGTGAAATCTTCCTGATCTGAAGCACTGGAATGTTTTTTTTTGTCTTTATGAATCGTTTCTCTAGCCTTCTGTTACCTGAGTTTCTTAAATCAGTTTCTCTGTACAGATACTACTTCTATTTTTGCTTTTTTTTTTTTTTTTTTCCTAAAAGGTCTTTGATGGCATCAGATGTGCCCAGGGCTGGAATACAACCTCAGAAGGTCTTATCAGAACCTTGTTCAAAGAGAAAACCACATGCTTATGCTCCACACGGTACTTGAGCTCCCGTCAGTAACAACGTGGGGATAATGGTTTTTGTTTTTGTAGAGCATCCCTTTTGCTACCTCCTCTGCCATGGAGCTGGAGGCAGATCCTAAGGCCTCGGTAATGCTAGGCAAGGTCACCGCCATCAAGCTGCATTCCCAGCCCTTCCGTCCATCTCTTCACTGTTATTACACGAGCCCTACCTCAATCTTCCACACAGTCAGTTACCTATGCCTTACAATTCCAAACACGAGTCCAGTGCGTGGCCAGTGCCAGTTTAAGCAGAAAGACCTTAGAAATATCACAGGGACTGTAGGAAAAGTCATTTCTTTTTTTTTTTTTTTTTTTTTTTTTCCTGGTGGACTGCTACATACAGAATGGAGATGGGTTTTCCTAATGGAAGGCAGAGAAACTTAGGACCTGCTAAGAGCCTGCATCAAGCCGTATTCAAAACTGTACTGAACCCTGGACCCTTAGCCCTGGAATTTCCATGAACCAATAAGCCCCCTTTTTACTTAAGATAATTTGGGCCAGAAATTGATTTTTTTTTTTTTGTCATAGAAACCTAGAATTTTCATGTTTTGCCACCAAGCATTCAACATTCTTTATTATCTTGTTATTGCTGTTTATAATAAAGTCTCAGTATGCCATCTCAAAGAAAACACAGTACAATAAACAGTTTAGATAGAGTTAGAAACCTCGGCTTTTGATTTTTTTCCACAATGTATACTCTTTTATTTCTCTGTCCCAGCACATGTTTTGCCAGGATTAAGACATTAACCTGACACTAGTGAATGGTACAATGAGTTGATTAGGTTTTCCTTGTTGTTTTTATTTACTTATTATTATTATTTGTCTGTGTGTGTCTGTACATATTCCCTGCTTTGTTGTCAAGTTGGAGGAGAAAATGTCTGGATGATTTATCAATTGACAAATAAAAGTTGTTTGCATTTGTTTTGATGCCAATGATACTCTTGCTGTAGGGGCAGCGTTTACTGAGTGCTTCCTGTATGGGCAGCACAGTAGACCATTCGTCTCCACAAGATCACACTGGTAGACTCACCAGAGGAGGCTCAAAAATGTCTGGGCAATAACTCTTCTATCTGTATCGAACACGTACAGAGTTTTTCTCCTTGCTATTCCCCGGACAAAACTAAACAACAACTATTTACAATGTAGTAGGCATGGTAGTTGAACCAGGGATGATCTGAAGTGTGCATGAAGACGTGCAGAGATTATACGCAAACACGACATCATTTTGTATTAGGAATTTGAACACCCGTGGATTTTAGTATCCTGATGGATCCTGGAGCTCGTCTCCCGTGGAGACAAAGGAGGACTGTACTGGGCAGTGGGTTTCACATAAACTGGCTTATTGTCCATAAATGTGCTGCACGGGCCCTGTGTGCTGGTGACATCAGCTCTGGGGGCAGGAAAAGAAGCTGGTGTACAGGGTTTGCCTGTGGTATAAAAAGCTCCGCCTTGGATTTCAAGCAACCCGCAGTTTCAACAGAGGCTCTCCAGGATCTTTCACATTTAACAATCAGCTCTTGGAAGCAGGTGGGATGGGCTCCAGTATATCACTAGAGGAACATGTGCCAGAGAACAGTCATGCCGTTTGCCCAAATCCAGCAGTGCAAACCTAGGACTGTCCAGCTCCTGAGCCCAGAGTCTGACTTCCAGGCTCCTTGCCAATCTTGGGTCAGGCTTTCACTACGTCATTTGAAGGAAACACACAGCACCGCAGAGGCGGCTTACATGTGTGTTGCATTAAAACCGATGTCATGTTAAAAGAACAGTTAAATTGCTTCCATGTTGTGTGTTAAGATCCATTATTAAATAAGACACACACCAGCCTCTCTGGCCAACAGTCACCAGCTCTCCTGCTATAGGACGGGTCTAAAGGCAATCTTGCCCAGTGCCTGTCTGGCGTTGTAAATGAGAACTGGAAAAATAGCTTAAAAACCGGAGCTCCAGTTAGCTGATCTATGAGCGTGGTTCGACTCCAAACCTTACAGTAATTCATATCTTGCCATGTTCCTTAATCTTATATAAGCCTTTCCAAGAGGTTTAAGAAATTTATGTGTGTTTAGAGCCAATGAGAAACACCAAGTTATAATCATGGATTTAACATCATTGTACTGTGTGTAAATAAATGCCAAGTGTTCTCTTACTATCGAAAATTAAGTAAATTATAACTGATGAGACGTTGCACTAATTTCCCTTCATCCCCTCTTGCAGGCTTCTCTACAAAGCCTTTTCTTTGGCTCACAAGTGGGGCATTTTGCATATATTGTTTATTATTACATTCCAAGCCCCAAAGCCACAACAAAGGGAAACTGATGGCAGCTGTAAACATTAGATAGTGAGGTCTTTACAGAGCGGGGCTATCAGAGTTCACCAGATAATAAGGCATGCCGTGCGAGCACGGTGAAGATTCAGAGCGCCACACGACGTATGGAATGATGGCTGTGTGAAAACAAATCAGGAGGAAAGTGCCTCAAGAGCCCAGTGTTTGCTGTGAACGTGCAGCAGAAATGAAGCTTCTTTGCAAAATATATGTGACTGCACAGCCAGCATCTAACGTGGTCTGGGAGCTGCTTTGTTCTGAATGAAGCATCGTTTTAGTTCTGAAGAATCTCAGCAGCCCCTGTATCTCCTACCAAAAGTATTAAAGAGAAAAAAAAAAATTATCCACAGAAAAATCAGATAGACTTTATACACTAACATTTATGTAAATCCTCATAATCCTGTGTGTGTGTGTGTGTGTGTGTGTGTGTGTGTGTGTGTGTGTGTGTGTGTGTGTGTTTTATGTTGTTTGAGACAGGGTCTCTCCCCAGAGCCCTGGCTGTCCTGGAATTCACTATATAAACCAGGCTGGCCTCAAATTCACAGAGACCCACCTGCCTCTATCTTCCTAGTGTTGGGATTAAAGGTGTGTACCACCACACTTGGCCCTGTATCCTCAAGTTTTTAAAACACCAGTGTCATTTAGATATTACTAAATTTATGTAGGATAATGAGAGCGAGGTATGTTTCCAAAGCACTCCTGTTTGTTAGAGTCACATAATTAATTATTTACTGACAAATTAATATAGTATCTGCAATTTACTTCAAAATGTCTGGGAAGGGTAATATGGGGTAGACAAAATGAGACTGGCCATGTTGCTAAAGCTGTGCATGGAAGAATTTTATTTATGTCTGAAACCTTGGTTACAAGCATTTAAGAAAACTTACTTTAAACCTAAACTTGAGACACTTAGAGTATTTCTGAGGGCTGAACCAGAGTGTGTGAGAATCTGCTGCTCCATTGCTGACCACGTGACCTGTTCTTGTTCTCTATCCCCGTTGGTCCCTCCTTCTGCCAGAGTCCTTTTCCAAAGCCTTAAGTCAGCTCATGGAATTCCCTTGTTTAAAATGCCTCTCCATTTCTTTCACCACCCCACAGCACTTTGAACTTGTTCTCATCCGTATAGTTTGACCCTCTCTCTTCCTACACTTCTAATCTCCTGCAAGTCTGTGAGATCCATGAGGTCATGGATCACATCTTTTATCTATCATATAGTAGAGTCTCAATAAGCCATTTTTATTTTTTATTTTTTATTTTTGAGACAGGGTTTCTCTGTGTAACAGTCCAGCTGTCCTGGAACTTGCTCATTTTGTAGACCAGGCTGGCCTCGAACTCGTAGAGATCTACCTGGTGCCTCTGCCTCCCAAGTGCTGGAATGAAAGGTGTGCACCACCACCGCCCAGCTCTCAATACACGCTTTAGGAGTGAATTCAATGTGGAAAACATTGTATACAACTGTTTCTATCAGTTGATCTATAATAGTCAGAACAGTGGCCAGACAGTTTCTACTTTGGAGTTTCGTTTGGGTTTACCCCTTCTAAGTAATTCACGGAAGCTTTATATAGCTCAAATTAAAGAGCAATACTCAGCTAATAGCAGAGTTTTGCTTGAAAGAACAGGTAAGGTGTGTGTAGTTTCTCAGATACCCAGACTTAAAGCAACCTAACCACATGTGGGACTGTTCGAATCCAAAGACTCAACCCCAAAATACTCCAGAATTTCTTTTGAGTGTTGATGCAATGCCTTGTGTAGGGACGTTCACATTTAGCCTCGTGTGACAACTCACAGTCAAAATACAAGTATGATAAAATGACTTTCAGGACAAATGGATGGAACTAGAAAAAACCCACCCTGTGTGAGGCAACCCAGACCGACAAAGACAAACACAATATGTACTCACTCCTAAGTGGATATCAGCCACTTAGAGGATAACTATGCTACAATCCACAGCCCCAGAGAAGACTAGGTAACAGGGTTCATGGGGACGCCCAGATCTCCCTGGGAGGAGAGATAGAAGAGATCCCCTGAGTGGACTGAGGGCAGGTGGGGGAAGGGAATATGAGAGATCAGGTTAGGGGAGAAGCCTGGGGAGAGTACTGAGAGAGAATACTGGAAAGGGGGGGCACACAAGAGACTCTCCCAGGAATCTACAGTGATGACCCCAGCTGAGATTCCTAGCAATAGAAGATACTAGTCTGAACTGGCCCTCTCCTGTGCCCAGATTGGTGCCTAGCCCAATTGTCATCAGAGAGGCTTCATCCAACAACTGATGGAATCAGATGCAGACCCACAACCAAACTTTAGGCAGAGTTTGGGGAATCCTGCAGAAGAGAGGGAGAAAGGATTTGTAGGAGCCAGAGGAGTCAAGGACACCCACAGAATCAGTTAGCCTGGGCTCATAGGTGATAGGATTTCTAGCCATGGCCCCCAAGACCCTGCGTGCACTGGCGAGATGCTTAGTCATTTTCAGGGGGCCTTACATCCTATGTAATCCATGTGCAGCGTGAGCACATAATCTATACGCATGCATGGTGTAACTAGTAGGCCATATGTGCATGTGCGGGGCGGGGCGGGGTTGGGGGGAGGATGTGTGTCCATAAAGGGCAGATCCCACGTATCCTTCCCCCCTCTTCCTGCACCAGTCTTTCAGTAGGCCTAAGCACATTCTTTTCCATCCCTCCCTTCTCCTAATGAACTAGTAGAGTGGGTTTTGTTGTGCCTCATGACTTTTCTCACAGGGTAAACAGCGCCGCATAATAACTAACAATAGGGACTCACAGACACTGAACCAACAACCAGGGAGCCTGTATGGGACTGACCTAGGCCCTCTGCATATATATATTACAGTTGTGTAGCTTGGTCCTCTTATGGAACTCCTAACTCTATTACAGGCTTTTGGACCCCCTACTCCGCATACTGGATCGCCTTGCCCAGCCTTAATACATGGGGAGGTGCTCAGTCTTACTGCAACTTGACATGCCATGTTTTGTTGGTACTCATGGGGGACCTGCCCTTTCCTAAGCAGAGGGGAAGTGGAGGGAGGGAAGGGAGACTGCAGCTGGAATGTAAAATAAAGAAATAAATAAATGTATTAAAAAAAAGCAAAATGACCTTCAGGATATGCATTTCAGGTCTGTATAAAACATCAATGAATTTCACATTTACACATGGATTCCATCCCCAAGACATCTCATTATTTATATGCAAATATTCTCAAATTAAAATCACTGCGGTTAAGGGTTATTCCGACCGTAAAGAAACATGTAATTCTCAGCAGACAGGCTCTTGGAAAAGATTGTCTGCCTTAGTGTGACAATCATAATCATAAAATTCAGACTCTAAAACTGAGTACTCTTCCATAACCAACAAGCAGCAGAGAAATTAGACTGCATCAAAATTTAAAACTTCTGCTCAGTTAAGGGCGTAAGATAGAGACGGGCCGGGTGTGACTTCGGTGGAGAATTTGTCCAGTGTTTGCAAAGCAAGCCTGATTTCAACCCCATCAGGAAAATAACAGAGACTGTGGGAGGAAGGAGGAGGAGGAGGAAGCAGAGGGGAAAGGAAGGAAATAGAGTGAAAAGTAACTTAGAGAGAAGAAAATATTTGCAAGTCATACTCCTGACAAGAGTCTAATATTCAGAAAATACAGAGCTTCTACAACTTAGAAATCAAAGACAAACAACCCAGTAAAAACCAGTCTGGGTCTGGCCTAGTGGCCCAGGTGTATAATCTATCTATTCAGGAAGCAAAGGCAGAAAAGTCTCAAGTTCAAGACCTGCCTTGCCTACAGAGTAAGTTCAAGGCTGGCTTGGGCAACTTAGTGAAATATTCTCTCTCTCAAAATAAGAACTGTAAATAGGCTGTGGCTATAGCTCAGTGTACAACACTTGCCCTCCACCCCCAAACACGCCCCCCCCCACATGCACATGCACATGCACGCACGCACGCACACACACACATACACACACACCTGAGTAGAACCTTTGTCAAGAGAACTACAAATGGCCCAGAAGTGCATGGAGATGCTCCATGTCAATAGTCACTAGAGAATGAAAATCTAAGCCACAGTGAAACAGTACTCCTTGAAAACAGAACAAAACAGGAAGCCAGACAAGAGCTGGTGGGGGTGTGAAGAGTACACTACCCATGGGGGTGAAAAATGGTGCAAGTACTCTACATGGCAGTGCGCTACTAAGTTAAGCACAGAATCATTATGTGTCCCAGCAATTCCATCTCTAGATACATGTTCAAAAGAACGGAAGACAAGCGTTCAGATGGAAACCTGTATGCAGATAATCACGGAAACAGGCACAGCTCCGTCATCTTATGACTGGAAGAATGAAACGTGACCCACCAAACTGTAATGAAAAAGGAGCAGACAATGATGGAGCCTACTTATGAAGACATCTTGAGAACACAGTAAGTGAATGCACCCAGACTCTTTTATGTTTGTTTGTTTTTTGTTTTTCGAGATAGGGTTTCTCTGTGTAGCTTTTCGCCTTTCCTGGATCTCGTTCTGTAGACCAGGCTGGCCTCGAACTCACAAAGATCCGCCTGCCTCTGCCTCCTGAGTGCTGGGATTAAAGGCGTGTGCCACCACCGCCTGGCTTCTTTTATGTTCTTATACATGATTGTATTTGAAGAAAAAAAAATGTGTCATGGGTCTGGGAAGATAGATCAGTGGATAAAGTGCTTGGCATGCATGTGTGAGGAGCTGAGTTCAGATCTCCAGCATCCACATTAAAAGCTGGTAGGTGTGCTGGCTAGTTTTATGTCAACTCCACAGAAGCTAGAGTCATCTGAGAGGAGGGAACCTCAATTGAGAAAATGCCTTCATAAGATCAGGCTGTAGGCAAGCCTGTAGAGCATTTTCTTAATTAGTGATTGAGAGTGGGTGGTGCCATCCCTGGGCTGGTGGTCCTGGGTTCCATAAGAAAGCAGGCTGAGCAAGCCATGCAGAGCAAGCCAGTGAGGAGCACCCCTCCATGGCTCTGCATCAGCTCCTGCCTCTAGGTTCTTGCCCTGCTTGAGTTCCTGTCCTAGCCTCCTTCAATGATGGACTACTATGTGGAAGTGTAAGCCCAATAAACCTCTTCTTCCCCAGCTTGTTCTTTGATCATGGTGTTTCATCACAGCCCTAGAAACCCTAACTAAGACAGCAGGTGTGGTGCCTGCTGTCATGAGTATGAGGCGGAGAGGGGAAAGCTGGTGAGTTAGACAAAGACACTCCCCTCCCACCTCAGCCAGCCCTCTGCATGACTCAGGGAAGTAAAGAGCAGTCAAGGAAGACATTCAACTTCAACCTGTGTCACACACACACACACACACACACACACACACACACACACGCATACACACACACACTCACAAACACAGACACACACACACACGCATACACACACACATACACACACACAAACACAGACACACACACTCACAAACACAGACACACACACACACACGCATACACACACACAAACACAGACACACACACTCACAAACACAGACACACACACACACATACACACACACAAACACAGACACACACACACACTCACACACACAGACACACACACACACACACACACACACACACACACACACACACACACAAAAACACACTCCAACCACACATGTGAACGCACAAACAGAAAATCCAGAATGAGTACACTGATAGTTGAAGTAGGTTTGTGCTTGTGTTTGTCAGGACTGGAGGGAGATGGAGGTTGGTGAGGACAGAGGCTGAACAGATATAGTGCTGTCTTTTACAATTATTAAATGCTTGGAACTAGACACTGGAGGTGGTTGTAAAACATTGTGAACATACTAAATGTCGTTGGTTTGGTACTTTAAAGTTGTTAGTATTATGATTTTTATGCTGTATATTTTTTCCAAAATAAAAGAAATGAACATTTCTGAGATCAACTTTCAAAGAGTCATTTTGAGGCCCCTGGTATGGATCTCAGGAGCAAGCCCAGTGTGAGTGTCTTGGGAGCACACTTTGAGAGGCATGAACATTGTATTTCCGTAGTAAAAACCTCCGCAGCTTCTATTTCAGCAAGGAGAACGTCCAAGAGGCATCCCCCATCACCCTCCAGAGCTCCTGCTTCTTAACTTGGAGAGCTAGCTGCTGAGGGCTGTAAATGACATTTCTGCAGGGCCCAGTTACATAAGCGTGCTTTCGATCTCCCCACTCAACTCTTCCCACGCGACACCTGAAGTCACAGTTCTGTTCCCTGGTCAAGGTTAATCTCTCCTGCGCCCTTGATATGAATCCTTTCTGCTCACTCATGTCTCCAGCTTTTTTTCCTTTCTAGTGCTTTCTTCTTCTCTGCCAAAAACCAGGCATACATTTCTGCATCTTAAATAATGGGTCTCCTCTGACCTCCAAGATCCTTGAGTGGACAATTCCTCTCTGCCTTCTCCTTCTCTCTTCTCCCATGTTTAAATATCAGCCTCCCCCGCTTTTGAGACTTTCATCGACTTCACGGTGGGGGAAATGATACCTTTACATGATGTGAGCTGCATGAGCTCCCAGCTCTCTCTTCAGAGAAAAGTGAGAGATCTTAGCCCATCCTTACTGAAGATGTGTGGAACCAAAATAGCCCCTGGGGATTGGGAACGCTCCCAGCTCCCATGGTAGAGGAAGTTAAGGCAGAAAAATCCAGGTCTAGTGGTCTTGACTCACAGGAGAGCTAAGTTTTGTAACAAACCTACCCAAGAAGTCATCCTGACTCAGAGGTCTGCTCCATTTAGAGGCAATTTTGATAGGAAACAACTGGAAATTTGCCCAGGAATCCTCAGAAACTCATGGTCCGAGACACCTTACATCAGCACTACTGACCTTGGGACTTTTGCGGAAGTAGTTCTTACCTTTTAAATAGAGGGGTATTTTGAAATAAATAGACAAGACAAACAAAACAAAACACCCCCCACCACCAAAAAACAAACCGGAGTGGACAGTCATGGCAGGTTCCTCCTCTGATTCACAGGGCTAACAAAGTAGCTGGGTGAGGACTGTGCTTTTACAAATTCCTTTTTCTGTTTTTTGTTCCAAAATAAACTCTTGGCATTTAGAAATCTCCTTTGACAAGGCATTTCAAAACTATACACAGTAAGTTATGTGTTTTCATTTTGAAATTAATTTCCTTTAATTTTTACTGACAGTGAAATAATTATTTGATTTATTTACTCACAGAATTTATTCCTGACTCATGAACTACTTACTTGCCCTAAGTGCTGTGGACATTTGCACCCTTTGGCTTGGAAGACAAAGAAAGAAGGACCAGTCTCAGGGTAACTTGCAAAAAACAGGGAAAGAGCTCAGTTAGGGGAGGGAAAAGCAAACATCATCTTATTTAAATGTTCTCTCCTTTCTGTGGAACCCCACTCGGAACCAGTTGATGGAGACTCTAAGATAAAACAGAGATTCCTACATGGCAGCCTGTCCCTCTCACAGTACATATCTAAAGGTCTCACCACACCCAGCAGCAAAGCCCAATTCAGAAGGGAAGGCTAAGCCTAGATCAGATGCAAACGGTTCCCTTCTGTTGGACCGCTGGATGTGGATTCCCAGACTAGACATCAGGAGAGCTGCAGCCCATCCCAGCCAGGTCTCATTCTCAGGCCCTTAGCTAGACTTCCCTCTGCTGTCTGCCAGCCTCAACCTTCCTTCCTCCGGATTCTCTGGGCTTTATCCTGCCATTTGAGCACTTGAGTTGAACCTAGACTTTTAAGAAAATTCCACCTAAGACAAAACAAAATACCGCCTACTGTTACCGCGATTTATGAAGAACTCTGGGTGAGAGGGCAGTAATTGGAAGGCTCTAGACATTCTTTGAGGAGAGCCAGTACACAAAATGTGTCTTTTGCCACAGTGTTCCAAGGGAATATTTTTCTTGCTACTCATTGCAACAGCTGGTCAGGAATTTCCCTATTTGTTAGAGTGAAAGAATTTGGCAAGAAAAACCCTGAATCTTTTCACTCCTCCCCGCTTTCCCCCACTATAAGTCAGCTGTACCTCAGGACAGGTAAAAACAAAGCAATCAGACAGGTTATCCATTTACAAATGATTCAGGGAACCGAAATTTTCTTCCTGACTTTCCCACCCCCAGGCAGGGAGTTCTGGTAGAGAAACAACAAAAGAAGAGTCACTGGCCTGGATCTCCAGGCCTCTGCTCTCCCAAGACGATTGCATTCCATTCTAGCATGTAATGCTGCTGAAGGAGGCCAGATTGGTGATGTAGGAGGTATGTGCCCCACCTACACACACCCCTAGAGTTCTTAATGATGGCTGTTTTCCCCAAGCGCTAACTATTCTTTCTTTCATTCAATAAATGCTTTGTTGAGTGTTCTTCATGCAGGGTGCTATGGAGGTGATGAAAATCACAGTGAGGAAAAATGGGCAAAGACTTACAGATCCAGCCTTAGTCAATGAGTGGTACAAATGAGGGGCTGTGGGGAGGCAAAACATTGAAGGGAACTTGTACCACAGCTGCTCAAAAACCAGGACACACGTGGACTAGCATAGTGGCAGCCCATGTAACAGAACTAAAGGATGAGCTGGAAGATTTCAAATGCAAGGAGAAATCTAGAGAGAGGGAGCGGCCTGGACAAGATCAGTGCCAACAGCAGCTGAGCAAGTTAGAGAATGAAAGGCAAGCCAG